>NC_139353.1:77670535-78270535 GCF_055883805.1 Amblyomma maculatum
TACCGGATGGTTAAAAATGTGCTTTAATACAGCCTTTCTCCTGCGTCTTCCGCTTGGATTGGTGAACAATCATATGCGGCAGGCTAGTGAAATCAGCTAAATTTAGCTGTACGTTTTAACGGTCGTGTAGAAGGAGGGTGAAACGTCAACGTAGAATCGCGAGCCCATCATTCACGAAGGCGAAATAATAAGACTATTTATTCACTCACTCCACAAATATTACAAATTGGTATTTTATAATAAGCAAAGGCTTACCGGCTATTAAGTTGCGCACTTTTCTATTTAACGGCCCGTAGTTGTTCTGAACCTGTGCCAATTTTGAGTACCATTTTGCTGCTTCCTCGTCTCAAGGAGGACAGCGGTGTTTATTCGTTTTAGATTTTACCTTAAGAGCACCATTGCACACTAGTTTTGAGTCTATTGTGCTTGCAACTGCGACGAATGTGCCACTTCAGAACATTCAAGTAGGTATAAGATCAGGTATACACATATTCCTCCTAGAGGTGCTTTGTTTCCTAGGTCCGCAGAGAGTGTCTGGCCTGCATGACAGGCTATTAATTTACAGCGCTGTTTTTGTGTACAAACATCGTTTATACACTTCTTTCCTTTTTTTCGCACCTTTATATCCCTTCAACCTTTATCTATTAGTGCAGGATAGCGAACAGGTTTTTTTTTTTCCAGGGTGGCCTTTCACCTCCTCTTCCACCGCTCATACTGAAAAGGAAACAAAGCGTCCACACATTTTGGCATATTGAGGAATAAAGGTTGTTTTCCATTCTCGCAGCTCTGGCTCTTTGCTAAGACTGGTTTAAGTGTCTTAGCTTAACTTTAGTAGAGGCGCTGAAGTAGAAAGCTCAAATGAAATGAAATGAAATGACCAAAGCGTTCAGCCTATTGCCGATAAAGTTCCCTTTTCATTATCTCACCTTCGGGTGCTTTTTTATAACTGCTTTATTCATCTTATCATGAGTTTAGTAGTTGACACATACGCTTTGCATCGAGGAGGCGCTGAAAGGTAGGACTGAATAGAAAATGAAATGTCTACAATTTTCGACCTATTGCGCAACAAAGATCGTTTTCTATTCTATTTGCTTTGAGCTCTTCGTTAAGACTGGTTTAAGGTTCTTAGCTCATACTAAAGCTAGTAGCTGACGCATAAGCTTTGCATCAAAGAGGTGCTAAAATACGGGGCTGAAAAGGAACCGAAATGTAGCCAACTTTCGTTATTTTGCCGCACAAAATATGAGCGTCGGGTGCTTTGTTAAAACTGTTTTAACATTCTTAGCGTAAGTTTAGTATTTCTCACGCGTGCTTTGCATCAAAGAGTTGCGAAATTGAATCATTGTATCAACGAGGGCACACCGGCTTCTGACAATATCAGACTTTTACCTGTTGTAAGGTTCGGCTTCCCTAAAGCAACATTCTTGGAAAAGAAGTCTCTGAGCCGGCTTTGTTTAGGAGTAATTACATTACACAGCGAAACTATTTTGCTAATGTTAGCGATACTGGAATAGAGCTCGTTACCAGTACGATATAAAGAAGATAATTTTCTTTGTTTGTTGTTATTCGTGAATGGGTACATATCAGTGCCAATATAGTGCGGTTAAGCAACAGTAACAACGATTCCTACAAATTTAAACAAAAGTATTGTGTTCGCGCTTCCGGTTAGCCAATAAGGATGTAGCTGTGTGAGCGCGTCTTCTAGTCAGGGTGACTATGCCACATTTTCTATCTTCCCTTCTGATATCCCCTCACTATGCGTGGCAATACATTAAAGTTTATCAACGACACATATGCTGTTCACTGTCGACCATCGTCCATGCTGCTGCTGTATTCACGTGAGCGTTACTACAAATAGACTGGAAAAAATAATTTTGGGGAAGATTACTCCTGACGAAGGTAATCCTTTATAACAGCTCTCCTTAACCCACAGCTAACTAAATGGAAACAACTGATTAACTTTGATATTTTCACATTTGGATGCTTAGAAAGGATTGAAAGTTCGAAAATGTGGAGAAGGCGACGCTATAATAGTTCTTGAAGCAAAGATGTAATGTTCTAAAGCCCTGCAGAGCCAAACGTTCCAGCAGTTTTTCCTGCAAAACATTAAACTGAAATGTCTGCCCGAGGTTGCTCAATAAAACACGACCTTCACTGATGCAGTGTTGTAATGCGCTATTGTGCAATTTCATGTATATTTTGTTTTGTTTCGACGCTCGTCGGAAGAAAAATAATCACCGTCGCCAACTATGGAGCAATTAATCTGTGTGCACTGAAGTAAAACAAAATTCATGAGGGTGTCAAATAGAGCTAGCAGTCCGAATCAGATGCCACTGCCAATCCAACACGTCACCTATCAGCAGTGCTGTTTCCCTAGGGCTTCCCGGTCGCCCAATGCGCGCGATTTCTGGTTTGTGCTCAAAAAGCCAGCTTTTTTCTTGCGTGGAAGTGCTTTCAAAAATGACGTCTTCTTCATATAACAAGTTGGTATAACATTCTCCTATTCAGAGGGTTGAACTCCCTTTATAACAATTCCCTTCCCCCCCCCCCCCCCCACACACACAAAATTTGTAAGAAAGCTGATTAGCGAATTTTAGTGATTTGTAAAGTAAAATTCTGAACTTTTATCTTTGAATATATCGGATGCTGGTGATCGTACTTTTCTTTATTGCTAAATGTATATATGATTGTTTGAAGAAATTTTGGTCGTGCTCTTTGAAACCCTTCATATAGGTTGTGTCTCTTCTCTTGTGTTTGTCTTTGTTGCGCCACATTTCTGAATAGTATGCAGCACCAACTAGTCCCTCAAGCCATTATTTTGAGACACCTTTCATATAGGCATCTCTCAAACCCTGAATAGCTATGGGACGTTTACCACTACCAACTAACCAAGCCTGTACGTAAAAAATCTGTCTTGTTATCTAACTCGAATGCCAATTAACTGGTCGCCTCGTAATCGGACTCCAGTTTCCCCAATAAAGTACGGTAGAGCTCTGTTAACAACTAATATACTCTAGAGCGAGCACAATCGTGTTTGCAGCCTCTACGGGTAGCAATGATACTAACAGATCTGAAATTCTTAAGATATGAACTTTTACTTAATTTGAACTGTCCATTCTTGATACGTCCACTGCTTTTCTTGCTTTCAGTTAGCAACATATCTGTGCCTTCACCTTGCATCTCACCACTTTTTTTATAATTTACTCATGAAAAAGGCCAGAGAATAAACTTCGAACATTAGCTTCCTAAGTTCCCTCTAAGGCAATATGTCTACTGCGCAAAACATGAGAACTACTAACTATATTTCTGCAGTTCTTGCGACTACTGCAGTAAAACATTCTACATTGACGTTTTATGAGAACTATTGTCTCACGTACAATATTGATATTGGAAATTCTACTGTAGGCATAGCGCCAATTAGGAACAGCCACAGACGATGGGAACTATAGCCTGAATGGACTAAGTATCTGGGGTGGTGAGACAGCGTAGCTGAACATGATTTGCCCGATTACTACGGCTCTCCACAGTAGGCAGATTAAGCAATACTGTGAATGTAAGTGTTTCTGAATTAAAGGCAGGGAGGAAATTTCCCGTACAAATTTTCGTCACCATTCCGAGCATGCAAAACATGAACATTAAGGTCTTGGGAGCATCGGTTGAGACAAGTTTGTGATTAGGCGAGGGTGTTGCAAGATAATACGAGAACGGCCTTTTTATGAACTTTTAAATTCTAGGGGTCGAGAAATGTTCCTCTCTTTGTCTAAATTGCAAGTGCGTGATTTTTGGAACGTGTGCTGAAGATGTTTCTGAAATAAACTGCCAAACGTCTGCAAGTTCAGTAATGCCCTGAGGGGTATGATGATTGCGAACCTAGCTAAAACGTGAATCACAGTACTTAGACGCCCCCCGCTCAATATTGTGGGACGGACCAATCCATGCTTAACGCTATAGCTGCGCGATATTGCGTCCGGAAGCGGTACATCTTGGCGAACAATATCTGCCTAGATTGTACAGCTTGGCAGCGCGCCCATCCGACGCAGCTGTAACGACGTTAGGAACACTACGTTGCAACGACCAAGCGTTATTACCCGTGAGGACTGTCCCGTGTCGTTTCATGACGCTCAGCAATCAGGGTTCTTGTCGCCTTTCGAACGTAGTAGCTGTAGCAAAGAACGCAAAGCCGCAAATTGTCAGCGTGAAGCGAAGCTATGCTATTCCAAAGTGTGGACGGGAGTCGTTTATGAAGGGCAGTACTTCATAATTATGTCAAGGCCCATGTGGCGGCTTCCACCCAGCGAGACGGACTTGCGGCACGCAAATGGCTCAGAGGTTTTGTGGAAATGCTGTTTTGGGAAAGCAATTTACTGTGAAAGCCAAACACAATATATAAACTGGAATAAGACATTCATGAACGCACCCAAAGTGCCGTCCAGCCCTGTGTTGACATTAGCGTAGCTACTTTTTCGGCGCCGCAACGACTCGGGCAAGTTGTACACAAGAGTTATATCGTCAGTGCGGTCGTAACTTCTCGTCCCTAAGCACGCACTAAGCATTTTCTATATCGTGAAGAAGTTTTATGGACGTCCACTATTTTTTCTTTGTTTTTGTTTTATATTTTGTCAAATTGCCGGCTTCTTTTCGTACGACACACTCGTCCACCATTTCGACTCGGTCGATTCCTGAGAAACTCGGCACCTCGAGGGCATATAAATATAGTGCATTTGAAGGCGCGTAAACAACAGTGCAGGAGAGTAAACTGCTGCGCTAGTTGGTTTATATTGAGTAGAAACAAAACGAGCGAAAACAGACGCACGACAAGGGTAAACAAGGCACATACCACAAACGCTGTATTAGTTGCGTTATTCAAAATTATGAGTTGGTATTTTCATGAGCCTTACTCTTTAAGCTAAGTGTACACTTTGATCTTAGCCAAAAGGCCGAGAAGCAATAAACTGGTAACTTAACTTAACCGAAAATTATGTAACGAGTGGCGCCAATTTTCGGCTCTTGAAGAAATAGCGCCGATCCACCGTTTTTCGGTTGCAGCACTTGCCGCTCTAAATCCACCTACACACATTTCAAAGATTATATCCTTGAGAACCCCTACATTTCCATCGGAGTATTGAGTCTATCTGGTAGATCAAAAACTATGAGATTGCGCTAGCGTTTTCTAATCGTCTACGTCTGAGCACCGTAATAAAGACAAATAGGAGCGTATAAAACTGCATCGAAAGTAAAGGCAGTGCGGCTTTGTTGATCTGACAGAGCCGCTGTTTTGAGAAACATGGGCCGTGTAAGGCATCGAAAGCGCTGAAACGATTTTCTAGCATTACAAAGGGAACTCCAGTGAAGAATGTGTAATTTGCTCTTAATTTGACATAATTCTTCCCTCCCTTTGCCTGGTAAATACGAAGTGGTTTACTTGCCGAACGAGTAGCTCCAAAGCTGCTGTGTTCCGGCGACCACCATTTTATGACAATCTGCCCTGGTCAGGGCCGCGACATCTCTTAATGCATAATTTGTCAGCTGTTCCTAAAAATTATTAGATCATATAGAGGGTGTTAGCAACAAATTAAGGTTCGACGAAATTTAGCTGACCAAACTAGCCACTTATATCATCACCATAAAAGCTGCGAACTTTCTCGGGGGTTTTCGAACTAAACCTATCAACATAACGACCTCGGTTTGAACGTGACTGGAATCTGTACACAAAGACAGCGAAAGAAATTAAATTGATTAGGCCAAAAGCAAATTGTTTTCCGTGTCAAGACGCTTTTTCGCCCTAATTTATATTCCACGTTCTCCACACGTACTTCTCTCATCGAGAAACCCGGAAGAGAAACACTGCAACTCTCGAGATTAGTGGAAGGTAAACACCAGAGTCTGACTAATGGAAAAAACTCGTCGGTCGAGAATTAGGAAGTCTTTGGGGCCATTATTGGGCTGCAAGCAAAGTAAGCTCCCTTTTTCAGCACAAAGGACAGTCATCGTGTACGTAGCATGGCAACGTTTTTTTTTTTGTTTCCTTATGGCTCTTGGGGCACATTGCATTTCATAAATTCTTATTTCTTTTTCGTCTACTGATTGTTATAAGTCTTCCCGGCACTCCCATAGCTGAGCACGGAAGTATTCATTTCTGTGAAGTCAACACTAAATCACCGTGTTCATTCAAAGACATCCGTTTAAAACCAAAACCATCTCACCGCTACATCACTGAAGTTTTGTCACTGTCAAATGACGCAAGCCTTTGCCGCATTGGAAAGTGTCAGTGTCAAAGAAACGCGAAGAGAGAAGAAAGTTTGGGGCTGTGTACCGCAATAAAATTCTTCATTTCTACATGTTCGAACTACCTCGTTACTTGAAGCATGTTATGGAAGATATGGTGTTGTGCCAAAAATGTTGCTTGCTCAATTTCAAAAAGAAAAAATATTTATGACGACTTTTTGCTCTGAAATGCTCGAAATATCGCTTTCACGCGCATACCGGTGGCATTTCATGCCTTGAGCACGCAACGTCTGACTGGCTTTCACATTTGAATTGTTCAAGAAGTGAAATAATTTTTGCAATATTGTGTCATGTAATCTGACAACCATGTTCTGCGTAAACGATGTATAAAGAACATGGTTCACTGCCGGGGGGGGGGGGGGGGGAGAGGTAGTAGCGTGCCCACCTGACTATCGAATTATCAAAGCTTGAACTCTGCCATATTAACGTTAATGTTTTTTTTTTTGTAGTTGTGACCTCATTCGTTGTTGTCCCATCATCGCAAGCCTTCTACGGAAATTAGGAAGTTTATACCAGAGACAGACAAAAACAAGTTTCCTACTGTACGAGACCTTTATCCCGGTCCTGTCGTGTGACCTTTCCGAGCCTGAGCCTTTGAACCGACCGAATGTAAATTCCAGTGAACTCATGGACGAGAGTAGCCCCCTTTCAGTTAAGTAATTTCGCAAGGCTGTAAGCATGCAGGTTGGAATAAGTAGAAATATTGTGGAATAGTATGAAACCAGCTGGCATCATATTGTATCTTGTTTCAGCCTATAAATAATAATCGTACTTTCAGAATCAGCACCGCAAAATATGAGCGATTCACACTGAATACTCAGTGTGTAAAACTTGCAGGGTCTCGCATTGATAAGGATCAAGTACGTTTTGTCTCTCATTTTATTACGCAGATAATAACTGTACTTTCACAACGCACTGCGAAATATCATCAAATCGCTGTTAGGTTATGGTGCTTGAAACAACATAGTTCTTCATAATCTTTGAAGAAAAAGTAGAATTTTTTCGTAGCTGTACTAAACTAACACGCTAGCCTACGTTTCTTTAAAGCAAAGACGCCACAGAGGAACATTTTAAACCCATTTATAAAAGCACTAGCTCAATAAAGAAAGCCCAGCGAGAACCAAATTAATCTTTGATGCACAGCATATTGTGCCCTCTACAAAGAAGCGAAGATGGCCGCATCAGAACCATTGGAGGGATGGAAAATTCGATTTTGTTTTTGGTGCAATAACTAATTTTCATAATCGGACGGTAGCAAGGTCGAGAGCCTTAGAAGAAAATGCGGCAGATAATAAGGCCATCCGGGCTCCTCGCTTTACTTCAGCCGCTTGCCTAACGAGCCGGTTTCTTGTTCTTGTTTTTAAAGCTTATCGGCCACCTGGCTATCCGACTTCGCTTACTAAAGTATATCTGCTTTCTTACGGAAACAGTAAGAAGAGAGGAGTGATTACGATGCTGGCACGAAGAGAATTAAGTGCCCTCCATCGACCGGTGCCGTGAAGATTGCAGCAGAAGCGCCAAAAGCATCTCTCGTAGGGTCGCATAATGAGCTCGCATAATAGGTTCTTTTACTCGACGGCCTCACATTATCCTTCTGGAGAGACTCTTTTCTGGTGCCGTAGAGTAGCTAGCCGGATACTTATCGTAACTGGCGGGTCTCAGGTTGCCTTCTTTGTTTTTCCGCTTGCCAGTAGAGGCTACTGCAAGCGAAGAAGCGTATTGAGAGGTCGCGGTAAAGCGAGAAAAATTGTTGGAGCTGATTAGCCCCCTTAAAGAAAACAGCGTTGCTTGCAGCAGATAGCGGAAATCTTAAGCAGAACCGCAGCAACAAAATGTCGAACCATTGTTTTTTGACTACGCTTTTCTCGGTTGCATAAGAAATACGTGAAGCGTGAACAACAATGTCCCAGCTAGCTTTGCTTTTCGTTTTCAATTGCTTCAAAAGCAAATCGTAAAGCATTGGATATTATGTTTTTCTTTTTTTTACAAAAATAAGGTCACTTGTATGTTCAGGTAAACTCAAAGCCTGTAATGTTTTGTTTCCCTGCGCGATATGAAGCGAAGTTTATACGAAATGTTCTATTATAGTCACCCATGGTCATTTTGGGTGACTATGAGTTACGCTCACTATGAAAATTCAAAATAATGTCTTTCTTCAGTGTGCTTTGTAGAACGTCCGAAAATAATATTGCATCTTTGCAGGCAATAAAGAGTGTTCGATGGTTTCAGGTGTATCACGTAGCCGACAGTTACCAGAAGAAACGAAAATATTTTTTGTGTAGCCACACTTTACCAGGTAGAAATTTAGCACGAAGTTAAAAGAAAAAACGTTTTAGTAAAAGGCGAAATCGGCCTTTTTGGTACTCTTTTAACACATTATGCCCCATACAATTTGAACAGAATGAAAGATATAAAGCAGGCGGGAACAATATAGATGTCTATTATTTGTATAAATTTTCCCGTGAGACATAGAATAAGTACTCATAAGAAAAGTGAACTGCCAGAAAACGCACTGAATTGTAAACTTCTTTCATAAAACCAAATAGTAAGGACCGATCGGTAAAACTGGAAGAGACCACTAATTTGAGGATGAAGTTCAAAAAGTCAGTTTGCAGGGATGCTCTAATAATGTGATGGGACCTATTATGAAAAAAAGAAGAAACGAGCAACTAACTGTCTTAGATAGAGATGTGTCAAACCAAGTCTGCCATCAGAAACAGGCCTGAATAGGTTATCGCACCACATTGGCTCAAAACGGGAGGACCATATAAACGTTCCTAACTTTCGGTAAGCGCTTTTAATGTAATGCCTCGCAATGAATTACTTACAAAACATAATATATTTTTGTTACCAAACACATCTTACAGCCCTGTACTCGAACAAAACTTGATAGGCGGTGTGGAACAAAAGCCTGAGCATAACTTTGGCGTGCAGGTATCGGATGGATGGATGGAATATAGGAGCTTGAAACGGGGTAATAGCAGTAGCTATCATGCTCATTTTTCTCCCTATATCTTAATTATTGATTGAGATTGGTTACTAAACCACCATTCTATTTCTTCAATTTTTTTGTTTTTACATTACTAACATTATGTCAATTCTCTGCTTTTAAGCCACCAATCCGTTCTTTGCAGTAGCGCCCACTAGACTGGAATGCATGAAGGTTCAAGATATTTAGGGGGCCGGGACACGAGACGATTAAATCCCAGCATAACGAGTCGGCATTGCTTCCCATGAACAGAACCACATACACGAAAAACAATAGACGTTAAATGAAAACGAGCACTCTTCCAAAAATGCGGAAATTAGGTAATCCTTGTTGAATTTGGAGCGGGCACAGATATGAATAGCTGAAACAAGCTTTTTCGGTTGATATTCTATGGCGATGTCAGAACGTAAATAATATTCATGACACATTCGTGGCCTTAAATTATAATGATTATGGATTTATTGAGCTGTTAAATTGTATGATTCTTTGCTAAAGGCAACTAATTTAGCAGGAAGTATTTAATCAGATTATCTGTAAAGCATCTGTTGAGGTCATTGCAAGCGCTTCCTTTACTGCGGTAATTTGGATAGTAGTCAATAGGAATGAAATAGGAAACTGCCCTTCAGTGCGTCATATCCAAGCTCAGCCTCAATAATTGTTTTACCGGTTGTAAATTGTATTGTTTATCTGCAGTTCATTGTGCTAATTTAGCCCTCACATCATCGGTGCTTACTTGGCAATCTAGTGCTTCTCTTTTGTTTTACTCGTCAAGATAGTTGCTCGCTTATTCAAGGCCGTCGCTCTGCGAAAACATTTATTCTGGTATATCTATGCTTTTAGGCAAACGCAATAACTTATATCAGTATTGTTTAGCTCTTCAAAAACAACCACCGGAAATTACACGCAACCGGAACTCCCCTTTGTTGCAACACTGAGAGAGTTCCACAAGCGTTCTGCAAGGTAGATATATTTCGCAAGCCCTAGGCCCTTACATACATTTGATAAGAGGTTGTGCGCAGTATATGTGAAGACCTGATGTTCATCTACGGAATTTTCTGGTTACATCAATCAAGAATACATGTGCTAATTGGAAAGTCACGCGAGAATGCCAAGAAACCTAACCTTTCTGAATGGTACTCAGTTTTCCTGGCATCGCTTTGAAGTATGGTCGGTTGGTTGGTTTGTGGGGTTTAACGTCCCAAAGCAACTCAGGCTATGAGAGACGCCGTAGTGGAGGACTCCGGAAATTTCGACCACCTGGGGTTCTTTAACGTGCACTGACATCGCACAAGTATGATTTATGCCTCCGAGCGAGGAACTCTTCAACTCGCCAAGTATTGTAGGCGAGAGTTTGTCAGAGGACCGAGTTAATGAGTTTTATCGATTTCGGCCCAATAATCTCCGTGCCTCCGGCCCACCTCTGCTGTTCACTTCGAATACAATGTCCTTTTCTCAGCGCCGTTGACCGTCAAGCAGGTTCCCAAGGAAGTGGGCGGTGTGGGATGAACTGTCCAATACAAACATGCCTATTGTATGGCAGCCATCACTGGGAACTTGAAAGTAATTAATCTTTTTCTTCAATCCAGGAATACTACACTGCTTTGATTGGATTTACTGGGTGCAGTGCTTTTAGTGGAGATCATGCGATTAGAATATGCGAATTTTTAAGTGTTTTTAAAGTGAAACCCTGACTTTGCTTTTGGTAAAACTCTCGTGTGGACGAGATCTGTGCGCGATACCTGTCAGCGAGACATATCTGCGAGATTTTGCGGGATATTGGTGAGGTACTGTCTACCCTTTAAAAATAATCGCGATATCCTCGAACTGGAATCTATCTCCTACCCCTCCGATCACCAACCGAGCGCATAAACTGACTACGCCCCGCAGGTTATGGGATAAAAACGTCTTAGTTTTCCTTGTCTGCAGTTCCATGCCGTCTCCATGGTAACGTAGGAGTGTGACGACGACATTGAAAGCTGTCTCTAGGATGGAGCGTGGCGCACGCCATCTGCCGCCATCTATGAAGACCAAATGGAGTGTATGAGTGGAGCGACTCACATTGAATCCGGTATAGAAGAAGGCGCTGTCCTGCAATGTGTTATCGGCGGGGTCCTGATAGATAAAGTCTACACTACAGAACGAGATCCAAAGACATTGCTTTAGCTCTTTTAACCGTTCTGCAGTGCCGCAAGTTTTCCGTTTCATCGTGTTTATTATCACATATTCGAAATATTTAATACTGAACATGCAACGAGATCTTCACCTATTGCAAAATAATAATTTTTAGCTCTTGTCGGAAAGCCGTGCGTCTTCGAATGGATAATCTTCAGATTCCTAGATGCGTTACTTCTTTTCCTCTCATCACCTACAACTTATATTAAAATTTTCAGCTAATTGTAAGTTATCACGGCAACACGGCAACACAGCAGAATATATTGAAAATGCTAGAGCTGTTCAGGCAGCAAGAATAGTAAAAATGCTTACCTTGCTTACACGAACGACATGATTTCTAACAAAAGGAATAAAGAGAATTTATTTCAGAACCCCGTGTACAATGCTCGTTTTGAAGATTGAAAGAAGTCTTTTACGGTGTAAGCAACCACTGATATGTCTGCCTGTAAAGCGACATAAACGTTTGAGCCTTCCATGAACACATATGGAAGTACCCACTCGTGAAGTGTGTAGTTCCGCTGTGCCTGGATGGAACCTGCCAGGCGATCAATACAAAATGTGATAACGGTATTGAGGTAATCAGTATACTGACGTCAAATCAATTCCAGATTACTGCTCTTTAACCGAAATGGAATATATTTCTTACCGGCACCAGTTTGATATACTGTGTAATGTTGTAGGTCCTGGCCTCGGCAAACATTCGCTACTCAAATGAATACATCGGCAGCTACCTTGCCTGCCGCGAAAAGATTTTTTCGAACTATTGAACTAAACTTGAAAATTTTCAGCCGATCTGATACCGTGAAAACTCATTGTTAGGCGAAATAGTAATTTTTTCATCACGTTTTTTCTCGCTGAACATAGTAGCAAACGAAATCTTTTCAGAAGAACGGTCTGCCTAATTCCTATGCCCAGGTAACCAAAGGCAATCTGCGGCTGTGTGCAATCTGGAGCCAGTAAGAAAAAAATATTAAAGCACCAATTATAATGCTCGATGTTCGAGTGAAACAGATTTAAAATTAGTATGTACATGTTAGTTTGGGAGGTTGCACATCCTGCACAGCGTACGATGGTACGTCTGATTTATGTTCAGAGTACTTGGTACCTCTGAACACAAATCACAAATACAGGTTTAAACTTTACTATGAAATACATGGAACAATAAAAAGCCGCTATGATTATTGTATCTTACTCAGCTGGATAAAGTACAGCTATCACACTGTGAAGAATATTTTAGTCTCCATGGGGTAGTATATTGTAAGCTAAATGGTCTATCTATGCAGAACTTCATTCAGTGGACATGGAATTATCCGCATCAAGCTTTTGATCCTGTTCGGTCGATATTCCGACCGGTCGGGATTTACTTAATAGAGAACTCTGAAGAGGCTCAATATAAAGCATACATTCTCGTAAGTTCACAACTTTTTTCGGTATCATTAGGCGTGCAATAATAGATACATGCGTACACATGTACACAATCGGAAGGTTTTGTGTATACTGTTTGTGAGCTTTCAAATGCCTTCATGTAACGTACTTATCGGCTCAGTACAACGACTGAATTCCCTTTCAGAACCCTTATAAGCCTATCGGCAGCTTCGCTGTATAGAAAGCCTTCAAGCGCTAAAATTCAATTTCTAACAATCGGACAGTTCTACAGGTGCCCTTCGTGCGATAGGAACGTATATCAATTTATTACATGGACATTTGTTTCCATAATTGTACAGCATGAAAAGAAAAACAAGACGTTATGGACCGCATAGTAATAATCGCTATCCCTATTGACTATGGAGCTGAATAATATGCTGGCTACCTCTGCGACATTATCTGCAATGACTGTTACTATTTCGAAGTATACTCATCACAACTTCAAGCAGATGCAAGCATGGTCAGAAAACCACCTCCCTTTGTAATGCGCAATTGAGTTGTGGTAGGGAAAGAAATCCACTACGGAGGACTTTATAACAAGCAAGCATTTGCGAAAGCTGTTCGGTATATTACCACGGTGGCCAGTTTTAATTGATTCATAAATATCTCAAAATATGTGTTTGATGTCTGATGTCGCAAAATAAACAGGAGTGAAAAAATATTTCATCATCCCACCAGAAATGTTATCACTCGTATTCCCACTATTTCTGATCGAGTTACTTTAAAAATTAATTGTAGTGGTAATATTGCGGGACTTCTATACAAGGGCCGCTGAAAATGACTGAGCATACTAAAAGAAATTAAATTCTTCACCATATTTTAAAAGCATCAATTCAGACAAAAAGACTAAAGTACGCAAATATGAAAAGAAACATAGATGCTTTTTAGAATAAATAAGTTAATGTGAGCCTTCAAATTCCAAAAAAAATGCCCACTATATATTCTATTCTGATGACTACGCCATGGAACAGTGATATAAAGACTTCTGGGTAAAGTGTGGTGCATTAACGGCTATAAGAGATCGTAAAGAAGATCAGCCTGTTCATATCAGCTCTTTTTTTTTTGAAGCCTTATTTGTGAAGTCAGCTTCACTCCGCTTGAGATAAAGGAGACGCACATAAAAATAATAAATAATAAAGTTATGGGTTTTTTCATTTCGCATCCAGGTGGGGCTAGGGCAACGATCGTATTTTATGGCAAAAAGAAAAAAAAAGATGCTGTAACTAATTTATTTTATTATTCCACTGAGTGCCCAATTCCTCAAGCTGGCGGTTCGCTATCTGAACTGCCGTCGATAGGCCTGAGCGCGCCGCACAATACAGATATGAGGTTTAAACATTCTGCGATCTTTGTAACCTCTGAGAAGCACCCTTTCAAAGAATCATTTTTACCGTCAGGCCTACATCTATCGAGAGAAAGTAATGCTTAGCCTGTTGTTACATTGGAACGCGGCAACAGTGACATGACTATACGTAAATATAGGGATCTTTCATTCTGTCGCCTGTCTGATTGTACGGCAGATATTCTCATATTGCCCGTAATCTTATATATTTGCCTCTTTGAGGCACTATTCACGCTTGCACCGTCCTCTGAATGGCGACAAGCAAAAGCCACATACTCTATATGGACGTTTTTGAAGAGGAAACAAAACAAAATGCTGCCTCAGTCGATGTGTTCTGAATGCGTTCTTGTCAAACACGACGCATGGAGAAGAGACGTCGTTATGCAAATCGCTTCCAATCTCCGTACCGAACGACAACGCTTTTTAGGCGCATGCTGGCGACGCCATTACGTTGCGTGACCAAGAAGGAGTATTTCATCCTTTCTGCTGTTATGTTCAAATATTTGCATTCAGACTTAGGACCCGCAAGCATGAAAAGTGGTGTTTATGACTTACATACTAGGCCTGTGAAGTGAAGTAAGGAAGCAGTTTTAAAAAAGACAGCTCAAAGGCGGAAACTTTGTGGGCGGGCTACACGCAAGTTTGGAATTTTCGAGACTCCTCTGGGCATCTGTTATCTGGTAAAACGTACTGCGTGTTGAATTTGTAGTCACATTCCTTAGCCTAGAGGGCTGTGATAGGATGATCCAGAAATAGTTGGATAGCTCGTCGTCTCAGTCTGAGTATTGTTATACAATCTTTTCTCGCCATGAGCTATACGGCGGTCATTACAACGAAATAATTGAGAACAAAATTTACAACTAATCATTTTGGTAATTTTATGGTTGGCAAATACAGTGTTTGCGACAAACGAAGTGTTACTGACACGAATTTTAGATAGCTGCGAAGTATAACTTCAAGTCCTAGCAGCCAAGTGAATGAAACTGACCTTAAATAAATAATTTAAATGTTTTTAATAATACATGCAATTCCATGCTGACCATAATTTCTACATTTGCATTTAACCAAATGTTTTATGAGGAACATATTTTCAATGCCCTTTTTCCACACGCGTAAAGACTTGCCATGCGTGCAGAATATTTATTCTGCCATTTAAAAGTTCTGTACAAAGAAGCAGTTATTTTATTTTATTGCCATCAATCACTATTTTTATTCGTGTTTTATGTATGTACGCAAGTGTACGAATTAAATCTCTCGCTATTTGTTTTCTCGTCTATGCTTGTTTATTTCCTGGCTTTTGTGACGTTCCTGATAACTTCGCATCGCCATAATTTCGATGACAGCAGGGTAGCCATCTCCGCGGTTCTTAGGTTTTTTTATTTACACCCCTGTCGTCAATCGCTTGATATTTTCTAGAATGTTTATTTGCTTGTACATTTTTTTTCTGTTATCAGAGTTGATAAACGCGGAAGAGGTCTACAGCCGGAGTATTTCTTACGTATGTCGTCCCCTGATGGGACGCTTCCTTGGCTGGACAACAGCTTATATAGCAAATGAGAAGCAGGCTTCTTGTGTTGTGATCCCCTATTTGCCTATCTGTTTATATGAGATAGGTGAAACAGCAAGGGGACTTTACTGCAAATAAAGTGTTAATTGGTATTTGAAATTTGCAGTGTTCTCATTAGTTGGCTGTTGGTTTCAGGATTTTATGCCATCTCAGGGCACAGTGGGCGTGCATTGTAGTTATTTAGCTCAAACTTTCAGGTGCATCGGCGAAAGTAGAATAACCAGCCATCTCTCTCAAATATTAGTGAATTATGAGAACGAGCAACGACCTGAAATTCAACTTAGTTTAGGACTCCGCACTTCCATGGAGGCGCCGTAAGTGGCGCTTTTGTTGCGGAGGTTGGTGGACTTTGACTCTTTGCTGTATCGCGTCTTTTGTTTCGCCAGACACGTTAACCATCATAAGTGACGTCCGGTGCGCGTATGCAGCAACAAGCCTTTTACTACAAGACAGTTTATATCTAACAAGTGCCAGTTGGATAGGTGCTGTGTAAGTATTGTTTTCATTTATTGTGTCTGTTTCTACAATGCGAGAGCGCTCACTTAATTCTAAGTTCACCATGCTGCGATCAGAGAAGAATGTTTCACCTTTTCAAGACTTGAGTACAACGAAACAGAGTTTCCATTGTACACACCTAATGAATTTGGGTTCAGGGTTCAGAGTCATGCCAGAGACATGCCAGCATGTGAGCGGGCTTTTTGCGTGTAAACGGCAGTGAAGACGTTCTACGTCACAGCGTGGTGCAATATAAGTCTGGTTCCAAAACAGCCGAAGCGGAGACATGCAGTCAACCGTTAGCCCTTTTCACGTTTTCTGTTTTCAACAGGAGCTATTTTTCATGCGAAGAGCTTCTCTGGCACATCAATACAAACCCACTTCGAAGTGTTTAAAGAGTAACTAGGGAATAAACATTAAATTCATTGTGTTAAAAAATTATGAAGTTTGTGAAAATATAAGTACAGATTACTACAAGGATGTTGATACCGCTTATGACGTTCGAAACGCTGAAAGTGAAGCTCGAAGGCAGTGAATACAAATTGCGCAGGCAGCCCATCATACCATTTTTTTGTAATAGAGAGCAACATGAAAACTGCAGGCAAATCATTTTAACTGTAATATGCCACTGTGAATTTGAAGAAAAGGTATCCGCATAGCTTGACAAAAAGGTACAAATTATTCTAAAAAAAAAATAAGAACGAAACAACATAGCAAAATTTATCGCTCGCGCTTTCGCCGTTCTTTCCACCGAGGAGTAATAGAAATAATTTTCCATCTTGAGGATTTTAGAAGTTTTAGCAAACAAGTCATATGGTACTCCAAAAGTGGATGTGCTTGTGACAACGTACAGTCTTTGCCAAAAGTAACCAGGCTGCGTGCTTCTCTTCTGAGTTGGATAGTGGAGACTTCATACAATTTATGAAGCATTAAATCTATGGAAACTCAAGGCGAGATCCTGGCCTCACTTCTTAACAAGTTCTGACATTCTGGGTATCCATGTTGGCTTTAGAATATAAGCGAGAAGCAGAACATGCAGCCTGGTTACTTTTGGCAAAGACGGTACCTGCTTTATTCAATTACACATGTACTCAGAACAGTTTATGATCCATATAGCGAAGCTAGTGACCCACAATAAAAAGCAGTTGAGAAGCTCTGTGATTGACTACAACCTTTTGTGCCAAACATACTCATGCAGTTGATATCTCACCAATTTACCTCATATGAAATACATTCGCTTCAAGAGAAGGACTAATACCACTAAGCAAAGTTTGTGTCTTTGTCTTGGTCAGTGGCCTTCAGCTACATAAGAGAATATAATCCTGCTCATAGAAAAAAAAAAGTTGCTGCTACCATGCTAAATTTGATGTCGTTTATTTTTATTTGCAAAACTTACGCAGTTAGGCACACAGCTAACGGGTGCTTACGCATAGGAAAGTAACAAAATATTCAATAATGAAAATAATAGTGCAGGCAAAGAATAACTAGAATGCAAACCACCATGTAATGAAGCAAATATGAAAAGGGCACAGTAACATTATGCAAACAACGAGTACAAGCGTACGTACTTCAGATGATATGTGTCAGATGAATTGCTCTGTAGAAGACGGTCACATACAGTCGGTGACGCAAAGTGATAGGAACATAATAGCCGAGAAAGGAGTCCAAAGCCATTCAAAACTGATGAAAGCACAGCTAGTGCTTTGTTTTTGGTTGGAAAATGTGAGGTAATGGAACAGTAATGCTGGTAAACGATCACAAAATAGAAAAACTATTCCGATATTGTTACTGTTTCCGACTGTTTCCAATATTGTTATCAGGTTACGGGATATTTTTATGGTCTTGTGCCCCCTTTTGTGCTTAAACGCCTGTTTGTGCAACAGACAAGTAAAAGCGAATGTACTTCAGATGATATGTGTCAGATGAATTGCTCTGTAGAAGACGGTCACATACAGGAGGTGACGCAAAATGATAGGAACATAATAGCCGAGAAAAGAGTCCAAAGCCATTGAAACAGAAGAAAGCACAGCTAGTACTTTGTTTTTGGTTGGCAAATGTGAGGTAATGAAGCACTAATGCAGGTAAACGATCACAAAATAGAATTACTATTCCGATATTGTTTCTGTTTCCGTCTGTTTCTAATATTGTTATCAGGTCACGGGATATTTTTATGGTCTTGTGCCCCCTGTTCTGCTTAAACGCCTGTTTGTGGAACAAATCTCAGTTGATGTCCGGCGTTCGTGTTGTCGTGAATTGCGCTGTAGTAGACGGTCACATACAGTCGGTGATGCAAAGTGATAGGAACATAATAGCCTAGAAAAGAGTCCAAAGCCATTGAAACAGAAGAAAGCACAGCTAGTGTTTGTTTTTGGTTGGCAAATGTGAGGTAATGAAACAGTAATGCAGGTAGGCGATCACAAAACAGAATTACTATTTCGATATTGTTACTGTTTCCGACTGTTTCCAATATCGTTATCAGCTCATGGGATATTTTTATGGTCTTGTGTCCCCTGTTGTGCTTAAACGCCTGTTTGTGCAACAAACCTCAGTTGATATCTGGCGTTTGTGTTGTGTCGTCTGCCTTCATCTTAGTGTTTTTTCGTGCACTGGAACAATGTCTCACAACTGTACTAGAAATAAACTAGCACTTCTTTCTACGCTTAGTGAAAAACATCCGCATCCCATGAATGATATTCGAAACCGGCGGCGACATGCTGTGTATTTTTTACTTTGCAATAAAATATATCCATATTTGATATAATTATTTTACATTGAACGAAAGAATAAAACTACTCGCCTTATGCTCTCCTCTGTGTCAGTGGTTCTTCGCTCCTTTAGTGCGCATGTCACAACACAGCCCCCAAGGTTCCCTGTGTTTGACAATTGACGAGCCAAATGAGGGCTTGCTTCCAATCTGGAAGCCTTGATATCATGTGTTACCGCAAAAAAGCTGTCACACAACTTTTGTAATTTCATTTAGACATCGTTACAGTGGTGGCATTACAAGCAGAAAATATTCGTGCTAAAAGAAACCTTATTTTTTGATAGGGTTTTGACGTGAAAACAACATGACCGCGTTCGGGAGTTTAAAATGCCCCACATTCAAAATGCAGCAGTCCTAATGAAGACAAATCTCTCGGGGAGGTTGCTATAATGGAGGTAATATAGAATTTAGAACCAATTTAGTCAAACGCATTTGTCGCCATTCAGGTTCAACCCAGACCCACTACATGCCAGACGGGCACCTAACGCAGAAGCTTTGTTTTTCTTTATTCGAGCACGAACGATCATCAGTACCAAGCATTTTAGAGGACCAACTAGTGCGCGCGATGTTATGCGTATGAGTCACTAACGTATGTTTGGGATGTGTTCTGCTCTTACATAATTTTAAAATTGCAAGCAGTTACCGAAAAAACGCGCAATGAAATTACCGTGTTCAAGGCATTTCGCATCTACCCTCATGACGGAGCTTAACCATCCCCTTCATTTCTATTGTAGTTACCGGCTATGAGACAGGCACTTATAAGTATCATTAGCTATGAAAGCCCCTACGGAGTAGATGCCTTTCTGGAAAAATTCTTTTAAAAATAAATATTTTGGAATCACCTAATTTTTAAATATCGATCGTTGTGCATAATCTTTCTTGCATAACCAACGGCTGACAATAAAGGCGTGCTCGACTCTGAAGAATTCCTTTCAAACGTTAAAGGCTAAATGTTCAAACTAAACCGCATGAAGTTCGTAATGTCTTAGGGTGCGAAAAAACAATTGTTGGCAGAGTTCAACAAAAATAAAAGATCCAACCATAAAACAGTTTTGTACTGTTAACATTGAGGCACTTGTAGCGAATGTAGCAGCTGAACAGATTGTTTCATTTCGTGGAGCTTCTATGTTACATTATATTATGCCTATAAGCGAGCTCTGTTCGTGGAGACTATCTTCATTAAGCCAAAGCAAGCGCTGGCTTTTAGTGTAAGATTGTGAAGAGCACTTTTTGCTTCACTAACAAAAGCGTGATGTTTTACTGCAGCCGATGAACTTTGATTGCCCCTTAGAGTGGCAAGACGTAGTGGTAACTTCGCTGTTTCCACATGAGACGAAAGATAAGTTATACTGAAAATGGTTTGCCATTATGCGTCACAACTTTTGTGACATGTGCTTTTTTCATTTCAAAAATGAGAAAACCTGAAGCTGGTGTTTGTGAAATATGCGATTTGGGAGCATTAGAAATAACCTAGCCGAAAACCCCTCACCAAAGTTTCAAGAATCGTGAATTGCAAATTACTCTAAAATAGGGATTAATTTGACTTAAAACATCAGTACTTCATGTCGGGATCATATATATCTCCAGAAAGAATTGAAAGGATAAACAGCAAGCACAATAAACGCATATTTGATTCTGATGCTTTGCTTTTTGGTTTAAATATTCAAACGTTTTTTTGTTTAACTGTTTCGGTTTCTGGTAGCAGTTACTTATTGCTATATTTTTATACCTGAGCTCGTTATGAAGAGTACCGTCGATATCTGCATGTACAGTTTTATTTTTAATTAGAAATTACTCTCGACTTTCTCTTAAATAACTGAAGCACAATCCACTATGAAGCCGTTAGGATGTGTACTTGTATCAAATAAAAGCTATAAATTTCAGTTTAATTATTTTAGAGCGTACGTTACACGCATGGTATTATAATGAATGATACACTTTCTGTTACTTTGTTCTTTTAATGTTTCTTCAAACTTTTGGAACTTAGCACTCACTGGCGCATTTCTTCAGTGTGTTAATTAAACAAAAGGGAATTGCAATACTAGATTAAACGTTGTTTGATGGCATAATAGAGTTTTACTTATTTGTCTGGTTAACTCTTTTCACAGGCATTCTCATAAGAATGGCGAAGTGAGAGCAGGATATATCGACTTCATTATATAGAAAAATACCCTTCGATGAGAGTTATAAATAGAAAAAGGCTTCCACAGAATGCCGAGGATGAGGACTAGAGAAAGCATGCACTCTTTTGCAACATTTGGATGCGCAGAACGCACAACAGCAGTAGGCTTCGAACAGAGAGAGGCTTGCTTTTGTTTGGTTGCAGCTTTTTGTACGCGAGTTTCACCCTTGCCTAAATATGAATTATCGCCAACATTTCTAGCTTTCTGTTGGTTTTAGAGGCAAGTTATGCACACTTGGCTCTCTTTTATGTGTAATAAAACAGACTCAATTCTGCATTCACCTGTGCCGTTTTGTGTTTTGAAACGAAAGGATCACAGCATCTCAGACCAAGGGGAGCGACGGCAAGTATTTGAGCTTCAGTGAGCCAAAAGATGAAGTGCGGCTATATGCAATGACTATACTGACAAGAAACTAAGTGTCCACCGGCGTTCGAACCACGGACCCCTTCGATCACCAACCGAGCGAACAAACCACTACTACACACACAAGCTTTCTTTTTTTTGGTATTTATTACGCTTAAATAATATTTATTTAATATACGTGACCTATGTGTAGAATGTTATAAAAATTTTCATCTGATGAACAGAGCGCAAAATAAGACGTGCCTTGGCAGCAAACTCTAAAAAAGTGACCATGCATTGCACATGACGAGTCAGTGCCACTCCAGTTCGAACTCGGCTTGAGCAAAGTTTTCCGTCAATGAACAATCATTCTGCAGAATTTCTTTGTTGCGGAAGCACCGGGTTCCAAATGTCGGTGTATCATCACGTTTTCCAGAGGCTGTGTAATTCAAATATAAGGAATATGTCCAACGGTTCGTACAAATAATAATGCAACAATATATCGTACACAGCACGATGTCAAATTCATGCTTTCAATGTTATTTGCATAACATCCAAGAACAGCACTGCATCCTTATCATCATTGAAACAATGCTCAATGGTTTTTACAGAGCCACTAAAGCGTAGCCATAGAAATGCCTGTATTTCCTAACAAGGTTTTAACAGGTAGTCTCAGCATGTATTCACAACAAAAATAATTCCTACACTCCTAGAGAGGCATTTCCGCTCTTTTAGTAGCGCATAATTTCCCGGTAAAACCAAAATACACAGAACGATACATGGGTCTATGACAAGGAAAGCGACACTGAATGATTGGAACACAGAAAACAGGATTTCAGGGGAAACCCGAACCAGTACAAATCGAACAGCAAAATACAACTTTTGCATTACACTCCTTAAATATGGAGAACCAAAAACATTAGAAGACACAACGAGATTTAGAAAAACATGAAATAAATGTGCTTTCAAATATGCACGTCGTATCGGGAGGGAAGAGTGACGAAAAAAAAAGGGACGCGAAACTAACCAACGGACATAAAGGTGGACTCCACCAAGCCCACCTGCGCTTACAAGCCGGAAAATGTTATCGTACCTGGCAGATTCAAAAGGCCATTCCCATACAAAAGCAACGAACAATTCACAGAAAAGCTGAATGCAAGCTCTTGTGCCCTGAATATTTTGGAGAGCGTAATAAATTTTAGTGACTAAAACAGATTCTAGGCCGTAGCCCTGACAAATATGGAGAGACCATGGAGGCAAACGTCTGAACGTAGCGCTGAACAGTTGCCACATAATCTTTCCAGTAATGATCACTATGCTTATAAGCGCTCAAAGAGACCACAAGACACTTGGGTTGTCCAGATGTTTGTGCCACACCAGCGTATTCAGCAGGTGTCGAAAGCCACAAGCCGAGCCACAGACCACAGCTCTTGAAAAAATAAATCTGAGTACTTGACAGACAACTAAATCCTTCCATTAAACGAATTATCTCATATAAGCATGGCTTGTCTGAGAAGAAAAACGTGAGGATGTTACTTAAGCTAATACCGGCAGTTTGTAGCCCATTATACGAAAATTACTGACAGCTTACAGTTTAATTGTTTATAATAATATAGAGAGAATAACAGCAGGGCAAGTTGGCACTTTTGTTTTACAGAGGACTAGATGGGGACTAGTTGTAAGGGACATCCGTTTACAATCAAGCGCGCTCGAAATTCTGTGTAGTAAAGACGTATTCCAGTAAAAACAACTGAACCAACATTTACATTATCTAAGACCGAAAAAAAGTAAACGAATAATACAATCGATCAAACTAATTTGAAAAATTAATTCAAGCGCTATGAGTAGTGAAACAAGTTCCACTTCACAATTTCGGGCGCTAAAAATCAAAGCGCGACTTATAGCCTCCGAGATCCGTTGCAATCAAGGAGCTTGTGCTTGCGAGAATACAATGTAGCATTATTTTTAAATATCCATTATTTTCTACTTTTACATTAGGAGAGTTTTATTTTAACTGAAATTGGTAATTTCTTGATTACTGACTGTTATTCTGTTTGCGCTATCCACCTTAATTTTCCCTTCAACATTCTATTACTCCGAGGTAAGATACCTCAAACTGGTGAAAGCTTATTTAGAACAGTTTTTAATCTCACATTGATATCTCACGAAGCGTGCCATACGCATCTGCTAGTTTCCTTTTTAGACGGAGAAAAAATTTTGGCCGTTCGATTAAAGAATATTTTACAGATCGCGCGCATTTTTCATTCTTCACATCCATGCCATCAGGACGCTGTTATCCGCGCCTCTGCTTGCTCGGGCTGCTCCACCACTGTTAGGTGGGGCATGTAATCTCTGCTAACACGGTGCACGCCGTTTAAAAGTCATTAGCCATTTCCAGACTGCGCCTGGTAATCCTTCAGAGCTGTCACTCCGCTGGCTGACTTTGAATTAGGAGGGCCCATCTGAACTGTGCGTAAGAACAGTACCGTTCAAGAGGAGACCTTTTCTAACGGTACTGAAGGTGATAAGTTCAAACTACCAAAAACTGCTTTGTCTTCGTCGCCTTGATTTTCTTCGCTATGTTAGAAATCGTTGATATTGTGAGGACGGGTTTGGCAGTCCAGGCGTATTAGCGACCTGAAGTCCGGGCAACACACCAAAGCGAATCACACGACGCGATGACGATGAATCTCTTCTAGAGAGCAGGATGAAGATGAAGCAGCACATGCACTCGTGTGAAAGATGAAGCGCCATAAAGCACTCACTCTATTTCCCCCATGGTAGCTGGGGCGGCCAGCTATGCCGCATTTTGTCCACACTATTGCGCCGAAGAAAAGGCTTCATGTATGAAACGTGTACAACTTCTGTTTCGTGGTAACGGTTATCCTGAGGATGACAAACAGGGGAAACGCGATAATTGACATGGGAGGTTTGTTCAATGACTCCGTACTGACCGATGAAACGGCGCTGGAACTTATCACAATGGCCTGGAGTGCGTAATGGTAGCCAAAGTAATATCTCGTCAACGGGACGGAACAAAAATTGGCAATGCGTTGCATTGTAGCGACACTTGCGGTCTTTTTGATTAGCTTCAGTGTTGAGGCGAGCAAGCCGGCGACATTTGACCACTGCCGAAATGAACTGGCAATGAAGAGACGATTAGGAGCAGACAGATTTCGAAAGGAAAGAAGCATCAAGAAGTGTAGCGGGAAAACAGCCGTAAACGAGGAAAAACGATGTGTAACCTGTGGTACGCTGTACAGCCGTATTGTAGGCGAGCGTAACAAAAGGAAGAATGACGTCTCAATTTCGATGGTCATTGTCGACGTACATAGACAACATGTCAGAAAGTGTGCTGTGGAATCGCTCAATCAAACCATTTGTTTGCGAGTGCTTGCTGGAAGTCATACTGTGAAGTGTGGTAGAGGCTTCAAGAACATCAGCTACAATCGCCGACGGAAACATCCGACCGCGGTCACTGAGAAGGACTTGAGGAGCTCATGACGCAGTAAGAGGGCTTGCCAAAAGGAGCTCGCGACCTCAGATGCTGAGTCATTAGGCACAGCAGCGGTCTCAATGTAGCGTGTTAGATGGTCGACGGTGCTGACGATCCAGCGATTGCCTCGTGTGGACAGTGGAATCGGTCTGTAGACGTGGATGCCAACAACAGCGACAGGATTGGCAGAGCAAAGTTGAGGCTGTAAATAGGCCAGCGTGAAATAAAGTCGACCGCTTGCGGCGCTGGCATGGCAGATAAGACCCGACGTATTTTACCAGGATTGAGGAAAGACCAGGCCAGAAGAAGCGGCTTTTCACGCGGTAGTACGTTTTGTGAAATCCTAAGTGACCGGCTGTAGCATCATCGCGAAGACCCGCCAGAATACAGGAGCGAAGTGCTATCAGGACCACGGGAACCCAACAGGTGCCTTCAGAGCAATAGATGTAACGGGAGAGCATCCCATGGTCAAGTTGGAATTGTTGAGGTTGCCTGGGTATCCTAGCGGTAGGAGGCTGAGAAACACCGATAAGACGGTCGATTGAACAACGGCAGTACCGATCTGTTCGCTGGTGGGAAATAAGGGCGTTGCGATCCGGAAGAGCGGAATAAGGGGGACCAGTTATGTCTGGAGCACTTGACGACATTGGGGCGCTGAGCGTGCAAACAGGAAGTATCGAAGAAGCACGACCCAGGGACTCTGGAAGTTGGCAACGGAAAAAAGCATCTGCATCTTGATGTTCACGACTTGATTTGTAGGTGACATTGAATGTGTATTTCTGCATACGCAGAATCGAACGGCCCAATTGTACAGTCAAATATGTAACTGTAAATAGCCAACACAGAGCGTGGTGATATGTAACGACCGTGAAATGGCGGCCGATGAGGTAGGGGCGGAATTTCTGAGCTGTCCAAACGACAGCTAGGTACTCCTGCTGAGTATGGAGTACTTGCGTTCTGCTGGTGTCAGATTGCTACCGGTAAACGCAATTACCCTTTTCCGAGAAGCTGTATCACGCTGTAGAAGGACGGCGCCGAAAGCAACGCCTCTGGCATCGGTGTAGAGAGCGGAGGCAGCATTGTCATCGAACTGAGTGAGGACACCGTCTGAAGTGAGAGCATTCTTGAGGGTTTGAATAGCTTCCACGCATTCTCCGGGCCAAATCGAAGCGTGCCGTTGGTAAGAAGCTGGTGTAGTGGGGAGCAATGGTAGCGAAATTGCGAATAAAACAACGAAAGTATGTTGAGTAGTGGGGAGCATTGGTAGTAATGAGTAGTAGGTAGTAGGACAAAGGACTAGGGACACACACAACTACCGGTGGAGTAGGTGCTCCAAATGCAGGCGGCAAGGATGCGATCTGGGCGTACGTAGGCACAAGGCAGGTGGTAGGGGCGGCCGACGGGGAGGGTGAAGAAGTCATAGAGGCCAACTCTTCTTTGATAATGCGCAGGCCGGCACTTGGAGGATGTGGCTCAGGTGCGGCGCGGCACGAATCAACTTGAGCTAGAAGCTCTTTACGAATGATCATCATCATCATCATCATCATCAGCCTGATTATACCCACTGCAGGGCGAAGGCCTCTCCCATATTTCTCCACTTAACCCGGTTCTGTGCTAGCTGCATCCACTTGACCCCTGCGAACTTCTTAATCTCATCCGCCCACCTAACCTTCTGCCGCCCGCTGCTACGCTTTCCTTCCCTTGGAATCCAGTTTGTTACCCTCAGTGACCATCGGTTATCCTCTCTTCGCACTACATGTCCTGCCCATGTCCATTTCTTCTTCTTAATTTCCACTAGAATGTCGGTAACTTGAGTTATTTCTCTGACCCGAATGAGTTCGTGGATTAATACGCGGAGGTCGAAGGCTTTAGTACAACTGAAGGAAGACTGGCCAGGCTGGAGGCGGATGAACTGAAGTTCATCCCGTTGTTGACAGGTCGAGATGACGCTGTTGATGTTGGTAGGGTTCTGCACGTCCAGGGGGTGCGGGCGAGCAATCCAATGCCTTAATGACGTAACGGACCGCTCGGCTTCTGGCATGGTGCCATTTACACGCCGACAAATGCGAGGACGTCATTTATATAAGATGTATAAGTCTCACTGCATCGTTGAACTCGATCATCCAGCTTCTTAGCGGATTTTGTTCGAACAGAAGGGGCGCAGAATATCTCGCGTACCTTGTTCTTGAATGTGGCCCAGTCCGGAATAGTTGACTCGTGGCTCAAAAAGCACGTTTTGGCCACATCAGTCAAGAAAAATGACACATTTATAAGTTTGAAGGTATCGTCCCACTGGTTGAAGACACTGACGCGGTCGTAGTTGTGAAGCCAGTTATAAGCGTCGTCGCCGCGTAGACCGGCAAACGTCTGGTGGTCGCGCTCACGGCTGCTCACAATCCAAGTAATAGGGGAGCTAGTATGAAGTGGGAAGAACCCAAAATGTTGGCGGCCCTCTCTTGCGTCATAACGATGGTGGTAGCTGTCAAGCGGTGACCGGAAAGGAGCTCCAGGTAGATACAGGTGACAAGGCAGCAGGGAAAGTGAGACGCAGCTCCACCACCTGTAAGGACGAGCTTGGTAGTCCAGGTTTATTATAGACATAAATCCGGGGTCACACACCTTAGCGAATCACACTACGTGATGACGATGGATCTCGTCTAGAGAGCAGGGTGAAGATGAAGCAGCGCATGCACTCGTGTGAAAGATGGATCGCCATACAGCGCTCACTCTATTTAATAATACAATTCCCCTTTATACATATATGTCTATTAAAATAAAGTAATAGCAGCATACGCTTTGTCCCTCACAAGCTAGAAGTGAATGTTTTCGAGACAACGTTGCTGCGCCAAATTATTATGTTGCCAGGCCACGTGTGTCAATATTCCTCGACAGCGCGAATGTCAACGTTAGGTAAAATGTATTCATGATGGAAACAAATAATTTTAGCAATATGCTCTGTTACAAATGCGCCACACAGGCTACCTGTATAGTATACATTTTCGCTTTAAAAATTCTATCGCCTGAAGGCAACGCAGATCGAGAAACAATCACAGGCCAAGCTCTTCTTGATGTTTTTTGTTCTACCTCGGCTTCAATAGCACGCGATGCACACATTAATTTTGGTGTTTTGCACGGGCCTGCTTCCAGCGGTGGCTGTCACCCATCAACAAATGGGCTCATTTGGCACTAAGACTGTACTTTTGTTTCCTTCACTTCTGGTATCAAAAGGCCGGGAATGGAAAATGCCCTCAGTACATTTCCGTAGAGCGTGTTCTTTTTCTGGCCGTCAACAAACAAGATGCTGTCCTGCTCTACATACGTAATACTTCATGGGACGATCAGATGACAGCGGTTGCACGTCCTTTAGCAGCGGAATAGTATTTTATATAAGGATTACGCTCGACATGGGAAAGAGAGGATTGTTTAAGATTATAACCTAAATGTAAAATTTCCCTTTTAGTAGACCGCCTTTTATCGCTTCACACACACCCCTACATTCCAGCATCTTACACCACGTCCACAAACAACCTTTATTCTTCGTGTAAAAGCTTGCCCATTAGTGACTAGCCATCACGTATCTAAACAAAAGCCACATCTACTACCTTCAACCTTGGTCCCACTCTAACATTTAGCGTCCTAAATTAGGCAGTGTTATATCTGTTCCTTCATTAGGTAAGCAATCAAGCAGATCAGCCCGCTTGCCGTGTCCCGCTGCGAAGCGGGCGAGAGTTTCTCCGAGAATGCCAAGAGCAGGGCGATGACAGCAGCACAAATGTGCAGATGCTTATCTTCAGGGCACGGAAACGTGCCCTAGATACCTCGACAAGTTAATTAAAATTAGAGTGCGCATTAGTGTGTAACGAGCGGCCTCTGACACCCCATTCCTCCATCTTCTGCCCAATTATCTCTGTATTTTCAACAATGTGGAGGGGACTACGGGTAAAAGTCGCTTTTAGAAGCAAAGTTAGAAAGTTAGAAGCAAGCGACTTAACAGAGCCCGCAGCCCCCTTTACAAGGCAAGCAACGATAGAAAAGGAATCAGACATACTTAGCACTTTACCTAATGCGAAAAATATATGCAAAAAATAAAATCATAAAGACAGACAAATCACAAAAAAATTACTGCTTAGCTATTTAAGAAAGCAGAATGAATAAAACGTTCCCGTACTACTCGTACATTGCATGTATAAAAATGAAGACCTCATTTTTGAAATGAATTTGATAGTCTTGGCAATGGCTATGATATATTTTGTGTAAAATAAATAGCTCGGTTAGTGACCACCTTCCACCGTTCGGTGCACCTTGTGACATAAGAATGTGTGTTTCTGGTAAGATTAGATAATTCATGAAGAAACTTTCAATTTTCTTTTTCCTTGTGTTTAAAAGTTTGACTTAACTTGTAGTTATAAAATTTTAACACGGGTATTACATGTGCTTTCAGAAATAAGTCGAATGTGTGGGCATTTTTAAGTAAGTTGAATAGTGCTCCATTTTTTTTTTTACAATGTATGTATCTTCTCTAAATTCGTAAAAGATGTGGTACCCAAAACGAGCAAACAATAATATAGCGTATCGAAAAAAAGTGCGTTAAAAACGTGAAACTTTATTATGTATTGTAATAGAGCTAACAGCCGCGACATTATACCAACTACATGAGATTGCTTGCCCAAAATTGATTCTATATGTATGTCCAAAACCATATTATGCGTGAAAGTAACTCCAAGGGTTTTAAAACTATCTACAATTTCTATATTGTTCTCATCAAAAAATGAGGTTTACGTAAATGATTATTTGCTTATACTTGGGCCTAAACTAATATTACAGCTTTTGTCTTGTTTGTATCGTTTTGTAGAGAGTTTAGTTTTCATCATTCATGAAGAATTTTCAGACCAGTGTTAGCTTTATTCTTGAGGCTGCTAGAGTCAGGTGATGAAACAATATACTAGCATCATCTGCATACATTACGTATTTCTTATCTATATAGATATTTATTAGATAATTTAAATACACAAAAAATAAGAACAGGCTTACAATACTGCTTTGACGAACGCCTGTGGTGATATGTTTTAAATCTGAGCGGCTATTGTCTATTTCAACATACTGATAGCGATTATCAAGTTAAAATTTTATAATTTTTAAACAATGCCTTCGAATTTCATATGTTTCATTTTTATCAAGTAGAAGAGAATGAAGGATACAATCAAATGCTTTAGTAAAATTATTATAAATACCAAGGTCAATGCTCTGAAATTCAAATTGCGAAAAAATAAATTCCTTTTTGATGGAGTAGGGCTTCTCCGTGCATTACCGTTCCCTAAATCCGAACTGGGCGGGAAAAATTAGGCTGTACCTTTCAAAAAACTTTTAAATCTGCATTAGTATTGGCTTTTTTAACCCTTTCGAATGTTTAATATCATTAAAGCCACCTTTCTTGAATAATACCGAAACTCTGGCTAGTTTCATCCGATTAGGAAACACAGCGCTTGACAAACAGATATTCGTAATATAGGTAATGTACGATGAAATAATATCAAGCACGTATTTGATAGGGCGAACCTGCATGCCCTCTAAATCGCAACTATAGCGTTTTTTTTTTAGTGAAACGAAAAGTGGTATCACCTCGTTCTCTGTAAAGGGGTGAAGAAAGAGTGAAAATGGATTTCTATTTGGCATGAATTTGCTAATATTAGAGGAAGCAATTCCATCAAAAGAGGTTACAAAGTAATCATTAAAAGTATGACTGGAAATGAAAGAACGGTGCAGAAGGAGCTGCTGTAACCACCGGGCTCAACGCCGTGCAAGCCGCCTGGAGAGATCCTCCTTAACTGTTCTTGGAAAGGCTGCTCTGGATTTCCAAGATCCACGTCGAGCTTGAAAACCTTTAATGCGTATTGACGGGAACCAGAGGGTATTATCCCGGGCTTCTGTGTCAGGGCCAAAGCCCTGTCCGGGATCTGTAGAGTCCGGCCAGAGCCATTGCTGCAAAATTTCTAGCTTACGGCTCACACCAGCAGTGACATCCCCGCTTCTGGAAAAACAGTTCAGTCCTGATCTTCTGCGGTGGTCTTCTATCTTCGCCATTTAAGTGCGAGAAGCTGTATGGGCGCTTAAGTGAGATGAGTTGATGGGGCAATTGGGTTGTGCCATAGAGGTACCTCACCGCATATTGAACGTTCTACAAACAACAGATCCTCTAGCTATATGAACATGGGGACTTGAAACTGGATTTAAGCAAACTACGGGATCTGTTTTGGTGCTACCCTTGGCCGAAGACAGTTATGATTAAGAACATTCGAATCACGTGGTCGTTTTTTACCTTCCGTAAGATACATTAATTTCTCTCTGCCTCTTTCTCACGTCTTCACAAGTTCTGAAAGTTGTGTATATACCGCAAACAAACCTCCAGTTTGCACTGCAGTGAAAGACTCTTGCCATCGCTTAACTTTCCCAATGTCCTTCAGTGAAGTCCTAAGCCCCAGTCTTCCAATACTGTCAGTACGTACTCAACAAAACATCACATATAAACCAAGAAAAAAAGGGATGGATAGAGATAATAAGTGCCAATAAGTTATCGCACAAAATATATCTTCAGTCAACTATAAGAAAAAGGATACCGACTCTGTGGCTTATTGAACAAAACAACCCTTAAAACGGTTACAGCATTCTAAGCGTGAGAAAGACCATATGCGATCATCACGAGTCACGATATACCACGATATACGTGGGAGGTTGTTCTGCACACCTCACAGCCAGCAGACCAAAGCCGGGTTACCCAGCGCTCGGTAAAGGCAGCGACATCCCAGGGGATCTCCACCGACGTCCTCTAAGCCAGAACAACCGGTCCTTGGACTGGTACCCTGGTTTTGGACGAAATAAAAAGTTCGCCAGCACGTGAAATTCAAACGAGTAAAAGATTAAGGATACAGTTCGGTGAACTGTAAGACCTGAATGCGACATGTTTTAACTGCTGCGATATTCTCCAACATATATTTTTCTTTCACTGAAGAAACGCTATTTGAAGAAGTGATAAGACGGGATATAAGAGCAAGATTTTTTCACAGGAGATATTGACAGCCCTGCCTAGAGTAAATAAAACAGACATATGTATGCAGTTCTTTTTTAAAGTTTTATTTTTTAAATTCATGCCATCAACTTGGGGGGCGTTCAGGCGTTTTTGTCGCCACTGCTTTAGGCAACACAACCCTTCCAACAAGAGCGAGTAGCTGTCAAACCTATTCTAAGAAAGCCTCAGCGCTTACATACACCTCTCAAGAGAAGGCATGCAAATAATGTGTCGTCGCTGTTTAAAATCTCCATGCAACGTCTAAAGTTTTGCTTGCTCTTTCTCTCACCGTGCTGACAGACATTCGCGGTGATTGTATTTCCCTGAACTTGCCTACGTATTACTTGCTTAATATTTGCCTTACGTATTACGGTTTGCATATCCTTTTGCAAGAGAAGGCGTGTCATTGTTATACCTTTGTCTTCACCATTCTTGGTTTGTCATCTCGGTTCTTTCTCCAAGCTTCTGTGATCAGAGCCGATGAGAAGACTGAAAGTGACAGTCGGCGCAGCTATGCTTACTTTGCTCTTGCCAAACACGTGGCACGCAACGTGGATGTTGGTAGGTAAATGCATCTCATTCTGAGCAAGGCTTCTCTTGTCCTTTGGCGATGGTGAGACAATATTTCGTCAACAGTAAAAACCATTGCTCCTCATTTTGCGCCCTATATTACGGGTTACCATATTTTGTTGACAGCCACGTAAAATGATATGAGTGTGAGCGACATACCGGAAAGTGCACGAATGAGAAAAGGCTCAAATAGTAAAAGAATGTAAGGCAGCGATTTGTTGGACTGCTTGTTCCAGGCTTCTCGCTTTGATTAGCTTTATCTGAGCGCAGGTTCTGTCTGTTTTATGAGTGTGAGCTGCCTTCGTAGTGTTTCTGTTTCTTCCTATATAAAAGCCTGGTTAAAATTTTGAAACTAAAATAGTAGCAAAAGAAGGGCGGGCCACCTTTTAAGTAAATATTAATGAACATTATACATTAACCTCCTTCTATAGTATAATACTCTGAATAAAGAGGATGTTTATAATGGCTGGACATGGTTGTGATGATGAAGTGCCAAATGCGTTTCTAAAACGTTACTCAGAACAGATATCTGAATTTATCACTACCCTTTTCCAGTTATCGCTAGGTTTGGGTGAAATACCAGCACTATGGCTCACGGCACGTGTTGTCCCAGTTTATAAAAAAAGAGAACAGTTATCTGTCGCGAATTATTCACCGATCTCGATCACAAGTACGTTCTGTAAAATGATGAGCATGATATATTCGACAAAACTTTGAAGGCAACAAGTTATTTTTTGAATTTCAACATGGTTTTCGAAAAGGGCTATCAACTGTCACACAACTGCTATCGACTGTGCACGAATGGGGATGTGTGTTAGACGGAAACAGTCAACTCGATGTGTTGTTCGTAGACTTCTCTAGAGCCTTTGACTGGGCTTCATATGCAAAACTGTTGTTTAAACTGGATTGTATTGGTATTCCTCAAGGTATTGTCCACTGGATCAAACCCCACTTTAGTGAAAAAATACGTCGCCACCAGAAACTATTTTTCTCGGATGTTAGATGTCACTTCTGGCGTGCCTCAGGGAAATGTCTCGGGCCCGCTCCTTTTTGTAATTTTCTTCAATCACCTGTTAGAGGTCATTCCTGCGGAAGTTTCGGCTCGATTATATGCCGACAACTGTGTTATGTTTAAAGACATTGCGTGCGCAAAAGATCAAAAAATATTACAGGATACTTTAGAAGCGATTTCCCACTGGTGTACAAATTGGGGTATGCAGTCAAACACTTATGAAACAATACTTTTAGTAGCAAAAAAGAAAAATATACTCAACTTGTTTTACATATAAGCTTAACAAGAAAAATATTTTAGAGGTGGAGTCGTATAAATACTCAGGGATTAGCTTACAAATAATTTAACTTCGTCTAAACACACATCTAAAACTTATGCGGCTGCGCTTCGCAAACTGTGCTTTCTTAAGCAAAAACTTAGGAATGCTCCTGCCAGTTTTAAGCGTCTTGCCTACAACAACTGCGTAAGAGCTAAACTTCAGTAATGGGTGGTTGTATTTGAACCCCATAATAAAAAAGAGATCATACAACTCGAGCGTGTGAAAGTAAAGCTGGCCGTTTTATATTTGGCAAATATAGAAGACATTATTTACCATCAACGCTTATGAACCAACATAACCTATACACCCTACAATCCCGATGGAAGGTTAGTCGCCTCATCTTGCTTCATCACTGCCTACAAAGAAAAATAAATATGAAGCTGCCTAAATGCGCCACAGCTCATTGTACGATGAGAACCAGACACACGCAAGAACACTCACTGGCGTCAATTTTCGCCCGCACAAACACATTTAAAAATAGTTATTTCCCCACAACTATTTCAAGAGTTTTGGTTTTGGTTTGTTTTGTGTTGCGATGACTGTCTATATCTGCAATTCTATTGATTTCTTTACTTCTTTTTTTTTTCAGTACGCATATACTTGTCATTTCTTGTATTGCAAAACGTTTGAATGTGCCCTTCCTGCTAGGACCATGCATGGTCCCCAGTATTTAAAAAAACAACAACAAATACGTGCACACACTCGGCGTTAGCTTGGCACAGGGCTACGCAAGTGCATCTGTGGCTAAGCGCAGATTTATGTGGCTAACTTTGAGTACATGATAGCTTTTTTTTTCCTTATGTGCCACAAAACCAAAACACAACACACAAAATTTTTAAGAAATTTATTTATTTCAGTTAAAACCTTCTTATTTTATATTGCGGCATTTACAACCATAAAACCTTACCTCACTCTTCTTAATGATTTATTCAATTTTTGTTGAACAATAACACCATTACACAAGAGAAGATGGGTGTAAAAAAATTATCTGGAGGCATGGACGATGAATATGGCTGCAGCCTAACAGGATGTCAATGCGAGCCAAGGCGATGTTGTATTTACTTAAACCAATTCCAGTTTTAATGTTTCAGTGTAGCTTCAAGAAGTGTTTTTGCACGTGCCTTATAGTTTTGCAGATTAGGGTTCTTGCTTTTTTACGGTCTAGGCTATTATTTGAATGAAAGCAGAAGTTTGGGTTGTTGATAGTCGAGGCAGAGTGCATTTGTTTTCTAAATTTGCTGAAATATGACAAGAAAGCTTTCTCTGTGGGATTATAACAATAAACAAGCATGGCTAAGCAGGAACATACAGGAAGCGACAAGGCGAAGGCTGTTTAGTTTGAAGGGCCGACAGCATATTGATGAGAGACACAAGTCATGTAATAAAACGATATTACCGTTTGCAATACATAATGGTGTTAGATAGAAATATGGTGCTAGATAATGGTGCTAGATAGATAAAATAGAAACATGCAGTGGAATTGTCAGGCAACCCTCTTCCAACTATTCTGTAAAATCATTTCAAAGCCCCATTTTTTCCTCGGTGCCTAGTATCTCGGATGATGCCTAATTCCAAGCCATTCTCAAAACATTCAAAACCTTTATTTAGAAGGCTTGTCTTCATGCACCTCCTTTCTAGAACACAACGAAAATAATTGTGTCACCTATTATATTTACAAACCACCTGAACTACAATCTTATCACCTGCATTTTACCTTTCTAGATAACAATAGTTCGATTAATATCTTACTGATCATACTCCTAGGAACAACCTCTCTGCGTCTTCCAAGCTTTTGGACAAAAAGAAAGTAAAAGGGGAGATAAGTTAATGGGTGTGGAAAGAAGTTGGTCGCATGTACCCATGTGGTGCACAAAAGGAAATAGCTGGAAGAGCTATTTCCTTTAAGAAAACTATAAAACATATCTCACCGTCCTAGGTTATATAGGCGCACCCTATACAATGGCAGCTATCCGCTTGGATGAAAGCGGCAGAGAGTTATTGGCTCCTGAAGCGCAAAAGTTAACGACGGGGCACTGAGTGTACTAAGAGTCAGGTGCAGCGCAAGCAAGCGCCGATGTTTCGGTGCACTACGAGTGGGAGCTAGTGATAAGAGAAATGCATCCTGTCATTCAGCCACGGCCTCCAGACCCTGCGCTCTTTCTGGCAAGGTCATTAGCCTGGCGTACATGGTAGCTGCAGTGTTGGTATCAGAGAAACAGTGCTTTCGAGTGAAAAAGAAGAAGCTGTTGGCGTTGCTGAACCAAACACTTTTTCCCAGTTAACCGGTTCCTTTGTGGGAGCCTCCTCTCACCGGCCCATAGAGAAGCCGCACATCAAAGCAGCACATAAAAATCTCAATTCATTACAATTTTATACCTGTTGTGTAGCATCATGGACGAAATGCATAACTTTGGAGTGATTACCTCCTTCATACTCCTAGTGCTTAGAATTCATACGTGGTGTCTGGCGAGAGAGCAGCCTTGCATACGTCTCCAAAACAGGCAGTTAACGCATTCTCGTTCTTGCAATTTAGGTAGAGGTAAGTAACGGCTTAGTTGAGACGGCGGATAACAACCACATCAAGAGAACCTCGAGGTCAGCCTAGTCATACTCTCTCTTTGAGCAGGCGAGTCAAGCTTTTTACCGGGAGGAAACGTCTTATCTCCGGACTCTAGATAATGAAATAGAGATCAGCACGTTGTTGCGCCTTTTATGCCCTGGAAACATTTGCACGCCCTGTAAGAATGGGGGGTTTATTCAGCAGATCAACAGGACTTGATCAGCAGGACTGAGCAGATCAGCGACGAACACAGCGGCAGCGAACATAGTCAGATCCAGCACGCGCAGCGATCACGATGCCACTGACTGGCATGTTCCTTGTGCACTTCTTCCTCTTCCCAATCACCCGCGAGACGAAGAGGAGACATCCTGGCGACTTACGGCGTGAGCAAGACGGCAGGGTCGTAATAGGGTTTGAGGCGCTGGACGTGAACAATCTCGCGTCCGCGCCGGCGTAGATCATGGGATGGCGTGACAAGTTCCACCACATAATTAACCGGAGAGGTGCGCTCCAGAACACGGTATGAGCCATGGTATTTAGCAAGAAATTTTGAAGACAGTCCAGGGACATTGCAAGGTATCCATAGCCACACAAGAGCGCCAGACGAGAAGTGCGGTGTGGAGTGTTGGCTGTCATGGTTGGATTTATGGCGGTACTGGGTGTTAGCCGTGAATGTGCGGGCGATTTGTCGACAGTCTTCCGCATAATGGGCTGCTTGAGACGCAGGTGTATACTTTGATATGTATACTTTGATATGTCTGGCTGATACGGGAGTATGGTGTGGATTGTAGCAGAGGGGTGACGGCCGTAGAGGAGAAAAAAAGGAGAGAAGCCAGTAGTAGACTGCATTGCGGTATTGTATGCGTACGTGACATACGGAAGGACGAGGTCCCAGTTTGAGTGGTTGGAGGAGACGTACATAGAGAGCATGTCGCCAAGGGTACGATTGAAACGCTCAGTGAGGCCATTAATCTGGGGATGATAGGTGGAGGTGGTTCTATGAATAATGTTACACTTGGTGAGCAAGGCTGTCACAACGTCACTCAAGAAAACGCGTCCTCTGTCGCTGAGCAGCTCTCGAGGTGCGCCATGGCGAAGAACAAATTGCTGCAAAATGAAGGAAGCTACTTCTGACGCTGTGGCAGATGGAAGTGCGGCGGTTTCTGCATACCTCGTCAGATGATCAACGGCTACGATAGCCCAGCGGTTGCCGGCCGCAGTGTAGGGAAGCGGCCCGTACAAATCAATGCCGACACGGTCGAAAGGACGTGGTGGGCTGGGTAACGGCAGCAACTCTCCAGCAGAACGTTGAGGAGATGGCTTGCGACGTTGACAGGTGAGGCATGAGCGAACGTACTTGAGTACAAAGGTGTACATACCCCGCCAGTAGTAAAGCAGCCGGAGACGAGTGTATGTCTTGAAGACGCCCACGTGACCGGATTGTGGGTCAGCGTGGAAATAGTCACAAATTTGCGAACATAGCTGCCGGGGAATAACTAGCAACCACTTGCGGCCATCTGCGCAGTAGTTGCGGCGGTAGAGCAGGTTATCACGAATGGCGAAGTGGGAAGTATGGCGACGGAGAGCACGCGATGGAGAAGCAGCTGTAGGATTGGAGATAAAATCGAGGATAGAGTTTATCCAAGGATCTTGCCGCTGCGCTGACGGCATGTCATTGATGTGAAGCGATGGCGGGGAATCGTCGGAAGGGGAAAGGCTCGCGACCTCAGCTGTAAGGGGGCAGCGGGAAAGTGCATCGGCGTCGTAATGTTTGCGGCCAGAGCGGTAAACAACGCGGACATCATATTTCTGAAGGCGAAGAGCCCATCTTGCCAGTCTGCCGGACGGGTCTTTCAGTGAGGAAAGCCAGCAAAGCGCATGGTGGTGCGTCACTACGTTAAAAGGGCGACCATAGAGGTAAGGGCGGAATATAGTAAGAACCCAAATAATCGCTAAGCATTCTTTTTCAGTGACAGAGTAATTGGATTCAGCCTTCGTGAGTGTACGGCTAGCATAGGCGACCACGTATTCAGTATAACGTGCTTTGCGCTGAGGGAGCACAGCGTCGAGACCAATACCACTGGCGTCTGTGTGAGCCTCAGTAGGCGCTGTGGAGTCGAAGTGACGTAGGACAGGCGGTGCCGTGAGGATGTGTCTTAAAGCATTGAAGGCATCGTCGCACGCTGGTGACCACGACGAAAGGTCGGAACTGCCGGACAGAAGTTCTGTCAAGGCAGCAGCAATGGAAGCAAAATTCTTAATAAAGCGGCGAAAGTAAGAGCATAGCCCGAGGAAGCTACGTAGATCTTTGATGGAAGTCGGTTTGGGAAAGGCTGTTACGGTACGAAGTTTGGAAGGGTCTGGAGATACACCTTCTTTGGAAACAATGTGGCCGAGAATGGTGAGCTGGCGGGCTGCAAAACGACATTTTTTTCAAATTCAGCTGCAGTCCGGCATCAGATAGGCAGGTCAAAACGTGCTTCAGACTGTAGAGGATGTGTCAAAGTCACGAGAAAAGACTACAATGTCAACGAGGTAGCAGAGGCACATCTTTCACTTTAGGCCAGGCAAAATGGTGTCCATCATCCGCTCAAATGTTGCCGGAGCATTACAAAGGCCAAACGGCATCACTGTGAATTCATACAAGCCGTCGGGAGTTACAAAGTCAGTTTTGGGGCGATCAGCCGCTTCCAAGGGGACTTGCCAGTACCCGGAACGTAAATCTAGGGAAGAAAAGAGTTCGGCGCCTTGCAAACAATCGAGAGCGTCGTCGATGCTTGGGAGAGGATAGACGTCCTTTCGCGTAATCTTATTAAGGCGGCGATAACCGACACAGAAGCGGATAGAACCATCTTTCTTTTTTACAAGGACAACAGGTGAGGCCCAAGAGCTGCTTGAGGGCTGAATCACGCCATTCTGGATCATTAGGTCGACTTGCTCTTCAATAGCCTGGCGTTCGGTTGCAGACACACGATAGGGGCGCTGTCGTAGTGGTGATGGGTGCCGGTGTCGATGCGATGAGTGACTGTAGAAGTTTGACCCAAAGAACTTTGATAAGAGCCAAAGGAGGAGCGAAAGTGATGTAGTAGGTTCAAAAGCTGAGTGCGCTGCTCTGGAGGAAGATCGGCATCGATGGAACGGTGGAACAAGTCTGCAGAGGGCGGAGCGGGCGGAGGTGAAGGGGGGATGAGCGCAGTCACGGCACAGTGCGGCGCGTCGTCAGGTTCCTCAGAGATCAGAAGAGATGCGATTGGCTGGATACTTCCGAGGCATTCGCCGTGGCGCAAAGCAGTAGGGGAGTTAAATGGGTTAGAGACCCATAATATGGAAAGGTCAGCGGAAATAGCGAGCACTGCGTAGGGCAATGGAAGGCACTTGCGGCGCAGGAAAGTATGGGCTGGTGTGAAGAGAACGGTGTCATCGCTAATAAATGCACAAGCGACACAAACAAGCACCGAAGAGCAGGGAGGAAGGTCGATATCTTCGGCGACGAGGGCTTTAGCACCGGAATTTGATTGATCAGCGTCTGGTAAGGCATCGGGCACTGTCGAGAACCCCACTTCAGCTCGAGCACAATCGATAATAGCAGCATGACGCGACAGGAAATCCCAGCCTAAAAGTACAGCGTGCGAGCAACTTGGCAGCACGACGAACTCAATCGTATAAAGGGAATTCTGGATAACTACTCGAGCGGTGCACGCTCCTAAAGGCTTGACATGCTGAGCGCTGGCCGTTCGCAACGAAAGTCCCGCAATTGGCGTCTTCACTTTCTTTAAAGTGCGACATAGTTTTGCGTCCATTACCGAAATCGCAGCACCAGTGTCAATTAGAGCCATGACAGCAACACACTCGACGAAAACTTCAATTAGGTTTGTCGGCGACAGATGAGGACTTGGGAAGTTCGACTGGGTCGCCGTTCTCGCCTCAGGAACTGCGGCCTCTAGTTTTCCTCATGTGAAGTGTTTTCAACGTCGTATCGGAGATAGAGCGGCGTCGCGGCGACGGTGAACGGCGGTCGGACATGGCTGAGTGGTCTGGGGAGAAATGAGGGCGGGCTGGAGGCTCAACAGGCGCGAAATACTGAGGCGTCGGAGGCCAGTATGCAGAACCATGAGTAGGTTGTGCCGACACCGGGAGACGGTTGCGGCAATAACGAGAAATGTGTCCAGCAAGCCCGCAAGTGTAACAAATTGGCCGGTTATCCGTCGTGCGCCAGGGATTACGTGGTCTTGGAGCCGGTCGCATAAACTGCGCAGGTTCTCGCGCAGGCGCAGGAGGCGGCTGAACGTAGGCAGGTGGCGGTGGAGCATATGTAGGTTGCGGTCGGGCCGCAACAGCCGCATATGTTAACGGCGCTGTAACAGGCATGGGTTGAGGGGTAGGAGGAAGAGATCCAGCTACCTGTTCTTGAATAATGTGGCGCAAACTGGGAGCTAGATGTGAGGAAGGTTCTCGATGGCAGGATATTAGGGAGAGCTGTCGAGCAACTTCTTCCCGAATGAAGCTCTTAATTTGTGGCAGGAGCGCAGAATGTTCGCCTGCATCTGTCAGGCCAGCAAGGGACTCAGAGTGCATGGTGTTCGCGCGAGTTATGGCCCTTTGTTTCCGCAGTTCATCATAACTTTGACACAGTGTGACCACTTCCGCGACGGTGCGGATATCTCGAGCCGACAGCATCTGAAAGGCATCGTTATCGATGCCTTGCAGAATGTGCTTGATCTTCTCGGCCTCATACATGAGTGGGTTAACGCGCTTGCACAAGTCGACGAGCTCCTCGATATAGCTCGTGAAATTTTCGCCAACTTGCTGAGAACGCGTACGCAAGCGCTGTTCAGCGCGTAGTTTCCTCACAGCAGGTCGACCGAAAACTTCCGAGAAGCTGGCTTTAAACGCGGACCATGATGGAATATCCGCTTCATGGTTTCGAAACCATAGGTTTGCTACGCCGGTGAGATAGAAAATGACGTTGCTTAACTTTGTTTCCGCGTCCCATTTGTTGTAAACGCTCACTCGTTCATAGGATGTGAGCCAGTCCTCGACATCGTGGTCGTCAGTGCCGCTGAAGATGGCGGGGTCTCGCTGGCAGAGGGAGCCGGGACAGATGATGGCCGAACGAATTTGTACGGCTTGGTAGTTGACGTCCTCAGGCATCGCAGGAGGTGGTAATGTACGGATGCGGAGTTCCAGGGCGAGATGATAGATCTTTACCGGCAGCTCCACCAAATGTAAGAATGGGAAATTTATTCAGCAGATCAACAGGACTTGATCAGCAGGACTGAGCAGATCAGCGGCGAACACAGCGGCAGCGAACACAGTCAGATCCAGCACGCGCAGCAATCACGATGCCACTGACTAGCATGTTTCTTGTGCACTTCTTCCTCTTCACAGCCCTAATAATTTCTACACCATAAAGAGACTACTTATCATACTGTCAGTTCTCTTTACAAATATTCGTATATTGTTAAGTCAAAGAATCAAAACATGAGAAAAAAGGCTCAGCCAATAGAGTACCATTTATTCAATCATCTGAACATTACAATGAAAACTTTTGAACATCAGACAGTGCAGAACATTATATATGCCTTGAACAAAAGTGCACATAGTTCACACGTGTAAGATGATTTTCACAGCACTGAGCTCACAGGTGCACAAAAGTGAAGGTCACTGCAAAAGCAACTTCTCTCTCCATGTTGTATGAAGAGAATGTTATTTGAAGTTCTGAAGGAGGAAGCAAATGGTGCCATTTCACAGCACTTTACTCTAAAATCTGCTCGCACTGCAATTCCACGCGTGTAAAAAGGAAGGCGAGACCTTCAAGTAAAATGTAGCTTGCATCACCATGGCCTGCACTCAGGATCAAACCAAAAAAGCAAACAAAAACGGCTAAACTTTGAAATGAAAATTTTTGTTTTATAAATAAAATAAAGCTATAAAAGAAAGGCGATGCGTTAGTTACGTGATATGTTTTGCACTTCACGGGCTTTATTTCGAGCTTGGAAAAACATACACGCAAGGCTTTCTTTATCGGAAATAAATGCGATGGGGATTTCAGAAGGTGCTTTGCAGCTTTAAAAATCACATTCATTGTCTAAAGGCAATGGCAAGCAAATGAGAAAAATAATCTTAATTATATTAAATTAATTCCAAATTAAACAATTGCTTGTGGCGCGCTACATGGCTGGCAGTTGTATACCAGTGGTTTTTCGGTGCTCCCTCAGATGTTTTATTTTTGAACCCTTTGCTAAATTTACCTTGGACACCCGATATATGTATGTATGTATGTATGTATGTATGTATGTATGTATGTATGTATGTATGTATGTATGTATGTATGTATGTATGTATGTATGTATGTATGTATGTATGTATGTATGTATGTATGTATGTATGTATGTATGTATGTATGTATGTATGTATGTATGTATGTATGTATGTATGTATGTATGTATGTATGTATGTATGTATGTATGTATGTATGTATGTATGTATGTATGTATGTATGTATGTATGTATGTATGTATGTATGTATGTATGTATGTATGTATGTTGACTGCATTTTATCAACTTTATTATTACGTTTTTGCAAGCAAGCTGCTAAAGTACAGCACAAAAAGTACAGGAGTCAAAAAGAACGGCCTAGAATTCTTAACGTAGTCATGTAGGGCATTCCAAACCATGCCCAAATATAAACAAGCGCATACTCTTTCCCACGATTGAACTGTAGCCTTTTTCCTACTCTGCCGTCTCGAATGAGATTAGAAGATATCCACGTATCTATTTTGAGGACATGATAACGTAATAATCTTCATTTATCACGAAACGAGATGGGTTAAAGAATAAAGTGCATGCGCCTGATCTCTACATGAGTGGACAATCAGCAAGTGCCTTGTCAGAGCAGAACCAAGCATAGCTTTTTTGTTTGAAGCGCCACAATTTTAAAAGGGTAGAGATACCAAATTACAGGGTTGTGCAAAGCTTATCACGCGCTTCCTTTGTGTCTGAATTCCTTCAGGATCAAGTATTATGCTGAAGGGAAGAGTAGAAAATACTTTAGTTCTTTCTTAAAGTTTGGTGAAATGCTCGCTCTTGCATTCCGTGCCTATCGCTGGTGATTTAACTGTGCCGTGGCTTTACTGAAAAAACCATAATCAAGTATTTCTGACCTCACTGCAGTTTTCTGACTTAAGAGATAATGTTGCTGTTCAGCTCGTTTCGGTTGTTCTATTGCATCCGCAGCTTTCTAACAGCTCTAGCGCATAGACAGCACGACGACTCATCGTAGCCCAAATTATGCTTGATGGCAATATTGATTCAATAAAATTTTTCAAGGCTGCAGCCGACGGCAATGGTCGCCGGACGGTGTTTTGGTTGTTGGCGCTTAACAAAGACTGGAGTTTCCGGCGGCGCCGCAGTGAGGCAGGATAGTACTCCTTAGTTCTGAACCAGAAAAGACAAATGTTATCAGGACAGCTGATATACTCGTGTAACAGCAGCATGCCTGCACAACTGCGGACCCTTCGGCAGCGGCGCCTACCGAGGGCGCGCAGGCGACGAACTGCGCTGCACTCTGCCTGCCCTACTCGTCGCTAGGCATGTAGTCTGTTTCGCCGAACGGCACTTTGAAACGGGTCTGCGACTCAACGCTGTAATAAAGGTTCGTCTACCGTCAACGTTTTACTATAGGAAGCCTATGTCATATTAAAATAAGCTCTATAAAATGTGAGCATGGCGACTACTCTCAATTGGCCTAATTTTCTGTCCACAAGTAGCTCCGACGACTGTCCCGGGCCACTTGCCTCATTGGTCGGCGCACCGGGGTCACATCAGTGCTTCTTGGTGATTGTGCACGCGTCCTGCGATGTAAACGATTATCGATTTCAGTTCCCCTTTGCAAAAAAACCCTCAATTACCGTTTGCTCTAGCTAACATTTCTGAGTTTTCTGTCAACGATAACCAAGTTCGCACACATAAATGGGCGCTCAAAACGGCGCACGAAAGCGGTGCCTTGATCTGTGTGATTCAGACTATATACTCGCTAGAATTTACTCTCGCTTCTTCATAGTCAGAGCCTCTCCCGCTTTTTAATGTATTCCAGCCGCTCGCCTAGCGTAGGAATTTGGGGTAGCGAATCGAGCGGCTGACATCGGCACTGCTGTGAGCAACAAGTTGTCGGAGAACGAGATGGCGACATCTGTTCACAGGCGAGAATGGCATGTTTCCAAATATTTCGTGTTAGCTCGGCGTGACAGGATCGCAAAAACGTCGCAAGCATGTTTACGGATGCAGGTGAGCAGTTCTGAACATGCGGCAGCGATAACAGATAAAGCAGTCCCTTACAGCGGCTTGCTGACATTTTTTATTCAGCCACTAGAGATATAAATATTCACCTCGAAAATGTTAAACGTATTATTTAGTCTTACAGTTTCTCGCTTTCCACTCACTCACCTAACATTCCGTCTACTTCTGTGAGCCTATGCGTTGGCATATACCACTCGGCATTATTAGTGGAAAATCTATCATTGCCAACTACAGAAAAAACACTGTAGTTTCTAAAGCAAATATCCTCATTGAGTCATTGAGAATAACAGAGCGAACATCGGATATTTCCTTGTGCGTTTTCGTAATCTTATTCTTGCTGTGAGGGCGGATGGTCTGCTTTCCAAAAATGTCTATTGTGACCATCGGCACTCAGCTTTGTAGTTGCCACCTCGATGCAAAGTGCAGCAAATGCTATCAGGAGCAGACCGGCAAAGCAAGAAAAAAATGCAGACAGTTCCTCAAATTGCGTCAAATATGTTTTATCGCTGCCCTTTCCCGGACTGCCAGTCATGCACTCTTTCCATCGCTTGTCCGCTGGGTGAAGTCCTGTTTCCAGTAGTCGGCGCCAGAGGTTATCGTATATCCGTGCGTAAGCATATCCTTTTCGTGTACCAACTACCTCGTACAAAGGGAACAGTCGTTCTCGCGGTTCAACAAACCCTCTTGCGTAGATATTTTGCTCGCAGTCCCCCATACCAGGCATGAAACAAAAAAATCCGGACCGCCTGGCGCAGCTCATGCAATCTTTGGCATCATCAAACTTGAAAGCCATCTTATGCGCATTTCTTTCATGTGCCGCCTTCATCTTGACGTGCACAGCGTTACTGAAGGAACTGCCCGGCTTATCCGATTTCCAAAGGTTTCCGAAATCCTGCCAAACGCACGGCACAAGTTCATTGTTATCTAGTGCAGTCTCCAACTCTCCCCAGGTGTCGATATAATTAGGTCGGATGACTACGGATAGACGGGAAATAAATTCGCCTCGCAGAAACACTGACAACGGTAACACACTGACGAGCCAAGTAACGAGAAATGCTTTGCGGCATGACCACGTACGGCGAAAGGCTGCTCCGCGGCGAGCTCTTTCCATCGGAACTGAAGTTTACAGCAACGAGGCTATCAGAAGCAGCTCTGACCAATCATCCAGAGAAAGGTGCCCAAATTCGTAAAGAGTACCACAGGTGAGGACAAACCACGACAGAATCATGATCAGTAAAATAAGCAGAAATAGCTCTAATGAGTGTGTTAACACAGTAAAAAAGAAAATTGCAGGCGTGTAAGAATCCCTCAATATATAAAACGTTTGATGAGAAGAATGCAATACCGGTGAAATACGAATGTGGTTAAGCGCAATGGAATCCGCTGTAAAGGGCATGAGGTACACATCTGCTTTGCCGCGATATATGGCCTCGAGAGCATCTGGAGGGTTCGTGTACGCCTTAAACCTCATCGTTGCGTTGTGGATGTGCAGTGCGAGCTGCATCATTTGGTTGTTCTTAAGTTCGCATGAAGTAACCATGCGGCTGGTGTATTTAAAGATGGGGCAAGCGAATTTAATTTCTTTTCCTTCAAGGTGAAAATATATTACACGGCTCGTCTTCCACGTCTCTGGGAGAAAACATCTGGGAAAAAACAGCCGCTTTCAATAGATTTAGAGTGCTTTCTGGCTTACCGGTATTAAATTTTGACTCGCTGCAAAGGAAGATTTGCATATCGAGAGCAGTAACATCTTCCGGTTTCAGGACGTGTTGTTGGCCATGAAATAGAATCCACTCAGTGAAATAGGCAATCATGGGCTTTCTCAGAAGAGTCGTAATGCAAAATGCTTTCAACACTTCGATGCCAACAACTACGAGCACTGTTCGAAGACTTCTTTGCTGAAGCCTGACGATCGTGTCACTTGTCGAGAATATATCCGCATCAAAGAATCGTCGAAAGCATCTCTATGCTTTCCACATGTGATGAAAGCTATCTCAACTTTCGGACCTGCCTTTTGTGCCAGAAATTCTGAAGCCAGTTTGACCACGCCTTCTGGAAGGCGCCGCCCAAAGCGCTTGTCATCTCGTACACGATTTGTGAGAGCTTGTGAGCTTATAAAAACGACGACGGCAATGACCATTGAGATTGGAATGGAAATAAATGCCATGATATCTGCAGGGGTTAGCGTAAGGGTTTAAGGGTGGCTCCAAAAAAACCGCTTGTATCAGTGATTTACGAAGATCTGCCTCCCGCCTATAATATCTTTAATATATTAGCCTTTTCTGGTTTGTAACGATTCTAGTGCGACGCACTGAACAGCAGTGCAAAAATGTGCCTATAAATGAGCAGCTGTTAGTTGAAGTTTTATAGGTGTTTAACTTTATCAGCGGCGTGCATCGAGCCAAATATTCACGAAGAGCTTTGATCACGGAAAACTTTCCATTGCGAAGATTAAAATAGGCATACACGTTACGCAAATCTGCATACTACAATAATAGACGTAACTAAGGTTGAAATGCACTTTGTTTTGCACGTCTTAATGAGAAGCATAAAAGATAATTACTTAAAAACCAAATGAGTTGTTTGTGTATAAGCTGCCGAATACGTATTTGAATAACAAATCGGCGCTCGGACAAAATTAGGAACTCATAAACATCTTTGTAACAGCCAGCATCACTTCACTGAGCAGTGTGGGAAAGCCTAAGCAGGTCAAGGTTCGAATATCGTAAAGAGGAGGGAGGAGAAAAGGAGGGCTTGTAGAAGATATTTGGTGCAAGTTTAAATCGGCTTATGCATTGCCTCCGTTGTTGCAGGTTCGGCTGTGAAGAACAAAATGGCAACTGAGGCTTGTGTAGGCCAGGTCTATGAAGAATTAGTAGCAATCGTCTAAACCCAAATAAAAGGCTGAAGGTATTTCTCCCCCAAGCACAAACTTGGCCTGAAAAGAAAAAAGAAGTCAGTTATATTTAAAGCTTTCTGTCTATCAAAAATGCATGGAGCAGTGGTGCTATTTTAATGAAATTATGTTCAATCCATAGAAATGCTGCCCGTGCAACTATTACGAATAAGTCTTTAAAAACTCAAGAAAGCGCTTCCTCTGCCTGAATGAACTAGGCGGATACTTTTGTATTGTTCATTGCCTAGTGGTATGGTGTTGTTCCACAAGTTATTTTCATTGTGCACATGTTCAAACTTAGAGGTAGACAATAAACATAAAAGAGGAGACTTATTTTGCTCACATTTATAAGACGAAGATGAAAACAAAAGATGAACTATTAATTGAAAAATGTGCTTTTACCAGTCGCTTAAAATCCACTTGTACACTGCGACAGGACGAGAGGGAAAGAGAAAGATGGGAAGAAACAGATGAAGGAACCGCAAATGTATTGAAAAAGAAAATACATTCTGCAAAACAAAAATATGGTCATATAAACAGGCTGACATGCTTACAAGTAGTGAGTTGAATTTCCATTGGCTATCGAGCGAGACGAACATTCTTTCTAGCAAATTAATATCCAAGAAGACACAACTAAACCTAGAATTTGAATTTTAAGAAGGTAAAATGTAAAGAAAGAGCTACCCGATGAAATGCTTTTGCAAGGTCAATTTTGCACAGTGCGAGCTGCTAGTGAGCGTCATTGGAATACTGTCAAACTGTACGCCCCACGAATAGTTTATATTGAATTTACCAGTGTCTCAAGCCAATTGTTTCATGATTTAGGATCCAAGGATATGCTAACTGCAGTCTATTTGAGAATATTTTAGCGACAATCTTGTAATCCCAATTTGAAAGAGTGATATGCCGGCCCCCATCTTTACATCGAATTTGCTCTTCTTATCAGCGTTTTTAATTAGTTTTGAGTTTCATGCTTTCTCTGTGACCATTGACACCCTACAGTATGTGCATTTTTGCAATGGAATTAAAATCGCTTTTCTCAAAATCTCATTGTGCCTTCCAAGTTTCTAATCGTCCGTGTTGATGGGGTGTAATTAATAAGGTGTCCCATTTCAAATTGTACTTTTTCCTGAGTTCTCCGAGTTCCTACTTTCAGTGTCGAGGAAACAATTTCAGTTCAGTTCAGTTCAGGCGTTCAGTCGTGTCCGACTCTTCGTGACCCTATGGACCATGTCACGCCACGCTTTCCGGTCTCTCACTATCTAGGAAACAATTTACCAAGGCTTTAATGCTCGTGCTCTCTCCGTAACCCTTGTACCGTTCTTAGTAGTTTACGTTAGCAGGACATGATGTACTCCAAAATATTCGGAAGGCCTCTATTGGCGAATACGAGACGTTTTTCATAAGCTAAATACTGAGACTATGCTAAAATAGGTTAGAAAAAAGTAGATTTTTGTAACTACGGTGAATTGCCGGTTATGTGATTCTTCTTACACCATTGAGCACTATTTCTTTGAATGTAAGGAGGCAATACTCTTCTGGGAGGTTATGCGAAGAATATTGAATAAAACCTGAATTTGATGCCGCACTATGTGATATACCTTACTGCTTCATTATTTGGTATGAGCCTTTGGATGATGACCTTTCACATTGCAATAAAGAGCCTTAGAAAACGCGCATAATAAACAGACATTGAGATTCTCTTGTTTCTTCAATGAACAATTTTAAAAGGATAATTGTTTATGACAGGGAGCAATATGCCTTGGCGGAATTCTTTCGGCAGAGGCACTCACTCGTAGTTATGTGCTTTGCATTTTCTATCCTTTAGTTCTTTGTTAAATAGGTGCAATCTATTTCTCATCGTGTGGATCGGATGCTGTATTCAACAGTAATATGTGCATGGGTATTGTACATAGAACATTGTTCCAATGTAATAAATACCATGTTGGAAAAAAGTGGTCATGGAGGTGGGGTTAGAGTGTTGGGTTATGGTGCTTGAGGAATGCAGTTGAATTCCCTCTCTGTGCTGAAAAGATTTTATTTTTTTTTGTTTGTTTATTTGCTTGTTTGCTTATATTTGCTTGTTTTAGAGTGCAGCTATTTGTTGCCCATTCCTGCGTTTCGCGTAGTCGCCGTTGGCGTCGCTGTTGTGCCTCGTAACCAGCTCCGCAACCAGGCCAACACGCTGTTTTAGCTGCGTGCGCTCCTGGTGGCACCTCCCCCATACGCCCAAGCCGCAACTCATAGCCGCCGCAGTTCGCAAATCGTATATCATCCATAACAGCAATAGTGGAGACTGGGTAATGAAGCGCGATCACTTGTTCTGACATTGTTATTGTCCACCACTGCACAGAATGCAGAAGCAGTAAGTATACTCATGGAGAAGCAAGACACCCATTCAAAAGGGGGAAGGAAAGAGAATATTTTAGTCATGAAGCGCAGTGACACAGAGGGCGTAGATTGTTTTTCTTGTTTTTTTTTTACTTCGTCCAACAAAGCCGGCAGTCGCACTGAATTCACCTCCAGGTGAATGGTACCATTTTCGAATGAATGCGCGTGTCCTCAAAGCTTTCACTTCAATAAGAAAAGCGCCTTCGGTCAGCAATATATTGGAGTGGACGGCTAATATGACTGAAATCGCCAACCATATTTTGCTAGCGTGGCGATGCGGTGACTTAAAGGACGTACTTTGGCACCTGTGGTATATGCAGATGAACAGCTGACCACCACTTAATGCATTTTCGGATAATGCAATTACATTAACGACAGCATATCAACTGTTCTACCGAGTTCGAAAATCTATGCAAGCATTCGTCCCACACTTACCGTGTTCAGTTCCATGTGAAGCGCATCGGTATTCACCGTCCGTAATTAATTGGGCCAACTTTTCTGTGGTTAATGAAGGTGACACATTCGAGGCCCCGAATCGGTAGAAGTAAGAGTGACTAACGCTTTATTCCCACCAGCTCGAACTGAATGTTTTCGAAACAATGTTTCTGCGCGAAAATAACAGGTTGCCAGGCAACGTGGCCAATTTTCCGGTACACCGCGAATGTCACCGTTGCTTCAAATATGTGCATGCTGCAATTTTATTTCTTTCTGTAACATTAAATATTTATTAGAAATATGTGAAACAGGCAGCCTCTAAAATGCACACTGTGGCTTTATATATTCACTCAATTGAAGGTAGCACAGGTGGAGAAATAAACACGAGTAAAGCTAAACTTGATACTTTTTTTATTCCTTGGTGTGATTAGCATGTCATGGACTAATAACTTTATGTATATATTTTACAGCTACTCTCAACCTTCTTATCAGACCTTAGGCTGGTGTAGACAGTTGAAATCAGCAAAACCTAAAACTGAAAACACGAAGCTATAACCCTCAAAGATAAATAAAAACAAAACAGGAAAATATTTACCTGGAGGTCTCGTCGGAGAGAGGCACATTTAAATTATCATTTATGCACAATTGCGCAGAGTGGATTGGTGTTGTTTGCGGGCCTGCTTCCGACGGTGGCTATTGGCAACCTACGAATGGGTGCAGTTCGCACCAAAACACTTCTGTTCTTTCAGTCCATTTGTGATATAAAAATTCGGGGAATTGAAAATGCTCTTGGAATGTTGCCGGAGAGTGCCTTCATTTTCTGGCCGTCAACAAAGCAGATGACTGGCCTGCTCTTTATGCGTTATCCTTAAGAGGAGAATAAGATGGCAGCTGTCACTTCTAGCACGTTCTATAAGCAGCGGATAAGACCTTATATATAGGTGTGGATTGAGAGATGAAAAAGTGCATGCTTTACGATTAGTGCGCAGAGGTCAATATTTTCTTTTTGAAGGGCGCCTATTCTAGCTTTGCACCTACCCCTACATTCCGGTACCTCACCCAACGCTAACAAACCACATTCCTTCTTCGGGCAAAAGCTTGTCTACTGCTGAAAACTCAGCTCGTGTATAGACAAGAACCACACCTACCACCTTCCCTCTGGCCCTGCTCTAACATTAACCGTCCTAAATAAGAGACCTTTATTGCCATTCTTTTCTTTTCTAAAGGAAAGTTTCTAAGCACATCCACCACATTGGAGGGTCCCGTTGCGGAGCGGGCCGTGGTGTTTGCGAGAATGTTACCAGCAGGGCGAGGACTGCAGCAAAATGATGCATCTGAAGGACACGCAAACGTTCCCGTGACACTTCGACACGTAAATTTGAGGTCGAGCGCACAATTTTCTTCAACCCAAGAAATGGCCCCGCCGGGGTGGCGCAGTGGTTACGGCGCTCGACTACAGTGCCCAAGGGAGCGGGATCGAATCCCGGCCTCGGCGGCTGCGTTTCGTAGCAGGCGAAACGGAGTGGCGTCCGTGTGCTGTGCGACGTCAGTGCGCGTTAAAGACCCCCAGGTGGTCGAACTTTCCGGAGTCCTCCACTACGACGTCTCTCATAGCCTGAGTCGCTTTGGGACGTTAAGCCCTATAAACCAACAAACGAACCTTTCCCTCCACTCTCTTTTTACAATGAAAAGGAAATTGAGGGAGTTAGCAGGAGTGGCTGCTGTCGTCGTAGCTAGGTCTCAACACCGAGCATGCCGCAGGGAGAGGTACGCCTTAGCATCTTTTTAGGGAGAAGGGTCTGGATTCCCAGGAAGCTGATGCACATGAAGTTTGAATATTGTTAGTGCCTACTCGAGTAAACCAAGATGTGGCCCTCAAGGCTTCAGTTTCATGGCATGGACCCTGTCCTTGAGCCGTAGCGTCTGGCGGCGCCATTGCAGCAAATTGTATGGCTTACGGCTAAAATCAATAGTCACATCCTTGCCGGTTACAAACGGCCAGCTATGCCTTGATCTTTTGCGGTGTTCTTCACTTTTTGTCTTGCAAGTGCGAGAAACTGTATGGGCGTTTTGGTGCGATGTGTTGATGGGCGACTACGCGGTGCATATAGGTTCTCACAGCCTACTGGACGCTCTAGAAGCAGTGGATCTCCTCTATAGAGGGACCTGGGGATTTGTAGCAAAATTTAATAAAACTGTGGGGGCTGGTCTGTTCGGACCCTCGATGAACGCTTCTTCCGATTAAGAAAATTTTGAATTTCGTGGGATTTTTTTTTTACCTTCAGTAATGCATAGTTTTCTACCGACATATCTTACGCGTGCTCACACATCCTCTATGTTCTGTGTATATGTGAAATAAACCTTCTGTTTGCCCTTCCCCTGAAAGACTCTTGCCATCGCTTAACTTCCTCAACGCCCTAATGTGAAGTCCTAGGGCCCAGTCTTCTGATTGTGTCAATACCCAGTCAAAAAAACTCTGCATATAAACCAAGACAAAAGGCATGGGTAGGTAATCAGTGTCACAAATTTGCATCAAAAACTGTATCTTCGGTCGCCGATATGAAACAGCAATTAAAGTGCCTTATTGAACAAAAAAGAACCAATAAAACGGTTACTGCCTTCTAAACGTGAGATAGAGCATATGCAATTATCACCAGATGCGATACACCTACTGGAAGAGAAGGGCTTGTCTCTTATTTTTAAATAACGTAGACGGCGCCTGCTGTGGTTACCTAACCTACGAAAAAATTGTACTAAATACGTCATGATGACTTTCTTCCACCTTGTGCTACGCTGCCGTTATATTTAAATATATTCCTGCACATTTAATACATCATCTGTTAAGATCATTCACTTTACATCGCTTCCTCTGCCCTCGTATTTTAATTTCGGTTAGAAGGTACTTTTGTGTAGTTTGTTCCTTGATGCTCTATGCTATATTAGCCCTCTTGACCTCCTACCAATGAGTTTCCTTTCTTAGCGTCATTACAATGTTTTCATCATAGGCTGAACGTTTTTCTTTGCTTTCAAGTTTCCGCCGTGTACAAGTATATTGCCAAGGTATAGCCTCCCACTTTCTTAACCTGAACGCACGAGCGTTGACCGCGGAGTTGATAGACACCGTATGACAATGCGCAGCCGGTAAATCAGCGAGAATACGGGCATGCGCACGATGAAAGAGTCAGTACTGCTTTTCTCTGTCAGGCTGTTACAGGCAGGGTGTCGAACAGGAGTTTTTTCTGGCTAGCCTCTTGTTCGAGTTTATGTCTTTCGAGTTCTGGTTCGGTTTGGGCTCTGGAGACAGATTCCAATCCAGTTCGAATAACTTCTACTCTGCCCGAACCGGTTCAAACGGTTAAAGTGATAGTTTCACGGCCCTTGTGCTTTGTAAGCATTCTCGTTCACACGAGTGGCATTGGAATGAAAACTCCAATTGCCCCTTTCTTGTTTTTTTACTTCCTCTATTGTTTCTTCAAGATAGCTGCTTTCCGCCACTTAAGCGGCTTTTCTTTCTTTCATTTCATAAATTGCACAATTACTGCCTTTCCCTCCCACGTTTTGTTTACTTAGAAATTAGTCACAAGTTACTTCCGTCCGTTTGAGCTGGTCCCCCTCTCTTCTTTTAAGGTTTTTGTCCCGACCATTCTGGTTAACAACCCTGCCTTCCGCCCTCGTTTTCTCCTCCTCATCCTGTACTGACCATCATTGCCACCGTGCACACATTTGCACTTCTGATTTCAGCACCATGTTTCTATACTGTCTTAGATATTTGCATCATTGATAGTGGAACACGTGATATAACGCATGAAACAAAAGGTATAAAAATATTGCCCGAAATTCAAAATAAATGCTGTCGTGGGTCTGAACAAACTTATAGTTAATAACATCGCCTAAGGAAAATTTTATACAAGTGGGTCTTCACCTCATGTCAATTATGTTTCGACCAAACAGGCCAACGACAAGGTCCCTCAATGCGTGTTCCACCAGTTTGTCCATGAACGTGAATGACAACCACTCAAAAAGTAAAAATTAAACAAATAAATAATTTATAAGACACACACACACGACCTTAAGCAGTCTATGACGTTCACGATTTTTTTTCTCCCGATTGTTGAGTATTGTTTTTTCTTCCTTCGCAGAAATCGTAGAAATTTCAGGCGTGGAGACTTTTTAGCAGATAATAAAAGACAGTTTGAAAGCTATGTGAACATTTTATTTGTGGGTGGTTAAAACATTTCATGTTTGCTGCGTTTACTTAAGGAATGTAGTAGGAAATTTACTTCCATTAGAAAATTTTCGTGTTGCTCGTATGTGGGTACAAATGAAACGATTAATCGATGTTACGAGCTTAAACTAGAGGGACTTTGCAGACCGGTTCTTTTATATGTGGAGGTGACTTCTACAGAACCCTGGGGACGGCATAGTACGTTAGGCCCTTCACTATTGTTCTCTACGCCAAAGGAAAGAACTAGGGCTGCTCCTTTTCATAATGGCCAGATATTTGACATACCTTTCCTAGCCACGCGGTAAAAAAACACGAGTTCAAGAAGTGTAGTTCATACACAAAGCTGTCAAGAAATAAAACTTTTAGTGTAGAATAGTTTGTTCAATATCACTGGCCAACGAAAGTGAAAATGGTCTTTTCTTTACCATTGCGTGTTATTTATCACATCAATATTGCAGGGGAAATTAGGTTGTCGCGATGGCATTATAGCAACGTTATTCAAAGATTTTCCGTATTTTTTTTTCTTGAATATATTCGATTCATGCTAGGGAAAAAAGCAGCACACCAGGCACAAAATATAAGGGAGGAAGGGACGGCGCACAACGCTGATTAAGAATTGATTGCTTATTCAGAGCGCCTCTCTTTAAGTACAAGTAACCGCTTCTGATAAACCAGGAAGGAAGAAAGCACAGAAAAACAAGGCAATTCCACGATGATAAAAGGAAAACTTGTTCTTTTCTTGATATGGCGATGGATGGAGTTCTAACACATGCCGAACCCAGCTTCGCAATCTCTGAAGCCTCAATGGTCTCCCTTGTGACCGCATCTTTGTGATACGCTGCTACTCTACACTTTTAGACCAGCGGAATGTCGCACCAACCCCACCATTCGTCTATGCTTTTGGAGCCGTTGAGTTAAATATCCTAACGAATACCCATTCTTGGTAGTTTTGTTTTAAGTTCTGTCTAAATCAGTAGCACAGGAATGTTCCGCCATGTAAAAAAAAAAGACAGCCAAAACCTGTAGCCTGATTTTTATTTCAGACCTGAGGCAGAGGCGACACTAAAGTACACTTCATTGTATTTTTTTAAATTCATCCTACCTAATTCATGAAACTTGTTGAAACATGATACGCATCATGATAATGTAATCAATGTACAATATGCGCAGCTTTGCCGATGATACGTACGATTCATACAATAACTGACAGTTGTGGTTCCACGGGAAAGACGATCATTTCGCTTAGTGCTTGAAAGAAAAATAAAACATTGACAGATTTCGGTCCGACTATTTTCTGTTATTAGCCCGATATCCACAGTCAGCAATAAGCAGTCATATATTTTGCGTCTAAGGACGCTTTTGGCGGGCACTGTCATTTTTTTTCGCTAAAACTGCCAAAGAGTTTTCCTATTGTGATCACCCCCCCCTTCTACCATTGAATATTGGCCCGATGGTAAATGATACACTCTGAGAAATTCACCTTGATTCTACAGACTAATTTTAGTCATTATTTCATTAGGCGCATGCTCACACGTACGTACTCAATGTACGTACGTGTGACAACTCTCTGTTTAGGTCTAACTCCGTTATTATTTCTAACCGCTTGCAAGCATACATAAGCAACGAACAGAAAATGTGATACTTTAATCGTTCATAGTTTTTGGCATGATATTTATATTTCCCGAAATAATAACAGCTGCTGAGCTGACGCATTAAGGGAATACACAATTGGTTGCCGAGTGAGATAGGTCACTTTTTAAGATGGTAATTGCATTACTGTGTATACCTGATTAACAAGTGCAGGTTGAGATAATGATTGTTCAATTTGCTTGCAACTATGTTATCAACGGCGGCTTTCAAAATGTTCAGGAACATTATCATGTTATGCACAGAGCACATATAGAAATCATTAAACACATATGTAGCATGCAACGAGATGAAAGTTGATGAAAATTACAGATGACATATAAGAAACCGAATGGGTAGTAAGCATAAATTCTAACCGAGCTCTAATAGTGAGAGTGAAACGCTTCAGATGGTAGGCTCCAAACAACTAGTTGTAGTGTAGCTTTTGGAAAAATCGCATATTTATGTGGTCGAAGCATGCAGTGGCCAACTGTAGTTAGGCCCAACTATTTGTTAGACCATACTAAATGACATAAAAAAAGATGGCGAGAAAAGAAGGCGTTCAAATGGGCCAAATTAAAGCACCCGATGAAAAGCAGATAGCAGTCTACTGAGAATATATAACTGGTCATAAACCAAACAGTTTTACGAATTCACGGGGAATCCTGGACTTAAAAATTCATTCCGTTCTTTTCCTTCTAGGTGGAGAGAACCATTACCTTCCCAGTGATATCCACATGCGTTATTAGAGCCTAAACTAATGGCCATCCTTCCTTCCGTATCAGTTGCAATTTCTGTTGTTTACTGCAACACTTCCCAGAAAGAACCCATCTAGAGGTGCCATTTCGCACGAAATATGGTCTCTATCCTGGAACAAAAAATTTGAACCGACACTTGAGAAGGACCTACAAACCTGCATCTTTCGTGCAGTTCTCACAGCTGGTGCTAGATCGCTAAATTTTTTTCTCCAGCGCTGTTCTGCAGTCGCTAACTTTACTCCACACAATTACGCTTCGTTCGGGCGACAGTTAGATATTGCAAAGTCAAGAGTAAGGAGATAGGATCTAGAATTAGCTTTCCTTCTTCGAACATAAAACCACAACTTTACCGATTCTCGGAACAGTAAAATGCAAAGAAGGGTATTGTTTTAGGTGAAGCTACGAAAATTTGAAATTGAGCTGTAATTGAAGTTCTAACTAGTTCTAGCTAGTTCTTTTAACTCGGTATGGAGCCAAACATCATATTAGTGTAATACTTAAGCCTCTGCTCGCTTATTCCTACAATGTGGCTTTGACGTGCCTGCTGCTGATTCATGGGGTGTGCTGTTTTGCTTTTAGCCGGCCATTATTGGCAAATAAGGTGACATTGCTTGACGACTTCCTAAGAAAATATGAACTATCATAACTGTAAAAACAGCAGGAAACACGCGATAGAGAGTAAGGTTAAAATTGAAGAATCAGTGATTGCTTATTTCAGCTGCCAGCTGCAACCGCCAGGTCCATTCTCGTGTTTTTTCGTTCACAACTTTCGACGGCGACACTGCCAACGACTCTGGATAATCTGCATAATGTGCCCCTTAACCCTACATGATAAAATTGTGTAGAGCCCCTTTCGTGCTGCATTACGGGGCTGCGGGTGGCGGTTATTTATCGCAAATTATGAGTTGTGGTGCACTTACGCTCACGCTTTATTGTCCTTTTCTTGTTACTGAAACCGTCGTGTCTTAGATATTGTGCAGGTAACAGGCATTCTGAAATAACAATCTTTTTGATGTTGTTTCCTAGCCAGCTTATGAATATAGGCGCATGTAATGTACAATGTGCAGTGTGAGGGCGTGGACTGCCGTGGTTTCCTCCTATTGGAGACTTGGTTAAGCATTTAAAACGGATGGCTAATATCTAAATTTCTCATGTGTTCACCGTCAGCTACCCTATTCTAATAAGCAAGAGTTTCTCTGCATCTGCGATAATGCGCGTAGTCCATTACGAAGAAGCATTGATGGTAAAATTCAATCACTTCCTTTTTGAGCGCTCATTTCATAAAGTGCGGCCATAGATCGCATTGTAGATAAGCAAGTGGATATGCGCTAGCAATGCACATAAGCAAGAGTTTCTGTTCACCTGCGATAAAGGGCGTAGTTCATTTTACGAAGAAGTACAGATGGCAAAACTAAAGCGCTTCCAATTTGAGCGCTCATTTTACACAGCGCGATCGTGACATGCAATTTGGATACGATAGTGGTTATTCGTTAACGATGCACTATAAGCAAGTTACTATTCACGTTATTTGAAGAGAAAAATTTCAAACAGAGACCATGTGTTTGTTTTGATTATGCTTGCAGTACCTGTCGACAACTATAACTGGTTGGCCGTGGCGAATAACGTAACAACGGTTATAGCCGATTACCTCACCGGGAACGTCTGGGATCATATTTGCTGGGTATTTTGATAACGCATGATAATAGACAGTACGCGCGTTCTGAGATGAGTATTTCATTCGCTAGTTTATAGCAGAAGGTAGCGTAGAATGAAAAACATTTCGTAGTGGTGGCAATGTGCAGGGAAATCGCAGGGAGGGAAAGCCCGTGACGGCTGAATACGTTCTTTTGACGATACGTAAACGTTTACGTTAATTCTATGCCTCAGCGCACATATCAGAGGTCACGTTGTAGTCGCTATATTATTATTATTATTATTATTATTATTATTATTATTATTATTATTATTATTATTATTATTATTATTATTATTATTATTATTTTACAAGTACTGTCAACCTTATGCAAGGTCTTAGGCAGGAGTGGGTATTCATGACGTCACAAAATGTGTATATATGGCATATATATTCGCGCTTGTGAAAAATCAAGAGTTTATTTGGAAGTCTGTACCGGTTTTCTAATTCTTTCTGTAGTCGCTTCCGCACTTAGAAGCCTATTGCTACGATGTGGGCATATTACAACAATGCACAAACATGTTGCATGAATATAGGATATGCTTTTATAGAGGTCAGGGCAGCTGAAGCTGCCAACATCCTTTGGATCTCGCCGCCGGGGTGGCCTGCTAGACATGCAGACTGAATCGATTTTGCGATTTTATTTTCTGGTCGCTGATTTGTCGCTAAGGACGTTTGCTATTGAGGCTGTGGAATTTTTAGTAAAAATTTTACCAAACATAATGCCCCGTATCCATTTATATTAAACTCTAACCAAAACGCAGGCTAATAGGAAAGCAATTACGCTTGGTCGCCTTTTTTAACTGTAACTTTTCCTGATTTATGAGCAAACTGACCACAAGGGTGATGGCCTGTCTTTGGCCGTTTCCTGAAATTACGCCCCTATCTCGACTGTGTCCGCCCTTCCAGGGTGTCACTGCGGCTTCGATATCTCGGTCATCTGTCATCGAACGGTCCCTCGGTAACTTAGCAATTTCTCTTCTTCCAGATTGTCGTGTCCTCAAATTATTGCATGCCTGTCTTTTCGACCAACTAAATGACCCGTCCGCACTCCATCAACCCTGATACTTCTGCCTTACGCGTTTGAAAAAGTGTTTTTTTATTCCCCATCTGCGCAGTACTCCCATCTTTACTGATAGAGTCGCTTTGATACATGGGCATGATGTGACCTAATGCCTGTTCAGCCCTTTGATTGATATCGCTCCTTCATGTTGTGAAACTGTGAGGGTGATGCACAATCTCATGAATGTGCCCGAGTTTTCTGGCAGCTTAGAGTACACGCTAATATTGTAACAAAAACGCAAAAAAGACGTATTTCTTGTTCGTCAAATTTACAAAAGGTATCAAAAATATGTTCTGCAAGCTGCAGGACGCATAAACATTAAAAAGGTTTTATACCCCGATCTCTTGCGTAATATTTAACAAAACAAAAGTAGAACGAGCACTATTCTTTACAAATATACGACATCTGTGCATTCATTCATGCGCGCGCACTTAAGATATTCCGTTGCGTGTTCTTTGTTTATGATTTAGCTCCCAACATTTATTGTAATGATACACAAATCTCTCACATCTTCCTCAGAACGGCCGAGCCCAAACTACAAGACCGCAGTGTTCAACTTTAAAACTTAGGAAGGCTCTCCTTTATTTTATCTACCTTAACACCGGTCCTCGTACCTTTGCTGTCGCAGCCAGAAAAGCATTGGATTTTGTACTCTTCTTTTTATCAGTAGCCAAAACAGAACACGGGTCTGTGGAGTACTTCGTTTTAAAATTAATGTTATGTCCCTAAAAATGTTCATCAAAACTCATTTACTCCAAACCACATACTGGTTTTGATTTTTAGTAAAAGCTGTATTTTAAATTTACCCGGAATTAGGTAGATCTACTTTGAAACCAGAGAATGTTTCCATCTACCTTTTCGAAAGGTGCATTTACCAGGTTTTCTTGCTCTAGTTATTTATGCACAGCATACATTCCTGCCCATAGTTAGTGTGCTTATGTAGGAACAAGTCTGAAGGCGTTGTTTATTGGATAAACAAAGCCTGATACAGCCCCAAAATGGTGACATATTATAGGCAACTGTTGTGGAAAACTAAAGGATCTTTCAGTGCCTTGAAATTCTCAGCTTATGTCCAACTCTGGCAGATGAGGAACTGCCCATGTCTGCATTCGTTTTGCTTCAAGTAATGCACAATAAAAAGCTTAACATTATATAGTTCTTCTCCTGAGCAGGTGACAATATTCATAAATAGTTTAAACATCAGAACAATATGCAAAATTCCGGACTGGGGCTTTTATCTCGCTTGAATTAAGAAAAAGACAAAGCCCTTGACGTTTAAAACTGGTGTTAAATTATCATGCAAAAATCACACTAGCTGAAATTTCATGACAGGAATTAACGGTAGATAAGTTTCTTCTGAGATTAATCAAACAAAGCGTGGCAATTCATACCAGCAGAGATGCAGGCTCAGTTATCAAACTGCGTGAATTGATGTGTGTGTCTTTAAATATGAACTTAAGATCCTTTATTTCGACATTAAAAACGGGAAGATTATAAGAACATGAAACGAAGTCGCTGCCTAGTTTTTCAGCTGGCAAGAAATGGTCGGAATAGTAGTTTCCCGCAAAAGCGTGTTTGGGACGCATTGAACTTCGGCCGTTTATATAGTCTCTTTTTTTCCAAAATGTAGGCCGACAGAAACAAAGACTTTTTGAGACATCGGATTGTCTTTGCCTCCATATGGTACGGAAGACAAATAAAAACAGATATAAATGGGAAAATATGCACTTCTGTTTGCACTAGCAGTTGCAGGAACCTAGCCCCTCGTTTAAGGCAAAAGGCCGCTCAATACACTCCCAGAAGCTGTTCTTTTTTCGTTTTAATGGCATTGCGGAGGCACGAAAAGTACATCTTTGAACTTGTTTGGAGAATGAAAACTACCCTTTGTTTTAACTGTGTTGTAAGCATATGCTGCTACATGCGGAACACTGTTGAAGAAAAAAATTCTTGTCTCCATGATTTGAGTCTCGTATTTATGTGCCACATTCAGGAGGATTTGCTCGGTAGGCCTTAGATTTTAAAAAAAAATTCATTGGCATAAGCCAGGTTTCTCACTTTCCACACCTCCTTCCCTAACTTAGTAGGCTTAGTTAGCCTCTGACCAGCTTAAAAACCAGTTGGCCTAGATGACACTTGCCGAGGACATTCCCGACGCTTAATCGTGCGTTACATTAAAGTTGTCTTCTCCTCGTCCTCCTCCTCCCTTTCTTTCACTTCCTGAATTATGCCAAATCTTTTTTTCCTGCGGTGCACTGTTTGCTTAGGGTACTGCCGTTAGTACAGCCAGTTTAAAGACAGTGCTGATAAAGCATCTATATTTGAATATGCAGGCAAAGTCACTATCCTGCACTTTATCTAAACACGAATGGTGCTAGGAAGAGGAAATTACACTTCTTCAAAATATCTTACTCTTGGTGGCTTGAGAACCAGCCCAGTGTGGAGTAGCCGCTTCCACTTTCGTTGTGATTGGGGGGATAGTGGTTTGAATCCCGGTGGAGGCAGAAATATTTTTGCTTTATTTCAGTTCCAGGGAACATTTTTTGACGACATTTTTTGTGCGAACACGTTGTGCGAACATATCAGCAGCTGAATGTACAACAAAGGGATTCGCCTTAAGAACGCAAGAGGGTGAATAAATCATAAGGAAGAAATTTTTCGCCACGTCTAGTAACTTCACTGCGGTATAAGTGACCCACTTTGCGTCTGCTGCTGTCGAGGCAATTGCGCTTCCTATTCAGCCACAGGTTAAAAAAAAAAGACGTTTTACAGTTTTTCTGTACATCTGAATTTTTCATACCGCTTGATCGACCGGTACTTCTTCTGTCGGCTGAACGCGTGAGCTCTCGATAAGAATAATACTGCATAGAAGATTTGCCTTCTTGCGGGTCGTGATTACAAGAGAATAATTCACTCTCAAGATATAATATCCCAAAATATATTATCTTTCGTCCTAGTTTTCTATGCCCACAACGAGCAATTCTAAATGTTTATTTGCCTGAAACTAGATTTTAATAATGTAACTATGCTTTTATATTATTGCCAAATTGTGCTGCACAGATGCTAAGTTTGTGGTTTGGTCCGTGCTTCATATAATTTATTGAGCAAATACGGAACTTTACTGTTCTATCCAATGTGTCCATAAGATGTTAGACTGCATATATTGTCCAGACACCTGTTATAATAGACCACAGAACTCACCCACTTGACTCGCAAATTGTTACCACTCATGCTTACCTTGGCATATTTAATATGACGCAGGACCATTTTAATTTGCGGTCGTCTTTTTCGTGTGGACGAAAATTTATGTGTACAACTACTGCCTGAACTGTTCAAGGCTTGTTAATTGTGCGTAGGAAAAGAATACCACACCTTTACGTACAGCACTAAGCAGGTGAAGGATGTTCTAAGGACCAGCTCTTTATGTGCTCCACAACATCGGTAAATATTACTTTTCTATATTACACTTGCTTCTACTTACACGTTATGGTAGGAACCAGGAATGTCAACTTTCATCTCTGTATCCCATTATCCTACTATAATGAACGTATGTATGCGCTTTGATCTCGCAGTGCAGCGAATCGAGAACGCCCACAGCCTATCTCCTCTTCGAGAGATCAGATGAGCGCAGGGCGTTAATTGCATGGAATTGTAATGCTATAATGGACTACTCTCAGACGATCGTAGCTGCAAGCAAGTGTGCAGGAGCTTCTGACACTAGCTTTATATGTAGGTCTTTGCGCTACCATCAGGTAAATAAACTGCAAAAAGCAGTTATTTTGTCTTAAGGTCAAAGTGTAAGCTTTTCGAAGAGGTTAGAGCTTTGGTCCCCATGGTGTGGACATGTCCAACTACATACGATAGCTCGCGCACTCTAGAAATATGGATGGGTCTGTACAGCAGCCCTGACCCTAATGACCAGCAGGACATCATCGGCCAAGCCCTCGCTGCTGCTGTGTCCCAAGAGATTTCGGCCGACGGCTAGGGGTGATGGGGAATATGGACTCCTTCCTTTCATGGCGTTCATTGACTGATGTTTCAGTTTTGTTCCTTCTCTCTCTCTCTCTCTCTAGAGCTCGTGTAGGCTGGAAGCAGCGAAGTCGCGAGGATCATGCGTTATGCGCTAATGTGTGTGTATTGAAGGTGCAGATGTTCAACTCCGGCTGCTTCTCCCTCCTGCTGGATTTCCTCTGCTGTGTATGCTGAATCTAAGAACTTTTACCCCTTTTAAATTCATATGGTGCCATTTAGGAAACATTCCTCACGTTCATACGTTAAAATTTAAGGAGTTAACTAAATATGGGATGAAGACAAACGATACTAAGATAAATAAGCAAGCTGTTAAGAAAGGTAGAACAGGTTGGTTGCCGTCGAAGTGAATGAGGTGGCATTCCTTTTAGCGACCGCAAGTGTGCTCGCCTGTAATGCTTCTTTTTGCAAAGGGACGGAAGTGATCATTGCAGGCGAAGTGCTCAAAATGAGATGGAGAGAGTGTTTGCAACATGCGACTCTCGGGCATTCGTCGCCTCAGAAGCTGCACTTATTATAACAGCTCCTCCGAGTGGCCCGTCCACGCAGCAGTAACAACTGTAGGCCTCTGTCGTGCTATTTGTAGATACAAAGTGGGTTGCCCTCCTAGAGTGATCCCTCTAGCGTCATGATGGCACTGCCATTTATATCTCATAGACCAGACACATTTTTCTGCCCGCGCCAAATTTTTTCAATGCTTTCAGCCTACTACCTTTTTTTAGAGCATGCTGAACTCTCTGCGCGCTGAACTTTCGGCACGTATATTTCTTGTATCAGTTTTATTCCGCCTGTTCATTAAATTTGATATTTGGGCCAGTCCTATCCCGTTTGTAGGGCGGAATTCTTCAATGTTTTAGCTGTTTCCATTCAGTGTTTGGGTGTCGTCATTCTATCGTCTGCGGTTCGCTTTTGCAATCGTTTAGTTCTTCTGTGCGCTTATGAATGATGTCTCTGACATTATCGTCCATTATTCCGTTTTCTTGGTTAAAGTCGTTTCTCTCGGTTAAAACTAACAATCGATTAAGCAGCATGTCTAGGAATTCCTGTATTTTCTCCCTTACTGCTAAATCCTCCATGGGCTTCTTCATTAATAGAATCTTCTTTTCATACTCCAAATGAATAATTCGACACCTTACAAATCGATAGATGGACACCGCATATAACGTTGAAGATTAACTATCCTGCTCAAAGGCAGAGTTGAGCAAAATGACAAATTATATATTTTTGCTGCATTCCAAGTTTTTCAGTAGCGTGGTTTTTTGGGCTTGTTGGTACATGTTTCCAATACACTATAGCGCAGCAAAAGAAGAGGACACAAGAGCGAGAGACGAACAGCACGAGCGCACGTGGTGTTCGTCTCTCGCTCTTGTGTCCTCGTCTTTTGCTGCGCTATAGTGTATTCGAAGTTTTTCATGACCTTCGTTCGCTGAAGGCGGTATACGTAATTCTTAAATTATGGCACGGTATCAAATGTTTCAAAAAATCACCACTGGCATTTATAGAGTCTGTACAAGAGATACCCACTATCTGGATTCCAGCCTCTTATTTGCCTGCCTTGTCTACGACTCATTTTACTGCTACATTCTGAAGACGTAAAAGCAATGAATAAATAAATAAATGGGCCTACGACTCTAGTAGCCCCGCGGCCACCTGCCTAAAATTGCATATCTGTGCGTGGTTCATACAGGAATTCCTTAGGAAGATTGTGTTTGTCGTGGCAGCCACATACCACAAGTGATTACAGGAAAGAGCGGGAAGCAGTTGATGAGCCGGACTACGAGACATTAAGACCATGCAGCTCGTGTCAGCGCGAGTACGTCAATCCACAACAGCTTGGCGAGTTTGCACCAGTGCTTTCACATAGGCGAGCGACTGGAATCGCGTTTGCCGGGACACTGTCTGAGATATAGCAGTCAGCGTGCTACTAGGAAGCGTGCAAGGGACCGTAATGAAAGACGACACGTGCTCCACTAACGCTACCTCAATGAAGAGAGCGACGATGCAAGCGGTTTTGTATGCCCGGACGAAAACTCCGCTGGATCCGTGCAGCAGAGATGAAAGTCCCTTCGCTCACCTGTTGTATGCTGCGTAACTCAGGCTTATGTTTTGAAAGCATAGCTGAGAACATGCATCGATATCATCAAACAAGCAATATTTAAATTCCTCCTCAAGATGAGCATGATTCTGCAGAACGATGAGCCACGAAGATACACGTTACTCATGCATTTACTGCGAATGTTCGATTAAGCTTATCGGACATGAAATTGTTTTCATGCGTTTATTTCAACTTAAACCTCATATCCATACTTCATTGCGTCTGTTCAGCACACACTACACTACTTTCTTAGATTACTATTCTTAATAGAGATTGCAGTAGCTGGCCAAGAAAGTTATACTGGGACCACTTTTTAGAGCATCCGAAGCTGACGATATGGGCTCATGAGCGAAGACGAATAGAGGTCCTTTTTATTAAAACAAGGCCATCGACAACAGCTGACAGCTGAAAGTAGTACTGTGATCGAAATGCTTAAGGTGAATTCTGTGGCACTCGCATTGTGTTGCATTTCGTGGTTCCTAAAGCCTTTTGTTCCATCAGAAAGTAGATACACAAAACGTGTTGCGAATTGATGTAATGCGATGGAAGGAATTTTTGGTGAAGAAATACGGACATGAGCTTTTATACAAAGCGGCTGCCTAGGTGGACCTCTCATAGCTTGTATAAGTTTCAGAGGCCTAACCGGGTAGCTGAGTAACCTAACCCGGTAGCTGCTACTCAATTGTGTAGATCATGCGGCTGAGAGCTGAAACATTCGCGTATAAGGCACTGCGAAGTCCTTGTAAGACTAGCGTAGGGGACTCCCTTTGCAACAGCCTAGTTCTCGGAACGTTTTAATACAAACATGGAATTAGACAATTCAGTCGTGATAACGCCGTTACAATGTCGGCAAGAAATTTACCCCCAATTTTATTTTTCAACGAGCAAGGTTTTCCTAAACTGATAAACTGTCCGGTATTATTGCCCGGTAAAGAGCAATATTTTATATTTTTTTGATTCTTAAGATTGTGTCACTGTAGCTATAACAATATGCCAGTTAACTAAAGCGCTACACCAGCAGATTGTTGAGGCCTCTACCACCAGATTGCTTTTAGCGTGTAATATACAAGAATTTCGATGAGACCATTCTTTTGACAAAATCGATTCCAATCATTCCCATGCTTTTCATAAACCATCTGTTTGCCTCTTAGAAACATTATTACACTTAATTATTGGATCCTTCAGGAACGGGTATTCTTTGGGCCTTTTTAGTGATATTGAAAACAATCATCAAAGTTGACACATGCTTTATTTTACGTTTTCGTTTTTGAAAAACGAATTACACTTTTATATTACTAAATTTTTGATAGGGGTGGAATATAGCATTGTGATAAGTATATTATGGTCTCTAGTTTGTTGCTTTCAACGTGCCTTTTCTTCTTACATTTTGTTCATGTCAACTGTAAAGCTTGGATTCATTAACGACGTCGGTTGCAATGTTTTAAAAACATTGTTTTTGGAGGTTTGCCACGCTCATATATATGCTCACGCTAAGACGTATCACTTCGAATGTTTGTATTGCTTATTATTGCAGTATTTTGTTCGCTTCACACTTATGCTCGCATTTTTATGCTCTACTCATTTCCTGGTTTAAGTGTGAAATAGGTTGACATTACAAGAAATGACGGATGTAATGCATGATGCCTAAATAAAAATATTGAATACTACGTAAACGTTTAAGTTTGTTAAGACAAACAAGGGAACAAAAGAACATCGGCTAAATAGCGAAAACGACTTTGGCAAGCCGCAAAGCATTTTACGTAGTGGAGAAATTTCCAGCAACCGCTTAACTCTTCTATCCTTAATCTATTTAATTTTTTTATGGAGTAGCATAGCGCTACTATAACGCATCTAAAGGGATTAAGCAGCAAAGCTGCTGCGGTCGTGGAACAGAACTGTGTTCCAAAAGAGTGTTTAATATATAGACCTAAATTTGTTGAGCGAAAGTAACAGCCTCGCTTTAGATGAAGCGTGTCTGAGCGTAAGTGTCTGCTAGATGGTAAATTCTGCAGTGACTATTTCCAGCACCATACATGAGGTAGAATGAATGTGGTCTGTAGACAGGGGCCCTTGTGCTAAAAAATGTCAATGCAGCATGTCTAATGCTTGTTGCTCAGAACGACAGCTTTGTGGAGCATGCACACCAAACTGGAGCAAATGAGGTGAGGGCGTAGTCAGAGTATGTGGAACAAATATTGGTTGCCAACCTTCGCATGCCTTTGTGATGCATCCACAAGCAAACGTGGGGTGTCTTTTTTTTTTTTTCACTGTGCACTGCATCCTTCAGCTTTAATTTTGCCGGCAAACTGCACACTTGTATCTGATGTGCCATGAGAATAAACCAAACACACTTGCTAGACAAAATACCCTGAAGATAGTGAATTCTTGAATGGCGCACGATATGATCCAGGGGCCAATTTGTTGAATTAGAGCCTAATTTACTAGAAGCAGAGGCGCGCTGGGAACAATTGACGCAGAAATGTAAAATTAACACACTTAGCGAGAAACGTTATCAGCACGTGCATATAATGGTTCAAACCGTACCACACAAGATGAGCGTCTGACTCGGCACTCAATATATATATATATATTTATGTATATATATATATATATATATATATATATATATATATATATATATATATATATATATATATATATATATATATATATATATATTTATGTATATATATATATATATATATATATATATATATATATATATATTATTGCACTGCATGGCTGGCAATGAAATTATGTCATTTGCTGACTTTCCTAGTAGTCGAAAGACCCAGCATTCCCTTATTCCCTGTACACCTAACAAGGCAAGTGACATATTGTGCATATGCATATTAGGTTTAGAAGTCAGTGGAATATATAACTTGCCAGAACACATGTAAACAAAAACTAACTGCGTCCATGGTGGGCTAAAACGCAACAAAATATGATTTGTCACCGAATGTTATATATCAGCATAAATAAAACGGTTAAGAATGCAGGATCACATTCCCACCGCGGAGCCCGCTTTTCGTTGGAGGCGAATAGCAGGGCGGCCGTGGGCTATGCGACCTCAGTGCACCTTAAAGCGATGGTGGAAATTTCCTGAGCCCGACCGCATAAAACGAATAATCTTGGTTATTTGAGTTTTTAGTGGAAAACCCGGCTGCTTGTTCGCGAAGGAAAGGCATTATCAATCTATTAGTCGATGAAATTAGCAATAAAGCACGTAAGTGAATACATTACTATCATAGAGTAATAAATTTTCGAATACTTTGCACAGTATATTTGTTAGGAAGAGTGCTGACAAATATTATACTCATACATATTTTATTCATGGCGACTGTTTGGAATCCTTTTTATAAGTCTCTATACAGGTTTACTGTGTACGAATAGAAAAAGATGCAAAAGGTTACAAGAATAGAAACAGTACGTGTGACCTTATACTCATATTTTTCCAATAGTTTCAATCATGAGTCCCCCTTCGGCAACTATCAATCGTTCGTCATAGAGTTACATATGCTCGTGCTTGTGTTTCCAAACTGTAATAAATAAACAAGAGAGAAATCGGTGACCTTTATCTGCCTGTACTATACTTTTCTTAACCGGCGTGGCCCCAAGCTGCAACATAATAGTTGCAAAATTTCTCCTTCAACTGCAAGAACAGCGATAACATCAAAATCTTATTAAATGATGAGTTTAGGCAGTGTCTTTATTGCGCATACTATTTGAATTTTTTCCCGCATACATGTTATTTTTTAAACAATAATTACGGGGAGCACCTAGATACTCTTTCATAGCAGCAATGACCAATGATCTTGCAATGCTGTTTTGCTTTGCGTATCATGACCTTAAACTGAAAACCTGAAAACAGGAAGCGGAGTTCTACATTTATTGCGATGATGGAACTGAAAGGATTTATGGTAATCTGTTGGATTGAAGGTCAGAATATAGTATCGTTCAGCTAAAGTGTACACCACCCATAGGAACGTATTATCTGCAATTGTGAATATTGTTAAGGAAAGAACACATTGGTAAACGCTAGTGCACTGTTAGAGGCACACTACCCACCGCAAACCACAGAATGAAGTTAGCTAGGCCTGAGCGTCGTCTTCTTCACTACTTCACATCAGCACATCGTCGCCGTCTCGATGTACTGTGCTCCGTAACAGCTTTCCCCACGCCGAAGAAGCACCGTCCCGGTACGTCCTACACAGGAGAACTCGAATGATATGGTTTTAGACAGGCGACATTCACGAGTTCTGGATGAGGGGTTGTGGAAGGATTCTTGGGCTGTAAAGGGGCAATCTCATATGTCACATCGGTGACTTGCCGCAAGACAGAGTAGGGGCCCACTTAACGAGGCAAATGTTTCTCACACATACCTACATGGCGAGCCGGGTGCCAAAGAAGTACTAGGGAACCAGGAGGGTAGTGGACATCTCGGTGATGAAGGTCGTAACGACGTTTTTGAGAGTGCTGAGACGCTCCAAGACGCTCTCGAGCAATGTGGCGGGCAGCATCAGCGCGGGCGATGGCATCCGAAGCGTAGCTGCAGGAAGAGTCAAGAGGCAGCAAGGTGTCGAATGGGAGTAATGGGTCACGGCCCAAGAGTAGATAAAAGGGAGAGTATCCGGCGGTGTCATGGCGTGAGGAGTTATAGGCGAACGTGACGAAAGGTAAGGAGACATTCCAGTCACGATGGCGATCGGACATATACATAGACAGCATGTTGGTCAGTGTGCGATTGAGGCGCTCAGTAAGACCATTCGTTTGCGGATGGTAGGCCGTGGTGAACTGGTGACGAGTAGCGCATGATCGGAGAAGGTCATGAACCACTTGAGAGAAAAAACAGCGGCCACGATCTGTGAGCAGTTGACGCGGAGCGCCATGAGTCAAGTTTACTCTATGCAAAAGAAAGTCAGCAACGTCGGAGGCGCAGCTGGTAGGGATAGCCCTGGCTACAGCATATCGGGTGATATAATCAGTCGCCACAGCAATCCACTTGTTTCCAAAAGTCGGTGTCGGAAAAGGCCCAAGAAGATCGAGGCCCACAAGAGAAAACAGCTCTGTCGGCACTGCAATTGGTTGCAGGGGCCCACTAGGTTGAAGCGAGGGTGTCTTACGGCGCTGACACAGCTCACAAGCGGCGACGTAGCGACGGACAGAGCGGTAGAGACCAGGCCAGAAAAATCTGCGTCGCACACGTTCATACGTGCGTGTAACTCCCAAGTGTCCTGCTGTAGGAACGTCGTGAAGTTGGGCGAGGAATCTAGATAGCAGATGAGCCGGAACGACCAGTAAAAGGTCCGCGCCATCTGGACGCATATTGCGTCTGTATAATGTCTCGTTGTGGAGTACAAACATGCTGGCGGAAGAATCGGGGATGTTGCGCAGCTGGTCAATAATTGGTTGCAGGGCAGGATTACGACGCTGTTCGGAGCCGATATTGATAAAGTCCGAGATGGACAAAACATAGTTGTCAGCAGTATGGTCGGACAAATCGGGAGGATCTACGGGATGGCGGGACAAGCAGTCAGCGTCTTGCTGTAAGTGGCCGGACTTGTACACCACAGTAAATTCATACTCTTGTATTCGTAAGGCCCAGCGACCTAAGCGGCCAGTGGGGTCCTTAAGTGAGGACAGCCAACATAAAGCATGATGATCAGTCACGACACAGAAAGATCGCCCGAACAAATAAGGGCTGAATTTGGTCAGCGCCCAAACAAGTGCAAGGCATTCCCGCTCTGTGATAGAATAATTGCGCTCAGAGGACGAAAGCAGGCGGCTAGCATAAGCAATGATGCGGGAGGAAGCATGCTGGGACTGGGCGAGGATAGCACCAATACCATGTCCGCTAGCGTCGGTGCTCAGTTCGGTAGGGGCAGAAGGATCGAAGTGCACCAGAACAGGTGGGGTGGTGAGGGCGGAAATAAGTATCGTAAAAGCATAGGCTTGGTCACAACCCCATGTGAAAGGCACGTTTTTTAGCAGAGGAGAGGTAAGTGGGCGAGCGATGTCTGCGATGTTCAGAATGAAGCAGCGGAAGTAGGAACAAAGGCCAAGGAAGCTTCGCACGTCATTTGAGCTACGTGGGGTAGGGAAGCCGCGCACGGCTCTTTGTCAGGGTCGGGCTGCACACCATTTGCGTCAACCAAATGACCTAAGACTGTTTTGGCGCCGGCCGAAGCTGCATTTTTTGGCGTTCAGTTTGAGACCAGCGCGGCGGAAAACGTCCAGGACCGTAGAAAGTCGATCAAGGTGTGTTGCGAACGGGGAAGAGAAAACGACGACGTCATCCAGGTAGCATAAACATGTTGTCCATTTAAAGCCACGGAGGAGTGAGTCCATCATGCGCTCGAATGTCTCAGGAGCGCTACAGAGTCCAAATGACATCACCTTGAATTGATAGAGTCCGTCGGGGATGACAAATGCGGTTTTCTCGCGATCCCGTTCGTCGACAGCAATCTGCCAGTAGCCTGAACGCATGTCGATGGAAGAAAAATATCTGGCACCGTGCAAGCAATCAAGCGCGTCATCAATTCGCGGAAGAGGGTAAACATCCTTATTTATTATTTGATTAAGGTGGCGATAATCGACACAAAATCTCCAACTTTGGTCTTTCTTTTTGACCAATACGACATGAGACGCCCAGGGACTGCAGGAAGGCTCAATAATATTTTGCGCCGGCATCTTGTCCGCTTCTTTCTGTATAACATGCCGCTCAGTAAGGGAAACACGATAAGGCCGTCTGTGGATGGGGTTGGCGTCACCCGTATTGATTCGATGGGTCACAACGGATGTTTGGCCCAATGGTCGGCCACCGCAATCAAATATATCACTGTACGACAGCAAAAGGTCGGAGAGAGCTCTGGCTTGGCCATCTGGCAGATCCGCGGCTATCATGCCTGAAAAGAGGTTCGAATGAGAAGAAGCCGATATATGCTGCTCCGACAGATACTGAGGGGTTAGAGCCGCAACTTCGCAGTCCGCCAAAAGAAACAGATCAGCGAGTGCGATACCATGGGGTAAAACTTGAGACGAACGGCTGAAGTTCAGTACGGGAAGATAGGTGCGGTTAGCAGTGACAGTCACGACGGTATGGGGGAGTATGACGTTGTGACGGAGAACAACGTCGGTAATTGGGCAAGTGACGTATTGTGCCGTCAGGAACTGCTGGGATCGGGGCCAGCGGGACATAAATAGCAGCTTCGGGTGGTAGACGAACAAATTCGGTAGATCGGAGGCGGGGCTTGACATCGGTGTTTTCGGAGCAGTAGGGCAGGTCTAAGCGAAGAAGACCAGTTGAGCAATCGATCAGGGCAGAATGGGCCGTTTAAAAGTCGATGCCGAAGATCACGTCGTGAGGGCAGCGGTCGATAACAGTGAAGAGGACAGGGGTAGTGCGACCGGAAATACTCACGCGCGCAGTGCACAGTCCCACGACGGCAGCGATGCTTTTATCGGCAACACGAACGGCGGATGAAGCGGCGGGTGTGACAGCCTTTTTGAGACGGCGGCGAAAGGTTGAGCTGAGGACTGAAATTTGGGCACCAGTGTCAATGAGGGCAGTAACAGGGGCACCATCCACACAGATGTCTAGAAGGTTGCAGCGATGAGCGAGGGTCAGCAGATGATTTTCGGGCCGGGTCTTCAATGCAGCGTCACCTCCGGGAGCTGCATTGGTTAGTTTTCCGGATGACAGCCGGAGAAGTGGGGAGATGATGAACGACAAGAATGGGGCGAGCGGTACTTCCGGGTCTGAGGAGACGGCGAGCGGCTGGGCATGCGCGGGGCTGGCGAGTTAAAGTCACGAGTGCGCGTATGACGGACATAGGTTGGGTGTGGAACATAGTCGGCGCTGCGATCAGAATAGTAGCGAGGTCGAGGTGGCGGAACCCATTGGCTGCGGCAATGGCGATAAATGTGGCGGACGGTGAGCAGTTGAAGCAGATTGGTCGGTCATCCGAGGTTCGCCATTCGTCCGGGTTGCGGTAGCGGTACCGCGTCTGAAAGGGCGTGGTAGGAGCGGCAGCAGCTACGACTGGAACATTAGGTTGGAGCGAGGGCTGTGCGGAAGGTTGGTCGAAGTTGAAGCCCGCGTTCGAGTTCAGGCCCACATTTGCGAACTCCTGGCGAACGACAGATTGGATTAAGGCTATCGTAGCATCCGCTGGCTGAGGAGCGAACGCAACGGGTGCCACAGCCTTTATCTCTCGACGAACAATCCTGGTCAAGTTGGAGGGATAAGATGGCTGCCTTAAGGTTGGACTATCTTCTCACGAAGACGTAGCAGCTGTGTTTGGCAAACGTTCAAAGCGGTGAGTAATACGACGGTGTTTTGCTTGTTCAAACTGGCGGCACACTTGGATAACTGAGTCGATCATCGGACAATCTTTGCAAAGCAGCAGATTATAAACATCGTCTGCAATTCCCTTTAATATGTGGCCCACCTTGTCTAATTCGGACTTGGCGCTGTCCACCTTTCGGCATAGGGCTAGAATGTCTTGAATATATGACATGTACGATTCCGCCAAAGACTGGGCACGGGATGCAAGGTCTTTTTGTGCGCCAAGCTTGCGTCCGATCGGCTTGCCAAATAAGTCTCGAAGCTATTCCTTGCACATCTCCCACGATGTGATATCGTCTTCATGCGTCTCGAACCAGACGCGCGCCGTACCTGCCAGATAGAAGATTACGTTGGCGAGCATGAGGACCGCGTCCCAACGGTTGTGCTTGCTGACCCGCTCATTCATGGCGAGCCAGTCTTCTACGTCGACGTGGTCGGTGCCGCAAAAGGTGCCTGGATCGCGAGGCTGCGTCATGACGACGGTGGGAGCTGATGGTGCTGCTGAAGAAGGTGTCGCGTCGGATTGCATAGTGATGGTACCAATCTGGCGACCACTACGGAGATCCAGGTTTTGCGACTTACGCACTTCCAGCAATCCTCCACCAAATGTTAAGGAAAGAACACAGTGGTAAACGCTAGTTCACTGTTAGACGCACACGACACACCGCACAACACAGAAGGAAGAGCGTCATCTTCTTCACTACTTCACATCAGCACGTCGTCGTCGTCTCGATATACTGTGCTCCGTAACAATATAATGACAACTTATGTTCATTTCCAACAGTGTGGAACATAGTTATAATAATTTCACCGCTCTTATATTGGGATTAGACTGTTTTTATAAGGCTTTATTCGTAAGGCTCCTGGAATAACTTTAAGAAACCGCGAAAGGAATAAGCAGTGGTCATAAAGTTCTGGCGCGCCGAAGTTTCTCCGTGTAGACAAATTGAATTTAAATACTGCATAGAACGTGGAACGAGTGGAGCTGAGTGTCGAAAACGTTGGCTTAAAATTGACTGCATAGGAAAGTAGCAGATTGAACAACCACCCCTGTAGATCAGTTGTTGGAGCGCTGACGCGGAATTCAGGGCTCATGGTTTTAGATCCCACCCGCAGCTGTGATTTTTATTTCATGTGAAAGAATTTTTTTCAAATAAACTACAGTCGTTACATAGTTAATTATTGCCAACAGCACCAGTTAAAGGAACACTTCCCATAATAGTTTGATATATTCTTTGCTTTCTTTCACTACTGGCTTTATTTGTTTATTTATTTACCGTAAAGGTCCTTTCGGGCTTAAACGAAGGGGGGGGGGTCAAGTAAACAAATTGAATGTAACATGCATATCAGCAAAAGTCGCACTTGGCAAGGTAGCCATAGGGTAGTTTAAAGCGAAAAATATAAGAAAAGAGAAATAAATTTTTTTTAAATCTTTTTACTTATATGGTATATATAGAGCGGTAAAGCATTCTGAGCAAGCCGTAATAAAAATATCTATATGCGCGCGTAATACCAGGCAGGGAACGAAATACAACTAAGAATAGAGTCTATACGTCAAGGAAAGCTAGCAATATGAGCAGTGAATATTAAACCAATAACAACCACGCAACCCAGATAGCTTAACATTCTATTCTCTCCAAAGCCAAGAATAACGATGCGTGGTCAAATATGGAGGCGACATCTAGAGGCAAACTGTTCTAGTGTGAGATACCACGTAGCAGACCTTAATATCTGAACAAATATTCACGCGAAAATATGGAGCTGGTTTCAGGCACATCGTCGAAACGATAAAACATGCCCAAAAAAGGACAAAGTAACATTCCTCGAAAGTGTTATCAGCCATGATATACTTTATGCATGAACGATTGTCAGCCTTTTAATCTTCTAGTTACGAAAACCAGTAACTAAATAGTCGTTGCAGCTTATTTACGCTTGTTAGATGGGCATAACCATGTGCAGTAAATCTGGCCTCTTTAATGTTAAAGAACTTGATCTAGTTCGTTAAGTTAGCTTGATGAGGGTGCCAGATCATCAACGCGCACTGTAGTTGAGACCACACAAGAGACGTTGAACCTACAAGTTTTGTTTCTTATTGAGCTTCTTACCAGTTGCGCTTAAGTCATCCGAAAGCTTTAGCCGCCTTTTAAATAACCTCCGCAATGTGAATGTTTCAAGTAAGACGGAAGATAAATGTATTCCAAGTTCTTTCAGTGTGTCAATGTTTATGTGCATTTTCAATTTAGGGCACTAATCAGAAAACCGGTTTAACACAAACTGTAATCAACTGCAAATAAACGAATGATAGAGGGCATGTTATAATTAATGCGCAAAACTTGATGACGGCCGGGGCTAAATACAATATGCTAAATTATAGAAGAATCCATGATGATGAACGATGCAGATAGGTTTTGCAAAATCAGTGAAATTGGCGTAGAAGGGACGAGGCGAATGAATAGATTGGTGAAATCAATTTTCAACTCAGACAGCTGTGGTTCGCACGAACGCCCATGATTAAACCCGTGTTGATTAGAAAGATGCGTTGGACTTCATCAGGCATTGCATGATTTTGGAAATAATGTAATTACACAGTTTACGGGGAACTCAAGTAAGCGGGATGGTGCCTGTAATTGTTAAGGAAATTTTTATCTTTATTTATCTCGACCGGGAGGACATAAGCAGTTTTTCAAATATCACACAGTTGTCTAGTTGCAAGAAATGGTTGGAACAGTCTTATAGCAGTTTTCCCCATTGCGCTTGGTTAGCTTCCATACCTTTGCGCAGGTGCCATCCATTCCAGAGCTGCGGTTGGACGGAAGGCGATCAATATAACAATACAATCCATGACAGGAACCAGTGATTTGATCCATGACCTGATCAACAGAGAAAATAGCAAAAAAACAAAAATAGTAGTAAAACATATTTAACTGATTCTTCCAGGGGTTTCATCGTGAATATCAGAAAATGATTGTACAACCTTCCAAATTTTTTTTTAGTTCGTCCCTGATAATGTTAGAAATTTCAGTATTGAAGAATGAAAATTTAGCCTCTTTTATTAGTGTTTTATGAGCAAAAACTGCAAGATAAGCCATTAAAAGCTTCTCCATGCCTGAGCAAGCCGCAGTGCGTTTTACCCTTTTTTTTTTTGCATATACTGCGCTGAGTATTCCCATGTACCACCTAATGCGGTGGAGAGAGACAATTTATAATACCTGTACGCAGGCATGTAGGCACTGAAAAAATTTGTCACGAATCAATACACGCTTGTTGTTGCTGGTTCTCTCCTCAAAACCATCGAGAAAAAAAAAGCCATCAAATTGATTAACAATGTCGTCAGATATTGCCCGTCCGCTCATCTGTAATCATATATTTGTTACTTTGCACGATTGCGTTATCCGCCTTCGAGGGAAGAGTAAACGTGAATGGCAAAATCGAGGCTTATTTTGATAAAAACCGTTGTTGTGGAATGTTTAGGCTTGGTGCCATTATTTGGTGAAATCATAAGTTGTTTTAAACAAAAAAGATATAAATGAAGCATTTGCATGTATTCCCGTCTATTTGTGTCCTCACTGAGTAGTGGTGTCAATGGAGTTGGTGGCTGGATAAGTTAAATCACTCGCTTGAATTAAAACAGAATTTGGGAAGAGTGCCTTTATGCGCATTATAGTGAATACGTCAGATTACAGTTATGTGACCTGTAGTAGATGCCAATAAGGTTTATATTGACCAATAGCATTTTTAACCCTGAATCAACATCCATTAATAAAGTCGGAACCGCGATTATATATCCTTCGTTGCACACGATGCGTCCGACGATTTGTAGCTTGAAAGCGGGAAAGAAACACATCTGAGGCTGAGTGGAAGACCGGCGCGCATGTGGAAGGTGCGGACCTGTCAGATACGAATCAGGTAATTTGTATAGCCCGTTTAATAGGCAACGACGTCTTCCAGATAACGGAGACTAATACGTTTTGAGGTCACGCAACGCGTTGTCATTATTCTTTCGAGTGCCACTGCGGCATTGAAAAGTTCGAGTACGGTAACGTTGAATTCGTAATGGCCTTGTGGGGTGCCAAAGCTGTCTTCTCAGGACCAACTCCAGTTATGAGCATCTCTGAATATCCGAACGCGAATCCAGTGAGGATATACATTTTTATCTTTCAGGCAGTTTAATGCTTTTTTTATGCGTAGGAGCGAAAAGAAAATCTCGACGCGATATTTTGTACAGGCAGCGATATTCTTCACGTAGCCGCGTTGACCCATCTCTTTCTTAGAAGGGCTGTAAGAGGCGATCAGAGGCTACATAATTCCTGAACAAATTCGTCTTTTTGACAACACTGCGGCCAGATTGGGACACGTGATAAGAACATTGGTGAAAAGGGAGTAAGCAGTAGTGTCATTGTGGTAGGAAACGGTCGCTGTTCTGCCCATTGAAGCTCGCGTCATGCCTAACTAGGAGCTAAATGGGTACAGCAGGTGCAGAAGCTACTCGCGGCGCCCAGGATCGAGATCCCTTTACCGAGTGGTACAATGTGTCTCGCTATAGGGAGTCAGCAGCCACAGGAGCTGTAGCGAAATATTACAGTTGGGTAGAAGATGGGGCTACAGTGTCAAGGTAAAACAGCAAGTGCAACGGCTTTTTGCGCTCAATGCGCTCCTGTTGTCTGTGACACAAAAAAGAAGCAGATACAGGAACGACAGCAGCGCTGATGGGTGTAGTGGTATGCGGTGAGCGACGAGGAGATTTGAGGAGGAACGAAGACACCGCTTGTTCATTATGATATTACGCAGCACAGGGATCATGTCACGTTATTGGCACGAAGTCAATAAAAGCATGATGCTGCGACAAATTCAAGTAGAGATTCATACCTTCCTTGTAAGATGTCGCGACAACGAATCTTATGAAGTACGAGCCATCAGCAACCAAATGACTTGTGCAGTGCAGAGAATGGTCAAATATACAATTTGAACGTAAGCGTGCTGAAGAGATACATGAAAGTTGCGTGGTCCTTTCCTTTGCTGAGGAAAAAAATGACATTTTGGCTCATCACTAATGCTGCGGTATTGGTGTCGATGAGCACAATATTAAAACGCCTTCAATAATGGCGAAAATATGATCTCCGAGAGAAAGATAGCCACCTTATTTCGGTAGTGCACTCAGTTCTTGCGTCGACGAAAGCCACGGTGTTTGTTTTCTTGCTAGAGATCTTGTAAGCGAATGGATCAAGCGCAGCGGAAATTTGGTGAGGTCGGGCGACAAGTCAGAAAGGCAGGACGATCAAGGGGCTCTGTTGGCCTCCCCCGTGGGGCTTAGAAAAGGCGGACCCAATAATGGCGACAAGCCTGCCGTGACAGCCATCAATATGCGGCGCCGTCAGTGTCTGTACCATAGAGCTGGGGCATGAGCAAAAGATGATCAAAACACTGGCGTTCTTCGTCTTCTTCCTCTTCCTTTTCTTCTTCTTTTTGTTCTTCTTCTTCATCTTCTCCTCCTCCTCCTCCTACTTGTAGCTATGCCTCTTCACGACGTATCTGCGGCCACCCGACGTCTCGCTTTGGCTGTCATAATGTTGCTTTCGCTACAAATACTGCCTACATCGGGGCATCAAAGTATAGAAAGAGAGTAAAAAAGAACAAGGTTTAATTGAAAGGGAATTAACATTTGGCAATGTGCTAGAATTTCATGTGCATGTTAATATCTGTTCAGTTAATGTAGACCAACACAGAACTATTGCGTGTTTCGATGACTGATCGTGGAAAGTGATACCATTATGCCGATATGCTGGGGATGAACTATTTGGAATGGAAGTATTTGGAATGAAGGAATAGTAACGTTATGACGACAGATCTTAGATGAAAGGCAGGTAGGTGGCTTTATGACCTTGCCCTTGAGAACGGGGTTAACAAAGAAAATTGTATAAAACAGACAAATACGGAATATAGTTCTACATTAAACTGTATTGGAAGTGATAAGATAATTAGAATGAGAGAGATAAGATTATTTGGAATATTAAAATTAGAGTGAAAGGGGCTCCCCAGTTCTGTATAGACTCGACTTGTAGATTATTGTCTCTTGATGAAGTCTCAGATGGGTTGGACGTAATCCAGTTGAGTACAAAGCAATTTCTAAAGCAGAAATTTTACGGAGGCATAAGGAAGATTACAATTACTGCGTATGCAACCAAGTATGCGAATAGCGTGTTGTTTACGACTCACACAATCTATATATGTGATTTTCAAGAAAGTCAATGGCAAAATAAATAACCAAATTATTTATAGCAGGATACAGAATAAATATTACTACAAATGAGACGGTGTGAGGGTACTCTAGTGTTACGCCAAGAAACACGCTTGTATTTGGATTTCTTAATAGGCATTTCCATGTTCAGCTGGTTGCACCATTTATACCTAACAAATATGCACGCAAAATAAGAATACAGGATATATCAATTCAAAAATAATTGATGAAGTTCCCATTGTGCGGAGCATGATGGGATAGGAACGAGATAAAAATGCCCGGCTTGCTTTGTTTATTATTATTAGATTAACATTTTGTTGATATTGGCACGTATGGTGCTGCCGGCTTCAGCTAACTTAATAATTTTCACTTTCACGCTCATTCGTTTAAAATAATATATTCGCCAGAGAAGTACGTGAGAAAAAATTAACTCCTGAGACAGTATATATATATTTGCATTTAGGGTGCATCAAATGCAACCCACATTGAAAAAATACACAGCGCTTTCCACGCAGTGCATCTTCCTCCTTGTGAAATATTGGGGTCTATGGCTTTTAACTGTGAACATTCCGCGAAACGCGTAAAATCAGTTTGATGCCAATCTGCACCGAGAGTTTCTTAGCGAATATTTAATGTGCGTATTCCTACGGGAGCCCTAACTGCCAAAGCCAACATCGGCTTCCTTTGATCATCTCTGCGCACAAGTCCTGTATTACCTAATGATTCTGTTTCGTGCTTGGCTCCTATACTGTACCTTAAGGCCTAGTCCTAGTCGTCACGAAGTTTCCCTCACAAAGTTTTCCGTTTATGCAAGGACCTACATCTTTCCTAGGCGCTCGCCGCTTCCAAGGTACAATTCGATGCGTGTCCTGGGGCACCACTACACATAACACGATTGACCCTTACGAAGTTGGGCCCTGCGGACGAACTCCCGGAAGAGGGACGGGGGAAGTCTTAACGACTGCCACTGAGCATCGAGATCTGATTGAGAGGGCAAACTCTGGTTTGAGGTCATCGAGGGAAGAGTTCCAGCTTCTACCTAACTGCATTGGCAAGCTACTTGGCTCGAAGATATCCGGAACCTTTTCCCTAACTCCTTCTGATCCGATCTCTTGACAGTCCTCTCTGTTTACCTTGATTGTTCGGCGCCTGTTTGTTCTCGCGGCTATGCTCCGTTTTGCTTTCACATTTTCGTGTGTACTCGAACGAACAAAGCCACCTGACGAAACTATTTTTGGCGTTACAAGAAGCAAAACTTTCAGAAGATTAGAAGAGGTTTATCGCAGCGATTACTTTCATAAGTGAACATATTTTAGCCAATTTAGGCAACACTGATTATAGTGTTCTTTACTACAACAATTTCTTCTTATAGCCTTCAAGTATTGAAAAAAGTAGCGTATTCAAAGCGAGTCTCACTTCATTCTTTGGTAGATGTATTGCGCCATTCATTATATAAATACAAAGAAATTGTTCCGCGACTATATTTGCGTTGTTTGCTCTACCATGCGTTGTTATGTACCTGTGCTGTAAGTGTAATGAAACAGAAGCGTGTGTTAGAAGCTATAATGTACAAACAAACACCTCATTGGCTGAAGAGGTGCTATACTTCTTTTAGAACCAACATAGCCTAGTTTCTTAAAAAAAAGTGTTTCTTTATTTAACAGGTATGCATAAACATGATTGTTCATGACAACATTAACACACCAATTTTAACAGAACAAGCAAGAATTAAACATTTTATATTTATTTTTCTATAAGAACATCCCTTTAATAAACTTCTTTATGCAAATTCAGGGCAAGAAATATGAGTAAGTAGCTTTAGTGTGTACCAGAAGGAAATTTCCGGAAAAGAAATTCTAACGGCGCTATTCACGGCGTGCTGTTGTTCCCCAATCGTCGTAACTGCTTACGAGTGTAATGTATGAACCAAGCTCCTAATTCGTGTTCGTTGAGAGAGTTTTGGTTTGGTTTATGGGGTTCAACGTCCAAAGCGACTCAGGTAATAAGAAACGCCGTAGTGAGGGTATCTAGAAATTGCGACCACCCGGGGTTCTTATAATGTAACACTGACATCGTTCCGCACACTGGCGCCTTGCTTCTCACCTTAAGCTAAAACAAACCTCCACGGCCGTGATTGCGGGCTTAACAGTGGTGCAGAGTACTTTAAGATGGTATGTGCATAATAATCAATTCTAGTGTGACCTATTTGTACAGAATACTGGCGGTCTACTCAGAATTTTGTAAGTACGCTTCTTGAAAAGAAAAAGCGCGGTAGTGTAAATGTAGCATCACATAGTGGTATTGATAAATCGATATGTTTACTCAAGGAAGTAGCTGCGCAAAACAAAAAACTCGAGGACGGTCTAAGGCAGGAGAAAATAAGAAAATGTCCTAATTTAAATTAAATGGGGCCTTATTTCAAACACTGTCAGCTAGTATTTTCTACCTTTGATTGCCGAATTATTGAGGTATTTGGGTATAACTATTGATGGCTTTTACTCAAATTCCGAATGCGAAAAATTGAGAATGTAGCTCATCCATCGCCAAATTTGCTATTTCGCATAAAGGGCAGCCAACGTCTACCGTATGCATGCTGCTGTCAGAGCAGCGCCAGCATTCATTAGGCCAGTTTGCATAGCTTGGCATCATTTGGAAGTGGGTCGCTTAGATGTCGAGCATTCTGGTCATATAGACCGCTTCACAAAGCAATGCAGACAACAAAGCAGCGGCATCACCGCGCTGCCTTTATAAAGGCATTGGGCTGGCATCGGAACCCTTGCACAACGTTTAGGTATAAAATGCGGACGGCATGGCCAAATCAAATGTTGAACACTGGAGCTCACAAAATGACTGCATCCCCGCTACTACTCGAATGACGTTTTCGTTTTTACCCTCAGCCCGACAGTATATGAAAGGAGTACAGTCTATGCTCAGTACGACGCAAGAGACTAGGCGGCTGCTGTTACACAAAAGCTTGTTATTGTGTACTTTTTTAAAGACGATCTAATTTTATACGAGCTCAGTTATTTCTCAGGATTCAAACTGCGGGCTCTGGTTGTGTGCTTCAGGACAACCTTGAAATCTTTATTCCTTCATTTCTTATGCACTATAATATACTTCTTTTGTGTTACTCATCAGTCCGCAGTGCTTCTATATTGGTAGTAAATGAAACACCACTTGTATTCTTACGCTGTCGGCGTTTTAACTCAGTGCTTTCTTAACGCTCTACACTAAAGCATTTCCTGTACTGCTCACTATAGCAAGGGAACAAATGTTACTGGATGTATAAATATTCCTCCGCCATACAATTACCACATAAATCCTTACTGCACATATTCATACATGTCCTGGCTTGCCTCGGACCAGCCGCTGACCATGCACCTGTCGTGTTGAAATCGGTTGCCTAGTGAGAGGCTCCAAAAGTTGCGAACAAAGTGTATTTTCTCTCTATGTAAAGAACGTTATTGTTTTTCAGGTCTGGACTGTCATAATCTTTGTAATCTGGAAGGGAGAAGTGACACCGTGGCCATTTTATTTCTTTATGCCTATCACAGCAAGAAGTTTTCTGCTTCCATGTTTTCTCGCCACCTGACGTGAGGGCTGTTGCACTTGCGTATGATACACAAAGGCGTCACCAGTGCTCCGTGTGCCGCTTGAGGGGTGACGTATTGCACTCTGTACCCATTCAGGCTGCGTCGGCTGTTGATCTTTCCGCTTGAATAGGTCGCTGGGTCTGCATTGCTCAATACAACAGCTCGCGCTGATACGTCGGTTTTCTGCCGTCAAATACAGGTCACTGCGCAACTGTAAGAGCCGTGAACATTGCGAACAGCGGCGTTGCCTTTTTGTTCTAGATTTTATTGCACAACCAAGCTTGAGTCCCGCCGGAATCGTAAACAGTTGAGGAACCACTTGTCGTCGGTGTATATATATATATATATACATATATATATATATATATATATATATATATATATATATATATATATATATATATATATATATATATATATATATATATATATATATATATATATATATATATATATTTATATATATGTGTGTATATTGAACTCAACATAGAAATACCATGCCACTGCCCACTTGAAACGTTCTGCACATGCATCACCCTTGCTCTTCTTTGGCAGTAGGTTTTTTTTACTCGTCGTTTCTTTTGCCATGACAGAGTTCTGGTATTTTTATTCTCCTTCGCAAATGCTCTGTTGCTCTTTCAGTTCTACTTCTCTGTACTCTGACTTTGCTTGCCCCCTGCCCTTACTGAGTTTGCCAGGACAAACTAAGCAGAGTTGCGGCTTGTCTCACGAAAATGTAGGTGGTTAGGTTTAATTTTTAATAACATTCATTATTGCCTCAGGGCATAAATCAATATGCAAAATGGTGTATATGCAGTATGTAATAGGATGCGCTTTGAGCTCTCACTGCTCCTTATGCCTCCAAACACAGATCCTTACAGACACCAAGTTCTATATCAACCACCATCCTCAAGTAGCGATGTTCTCGGTGGCCTTGTGAGCACGAATGCATGGGCGTGTGTGTGCGTGCGAGTGGGGGGGGGGGGTGCCAACCTGCATGCTCAGGTCCTGCTTTTGAGTGAAGTCGCAATGCATAATTGGCACCCAGAAATATCAGAGGCTGCGTACAATACCTAAGAACCCTCATTCTCGCCTCTGAGAGCCTTCCCAATTGCACATGAACCTTACGTTCGAGAGTGGAATAAATAAATTATGGTCCTGTAGCGTGAAATATTTTAGCATACTTAGCACCTAAAGGTTGTCCGCATGCGTGAATTTCAAAAACACAGTGGAACTGACGCTATTCTGGTCGATCATTTCTTTAGCGCTCATGGGTATTGAGAGCGCCGACTTAAGGCTCCTTTCACAGGGAAACTTGGCGTCGATGCCAGCGTTGTGAACTTCAATGGCGCAAAAACTCATGACCAGGTCCCTTGCATATGCAATTGATCAATTGATAGCAGGAGACATGAGCTCCCTCTGATTGAATGGCGGGTGCATAATACCGCGAGACAGTATATTTCCGAATCGGTAGATTCTTCCAATCAAGGTAAGTCCTTTGCATAGGATTGTAAGCAGGTAAGTGAACTCCTCAGAAATGATGGCCGCGAATCAGAAAAAGTATGCCTAGGCCAGATAGACAGGTTCCTTCTGGTTGTTTAAAGCTTTAGGGTAGTACTCAGAGCCACACTTCAGATGATGCTGCTGCACAAGAACTAGTTGCTTACTTTTTGATGAAGGGTGCCAAATATTGTCATGCTGCGCCAGCAATTATCAAATACTGCTCATTCTCTACGGAGGGAAGTTTCAAGCCTGCCCAAAAGAAGTGACTCAGCGATTTTAAAGCAGAAGGCGATAAAGCAGATGTTGATTTTCAGGAGAAGAATTATATTTAAAGTATTTATAGAAATACCACTGCGAACTGCAAGCTACAGATGCAACGTCACATAGACAAAAAAAACAAAACAAATGTAACTTAAAAAGAAAGCCTCACACAGAGATACTGCCCACATGACCTCCCTTATCGACCAAGCGTTTCAGTTAAAGCTTAACAATTGCAGACCTACGTGCTAAGCACGGAGCCCCAACAATGACTAACTTCCTTCGGTCACCTTCACTTTTGAATTCTTTGGTAGGCAACTAAATAGGGTAGTCATTTTCAGTGACCCCATCATTGTGTCAGTTAACCAATCAAAGAAGGTAAAGCAGCGCGGACACTGCCCAGTTGGTTGAGATAAGCCAAAGACCAAGGGTCTCCCTGAAAAAAAAAAGATGTATAAAAAATAAATGAAACTGTAAATATCTCCGGGGAGAGAGACCGCCATCGCCCTCTCCACACTTCTTTGCCTCGTGAAATTACTGACTTGATCCGTCCCGCTCACTGCCCGGCCTTAACAGCTGAAGGTGGAAACCGGACACGCGCAGACAAACTGTGGCGTCGGGAATTCGGTTTCATTTTTCTATTGCACGCATAGGGCGGGGGAGCACCAAACTAAACGTTTCTTACCAATTCAAAATCTGAGCTGTTCAATATGCTCCAGAGACCACACTATGCGGATTTTTCAACGATTGGTTTTAGCCAGGACGCCTAAAATAGGAAAAATTATCTTAATAAAAAAATACCCTTTTGCCATTAGAAGGACGTTTGCTAGCGTCACAGGTAAAACAGTGATGAATGTGTGTGGGCCACATTTCTAACAAGAAATTCCGGAAGAATGGTTTCACCGCTCCAGCATTCAGTATCGTGGAATACATGTAATATCTTTGTGAGAATTTACTTTCCTTCACTAGTTTATACGCTTTACACACAGATGAAGTTATCCCATTCTTCAAAACGTTGAAAATAGACGTCACCTAAACTGTGCGCAAATACATAAGAATTTGTGTTCGCGAAACAATTAAAAAACAAAAAATTAAATTTTCTTTCCCACTTTATCACTGCGTGCACTTTCCGAAAGCTCTTTCCGAGCATCAGTTTTTAGTGCATTGGCTACCGCTCTCCTTATCCTTTTCATTGCAATCATTTGCGTATCTTCGTTTCACGCGCGGAAGTTGCTTCAGATAACATTTAAGCACCTCTTTTGCGCGGAAGCCGGTTTCCGCATTTCTAAAGAAAAACTACAAATGCAAACTCTGGGAGTTCGTCCTATTTATTTCTTTCCTAGTAGAATGTAAACTAACCCCTCAATAGAAATACAAATTGTGGATATCTGTTTTATGCCATACGTATGTGTGCGATGTTTAAAAAAACTAACTTTCGGCATGCCTACTGTTTCAGTGCTGCGGAACTATCCCGATTTCTCCAGAGGGTCATGACGGCCTATTGAAGTGATTTCGCCCGGGAATTTCAAACACACCACAATGCTCAATTCAGATGTGATGTCGCGCTTGAATTGAAAGTAAACGAAATGTCACATTTATCACAAACAAATTTTCTTAGATATCTAACATAACTTACCTTAGTAAAGTGATTGATCTGGTAACACAAAGAGCTAGAATTTCAGCTTTGAAGTCGGCACTGAAGACCACAACTCTTGTGCTCCGAGTCACACACGCTATTGGCGAGGCCAATCAAGACATGGCTGAGCGGCTTACAAGCAAGTGGAAGCTTATATGTATAGCATACACTCTTTCACATATACTGGGCCCGCTTGCACAAAACAATCTTAAGACTGTCTTAGCTAAGTCCAGACTTAACTGGAGTCTAAAGAATAGGCCACTAGCATGGCCGCTTAAGACTGGAGTCAAGACTGGGCTTCAGTCCTGGCTTGAATAAGTCGCTTGTATGATTACGACTCTAGTGCTGTCTTGGTTAAGACACAAGGGAAATACAGGGATGCGCTGGCACTGTCCCTGCTGTAAGATGTACACATTCCGTCAATTTTGCGTTGTGTAAAATCCGTGCCATTGCTTTTTGCGGCTTAAGATTGTGTTACGAAGAAAAATGCCCCAAGTGGTTGCTGAGGCCGTTCTGGAAAGCCACTCTGTTGAACATGAACCCGAAGCGTTCGACGTTCGGAACACAAGCCGTCTTAAATAAGCTTAGTCTTTCTAAAGACACCATTTAAGTCTGGACTTAGCTCGGACTTTATCGTGCAAGCCGGCCCTGGTGTCTCAACAATATACTTTAATGTGTACGTGCACAATTCAAGAGGACCGACGACTACTATCGCTTCATGCCTTAAGGCGTAGCGTATAAGCGGCCGACTAACTTTTACGCGATAGCAAAAGGGTCCCGCGCCAGATAAGCTGGTATGGTCGTTGTCGGTGTTCTTGGACGTGAGCAAATAACGCTAATTGGCTACTAGGAGCCGGACATCAGAAATACATGACATAAAAACGGCTTAATGAGGAAAGCCTTTCCTCATTCTTCTCTCCTACCTCTATCTTGCGTGCTTGGGTACTGGTTATAATTTCGATTTTTTTTTTTTTGGTTTCGTCGACGGCGACACTAGCATTATAGGGCTCCTCTCCTCGACATAAGAGAATGAAGGGCTGATTATCCGAGAAGGAATATTGCGGTGCGAAACGGCGAGAACCTACTGCGATGTCTCGCGCACACCCCTCGCGCAATCTGGCGAACAATTTTCGCGAACTCTACATCTTCACCGCTAGCCTAGAAAGGCTTTGGCCCTAATACATCATATAGCTCCGTTTTAACATGAGGGAACGTATAAAAAAGAACCGAATCAATTTTGAATCTTTACTAAAGGGAAGTTCGCTGCCTGTCACCAATGATTTAACTTGATGCATAAATTATTTTTGAGCAAAGAAAAAAAAATGAAGGACGAGCAATTATCGGGTTAACACCTTTATTATTTCACGATGTATTTTGTGTTTTGTACTTGAGTTGGTTTTTAGAGAATGAAGGCGCGGTATCCGCCTCGTATTTCGATGCATACCGACGCGTAGAATCGACGGTATAGAGTCGGAGGTACATATTTGACTACCAAATGAATGCTAAATCAGAGGCGAAGTTCTGCAACTACCCTGAACGCTGCAAAAAAACTAGTAGCATCACGACTTTTGTAGCCAAGATTGATTCCATGGCTCAGCAGAGCATTTCTTCACCCGTTTCTGCCTGCCGAAATCAGTGTTAAAAGTACTTAAAATGGACAACGGCTTTTCTAAGGCGTGGGTCCTTACCCCCAATTATACTGAACTTACCCGCTTACAAATGCCCACTCTCATTCAGCCAGCTGGACACGCTACTGACAAGTCATGCGAGGCCTGCTTTTACGTGTTACGAAGCTGTGGGATGTATATGTATGTATTGTGGCCTTACCCGCTAAGTGGCATAGCACTATGTTTAACTGAGTGCTGTGTCTCCATTCAAAGTACAAGAAGAGAAGTAACTTTTAGACTTGTAGCGAATGTTTATTCGGCCGTCTCTACCGTGCCATTCCCAGTGGCAGATTCATGTATATCACTCCCTCGCTTATCCATACACGCCAGAGTTAAGAATTCTTGCCTTTTACCCGGACCCGAGCGATGCTTAGTATTATCTCTTCCACTTCATAAGACTGCGTGGCAACATATTTCAGTCGAGTTTTGCTCATCAATAGGGTGGTTATATATTTAATCAACGTCCAGACTTTTCTAAATTTTAGCCCTAAAGTATCTTGACTCTTCAGCTTTCCGTTGATTCCCGTGAAGTGCTTGATGAAGCATCGCAGAATGAGTATATTATGTTCAGCTGTTCCATCTAATGGCAGATTTCCGGCTGCAATTATATAACGAAAAATAATTAACGCAAATATTAGTTCCAAGCGCTGTGCCTGCAAGCAATCCAAACGACGTCGCAGTCGCCGCCACATCAAAGCCGTTCCTCCTGACTCGTGAGACAAAACTAAGAACATGACAGAGATGGAGGATAAGGTAATGGATCGCGTCTGGTTTCGTCTCGCAAGAGCCATCAAATAGAAAAGTAATCAATTCGTCACGCCGTTCCTAGTAGCTGCGCCCAACAACGCGAGCCGCAGCCGGTGTCAGCCGCATGTACTTGGAAGTATAAATAAAAAATATATACAAGCTAAGTCTGCCTTAAAACCAAGCAAATATCCATTTTTCGAAGCTCAGAACACTGATCGATCCTTCTGCTCTTAAGATGTGGAATCACATTTTTCCATCGTTAGTGCCACCGTGGCTAGGGTATATTAGCGTTACGTCACAGTTATTTCGACAGGATGACTGATGGTACATGGTGTTTAGCTAAGTTTGGTTTATAAATTATTCTATGTCCTAGTTGCTGCATTATTTATATCAAGAGAGAGCAGATTTGAATGTGATGATTTATTGCCACCTATAATGGCGCGTACTCTTATAAGCAACATTTGATTCAAAGGCGGCTCTGCCGTTCTTACAGTGAGATCCTTACAGCTTCCGCCGTAAGAGCGTTGATAACATTTTTGTGCAAGTTCTTTGTATAAACATTAGCCAAACTTACTGAGAACCTCCAAGCGCAGTTTCAAATTAAGACGGAAACTGATGCGAATAGTAAGGTTGCAATTCGTACTATACCTAGACTAGCGTTCAGAATTAATGCATGCCTGCTGACCCACGAACCTCACGAAACTTGTTCAGGCGACGTGACTAAGCGTAACTACACCCTAGTTAAAGATATAAATGTAGGAAAACGAGTGAACAATCCTTCAAAGGCATATTTTTAATATTAAGTATTTGTAAGCACACAAAATTAATGAATGACGAAGCTCGCCTTTGATTTTGTCGGCTTTCAATTCCGCCATATCACGCTGTTTGTGATATCAGAAATTAAATTCTGTTTTGAATTTATAGGTAAATGTTCGTCTACTATTTAGGTCTTATCACGAACTTGGTGTCTGAATCGCTGTACGATATATCAGCGTACCTTGCTTTGGCGTATCTCTCGTAGATTACGAACCACAAGTTTATAAACGGTAAACATGTGGTGGAGCCAATGTATCCATATAGCCATGCTTTTGCACCTGCTGAACAGTTACCAAATTTATTAAAAATGCAACTAGATCTCTGAGGCAGAACACCTAACGGGCTTTCCCGAAGTAGCAAAAAGCAGAGAGAACCTGTCCTAATAACTATCCCTAAAATGTTGTTGCGTGGAAGATCTACAGTCCGAAAGCTCTCCGCACAGCTAAAGTTGATGAGGGCACCGATTTCACAACACTCAGCGTCGTCGTCTTCTCAGAGTCTGTTGCACCTCTTCATCCTCATCACGAACAGCGAATACAGGTTTTTTTGTCCGGGTCATAAATGCAGCGTCACCTCCGGGAGCTGCATTGGCTAGTTTTCCGGCAAGTGGCCAGAATAGGACTGTGGCGAACTGCGGCTAGGAAAAGGAGAGCGCGAACGTCGTGCATGCGGGGATGGTGAACGGTTGGCAGCACGGACAGTGGAACCGGGGTCAGCACGGGTCTGGTCGGGGCGTGGTGAGGAATAGCGAGGGGCATAGTTTCAGTGGCGGTCGAGGTAGGTGAACTGACGAGATGGAGTATACCAGCGGCTACGGCAGTGACGGGAAATATGACCGACGCGGGAACGAGTAAAACAGATGGGGCGATTGTCATAGGTACGCCATTCATTTGGGTTGCGGTACCGATATCGGGGCGAGAAACCGGCGCTGGATGAAGCAGCAGCATTCACTGGAGGGACAGGTCCTGAATCCACGGTTTCGGTGGCGCTGGCAGAATGGAGGCCCATACTCGCAACCTCTTGGCGAACAACAAACTTAATAAGTGACATAGTAGCCAGGGTGTTGTCGGGTGTATGCGACAGTGGGGCCGCGGGAGTTATTGCCTCAAGCTCTTGGCGGACAATGCGTGTCAAAGTGCTGTCGTTAGCAGGCGGTTGAGAAGTCGGGAGATCGACACAGGAGGAGCTAGCAGCCGTGTTCGGCAGCCGGTCGAAACGGTGAGATATGCGCCTCTGCTTTGCCTGCTCGAAACGTCGGCACACCTGCAGCACAGAGTCCACAGTGGAGCAATCCCTGCACAACAGGAGGTTGAAGGCATCGTCGGCAATGCCTTTTACTATATGGCCGACTTTATCCTCCTCGGGCATGCCTCGGTCGACTTTGCGGCATAGAGACAGGACGTCATGAATGTAAGTGAGATAAGACTCCGTAGACGTTTGGGCGCGAGAGGCGAGTGCTTTCTTGGCGGTGATGTGGCGGCCACTAGATTTTCCGAACAGGTCGTGCAGCTTCTGTTTGCAGATATCCCGAAATGTTGGGTCGTCTTCGTGGGTTTCAAACCAAACCCGCGCGGTCCCAGCCAAGTAGAAGATTACATTCGCGAGCATGAGTGTGGGATCCCACCGGTTGTGCTTACTCGCGCGCTCGTATAGGGCTAGCCAGTCGTCTACGTCGACGTCGTCGGTCCCGCAGAAGGTTCCGGGGTCAGGGGGGTGGGCCATGACAACAGCAGGTGTTGCGGCTGTAGAGGTAGAGGCGTCTGTAGTCATTGTAGTGGTTCCGATGTGGCGGCCGCTGCGGAGATCCAGCTTGAGACAGGGGATCGAATAGATTCGCCTCCACCAAAAGATGTTACGTGGAAGATCTACAGTCCGAAAGCTCTCCGCACAGCTAACGTTGATGAGAGCAACGATTTCACAACACTCAGCGTCGTCGTCTTCTCGGAGTCTGTTGCACTTCTTCATCCTCATCACGAACAGCGAATACAGTTAACTAACAATAGTTTCATAACAAAAATAGCGTTTTTAAAGTAGCAAAGGAAAGCCATAGCTTTAGTGAATCTCTTCGCTACCTGCCCTGCTTGATACTGGCTAGCAACTGATTATTATGTGATTGACTGAGATCACGGTTTGTTTGGTGTCCATCCTTCATTTCAGTTCTATTGTTTATTCATAACTGTTTTCTGTCGTTCACAACTTCGCTTTGTACCTAATTTGATTACTAAACGGAAGTGGCCAAAGCTCTTATATACGAACAGCGTCAGGATATATCTGTACCGCATGACAGTAAGGCAAAGACCTGGGCGCCTTGACTACATCCTCATCAGCGATGTGCGGATAAACGCCAGCGTGCTCTAAGTGCAGTGAGCTTGCCTCGCAAACAGAATCGTGGGTTCCATCCACAGTAGGCGCTCAATTCCCCCTGTGTTTTTTCTTCTCATCATGTTCACGTATTTTACAGTAACCTTCAAGCCAGTTTTGACTTCATTTCGGCCTCTCTCTGAATTGTTTTGTGTGTTTTTTTTTATGTTTTTTTTGGAGCATTTAGCCACATACCACATACTAAGCAGTCGTTTACTACCCAGATCAAGTGTCTGGATTTCTACGACTAGGAAAATTTATTTCAAGTTTGAAATTAGGCCCCCTTCATTAGAAAAGCACAAGAAGGTATGAAAAAAAGCTATATGTATTCAGTAAATGTGAACGCTCTCAAATAGTCGTAATTATTAATAAACAGCCACTCATCGTTTCTTTCAGTGTATTGCAGTGTATTGGCAGGTCATTATTGTTGTATACAAATTAAGTATTTTATGTTTATTACGCTTTTTTCAAATAAGGTACGAAAATACAAAGGAAGGGGCCTATTACTTTTTCTTATATGAGCAGTGAAATCGGAGCACATTTTACCCAAGTTCAGAAGGGCAGATTCACGGGCAACTGGACACAAAATGGACTGAGAACAGAAGTACGAAATGTGTATAGTGTTATTCCACGGCAGCTGGTCCAGGCACTGCGGTCGACCATCTTGGATTTCATTAAAAAAAGAAGAGTAGCCTGTTGTGTCACTGTGAAGAAAATTATTCGCGGTTGAAATGGCGAAAAAAAAAAGCTTTTCTTCGCCTGTGGCTGTCATTTTGTTTGGAATCTGCAGCAATGCCTAGTCAGAGGAATAAGATGAAAAATATAAACCTTTCTACGCAGAAAAACACAACATCTTAGTTCAAATAAAACACACCGCGCCTTGATTGAAGTAAATTGAACTGAATTTGTTTTATTGCTTTTTAAGTGTGAACCGCAGAAGAAGGCACATTAGAGAACTTTTTTTTTGCAAAAACAATTTTTCCACAGTATTGATGCAAGCTGTTTCTGTGATGTGTCCAGAAGCATGAATACTTTTAAGATAGTCACATGTAAATTGAAACTAGACAAAAGTTTTCTCAGGATATTGTACATCGTGGAAATTCCAATTAGAGGCACATTTTTTGAGGCATACTAGATCACCCCTGCAATAATACTAAAAACAGTATGTCGTAGAGCACTTTTTAATAACATTTATTTTTTAATGCTCAGAGTTTTTTTATTATTATTTTAAGCGAGGAAATAGCTTTGCATTTTGAATCCTTGCATTCAATCTGGGCATGGATCCATAACCCCTTTTGACTACAGCGCACTTCATGCCGTCTTCAATTATACTTCATTATTTTTATTTTCATTCAAATATAATCGGCTACTCGAATAGAATGGTCGCAAGGTGCGGGTTCTGCCAGCTCGGGCAAAACACAAATTGGCTAAAGGGCGTGGATGATAAAATGTAAGAATTCTGAATTGGAGATGAGGATCATCATTGCTCTAGGGACGCTCGCCATCCCGAACCAAAAGGAAGGGCTATCGAATTCAGGGGGCGCTTTTAGTCCTAACTCAATAAGAAGACAGGTACTCCTCAATTTAATCAGCAAGGAGCTGCTCTTGGACTGGAAAGAGCACTTTGCTACCTGTGCATTCTGGGTAAAACCTCACCAGGATAGCGTACATGTTGTGCTCCAGAAAGCTGGGATTGGATGTTTCAGGAGTGAATATATAAAACTGGTAGCTCTTTAGAGAAAGCGAATGTTTGCCTAAGAACCCACGTTCTCTCTGGTTTGTCTCAAGGCGGAGGATGAAAGAAATATATTGATTTCAACATGTTTTCTTGTTTTCCTGCTTTGATAAGCTGCAAAAATTTGCTCTTTTCATTAACTTCAGCCAGCTAGCGTGCTACAAATGAGCAAAGTGCCTTTGTTCAGGAATTTCGCTCGATACTTTCTCGCTAATGTGCCATGCCCCCCTGACCCTAATTCCTCAGTACCAGCGTGTAAAAAATGCATCTCGATCACAGTCTACTTTGACTACAAAAACTATAGGACGTCTTTTCTCTCTATTCTCTATGTATATTCCAAAACCAGCTCTTCAAAGAAGCGACCGAGCAATCTCTTGCGCATTTTTGAATTCCAGGCGCTTCTCTCGATGGCAGGAAGCTAAGAAACAAATGACGTCTCGCACTCTTGCAGACTTTTGCCAGGGTGATACTCGATCGGAATCTGAAACGCGCGTAAGAGACCGGGAACTAGTTATTTGCCCTTTTACAAAAGGTGCAACAATGCGTACAGGGAAAGAGGTAATTACACATTCTGTTTACTAACCGACTCCACAGGTCTGTGCTACTTCTGTATATGGTGATGGAAGTCACTGTGTGTACATAGAAATTCCGTTTTCTTATAGCACATAATATTATTCAACAGTATTGCTTGCAGTATCCTCCTCTGGCAATGGTTCATCATATTTCGCTTGCAGTCTCTTTAACCATGGCAAATGAACCAGTTTCGCCCGGGTTCATATCTAGTTGCCAATGCTCTTTGCTAAATGATGTTTTGAAGGAGAAACAGATGTGACTGCAAAGAAAAATATTGCTACACAAAGTAAAAATATCACAAATAATACCTCCGGTCTCCAACGCTATTTTGCTGTTTGAGATAAAAAGGCGTAATTGATGACATTGTTAATCTTTTCTTAATTTTGTGATGTCGAAAGCAATTGATATAATTCATAGCAATGCACAATATCAAATCGTGCATTTTTCGTAATATTTGCAGTTGATAACAAAGCTGAAAAAATACAATGCCTGCTAAGAGAAAAGAAGATATCAATAACTCAATTGGATATAGATTATATATACTAACGAGTGGTTACCAAAACTGATGAATAAGATTTCGGTTATCTTGATCTTCATCACAATATATTTATTCCTTATTTAGGTTTCACATCTCAAGCATTTTGATGGCGGCAAGTGGGATATACCAAGCGGAGTCAGCATTCTGGTATTGAATCTTTTCATTTCAGTTTCAATTGAATAGTTCAAGCTTCGGCTTAAGAGTAGACGCGACAGTGTTCCACTTTGGTCCTCATTTGTTACTAATATAATGTTACTTTGATCACATCTGCTTTTTTATTATTAGTAGTTAACAATGTCGATGTTTCAGGCCGGTATCTTTGGCTTTAAAGGCCGTCACAATAGTCCGTAGGTTGCGGACACAACAGCTCAGGTTCTTCAGCACACTCGCATCGCTTCGAGTCCATTTCTATTGCTACTACCTCGGGGTACGGCCCTCGCTTCAGCCATTGGCTGCATTATAGAGTGGTCTTCTCCACTTTCTCAGCATCGATCTTACTACCTTTCGCTGATCGTCGATTAGCACCATAACGACAAGGCACTTCCTGAAACGAAGTCCCCGCACTATTACAATCTGGCACAATTTATATTAATTAATTTATTTACACTTATAGACCTTTTTAGACAGTATAGGGTGGGAGATTACAATCATTGTAGCAATAACACATTTCATTCAAGACAATACAAATTCACAGAACAAGCTAATACCATAGTTGCATAAACAAATTTCCGTCGGGAATAATTCTTGCCAACTGACTATTATATATATATATATATATATATATATATATATATATATATATATATATATATATAAACTAAACAAATTATAAACAAGAGTTCAGAAGACAGGAGCACTGGAATTAAAATCAGAATAGGAATTCTCAGTGTCATCGACTGTAGTGCACGCCAGATTACCACGCACTACACAAATAAAGCAAACAAAAAAGGAGACAGATACCTCACATGATTTACAGGGAGGCTTAGTGAGTGACAGACGAGAACGAGAGAGGCGAAAGAGAGGCGTTTTCATCAAATATAATGAAAAGCCTCAGTTTGCCAGTTTGTAACAGCGTTAAAACAAAGAAGCTTCATGAGCAATGCCGTCGCACTCCTGAATGAGGTAAATTTGGAACGGCTGAGCAAGAGTGTTCAAAAGAGCGAAGGCCTAGTACTGAGTAATATGCGTTGTGGGGCTAGTTGGTTCATACTCAGATAGGGTTTATGCGCACAAAAAGACGACACAAAAAGACAAGGGAAACAGGACGAAGTGCACTTTCAACTGAAAGTGCGCTGAGTTGCAAGTGTGCTCCGTTCTGTCTCCTTTGTCTTTTTGTGTCGTCTTTTTGTGCGCATAAAACCTATCTGAGCCTAGTACTGAATGTCTTCTCCAGTGCAAAAACGCATAGGCTGCAGTGCCCATTAAGAGTTAGAGTTACAGAGTGAGATTCTTGGCAAGTAGAAGTCAGCAAAATCTTACATCTTCACCTCAGTACGCTGCAAACCAAGGATCCATACAAAGTGTGAAATGTGGACCAAATGGTTGAAGTGCTACGTGAAGCCCTGCGCAGAGCGAACACTGGCTTCTCGGTGGACATTGAGGAGCTTTTCTATGCGGTGCCGCACGATGAAGTCCTTGTTGCTCATCGTGAGAGCATTGATTTGTCCGGTAGTGTCATCTTTCAGGACGGGTACGCTCTCAAAGTGTAATCTTTTTTAGAGTAACTTATCTTTTACCTTAATTCTACTGTTAGTAGAATTGTTAGCTTAATTGTTAGCATTGTAAAAAAATGTCCACAAATTAGGAAATTATATAGGGTCTTGTGCAGCTCCGGTTTTGTGCGAAATTTGTCTAGCAAAATTTGACCGTGAGTTAAGCAAGAATGTGAGTAAAGGTGGGTTCACTAACGTTTTTAGATGTGTTGACGACTTCGTGGTCTATTTACAGCTAAAGAATAATAACATTGATTTTGTTGCTGACTCAGTCCTAGGAAGGTTGTTTGCCGTTACCAGTTTTATGAATTTTAGTTATGAACTGCCGCAAAATAACTCGCTTCGGTTTTTATATCTAAGACTGTATTTTAACATGACAAGCAAGATTTATTGAGTCTATATGCCAGGAACAAAAACGAACCCTCTAGCGTATCATTTCTCACATTCTAAATTCGTGAAGTGTGGTATCGTCTCCTTGTCTTTTAGATCCGCGCAGTACAAGTCCTGTAATATTTAAGTGGAATGAAGTTTCGCATTTCAGGCCGAACTCCTGAAGGATGCTGGCTATCCTGCTTCTGTACTGACGGCTGTCGCGGAAGGCTTGCTTAAGCAGCTGCGAAAACATGACAGAAGTGAACCTGTTCCTAGCACGGTACTGCCACTGATTCTAAAAAAATAGGGAAATACGCGGTGATGCCTTACGTTCACCGCGGGCCACATAACATATAGAGGATATCAATAAAATTTGATATGGGCATCGTTTTTATGGCAGCTGGAAAACTGGAACATTTTTGTGCACTGGTGAGCCAAACCCATAATAAACCTGCTTTTAGAGAGTCAAACATGCAACTAAGTTCGTTAGGTGTTGTATACGAAGTCCCTATAGAGGTCTATAGAGGCCAGACTGCCGATGTCTTAATGAGCGCTTAAGTGAACACGCTGCATAATTTAAATCATCTAATCTAACAGCCTGCCTAACATTGTTTGAGTTACTAATGTTACCCACTTTTCTGGAATACAAACATTCTTGGCCGCTCTACAGGACAATTATCAAGATACCTTCCGGAAGCGTCAATTATTCATGGGTCTACATGTTCACAAAGCATATTCCTAATTTATTGAAGATATCGAGAAAAAAAATAAATAACCGCAATGAATCAACATCGCACTGCGCACGAGCGCTCACTAGACATGTAGACAAGAATGATGTCTCTGAGGAATATTAGGCACAAAAGTAATGTACAATTGTTAAAGAGAATCGCAACTAAGATTAGCCACGAAGTGTTAAATGTGGTGGTAGAAAACGTCGAGTTGGAGAATCAAAGGAGTCTCTTGTACGCACCAAAATAAATGTAGGGAAAAATGTTTTATGCAGATTTAAGGGTCGGCTTTAAGTCCACGAAGAAAATCAGTTAACGACGCCTGTCAGCGAATTCTTTGGCGAATTCTCGTTCTATTGCGTATATTTAGGTAATTGCAAACTCAATAATTCTTCAATTTTTGCCCCCGTGTGTCCAATACAAGGATTAGAACAGAGGTCTTTAGCGAGCACGGTACGTATAAGGCCAACAATCCCAGATAAAAGCCGCGCTTCAACCAACAGCATGAACCACCCGCGGGTCTAAGGGTATTTTGTCTATCTGATATGCTGTGAAGTTAATTGAAACTAGCCTTGAAACCGCAGCCGTGGCCTAGTGGTTAGAGCGCCCTTCTCGGCTGCGGGAGGTGGTTAGTTCGAAAGCCACCGCCGGACACCCACCGGTAAAAATGGGTACTAGCGTCCCCCGGCCTGGCGCTCGGCTTTTCCAGGGGTGTGCGTTTGGGAGAAGCTTCGTAAACCCCTCTGCGCGCCCCTTCTCCGCAGTGGGCCCAAACCCAGTTTCGAACCTCGCAGCCTGCAAAGGTGGTTCTGTTTGTCTTGCAAAGGTACTTCCTTTGAACCTCACCTGAAATGCTCCCTTTTATCCTCAGATGCAGCAGTCCTAAAGATAGGCATGTCTTTTTAGGACTGCTACAGCTGAGGCTCAAAGGAGCACTTCAGGTGAGGCTCAAAAGAAGTACCTTTGCAAGACAAACTGAATCATATTTGCAGGCTGCGAGGTTTGAAACTGGCTTTGGGCCCACTGCGGAGGAGGGGCGCGCAGCGGGGTTTACGGAGCTTCTCCCAAACGCACACCCCTGGAAAAGCCGAGCGCCAGGTTGGGGGACGCTTGTACCCATTTTTACCGGTGGGTGTCTATCTGATATGCTGTGAAGTTAATTGAAGCTAGCCTTCTAAAAGGGTTTGATTCGTTTTCACGAAGATGACGAGAAAGCGTCACTTCTCTTTCCCGAAAGACGAGCCAGGTGGAAAAGGGTCGGAGTGGAGAGTAATAATAAAGGCGTGTGAGTGGAAGACTATTTTTCGAATTGAGAAAAATAGCTTGGGGAAGTCACATGACTGTAGAGGGACAGCGTCGGTATACTGCAGCGGACAGCATTGATGCGAAGGTAATGTGAGCGTACTTTCTTACGCACTGGATAGATTATGAGACTATACGTTTATGGACGCCGATTCCATGCGCGCATGATTCTCGCCCACATATCCAACATGTGAACGAGAACAAACATTAGGAAGAAGTATTCATTACCGACTGTAAAAAAAGCGCGCACCAGATGCTTTTATGCTTGAGATGTTAAAATCCTAACTATTTTCTTGCAACCATGCACATGATAAGAGCATGGAAACAGCTATAACTGATGTCAGTTCAGTTCAGTCGTTCAGTTGTGTCCGACGCTTCGTGACCCTATGGACCATATGACGCCACGCTTTTCGGTCTCTCGCTATGTTCTTAACATCACATAACTTCATCTGCAGCGCCGTGTAAAAATAATGCAGCGCATTAACTCAATGTTGCACTGCTATATGCAGTAGTTGAATAAATAATTCGTACAACACCGTTTACATTATGAAAGCGTAGAGAAGCCTTTCAGTAAGCAAATATTCTCCAGCGAGAAAAAAGATGCACATATACCATGAAAATACAGCGGCGCCTGTACTGCTTTCATGTCGAGCATGCACAAATATTTGGAGTGCACTTCTCGCACCGACAATCTTCCGCGTTTTGGTTATTGGTATATTGTATATTTGCATATTTCTGAATAAATATTTTCTTTGCAGTCATCATGTTGATTCGTACAGTTTTGCAGGGATCGTGAGAGGAGTTGCTTCGTACGTCATCTCATTACATACATATATATGAGTTCCGCCCTACGCATTTCTGAGAACAAATCATGTAGTATTAAGCTTGCTTTGCCAACTGCAAATATCTAGTAAGGGAGCACGTTGCTTATACAGTGAACCCACGAATAGAGGCTGAATGGTAGGGCTCTTAAAATACTTCTCGTGTTCAAGAGAACGCGTCAAATTCGATTGCTTTCGGTTGAAGAGGCTAAGGTAGGTGAGTATTGGATAAGCGAGACCCTTGCCGAATCCGCATGCCGACTATTTTTCGAACGAGTTCAAAGGCAACAGGGTTAGTTTATAAGTCTACACTTGCTTCGTTATTTAAGGTAATACCTGGACTCAATGCGTGGTGACTGGTCTCAGTATTATACTCTAGAAGCAGGCAACATGGCATCTAGAATTTAGAAAAAAAACTTACTGTACTGTTTCTGCGATACTTTCTTTATTTTTAACATACTTTTTTCATACTTATACATACTTAAAAACATTATTTAGTGAAAGTAATAGTACCGAAATGACTTATGTATAATGTAAAGTAAATCTCAGCACGTTCTGAACAGAACTAGATATTCGCTGGAAAAAAAATTGTAGATAACACATCATTAGCTGAGATAGCCATTTTAAAGCAACACTGTCAGTAAAACGTAGATGAACTTTCCGACCAGATGGACACAATGACACTAACTGCGGACGAGCACAAACCACTAAAACTGAGTCGCTTTGGGACGTTAACCCCACAAACCAAATAAAACAAAGCACTAAAAGAATTCGTTAACAGGTATGCGGTAAAAGGAAAGAGCATAAAAATTCTGGTTCATAAAAAAAAGCGAAAATTCATCAGCGATAAGTTTTCGGTAGATAATGACACACCTAGGAAGCCAGGCATACACTGAAGTTTCACAACAGTGACGTGCTTCATTTACGAGACAGGACATAGATGATAGCAACGTCATTGACATTTTTAAATCTCTAAACATAGTGATCAACAGATTCTATTGTGAGGCCTAACCTTCTGCCCAATGAACAATAGTTTACTTGAATATGAACTGCACAGCGATATAACTGAATTGACGAGGACAAAGAGTGTTAAGAAATGGTTCACCGAAAACGCAAATAGGGTACCGGAAGCCTCTTGCATACTCAAAGCCCGCAAGCCATGGTTTCCTGTTGCAGATCGCGGCCCCAAAGTGGACCTATATATTCAATCCATCTGAAACGAAATTATTGAAAAAATTAAGCAATCTCGAAAGCCCAAAATCCTCTCTATAACTGAAAGAATAGCCATCGACACCCTAGCTTCTAGAACTGATTTACTTATTAAGCCTCCATACAAAGATGCCAGCATAGCGATTCTCTCAGTTTAAAATTACACACAATGGCATATAGACAGCTTGAAAACTGGTGCCACTATAAAAAGTATATACCGATTCGAAAGAACATTTCAGTGAAATCGTCCAGAAAAAATAGAAGATCTAATCACCCGGAAACTAATTACCGAGATTAACTATAAATTCCTAAGCCACCAAACAAACAAGCAGGTATTTTACCTACTTCCCAAGCTTCACGAGGTTTCCGGAGAAGCATTTTTTACCCCAAGCATACCGAGAAGGCAAATTGTTTCTAAATATAATACGCCCACAAGAAACCTCTCAATATTTCTAAATCACTACCTAGCAGACCTGCCGACCCAGCTTCCTTCGTTTAGGCAGGACATACCTCACTTCTCCAAGTAATTGAGCCTAATAATAAAACGACCTATATTGAATATGACGGTATACTTGTCACACTTGACACCATGGCATTTTACACTAGTATTCCTATCGATGAAGGTATCGACACCCTCTGCCAAATATCAATACCATCCCCCCCGCCCCCCGCATGCCGGTGCAGTTTATCGATCTCTGTTTGAAATAGCCCTCAGTTTAAATTATTTTGCCTTGGATTCATCCTATACCCCCGCATTTTTGGAGCCAGCATGGGTAGTTCATTCGCGCAACTTACGTGAAAATACTCCTTGGAGTTCTACATTTAAACGTGATCAATTCATTTCCACAAAAACACTTTTATACCATCGATATATTGACGATATTCATAATACGAAACCATCGATCACAATCACTAAAGTCATTCGTCTCGAGTCCTAATAATCATCTCAGTCGCACTAAATTAATTTTTTTTTGTCGTCGCTAATAAAAGCCGACTTCTCGATATCAAGGTGTCAGTGGCAAATAGAAAATGTAAAACCTCCTTCCTCAGAAAGTCAGCGGAGAAGCAACAATAGCGAGATTTACCAGTCACAATCCAAGGCATTGTAAGCAAGAAATATTTGTAGGGCGAACGGCACGACGTGGAAGAATATGTAGCTATGATAATGAATATCTAGACCAACTATATTAATTGAAAGAAACCCTAATTCAGAGGAACTATCCCCGTATCTCCCATAATAGGGCCTTCAAAAAAGCAAGCACTTTAAACCGCAACGATGTGCTCATGAAGCGACCAAAGATTACCAACTGAACGGCAGCCTTCTTTTGTGAATAAATACTTCAATGCTCTTCCATACATAAACAATATTATGCGGAAATACCACTCCATGCTCACGTGTAATGAACGCCCGAAGACAATATTGCTGAGCGCACCAAGGGTAACATACAAATCTTATAGAAACCTCAAAGATATTCTAACAAATTCTAAACACGACTACAAGTATCCAACACAACCATAATCTTGCTTTCTACCCCGATGCAAGACGTGCAATCATATACAAAAACACACCACGGTTAAAAGCACTGCAAGCGATTTCATTTATCACATAAAAGCAGGCTTTAAATGCACGTGTTCATACTTTGTCTGCATCCTAGTATGCTCATTTTGTCATAAACAGTACATAGGAGAGAAAGCATACGGCTTAATGGACATCGGGCAGACACAGGTGAAAACCTCCCGAAATCAGTTTCCCAGCATTTCAAACAGATTGACAAGTTCGAAGAAATAATTACCTTTTCTGCAGTCAGGTTTTAAATCGGCACGGACAGAAAATATAAAGACATATCTAATCCACAAATTTATAATTGGAACCAGCAGTAATAAATATCTTTAAAGGAACATTAGAATCTCTAAAAATATATTCTCTCTGGACCATACTAGTCGGGAAAACAATCCCATAGAGCGTAATTGTACAGTTTATTCAGAGCCCCTGAACGCTCCATCCTCTCTCCACATCAGCATATTCTGCATATGTTCCTGCAAATATGTTTCCTATCTCCTACTGTAATATAGAACCTCTGATGAAATATGGGTTCTTAAAACAAATCAGCAGTGAACTAGTAAAACGCAGAACAATAGCGCATAGTTTGCCTAAAAGGGGTAAGGCTTGCCCAAATGACTTTGCAAAAGAAGTGAAGTTACACTTCCCAGGCGCTACCATGACCTCTGCGTGGAGGCTCCATCCTAATGACAGGTAGAGAGTACTCATGGTACGAGGAAAGAAGGTAGTGGTATAGTGTTGACGCCGGGGAACTCAAATCTGGAGCGAGAGAGAGAAAAGTAAAGCGGAGTGGGGGCTAGTATCCCGAGAGACGTCAGGAGGGGACATACTGAGCACGAGGTCGCGAGGAGTATAGAAACCCCAGCCAAGTATTTCTAGCCAGGCGTTGATGGAGAGGAGATGCCAGTAGCAGAGAGCTAAATGTGGCTCCTGGCGGCGCATGCCCGCGCAAGTTCCCTGATGGCTGGGGGTCAAGGCGGAAGCTCATCGATTAGCGCCAGGCGCCTGGAAGTATTGGTGAACCGGACAGAGGGCGAGACAATATCTCACCGTGGGGGCCTAGTGCAAAAGACGATTGCCGAACTGGGATTACACAAGCAAATAGTGGCACCAAAAGTGGCCACGTTCAATAGAGCTTGTATAAGGGCTGGAAGAGAGCAGGAAAGGAAGCATCTGTTTTGTTGGCGAAGACAAAAAATATAAGTGCGCCTTAAACTGGACAGCTTCTTTCAGATCCATCCAATAAATTGGCATGTGCGGGTGTATATATCAATCCTTCGGGAAACCTTTAAGTTGTGTCATAGTTATTAGAAAATCTGAGGTAAGTTAGAGGTCAAAACGGCATAGTGGGAGTTATCGGAGAACACGGGGTTTGGGTCTCATAGTCACAATGGCAATATCTGGTGAGCTGTTGATGGTTGAGAATATCTATTGCCAATTTCTTCGATGCCCTTATATTCAATGTCGAAACATGAGGCAATAGCCGGAGGTTGTATTGATGGAAATGTATTCATTTCATACAAACACCTAAAATGAACAATCTTTACGCAAAATATATATATTACGGCAAATGTTACGTGTAAACTAATCAAACAGGTTAGGAACTGTGCTAGAACTCTCATACTGCCTATAGCCCCAGGATTGTCATATCATTACCTTAGCACTGGTAAAAACAAACTGGACTGCATGAAAGCCCGGACTTCTTTCGGAATCACGCGTGTCTGGCGCAGCAGTACTGCACTACGCAAAATATTGAGAAAAAAACATTGTGACATGCATTTCCACGACGATGTTCTTCGAATTTAAAGTAGTCCGCTTTCCCGTGATCGTGCGACCGGAGTACACTGTGTCTTGGCTAAGCCGCAGGGCTGTCGACGTGCTGTTAGAAACACGGAAGCGTTGTCCGTTGCTAAAGGAAGTCGCTCGCTGGGATATGGTGACATAAAAAGCAATGACAAAATGGTGTTGCTGCACTACATTTTCTAGGGGGATATATAGCAGCAAAGAAGCAAGCCTGTGACTAGATATAGTTATCAATTCCGGTGGGCGAACCATTCATGCAAGACATCCGAAGTGGGGTTGCTCTCCAAACAGGAAATGAAAGAAACGGAACCATTGTGATTGTCATCACGGTGCGCAAAACTACTTATTCACATGGAGTCAGCGTCAGTAGTGCAAAAGATGAGCAATAAAAATTGGGTAGAGTGACGACAGCTGAATGGATCAACATAACCGGAAGTATAAGTTAGTGTAAGCACAATTCAGAACCGGCTTATGAAACGTCACTGCGCTCGTTTTTTTTCTTATCCGCTTCTTCGTGGTTCCGCGGTTCATACAAGAAGTAGTAATTTCTTAAAATCCTATAATTAACGCAAGCAGCTCTGTTGCGCTTTGTATGATTACAGCTTTATTTTGCTATTGAATAAATATTTCAAAGCAAATATTTCCCTGCCATCCGAAGCTACTTCAATGCGAAACTGAGTTAGAGGTAATTCAGTAACGATGAGAAATAAAATATTCGTCAGTAATGATGGCTGTGATCAAATATATTAATTTTGGCTAGCATTTGCTTCAATAAATTTTCGCCTGTAGGACTTCTGACTAGCCTGCCGTACACAGGAGAGCGCTCTCATACGCAAATCTTTGCGTTGTTTTATAGAAATTTGCCAATGCTTTCATATCTTGCCATGTCACCTTTTTGATGGTGATATGGTGGCGTCGTCTTAACTCGGAAACCTTATCTAGCATTGTGTGTGAGTCAGACAGCTAAATTGAATTATACGGGTACGCCTGCCTAGGACGGGGCAGTACTTATAACCGCTAGGTCAATTTCACGCTGCTTTTACGTTGCTTATAAGTGTGATGCCTGTTCACACTTATAGGAAAACTAGCACGCAGTAGCGCACACGCTTTCTAATATTTGTAGCTGCCAAGCTGTCTAGGACAGCCTCTTTCGCCGAATTGGCAGAGTCCTTAAAGTTCTGTGAGAGTACTGTTTCAGTATTTGCTCATTTTTGCACTATGTTAATTACATTATTTGTTGAAGTACATTCACGGTTCAAGGGTGTTTTTAAAACGAGCCATTTTGTTCAGCAACCCCTTTTGTAATTTCCACATCTGTGCGTCATGTGACATGACGTCGGCCACATCACGACTGTGACGCTAGTGGCTTGTCTACTCTGTGAGTTCATGGCGTATCTCCCTAGCGCAGATTGCACGTTAGTTTGAGTTTAAAATTTCGAGCGTTGAGTGAGCTTTCGTACAGGCAGAAAATGTGGCTCGGTGAGATCTTGAAACGAGTATTGAATATCTGTCATGTATCGAATAAGCTGGTTTATCATTTCTGTATACGAACTGCTGTGAACAAGCTAGGGTAGTGACTTTGCATCTCGCCTATTTCTACGTATTATGAAGTGATTGCATTATGCTGGGGCACGGTGCTGCAAGATACGTTGTGTGTTACCCTCAGTTGGAAACGGCAAATCATGTTCGTTGCAAGAGGAGTATGGATACAGCCGAATATGAGAACCATGGCATGAACTGAAGGCAAAGTGCGTGCGGTCTGTTAAAAGGACCAACTCTTCAGAATCGCATTCTGCAAAGTGGAACATGTTCACGTCTGCGCCAATACTTTTCTCACCTATTCGTAGTGTTGTAAATTGACAGACACAATCAGCACACACATGCATCGCAACCACGTTCAAACTAATTAAAACAGCAAGGCGACCCCTCGTTGCACCTGCCAATTGTTCTTATCCTGAATTCCAGAGTTGTATAGAGATATTTGCTTTATTTTATTCATGCCTAATTCACGAATGTGAGCAGAACAGTGCACTCAAGGAGTTAGATCTTAATGTATGCGAATATAATGCAGGAGGGTACGGACCATTATGCTGAGTATATTGCTCTCAGTGATATCTCTAATTCGTCCTAATGCGCTCCTCTCCCTCCCCTCCTCTCCCTAAAACATTTCTCTTCCATATTCATTTTTTGTTACATTTCCCAATCTCCATACGCCTTTTGTAAAGTGTCGATTCAGTGGCGATGGTCACCTAAAATTCTGTAATGGCCTTTAAAACTGCGCGTGTGTAATTAGGCCAAAAGCATTACTGCGGCTGCTCCTTGACTCAATTATTCGTCCTCCTTAAGTTTCTGCCATGCTGCCTCAGCCTTTCGTTGCCGTATCTCTTCTACTTTTTGGCGCTTCTTTCACGTCGACTGGACCTCTCGTAATGCATGTTTTCCGTAGACGTGGCGTCAAGCAAGTTGACGACTCATTCGACGAGTACGGCTTTTGAACGGTGCGACGCAGATACTTTCCCCAAACACGGCAAACCTCTTTTCGGAAGACGTGCCTCATCTCGGTCTCTGCCACGGCCTCCTTGTAACACGTTTGTAATGAGGAGTGAATGATTGGGAGTGCGCGCGTAGAGGGTGTCCTTGGCGCGGTCGCTGGACTGTGACCTTACACTATAGACCAACACCGATCTGTGATGTAAGCACGATGCGGTGGCGCTTCTATCGCCAGCGTGGTTCGACTGGGGGTGAAAAATAGGCTTAGCGCCCATAGGAATCCATGGAAGCGAAATGCTCCAAAGGAGTTTTCTGATTTCGCGGGTCATCTGTGATGTCGTTATTCGGTACAGAGCAACCATGAACATCCTAGAACAGATCACGAAAGTATCAAATCTCATTAACGAGGCGAAGTATTTTTAAAACACCGCGAAACGTATGCGGGTGCGGGTTGGGAGGGCGACCCATAGAAACACGTGTAAACACAACTTACCGCAACAATTTACTCGGTTCAGCAGCGTTGAACCCTTCTCATTTTTTTGGTGAATGTCTTGTATCACGCCCTGACATCATGTTGCATGGCACACTACATTCCCTTGCAAGTACTGCAAGTCTGACGACTTGCGGGACAGTTCACAGCACGATAAAGTGACCGCGTACAGTTGCAGACGACCATGCACCACCCGCTGTCGCTAGCAGACGCTCCGGAGCTGGAGGCGGCCGCGGTGGGTATCGCCAGATACGCTGTCGTCTCCTGCAATGCGCGAATCTCGTTCGGTTCATATTGCCGTATGGCGTTTGACAACTGCTTTTTAAATGTAATTCCGTCTAGCACGTATCACTGGAGCGACAGTATTATCAAACTTATTTACCCTATGCGGCAGCATATCAGATCGCGATTCGATACACCCAGCTTGCCGATGTATGGATTCGTAACACAGGTTATTTGGGGAGTTTTAAAAGCAGACTGCCTCCGTAATGACGCACCCTACTTTATCACATACTTCTTCAAAAGGCTGGTCAACGTTTAACGACCGGCTACCACTTCTGATGCTCTGCGAAATTAGAAAAATGTTCCGGTAAGTTGTGTTTACATGTATTTCTACGGGTCGCCCTCCCAACTTGCACCCCCATACGTTTCGCGGTATTTTAAAAATACTTCGCCTCGTTAATGAGATTTCACACTTTCATGATCATTTGTAGGATGTTCATAGTTGCTTTGTACTGAATAACGACATCACAGGTGCCCTGTGAAATGAGAAAACTGCTTAGAAATATTTCGGTTCCATGTATTCCTATGGGCGCTAACCCTATTTTTCACCCCCAGTCGGCTGCGACGCCGCAAGCGCCCCCTTTGTTTGTAAACACGGTGTTGGTCTATAGCAAATGCTCCCGTCGCAGGCATGCTTCGATGAGCGTTGTGTCTACATTTCGACTAGTGTCCTCTGGCTGCGTTCTGTGGCCTACGAACGCGTGTGTTTTAGTGTCATGAAAATGAAAACATCGCCACTGGCTTATTTTGTCAATGAAGATTGGAAAGCTTTAGTTTTAAAATTGATTTCTCGGACCTTCAAAAAGGAAGTTCACGGAAATAGATCTTTGGAAATGACCGAGGGCTGTTCGGTTTTGTTTTAGGGCACTGATTGTATTCTGCTAACTCCGAGTATAAAAATTTCTCGAAGACCGGAAGATTGAGAATTTCTGAGGTCACGACATATTCGAGAGTAATCCGCGGAGGAAAATTACGTGTCACGCAGAATAAACTAAGCAGTATATCCGTTCCATTGTAGAACCTGAGGTTCTAGCAGTTCACAGTGAGTCGCGGCATAAAGACGAACGACAACCGTATGCTGTAGGCTTTGGGAAAGCAGGAATTAAATTCATAATTTATTAGATATGACTTTTGTGAGTAAAATTCGAACAAAATCACTGCAACGGCTGTCAGATAAAAATAGGAAAAATCAATACATTCCAAAATATCTTACAAAAAAAATCTTATCCCTCGGGGGATCAAAGTAGCCACCAAAATATCTTTTTGTTATAAAGGATACTGATCGTGAAACTTGCGCGGAGTCTAAAAACATATTGATTGATTTTTGCAGTATTAACCTCATAGAACGAGCGTACAGGCTGGGGCTTTTCGACAAAATGAAACATAGACCTATAGTGATAAGGTTTGGACACTTCAAATTCATAGAACAGGTTCCAAGAAATTAAAATGAAATAAAATGGAAAAAGAACGAAATCAAACAGACTTTTTTGTATTTATTCTCCGGTTTAAATTTAAATTTAAATTTTTAAATGTTTTCAAAATGTTGACCTCGCTCTGGTAGCATTTCATACAGAAAAGGAGAAAGTTACAGTAACATTGTTGTTAAAGGTTCCAATTAGCTGTGCCTAGCAACACTGTGAAAACGTTCAATGTGAACATGTAGCAAAAGTTACTGTTTTAAGATTATAGATAAGTAAGGACTTCGTTGCAGAATGTTGCGTTAAAAATAAGACGATGTTGAGCCAGCAGAATCCTCAAATAGCACTACCGGCTCAACATTGGGTGAGTGTTGGCATTGTTCGACATTATAGAGTAGCACTAATTCCCAATACACAAAAACATTCGAATGATGGCTTCTGCTGTCTGGGAACAATGTTTCCATATGTCGTTCGCTCGTCTACCAGATTAAATGGCTCCTCGGCGAGAGCTACAGTGACTTTCTTTTGATTCAAAAGTAGAGAATAAATCCGACGTTTTATGCGTGATGAAATGTTTCTGTTGTTTTATCTTCGGTATCCAATTCAAAAAGCTCTAGATTTTATTGAAATGCAAAAGAGCTTTGATAAATAAATGGGTTAGCATTGACAGAAGCGCGTACTTTGTAAGCCATGTCTTCTACTCCGAACATACTGGGCAAACGTACGTTCTGAACAAGGCACAGAAACGTTTCTTTATTTACTTAATTTGTCGCTACGTAGGCACAGACTTGCAGTTGACATTTCAGCTGCTCCGACGTCAAGCCACAGGGGAAGTGCAAGTGCTATCCTAGATCATATTTCCGAATTATTCTCGACGCAGGTACTGCACAAATAGAGGAGAGAGGCATGTACACTACTTTGAAGAAATGATAAGATAGTGCGGACAGATTTCAATCTCAGTGGGCTGAAATTGATTCTTCGTCCTGTAGGGTCTCATATGTGATCGTTTTCTTCTGGAAGTTTGTTAGAACTGGTACTGCCTTTCAAAGAAAGATTCGCATCATGAAGAGAGGCTCGGCATACGCCTCTCACTGCAGGAGCCAGATATTGAAGAATGTAAGCATGTGATGCCGGCCCGGATGTATGCCCGGAAACGGACACCACGTTTATTTTGACTGAGTGTATCCCCGACTCGTTATGTAGAAGGCGTTGAAGAAATTGAAACTTGGAGGTGGAGATTTGTTCAGCGATGTTCGCTCACTATTTCTCTTGGAAGCACTTTTTGAGTACTTTTTTATTAGAAAATGTTGAGGCGGTTCGGTTGAAAACATTTTCGAATGCCACTTTGGAAAAAAAAAAAATGAGCGACTAAAAGGATTGCATTAGGTATTGACAATTTTTTGTGTAAAGAATTGCATCACTTCAATTCCAGCATCTTGCAGCGTACGTGCTGTGATGTCCTAGTTGCTGCAGCTTTGCGGAGAATTGAAGGGGTAGCGTTTACGCCACTGCATCATATGCAGGTAACTCTAGGACATGTCACTGTAAGTACACTACAGACCTGCAGGAAGCTGACATGAAAGTAAAACAGAATACCTCAATCCGCTTTCACTCTGTCAACTACAGGGAAATAGGAGATAAATATAGCGTTATGGATGATTGTTTTTTGGTAATAACTGTTGTGGCCAATCATTGCCTTGTATTTTATTGGTGCTGCTGGCGCTGCCGTAGTTGCTGACAGGTTTCGTGAATATTCGCGAAGTCGAAGCTTCTACTTCCGTATGCACAGCTCAGCGCGAAAGAGCAATAGAGAAATCGTACATAGAGAGGAACTCTCCCCCGCCACTACTGCATCGGAGGAATGATTAACTACAACATAAAAACAAAAATGACAGTGGAGCATCAAAAGTACATTTCATTTACAAAAACTTAAATGCGAATCGTAGAGGGCAGAATAAAAAATAATTAATATACAAGAAATTCCTCGTTATCAGCCTTCCAACAACTATGACAACGGCCCGGGGATTAGAAACTAGTAAAATGTTTGTTTTCATCGGCGCCAGTTCCTGCTTCTCTCTTTCCCTGATCATCAGCTCCAATCGTTTTCTTCGATGTTTTGTTTTCGTCTTTGATTTTATCTTCGCTCATTGTTAGATTTTCTTCAGTTTTCATCGTTAGAAGTTTTCATCAGTTTTTTTTTCAAAAGAGCGGAATAAATTCGTATGTCTGTGTTTGAATGTTGGTTGTGGGTGATTTGCCGGAAAATAGGTTTGGATACATTTTCTTGTTTTTTTTTTTCAACCATTTGAACATATACTGTTACATGTCTTACTTGGAATATGAAGTTTCATTCGGTTGCAAGTTTTTTTAGGGCTGGTTTTAAATTTTTTTCTTGATATTGTGGAATAATGTCTTTGCTATTCAAAGTTACTTTTTCGCCTTTCTGTCTGCTTTTTGGCTCACAAAGTTTGGGCTGGGCGCCGTACCCCGTACCCTTGGTGAAGTTGTGTCGCAGCGTACTTGGCGTTTTCTTTTGCAGTATTGCATTATAAGTTTATGGCTCTCTAGGTTTTTTTTTTTTTTAATTTTTATTTATTGCCTCAGGGCATCAGTAGGGTATGAGATGAAGGATGGATAAGGTTATGAGTAGGGTATGAGATGAAGGCTCTCTAGGTGGTTACTTTTAAATTTATGGGACATCTGTTATTATTTTTCTTGTGTAATGCCGAGCGGCCAAAAAATGAAATCCAGTCATCTAGGGATGAATGTGATTTTAAAGTTATAATTATTCTTGCATTATTGTAACTGAAGGTGTTTATTGTGGACTAGTTTAATTTTGGAGAACCACTGTATGTTTACCTTTAGGAACGTTGGCGAACATATTAAGTCAAAATATTGGCCAGCACCTTCACTGTCGAAAATGGGGTTTTGTGTAGGGAGCTTTTCTCATAAAACGCATTTTTGTGATACTTCATCAATAAATTTAGGTCTCTTTATTTGATTATTCCGTTTATATAAATTATTATGTAAATAATTTGTTTGTCCACTTCATGGCAGGCAGGTGAGGTCAACAAAAAGAGATCCCTCATCTTGGCCCTTAGAGGCACTCCTCAAACATTTGAGATACAATGAAATTCGCAGCTTGAAATGCGCGGCTACTTTACTGTCGTTTTTCTGGCATTTTTTCTTTCATGCAGTTCTAACTGCGCATTACATTTATGTGACTTACTCGTCTCAGACTGATTACTTCCTTCGCTCAATATCGCCTTAAGCAGAATGTTTTTTCGTCCTGAATATACTATTAAGAGAAGTCTAACCCAGGTAGACAATCTGGGGTATGTTCTTCATATAGAAATTACCGCGCAAAAGAACTTTTCGCGTCAACTTCGGTAAGGGACGCTCTAACCCAGAAGGTTTAAACAACTCCTGGTGGGAGGTTCGCAAAGTATTTTGGTTTGCTGAACATCGCAATAACCATATAAATATTCGCTGATATTGATATTCAACAGATATTGATATTGACGCATTCTCAAGCAATTTTGTAAACGTGCGCGGCTGAGTTTAATACGGAACACTGGCTATTTTTCTTTGCGCACGAAGAGATTCAAAAGAAAAATTCGTATACGCACGAGAAGTTTAGTTCAATTTAAACTTAAGTTCAGAAACGTATACCGCAACTTCACATAGTTGCCTCAAAGTATCTAAAACACGTCCCCTTGGGTTCATGATCTAACTCCTTATTAATCTCGCCGAGGGCATGAAAAAACAAATGAAATAGCTGCCACGTATGAGACGTTTATACAATTTCTAACTGTATGTTCACAAAACGCCCCTCTAAGTACACTACAGACCTCACAACTGCTTTTAAAACCGCAACCGAAAATTTTTCAAAGGCAGGATTTCTACTCGCTTCCAGTAGTGGGAAAGATTTGGTTTGGTTTAGCTTGTGGGATTTAACGTCTAAAAGCAACTCAGGCTATGAGGGACGCCGTAGTGGAGGACTCCGGAAATTTCGACCACCTGGGGTTCTTTAACGTGCACTGACATCGCACAGCACTCGGGCGCCTTGCTTTTTGCCTCCATCGAAAAGCGGCCGCCGAGGCCGGGATGCGATCCCGCGTCCTTGAGAACACTAGTCGAGCGCCGTAACTACTGCACCACCCCGGCGGGGAGATTTAAAAGCAAGCTTAACCTATGTATTGAAAGCTTAATTAAGCAGTACTCACCATTAGCATAACATTGTATTAAAATACAAATTCTTCTATAAAAACTAAAGTTTTCGCAAAATTACTAACCTTATTCTTTTTATTGCAGGTAACAGGTTCCATCCCCGCTGCCACCGGTTACCCACCGGTTTTCACCGTAGCAGACGCAATGACGCCGGCGTGTGCTCAGTTGTGCGCCTCCGTTAGGGAGTAGCCCAGTCTGACGCTACGCTGAAGCCGCTTAATAGCGTCGCTCATGTGCAGACGTATCAGTGGGGGCATATATAAAGCGGGCGTTCGCAAGGTGGTATAGCCATGCAGCAGGGGAGCGAAATTGCGGCTCAGCGGCACAAAACAGCGGAAAAGCTTAACTCACCGAATCCCGAAGTAGTTGCACAGGAATTGCCGGTTGAGCGAACAAAGAACGAAAATAAGAAAGCTAAACTTGCTTGAAAAACTAAGAAAAATTCCCTCAACCTTAGCTAACGCTATGTATATCCTGGAGTACCCGAGCTGAACCATTGCAATTTTCATTTCTCCTCGGTTTGCACCAGACAGCGGAGGTGGCTCAGCTATACCGACGTCTAGCGGCCACCTGGTGCGTTTCCTCTTAGACCTGCTTGAACGACGAATAAAAATTTCGTAGTCCAATCAGCTACAAAGCTGATAGCAGGCCCGCGCATTTCCTATTCTTTCCTATAAGTATAACAGCGACTGGTCGAATGTGACCCCTAGAATTTTGCACTACGCTCCAAAGCCGATCTGTTCGTCTTAGGACCGGCCACTTGTGCGCATGTGCGGAAACCGGAGAGAAGCAACCGGTGCGTTACGCATGACATCAGAGCTGGCGGCCGCCGCAGCTGCTATCCGAATAGACTGTCGACGCAGCAGACAGACTGAAAAAAAGAGAGCACCCAGCCAAGCGGAGGCGGCAAGATATAGATGCAAAATTAATAATAATAATAATAATAATAATAATAATAATAATAATAATAATAATAATAATAATAATAATAATAATAATAATAATAATAATAATAATAATAATAATAATAATAATAATAATAATAATAATAATCGATCTTTTTTTTTATGTGCGCAGGAACAACCATGTGGTCTTGGTGCTGCAGCAAAAATAAAAAAGATTGGAAAAAAATGAAAATGCATACCCAAGTTTTACACACACAGATAGAACACAAAAGAAGAAATAAATAACACATGAAATGAAACAACACCCCGCCGGGGTGGAGCAGTGGTTACGGCGCTCGACTACTGTTCCCAAGGACGCGGGATCGAATCCCGGCCTCGGCGGCCGCTTTTCGATGGAGGCGAAAAGCAAGGCGCCCGTGTGCTGTGCGATGTCAGTGCACGTTAAAGAACCCCAGGTGGTCGAAATTTCCGGAGTCCTCCACTACGGCGTCTCTCATAGCCTAAGTCGCTTTGGGACGTTAAACTCCACAATAAAAACAAAAAAAAAATGAAACTGACACGAAAAGTGTCACGGAAAGAATGAAATCAATGAGCAGCATGTCTTACATACACAGTGAGAGAAGTGTTGAGCACATCTCGAAAAAAAAACGATAGAGAGAGAAAAAAAACAAATAACTGACATTGATTATAGTAATATAGAAATATACATAAAATAAACAACCATTCCAGGCACAACAAGTGTGTGGTACTTAAAACACAGGCTAGAAATACAGGAAAATACAATAAAGAAATAGAATTGAACGCGGGAGAGTAAGATTCAAACATAAAGTTTATAGTTAAAATATAAATAAAATAAGAGAAAACGTAGTTCAACATATAGACAACATTTAACAGGAGAAAAAGGAAAACGTGAAGGAAATACAACATTTTAGGCTACAAAGTGGGAGTTATATGTGATAAAGTACTATTTAGAATGCAACGCTACGAACATCCAATATAAATGAACAGAGCGAGTTTTGGAAGATGTCAAGGTGAGGACAAAAAGAGTAAAATAACCACTGCATTCTGTCCAGAGGAGAATGGGAATGAAGAAACGGAGAAACTTGAAATGGTCTGAAATCCCTCATGCTCTTTCGCGCAACGCGCAGTAGGATGTACTCTAAGAGCTGAGGGCACGTAATTGTGGCCATGAAGGGTTGTACAGCCAACCTCTGCGAATACCTAAGCGCAACTGGACTTCACTCCTTTTTTTACCTTCCTATCTCCTACATCCCATTAATTATACCTAGTGGCTAACTTATCGAAGAAAAAAAAAAAGAAAAATCATATCAACTCTGACACGAAGGCAGTGAAAAGAAGGAAGATTCAGTTGGGTGCTCCTGGTGGAGCGACAGGAGGAAGCTTCACAAAGAAAGCGATATCAAAATATCCGTAAATTGTTTTTTGTTCTCGGTCAACCTTGTCCAAGTTCGATTTTCAAGTGCCATTCCAAACAGCCGATGCGTACTCCAAGAGCGGCAAGCATATAGACAGGTACAGTTTTAAGAACGGAAGTGGAGTACGGAACTCTCTCGAAAGTCAGCAAATGAGTCCGAGTGTGCGCATAGCCCGCTGAGCAATGCGTTTAGTATGAGAGAAGAAGCTGAGGGTGCGGTCGAAAAGTACACCAAGGTCATTAATTTCATCAACCCTGTACAACAGCACAGAATTTACAAAATAATGGTACAGAAAGCTGTGTGTTTTCGAGTAAATGAGCTAACCCTAGTTTAGGAAGAATTGAGGGTAAGTCGATTCTTCGCTCACCACTCAGAAAAAGCAGATATGTCCGATTGCAACAACAAGCAATCTTGATAAGAATGTATTACCTTGAAAATTTTTATATCATTAGCATAAAGAAAAAATGAAGAGTTCTTGTTCACCGAAAAAAACATCCATAATAAAAAAGGAGTAGATAAGCGGGCCTAATATAGAACCTTGAAGAACTCCTCTGGTTGCAGGGTAAACGAAGGAGGTCTGTCCATTGACACTGACATAGGAGGAGCGATCAAGGAGATAGTTGCGTAGGAGGGCTACGAGTGAGACTTCGACGCCAGAGAGTAGAAGCTTTTCAAGAAGTAGTGAGTGAGTAACAACGTCGAAAGCTTTGCTCTTATCACAGTACACAGTGTCACCTTGTTCTTTCAGAAGGAATGCTGCGGATGCATACGTCGTGAACCTGACTAGGTTGGTAGAAGTAGAGCGACCCGATATGCAGCCCTATGGATTCGGTACTATGATATGTTTGCGATGGAAGGAAAGTACGTTGTGCAAAGCTAATTCAAAAAGCTTAGTGGTTGCACATAGAAGAGAAATAGGACGATAATTAGAAACATGAGATTTGTATTCTAACTTGAAGGCAGGAAACACGCGTGCTATTTTTCACACGAGAGGAAAGGCACCATGTTTTAAACAGTTATTAAATATTGCAATCAGTACTGGTAGAAAGATAGAACTGAAAGCTTTCATTATGACGGCTGGAATGCCATGAGGTCCAGGAGACGAAGATGGTTTCAGACTCACAGCTATTAACATCTAGTCAAAGAGAAAGGAATTATGTTGTGCACCAGATGGGAGACATATGGAATGCCTCCAACTTGCTCAAACAAGGCTGATGGAGGTATGACTGGCCGCAGTTTTCCATGTGGACTTGAAGTCGACAGCTTAAAACGCTGGCATTGCACACAGCTGGCTACATATCGCTCGATCGTTAAACGCATCTTCGGCCAGTAAAATCACCGCTGTGTGCGTTGGAGCGTCCGGGCCACTCCCAGGTGACCAGACGTGTCGTCATCACGCATCATTTCCAGAACTGTGGTGCGTAGGCTTTCCGGAACGACAAGAAGCATGCGTGCTCCCTCAGAGGAGAATTTATTCTTGTAAAGCCCTCCTTCGCGAATGGCAAAAATGTGTTCTTCATAGGATCGTTGGCGGATTCAAACAGAGAAACAGAGAGGTTAATGTGTGGTCTTCGCATTTCCTCGCTTCGGAGAACTCGAAGATCGGGCATGGTTTGTGAAATTAGAGCCAAATATTCATCGAAGTTGTCTGCGTCGTCATCAGTCGTTTGAAGCGGCAAACGCAAAAGACAATCAGCATCTGAGTGTTTATGGCCGCTTTTATGCACCACAGTAAAATTAATCTCTTGTAGGCGTAACGCCCATAGAGCGAGCCGCCCACAGAGGTAACGAAGACTCGCGTACCAGCTAAGACATTGGTGGTCGGTCACGATGGTGAAAGCATTCCCGTACAGATAGGAACAAAAGCGCTGTACAGCGAAAACAACGGCGATACATTCTTGCTCCGTAACCGTGTAATTTCTTTCGCATTTGCTAAACGAGCGGCTGGCATACGCTATCACGTGCTGATCGCGTCCATGGCTTTGTATAAGTACAGCGCCGATACCGATACCACTTGCGTCAGTGTGTACTTCAATTGGAGCTGATGGGCAGAAGGGGCGAAGGATGGGGCCCGAGGTCAAAATAAACTTCAGGTGACGGAAAGCTGAGTCACAATCACTTGTCCAATTCAATGGTGCATTTTTATGCAGTAGGCACGTGAGTGGGTAAGCGATGTCTGCAAACCTCGGTATAAAGCGTCAAAGTAGGAGCATAGCCCCATAAAAATCTGCAGCTCTTTTACTGATTTGGGCACGGTAAAACTTTTGAGAGCTTCAATTTTCTTAGGATCTAGTCGAACATCTTCTTTATCAACTAAGTAGCCGAGGACAACTGTTTCACGATCACCAAAATGACATTTCTTTGCATTCAGTACAAGTGCAGCTCGTTCCATGCAATCAAGTACGATATCCAGACGGCTGTTGTTCTCACTAAATGTTTTGCCAAAAATTACGACGTCGTCCAAATAACATAAACAAATTTGCCATTTTAGTCCACGGAGAATTGTATCCATGAACCGCTCGAATGTGGCAGGTGCATTACATAATCAAAAAAGCATAACGTTAAATTCATAAAGTCCGTCTGGTGTTACGTATGCCGTTTTTTTTTTTATCTGCATTGTGCATGGGGATTTGCCAGTAAACGGATCTCAAGTCAATAGAAGAAAACTATGAAGCTGAGTGCAGACAGTCAATTGCGTCATCTATACGTGGAAGCGGGTAGACATCTTTCTTCGTGAATACATTTAAGCGGCGGTAGTGAACAGAAAACATCCATGTGCCATATAACTGGAAGGATAACTGGAAGTGCCAAGGATTACAGGACTCTCGAATAATGCCGTTTTTTAGCATGTCTTGAACTTGCTCATCTATTACCTTACGTTCAGTTGCTGAGACTCGATAGGGCTTCTGACGTATTGGAGGTGCGGACCCGGTGTTGATCGTGTGATGAATACGACTGGTAGGCAGTGGCACTGAGTCATCTTTGGCAAAGCCGAACACTGTCATGTGTTTCAGTAGTAGTTCTACTAGAATGCGGCGCTCAGTTGTAGAAATACACTTATTAATCATAGCCGTAATTTTGGTCTCCATGCCTGGTTGCACCTGCTGCTCAGTGACAGAGCTGTTTAACAACGTGGCGGAACCGAATACGCCTTCCTCGAAACGGGCAAGTTTTAGGCCCCGAAGCAACACAGTTGGTTCTTCAGAGTGGTTTACTGTCAGCAACTCAGAGCGGCCTCTAGTCACGGGAACGACGTAACGAGGCACAAGGATACTTTTTTTAGAGCAGGTGAGTCTCGTATGTTCCACAATAGCTTCAAAAGATTCGCACTCGTTGTGAATAGAGAAAACCCGAACGAATGCTGTAGATAACGCTGGCACAATTGTGTCTTCTTCCACAGCAAATGCTCCAAAAGCAGGTGTCACGTCATCGACAAGAACCGAAAGTAGTGAAGGATTCAAAGCAATCTCTCCCGTACCACAGTCTAAAGTTGCACCACATTCTTGCAGAAAATCAATCCCAAGAATCACATCATGCGTTGACCGAGTCAGGACTGCAAATTCTACTCTAAATTCTAATCTAAACTCCCCTCTAAAAACTCAAAATAAGAGTCATGATCCCGCTTGTATAAGCGTTTGCAAGGAGAACGCAGGCGGCAAAACTCATCTGCCCAATTGTCAAACCCGAGGCGTATCGCTTTACGATCTGTCCGTTCCTTAAGTTTTAACGCCGTTCTCAGTTCTCTCGAAAACCAGAAAGGAAACTTCCTAGGAGTAGGAGTATGCAGAGGTATGTACTGACTCATACCATCAAGAACTATTTCAGTCAAGCGACTGACTTGTCCGTCGGCATAACTAATGTCATTTAAAAGGGACCAGTCGACAGAAGAGAAGATTGATTGATTGATTGAAAACTTTATTTGTTTTTTGGAAGTTTGTTAGCGGTGGAGGTCGAGGCTTTTTCTGGAAGTCCGTCACCTCCCTGGCCGTGGTTGGGCCCCTAGTCCAGCGCTCCACTGAGTCGGGCCACCTCGCTTGCGTGTGCTATGAGTGCCCTCTGGGCCTCTAGCTCGCAGCTGGTGAGCCGGCTCTCCCATTGCTCCGCACTTGGTGTTTTCTGTTTGTGAAATGCATGATTTCTCTCGCATTCCCACGTGATGTGATATAGTGTTGGTTTTGATCCGCACCATGGGCAGCTGGCGCTATATTGTGTTGGAAAAATCTTGTTTAGTATGTGTAGGTTTGGGAAGGAGCCCGTTTGTAGTCTCCTCCATCCCGTGGCTTCTTCCTTGGTTAGTTGTTTGTGTGGCGGGGGTAGTGAACCTCAGCCCCTTATATAGGTTTAGTAGGTCTGAATAACTCTCTCCGCATCTGATCTGGGGGTCCTCCGGGGTGTGCGACGCTCCCGCTCGGCTGGTCATCCCTCGAGCTAGGTTGTCTGCCCCGTCGTTGCCCCTGATTCCCGCGTGGCTCGGTATCCAGATTATGTTTTGCTTTGGTGTCTCCTCCGAGGGCGCACCCTCTTTGAGGATCTTGAGTGCCGCACTGCTAATCCTGCCCCTAGTGTAATTCCGGCACGCTTCTTGTGAGTCTGTTAGGATGTGGAGAGGTCTCCCTGTCCTATATCCTTCTCTTACAGCCAGAGCAGTGGCTGTCTCTTCTGCTTCTGTTATGTCAGACACCCTGGTCGTGACACTTGCGATGTGTTCCACTTCGTGGTTTACTACCACCGCTACTGCGTTTCCTTTGTGTGTTTGTGGATATCTAGAGGCGTCTGTGTAGACTGCGTCTTCCCTGTATCCCATGTTTTTCTCGTAATGCCCTGCCCTAGCTGCCCTTCTGCGAGCGTGGAGATTTGGATCCATGTTTCGGGGTACGGGTTGTGTGCTTATCTTTCTTCGTAGCAGATCCGGTACTGTCACTCGGCTGCTCTGTGGTTCTTCTAGCTTGCGACCTAGTCTTGTCAGGAACGCTCTTCCGGTCTTCCTACTGCTCAATCTTTTCTCTTGGGCCTTAAGTTGGCTCTCTCTTAATTCTTCAAAGGTGTTGCTGACACCAAGTTGCATGAGTTTCTCGTTGGATGTGTTCCTTGGGAGGTGAAGCGCCGTCTTGTATGCTTTTCCTGCCTAGGCAAGTTGTACGAGAGAATAGTCAACCGAGGGATTCAGACGCATCTCGAAGACGAAGGATGGTACCCAGACACCATGTTCGGATTCAGGGCGAATCTATCCACACAAGACATACTGCTACAACTCAAAGAAGAGGTACTAGAAACAATGCCAAGAAACGGAGAAAACGTGGTCATGGCCATAGACATAAAGGGAGCCTTTGACAACGTATCCCACGCAGCCATAATGGAGGGAATAAACACTACGATTCGTGGAAAGAAAATCCATGACTACGTGAGGAGCTTTCTCGAGAGCAGAACAGCAACAGTGGGCATAGGAGACCTAAGAAGCGACACCTTCCAAACGCCAAATAGGGGCACACCACAAGGCTCAGTAATTTCGCCGACGCTCTTCAACATAGCTATGATCAATCTCGCAAAGAGGCTAAACCAAATACAAGGGATCCGACACGCAATATATGCGGACGACATTACAGTCTGGACAGCCAAAGGCTCACTGGGAGAGAAGCAGGAGGTACTACAAGAGGCGGCCTCCTGTATTGAAGAGTACACGAGACAAAGAGGACTAAAATGCTCCACAGAAAAATCAGAGCTCATCAGAGTGGGAGACATCCCACGGACGCACCACTTGAAGTAAAACTGGAAGGGCAAAACATCCCAGAACAGAAGATGATTAGAATTCTCGGCATGTGGCTGCAAGGGAGCCGAAGAAGCAGCCACACACTCAGCCTGTTGAATAATGCGGCAGGGCAGGTAGGCCGAATGATCAGCAGAATAGCACACAGGAGATATGGCATGAAGGAGGAAGACACACTCAGACTGGTAAACAGCCTGGTGGTCAGCCGAGTGACGTATTCACTGCCGTATTACGTAATTACCAAGGCAGAAAAGGAACAGGCAGAAGCGATTCTAAGAAGAGAAGAAATTGAAGCGACCGACTAGTCACCACGTGCATACGCGAAACAGGGCGACTTCCCCGCCCGATCTGAATTAGTAAGGGTGAGGCAGAGACAGAAGTAGTCACATGAAGTGGAGGGTGAAATTTGTCACAGCGAGTAACCGGTATGTCGGAGCTCGAGACTCGAACACTTTATAAATTCGATAGACAAATATCGAGACGGGTTTTCAATGCAATTGTGTTGGCGCAAAAGAGCTAAAGGCTACAAAATCAAGTAGCATGCTACATTTACTTAATATATGATGATTATTGTGAGAAGTAAATGGGTTCCAGTTGATACCTGGAGTATTAAAATTGCCTAAAATGAAACGTTTGTGTTTGCTATAACGTGTTATAACAAGTTTGAGAGCAGAACATCATCCTAGGCAGGAGGAGGACGACTCGCAGGAATGTAGAAAGCTTCATGTAAAAGTTTTTTATGTTGACTTAAAGTGAGCTCGAGACACACATTCTTCAATAATAATAATAATAATATTAATAATAATAATAATAATAATAATAATAATAATAATAATAATAATAATAATAATAATAATAATAATAATAATAATAATCAATCTTTCAATAATCAATCTTTATCTTTATTTAATGTGCGCAGGAACAACCATGTGGTCTTTGTGCTGCAGCACAAAAAAAAAAATGAAAAAGCACAAACATGTTTACACACACAGAGAGAACACAAAAAAATAAATAAATAATACATGAAATGAAACTGAGACGAAAAGTATCACGGAAATTAAGCAAACAACGAGTATCATCACTTATATACACAGTGAGAGAATTTTTTAGCACACCAGGAAATAAAGAAAAAAAAAAAAAGAACGGTAGGTAGAAGAGAAAAAAAAAAAACAGATAACTGACATTCATTATAGTAATATAGAAATATACATAAAATAAACAACCATTCCAGGCGCAACAAGTGCATGGTACTTAAAACACAGGCTAGAAATACAGAATAATACAATAAAGAAGTAAAATTGAACAAGGGACAGTAAGATTCGAGTATAAAGTTTAAAGTTGAAATATAAGCAAGAAACGGATAAAAAGTAGTTCAAGATACAGACAGCATTGAACAGGAGAAAAAGCAAAAAGTGAAGTAAATACAATTTAAGGCTAGAAAGTGGGAGTTATATGTGATAAAGTACTATTTAGAATACAACGCTACGAACATCCAATGTAAATGAACAGAGCGAGTTTTGGAAGATGTCAAGGTGAGGACAAAAAGAGTTAAATAACCACTGCATCCTGTCCAGAGGGGAGTGGGAATGAAGAGGAGAAACCTGAAATGGTCTGAATTCCCTCATGCTCTTTCGCGGAACGCGCAGTAGGATGTACTCTAAGAGCTGAGGGCACATAATGTGGCCATGAAGGAGTTTGTACAGAAATATGATATCAAGTCTGATACGACGGCAGTGAAGGGAAGGAAGATTCAGTTGGGCGCTCCTGGTGGAGCGAGAGGGGGAAGTTGCGAAAGGAAAGCGATAATGAAATATCCGTAAAAATTTTTTTTGTACTCTGTCAACCTTGTCCAAGTTCGATTTGCAAGTGCCATTCCAAACAACCGACGCATACTCCAAGACCGGGAGGCATATGGACAGGTACAGTTTTAGGAACGGAAGTGGAGTATGAAACTCTCTCGAAAGTCTGCAAACGAATCCGAGTGTGCGCATAGCCCGCTGAGCAATGCGTTTAGTGTGAGAGGAGAAGCTGAGGGTGCGGTCAAAAAGTACACCAAGGTCATTAATTTCATCAACCCTATCCAACAGCACAGAATTGACAGAATAATGGTAGAGAAAGCTATGTGTTTTACGAGTAAAGGACACAACCCTAGTTTTGGAAGAATTGAGGGTAAGTCGATTCATCGCACACCAATCAGAAAAAGCAGATATGTCCGATTGCAACAACACGCAATCTTGAAAAGAATGTATTACCTTGAATATTTTTATATCATCAGCATAAAGAAGAAACGAGGAGTTCTTTATCGCCGAGGAAACATCATTAATAAAAACGGAGAAGAGAAGCGGGCCTAGTACTGAACCTTGAGGAACTCCACTCGTTGCAGGGTAAACGAAAGAAGTCTGTCCATTGACACTGACAAAGCAGAAGCGATCAAGGAGATAGTTGCGTAGGAGGGCTACGAGAGAGACTTCAACGCCAGAGAGTAGAAGTTTTTCAAGAAGTAGTGAGTGAGTAACAACGTCGAAAGCTTTGCTCATATCACAGTACACAGTGTCAACCTGACCCCTCTGAAGGACTGCTGCAGAGGCATACGTCATAAACGTGACTAGGTTGGTGGAAGTAGAGCGACCCGACATGAAGCCATGTTGATTCGGTACTATGATATGTTTGAGATGGAAGGAAAGTACGCTGTGCAAAGCTAATTCGAAAAGCTTAGAGGTTGCACATAGAAGAGAAATCGGACGATAATTGGAAACATCAGTTTTGTTTCCAGACTTGAAGACAGGAAACACGCGTGCCATTTTCCACACGCGAGGAAAGGCAGCATTTTTTAAACAGTTATTAAATATGGCAGTCAGTACTGGTACGAAGATATAACTGAAGGCTTTTATTATGGCAGCTGGAATGCCATCAGGTCCAGGAGACAAAGATGGTCTCAGACGCTTAAGACTCTCAGTTATCAACTCCTCGTCAAAGAGAATGGAATTAGATAGTGCACCAGATGGGAGGCAAACGGAATCACAATGTGGATGTTTGTAAACGGAGGAAAAATGTTGTGCAAAACTGTCGGCAACATCCCGAATTTCCGAACCCTGAGAGTCAACTAAGCTGATACTTAAATCTGATTTAATGGAACGCTTGCGAACGTAACGCCAGAACTGACTAGGACGATTTGAGGCATACCTCTCTAAAGACTCAAGATAGGAGTCGTATTCCCGCTTGTATAAGCGTTTGCAAAGAGAACGCACACGGCGAAACTCATCTGCCCAATTGTGAAACCCAGGGCGTTTCGCTTTACGATGGGCCCGTTCCTTGAGCTTTAACGCCGTTATTAGTTCCCTTGAAAACCAGGAAGGGAACTTCCTACGCGTAGGAGTATGCAAAGGTATGTACCGACGCATACCATCAAGAACTATTTCTGTAAAGCGACTGACTTGTCCATCTGAATCAATAATGTCATTTAAAAGGGACCAGTCGACGGAAGAGAAGAAATTGAAAAGACCGACATAATCACCACGTGCATACGCGAAACGGGGCGAATTCCCCACCCGATCTGAGTTAGTAGAAGGTGAGGCAGAGACAGCAGTAGTAACTAGAAGCGGAGGGTGAAATTTGTCACAGCGAGTCAGCGGTATGTCCGAACTCGAGACTCGAACACTTTCAAAATTCGATAGACAGATGTCAAGAATATTACCGCAACAGTTTTCAATGAAATTGTGTTGCTGCAAAGAGTTAAAGGCTATGAAATCAAGTAGAGCGTTACACTTACTTAATATGTAATGATTGTTGTGAGAAGAAATAAGTGAGTTCCAGTTGATACCAGGAGTATTAAAATCACCTAAAATAAGAAGTTTGTGTTTGCTATGACGGGTTATAACATGTTCGATTGAGAGCAGAACATCATCATAGGCTGAAGGAGGTAGATTCGGAGGAATGTAGAAAGCTGCAAGTAAAAGTTTTTCATGTCGATTTAAAGTGAGCTCGAGCCACACACATTCTTCAACAGTTTCCAGATCGGAACGTCGAACACACTTCACAAAACTGTCAATAGCAATGAGCACTCCACCTCCTCTTGATTTGGGACCTGTTTCAGGGCGGTCGCTACGAAAAACAGAGTAATTATTTGGAAAGAAATCATTGGAAGGAATATCACTTGACAGCCAGGTTTCGGTAACCACAACAGCGGTATAACAAGAGGACAAGACGCTAGAAAAAAATTCTGATCCCTTAGTCCGAAGACCTCGGGCGTTTTGATAATAGATATCCAAATTAGGGGCCACTGCAATTTTGCGTCAGTTCAGAGGGATGAAGCATATCGTCGTAAAGCTTCCCACGAAAGTCCTTGTATATGCAACCCATCGGCCACATCGAAGGCTCAACAAGCTTACTGTAGGATTCTTCATCAACTTCAATATGGAAGGACGAGTAGGAGTCGTACCTTGTTTTCAGCTGCCGGCAGGAAATGGGAGTAATATTCACTGATTTTAGATGGTTGGTAAGGTCTACCGATGTAGTATCGGGACTGAGTTTAGAGACGAAAATAGTCTTCGGACGCTTCTTTTGGTAAATGGCAACGTTCAGGACAGATGAGCTCGATGCGCCAGTAATGGCTCGACTTCGGTGCTTCTTCATCTCACTGGGTAAGTCAACCGCACGGCGAGGAGCAGAGGCAGAAGATGAACAGGGAATATCTCCAGGAGTCATCCCTCGATGAAGAGCGGCGGAGTAGTCCACAGATGGCTGCTCCTCACGGGTAGGATTGCCCACGGAGACAACGAGAGGACGCTCGACGAGAGGACGCTCACACTGCGAAGCAGCGCACCGCACAAGCTCCTGGCGTAGGCCGCGAACATCGGCACGTAAAGAGGCGATAACCTCGGCTTGTTGTACGAAAGCCCGCGAGTTCTCTACACGAAGGCGCTCGTTCTCTTCCCGTAGCTGGGCAACCTCATCGCTCAGAAAAGAGATTCCCTCAAGCGCGTCGAGGAGGAGAGCCCGTAGCGAGGCAAACTCACCGCCATGTTCGCCGGTCGCGGCTGAAGGGGGAAAACCGGTCGGGTGGCTGGGCAGGAGCGGGGCACCAGGGACTCTAGCACCACCGTCGCTAAGACTAACACCGTCAGACGACGACGACGCACACAAATTACACAAGAATGGCCGAGAGCCGGACTTCAGAAGTTGCAGCTCGTCATCCGCCCAGGTGACGCACTTCGTGTGAACACGTTTCGCACAGTCGGCACATCGTAAAAACTGCTGCTTGCCAAAAAACGGGCGGGAGCACAGCGCACATGCGTCCTTACTGGTAATAATAACAAAAATAAATTAATCAATCTTTATTTATCGTGCGCAGGAACAGCCATGTGGTCTTGGTGCTGCAGAACAAATAAAAAAAAACAAAAATGAAAATGCACAAACAAGATTACACACACAGAGAGAACACAAAAGAAGAAATAACACATGAAATGAAAAGTATCACGGAAAGAAAGCAATCAATGAGTAGCATCACTTATATTAACTCACTAATACTATAACTTATACTAATAATAATATATTGGTTCACAGGAAAGAAAAGGCACAGCATCGGTCACACGACTCTGCGGACACCTGCACCGCGCTATAATGAAAGGGAGGAAGGTAGGAGAGAAAGTGGAAAGAGAGAAAGGGGGGCAGTAGTGGAGGGCTGCAGAGTAATTTCGACCACCTTGGGATTTTTAACGTGCACTGACATCGCACAGCATACCAACGTCTCTCCGTTTCGCCTCAATCGAACGCTGCCACCGGCAGAGCCTGAAAATTGGCGCATAGCTGCAGCAAAGAGAAAATGAGTGTAAGAAGCAAGCAAATCAGCGAATACGCTTGCACAGAGAGAGAAACGCCTTGCCAAGTGGTGATGCCAGACTGCTGAACTAATATACGGAGCATAGCCGCCGAGATCAGGCCATTCAGTCAATGGGAGCGAACAGAAGAGGATCTGAAGGCACGTCGCGTGACTGATAACTCCATTCGAATTAGCGAAAGAGCAATTGGAACCCTAAATTTTGAACGACACTTTGCGAACAATCTGTTGGACACATGTGTAGCGTGTGCGCGAGACAGTGAAAGCAAGTGGACTTGACACCGATGAGTATTCCAATGAATGATACTGCGACTGAGCTAAGGTTGGCGTTTCGTCGTGAGGCTCATCCTCCAAATTGAAATACTGCACAGAAAAAGTTCTAAGTGCTGCATGCTACTTCACAGATAATCAGCAGTCTTTCTCTCTCTCAAGCAAAATGAATAAAAAATGTACAAACGCGTTGTCTCTCATTGCAAAGCATACCTGACCACAAGAAACTCCGCCAGCGATAAGCACCCTCGCTTTGAATACCTTGGCATAACTGAGCTAAGCCGCAGCCAAATTTTATTGTTATTGGCGCTAAATAAATACATAAATAAACCACGTCAAATATTTTGTCACTTACACACCTTTCCATGACGTTCTATTCTATGGTACCGTTTTATCCGAGACACCAACCAGTTCCTCTTTTTACGCGCCGACAAAGTCATGCTCACGCGAAACCCACCTACATAACCATAAAATGCTTACGCGTTAGAAAGAATGACACCCAAAAATTACAGTTCTAGGCCTAGTTCCGCTTTTAAGGCATCTCAAGCCGACCCCTATATTTTTTACGTTAAGTGCCCTTAGGATGCGCTTCTTCTTCAAGTGTATATATATAACTGCTATGCGAATGTTCTGTTCAGTTGTACCTCAAGAATGAAATTACGGCGTATGAAGGAGTACTATTGATATTAAATAATAATTTGAATATTTCAGTATATCTTGTCCATGTGCATTGAACGGTTTTGAAAGCAACTGAGCCAATGTTGGCGTGTCATCGTGAGGCGCATCCTGAGGCTCATCAAATTCAGCAACTCCCTTACTGCGCTCATTTTAAACACTGGGGCTTCGCTAAATGTAAGTTGTTAAACATTTCCTTTCCGGTTTCTTTGTTTCGAATATTTTGCGTTGACAGGATAATGTAGTCCATGGAAACTTCCCCCGCAAATTCTGTCAGCGTATAAGGATCGAATCCTGGCCTCGGCGGCCGCTTTTCGATGGAGGCAAAAAGCAAGGCGCCCGTGTGCTGTGCGATGTCAGTGCACGTTAAGGAACCCCAGGTGGTCGAAATTTTCGGAGTGCTCCACTACTGCGTACCTCATTTAGCCTGAGTTGCTTTGGGACGTTAAACCCACAAACCAAACCAAATCTAATAACAAGAAACAGAACGCCCGGCTAGAAAAAGCAACACAGCTTGGAACGTCTGTTCTAAAAAACCAGAGGGGTGCAACCCCGCTCGACCGAATCTTCAGCGACGACTAACTCCTTTGATATAAGAGGGAATGTTGCTTTCCGTATTGTGGCGATTTCGTTCGCACTGCTGGCGAAACGAAAAGGCGTGTTTCTCCTGTGCGATGCTAGTGCACTTTAAAGATCAGCATGTGGTTGAAATTGCTACGCAGCCCTTCACTATGGCTCTTCTTTCTTTTCACTATCACTCCCACCTGCATCGCTTCTCTTGCAACAGGGTTCAGGAGTCCGCATAAAAAGAAGTGAAAGATGCAGCGCATTTCCTAAAGAACAAAAAAACTACTGACCAGCTGTCGCAAAAAAAAAATGTGACTCAATCCTATCCCACCTGCTTTTACTCGTCTGAATAAGTTATTGTGGCTACAGCGCTCCCATTCAGACGCCCAGACAAATACAGCGAAATTCCTGTGCAGCTTCTGAATATTTAACCGTGAACAGTGCAACACCTGCATTACATACCAGATTGTTTCCTCTCCATTTTTCAGCTTTGTCCTTAATCTCTTTGCCTTGCCACTCCAATACTGTTCACTGTCACAGTAAGCCATAAGCGGAACTGCCGAGTACCTATCTAGTGTCGTCGTCCCAAGGACACTGGCGAACCGTTCAGGCGTAGATATCCACCTTCCACGCCAAAGTCTGAGGCATTTCGACCAGTTAACCCAACTACACAAACACTTCACAGCTTTGCATATGGCCCCTCATCATCGGTAAAAACAGCGAAGTCGTCTGCATACGCTAACAGCTTTACTTCGGCTACTTGTACATTGAATCCCTGAATGCTATTATTCTTGAGTATTTAAAAAAAAAGGGATCCCTATATAGATTAAAAATAAAAGAGGGCTGTGGGGACAGCCCTGGCGTACGGAACGCTGTATACTGATGCGGTCTCCTAAACATTTGTTAACAATCAATCTCGTCGTGCAGCTGCTGTAGCACAAAGCCACGCCCTCACGGACAACATACCCGACTTTCACATGATCTAAAATGGCAAACAACCGTTCGTGAGCGACACATTCAAATGCCATTGCTAAGTCCTGGTGATAGCTCACCCGACTATTACTGTCATCACAGTATTCTAATGCACTGCGCGCTTTAGATATTGGTGAAAATGGAGCGCCCTTTATTACCACACGTCTGATGAGGCCCAACTATGTCTCTAATCATGGTCTGCAGCCTTCGCCCTAGAATATTCATAAAAATTTTGTACTCGTAGTTTGTGAGCGCTATTGTTGGTGTCCAAATAACTTATGGCACATACTCACAGAAGAGGATCGGCCAAGAATTGGGTAGCAAAGAAACTTTTTGAAGTATACTTGCATAAAAAAACAATTGGTTTGAGGGGTAGAGGAAATGAAACAAAACGGGAAATAAGTGAAATATAAAATGAAAAGTGGCAACACACACGGGATATTGACACTGCAATTGTAGAACAAGTGATGACTAAATATTTAACAAGGTAAGCGATTTGATTCCAGTAAAAAAGTTTGCATGGCGGTGAAAACAGACCTGTTACTGTGGCCAAGGATGGTGGCGCCAAATGATAACAATGTCGGGCTGCTTAAACTGAGGCGAAGCTGTTGTTGCAATGGCCTTTCCATCAACTGTCTTCTCAACGTAGTGAAGCGGCGGCAAAAGAGTAAAAAGTGATCTAATTTTCGGTTCACCGAAAAATGCGCAGACTGGAGACAGTGCAAAACCAGACCTGTAAAGATAGAAATTTAAAGGGGGGATAAGGCATCGCAGCCTTGTTAGAGAAATCTCAAGTTGCCTTGAATGACATCATTCTCTATTCCAAGAATAATTTAGATGCAGGTAGTCATCAGATCTTAAAAGATGTCCATTTTTCATACTTAACAGAACGTTTCACCGAAACCTCGCTTTGGTGATGTACGCTGTCGCCGGAAGAATTGATAATAGGGGGCCATTGAGGGATTATTTTGCCAAACTATCAGCATATTCATTTAAAGTCACATTGCTGTGGACTGTTACCCATACCATATGTACAATTTTCAAATGTCTAAAGATCAGGGAGAGAAAGGTTTTTACTATTGAAGAATCCACCGACGAAGAGAGGGATGAACATAAGGATAGAGAGTCGGAAATCACAGCCACTTTAGAAAAAGAGGAGTCTAATTTCTGCAAAGCGAGTACCACCGCTAGAAACTCCGCTTCAAAAATTGCGGTGAAGTCCGGAAGCCTAACAGAAAACTACCAGCCAAATGCGGACAATATATGCCCACACCCACCTTTTCATTACCTTGAGATGAGTCAGCAGCTACTACTTAACTAGCAGAAAGGCTCCTAAATGATCTTATAATAATCCGTTTAGAAAAAAGGATGATAAGGCTTTAGCATTATTCGGGAATTTGTCGTCAAAGGCAATTTCAGCATATTAACCGATGGTTTGTATGGGTAGAATACTAGGAAGGGAAACATTTCAAGGGTCAATCAAATTTTCGGCCATAACAACCTGCGGGGTGTGAAATTTAGGCCAATTTACACCGAACAAGGAGGTCGGTTTACAGCAAGAAAAATATACATAGATCGGTGAAACTCTGATTCATATATCCTTAGGTACGTGTCAACAGTAAAAATGTGTAATCTATATATCAAGGGCTTGAAGGTAGAGCACATTGTTGGCAACAAATTTTGGAAGTCCAAGACACAACCGAAGCGCGTCTCGCTCCAAGAGAACAAGCGGTCGAATTTTATAAGCTGCTGAACCAGAAAATAAGACTGAACCGAACTCTAAAATTGGATGCACATACATAACATAAACCATTAAAAGCACATCTCTCCGCATTCCAGACCGGGGACGACTAATTCGGCGCAACAAAACCACGGCCCGAGCCCCTTTCATAGCAATATGGTTAATCATCATCATCATAAGCGACCCCTAAACACTTTGATGATTTAACCTGTGGTATTATTTGCTGCTGATTCATTACAGAGAGACTTACAGAATCTTTTATATCGAATACGAGGACCGCACTTTTGTTCACATTTAATGTGAGACGCAAGTCACAAAACCAATTCTCAATAGAGTTTAGGTACGTTTGCAAGCGGAGATGAAGGGATTGAATATCCGATGCAGTGGCAAAAAACGCAATATCATCTGCATTTACGTAAGTGCGAACGTCATGATAAACTGGTATTGAGCTGAGTAGTATGCTGAAAAGGACTGGTAAGAGGACTGCTCCTTGCGGCACTCCCCTGGCTTGCTTATATCTGCCAGAATGAATTCCATTTAATACACAGTAAAACTCTCGGTTTTGGAGGAATTCAGATATCCAGGATTTTAATTTTTGGAATAGAATGCTATGTTCAACGCTATCATAGGCTTTGGCTTTATCTTGTACTATCAATTAAGGCAGCGTGCATTTTTTGGCGACGCACTAAAAGAACTCGACTCTCGAGGTCAGCATACGCATTCCAGATGGAACACTTTTGACGGAACCCAGTTTGACAAGGACTGAGGATATTTTCTTAATTCATGAATTTCGAAATACGTGTAAGTATAACTTTTTCTATTAGTTTTAGAATGTTTGATGTTGATGCAATTGGTGTAATATTATCAATGGACAAGGCACCACCTTTATTCTTGAGTATATAAAGAATTATTTTGGTAAGTTTTCATTATGGCTGTATCCAAGCATGTTTGATTGAATAATTTACTAGCTCTAATAACCTCTTTGGTGACTCATCAAAAAGAATTTTTAACATTTTTTAAGTAATATTATCATGACCTGGAGCAGCGGCTGGTAATTTCATAACTATAGGAGGAAGCTCAGAAACGGAAATTTGAGATCCTAATTAACTGGATCTATTGGAATTACAGATATCGAGCATGAAGGAAGTATAGACGAGAAAAGCTTCTCCAGTCCTTTGGAAATTGTATCAATTTTGTTTATTGCTTCATGGGGAGTCAAACTAAGGGAATGTATATTTTGTGATTGCGGAATCGTTTTCCGCGAGCGTAAAAAACCAAAAAGAGCAGTTCGGTTGCCAGATTTGGACAGGAAATCAAAATGCTTGACATCACACTCGTCCTTCGCTTTTACAACTGTACGTTTAAAAGTAGCTGCAATGAACTTATAATCATGCCAGTTTTTCGGGCACTGGTTGTGGAGAAGCTTTTTCCATGCCGCCTTTCTACGTTTATAATCTCGGGAACAATCAGCATTCCAACAAACACCCTTTGAGCTCTGTACCAAGATATGGCTTCTTACAGCAATGCTCAATCACCGAGCATAAGCGTTTTGATTTTTATTCTTCATCCGTGTTATTCACTGACTCAATGTTAGAGCGTAACGTTAACTGCAAGTTATTATAGTTGATAAATGACCTGAACTGAGAAGTCGCTGGTGTTGCAGGGCGATTAACATCAATGGTATATGGTCACTAGAGGTGCCAGAATCAACAATCAAGTGTAGACCAAATATTAAGAGAAAAGGCTGGGAGATGTAACAGTTAAATACAACACAGATTGAGTGTATTTTAATATGAAAGTGGCGAACCCGAATTTCTACTCGAAAGTTATGTGTTACACAATCTCCAAGACGCTTGCCACAACTATCTGTCTTGTAGCCCCATCAGCCAGAAGAACTGAGTTTCGACACTTAACTAATAGCATAGAGGTTTTCTATCTTGTACACCGCTATGGAAATAAGCTTTCACTAAGGAAAACGGACAGTGCCCTGGAATTTCAGTCTAGGGCCAATAACTCACAATCATAGAAGATAGCTGGAAAGAAATCTTAGCCCTGTGACAGAATTTTGTACAGACAAATATAATTAAACCTCCTCTATTTGATTGGCGATCTTGTCGGAATGAATAATAATTTTGTAAATAGAAATGCTTTTCGGCTGTTAGCCAAGTTTCTTGCAAAATAATTATATGTAGATTATATTGAGAAGAAATGTAAACTAAATCTGTTGAAGCTATTAGAATTTAGTACCCCTATGATTTCGAAATCTGGGCAGCCGCAACAGCCTGCCCCAAAATAGAATCCTTTGGCTTTGATGCATGCTGATGTTTCTTTGATTTTGGTTGGGACCGCGGAGAAGAATGGTTGGACATGGGACACCCGCACCGTTTTAGAATTCTTACATCTGATTCCACCATCTCTGCGTCATTAATGTCTCCATCCTCTTCTAGAGGAGTAGTTCTGTGAGGCGAGGAAACAGTAGTTCTTTCAAGCAGTTGAGACCTTTCAGAGGGCATGTTTGCTGTGAAAGGGCCCGTTTTTTATTTCAGGGTTTGGGTTAGCTGAACTCCCAGAACGTTAGAAAAACACTGTTACAGTAGCAACTATTCGGTCGACCATTTTAGTGATTGAGCTTTCCACTACAGTCATTATCGCCTTTGAGATTGATGCATCCAGAAGCACACCTGATCGGGCTGAAACACCTGCATAACCATGTGATTGCTCTATAACTTCTGTTACAGCGTCACGACGCGAACAGCGTTTTCTATCTATTACTTCTAGAATTTGAAGCTCCTGTTTTCGAGAGGGACACGCCAAGGAGTTTGCAGCGTGGGCTCCACCGCAAAGGCGGCATTTGTCGTTTTGTTGTGAACATGATGACGAATGATGACCATCGCCACATTTGCAGCACCGCACGGAGGACTTACAACCACGAGCACTGTGACCATATCGCCAGCAATTAGTACACTGCAGTGGCTCAGATTCAAGAGGATCCACACGGAAGATCAATTTCCAAGCTTTTATCTCTGACGGGCATGAAGTTATCCTAAATGCGGCAATCACTGACTATGTTGGTACCTGCGTATTTTAACCTCCCGGCTGCAACTATACACCGCTACCTCACCAGCCGCCGAAAGAAGGTCGAGGGTCTCAGCTGGAGTTAAAGAAGACCCTACTCTTCGCGCCAATCCTTCTGTGCATGCAAGATGAGTAAGGATAAAGCTGTTGACCTGAAGCGATCCAAATGAATTGCATTTAAGCAGATCTATAACGCAATTGAGGTCTGGAGATCGGAACAGTATCCCGCAACGCCCAAACTGCCTCACTTCTGTAAGCGAGTCATACAGGGAAGCGGCTGCCTGGAGAGCAGCTCGAACAGTCCCAGGGTTATTCCTTTTGATAAATCCGCCATCCTTGGGCATCAGCGCCACAGGAATGTTTGGAACGCCAGATCGTTGGAACGCTTCAATAGGTAGATCGGGAGGCATAATGAAAGCCTACCAGGAGGAGCGCCCCTGGCCGGGAGACTGCCTAGACATCACTTCATAGTTACAATCTCTCTGCGAGCATTATCAACTCGGTGAAAAGCGCAAATGGCGCAGGGGAAACAGAAAAAGAGGACCAGCCGCCCAGTACTTATCCGATTAACGCCTTCTGCTCGTACAGTGCCCTAATACGATAGGATGGGTAAGCAATCAAGGAAGGCAGTAACCGGTCTTAACTTCATCATTATTATCGGCCTGACTATACCCACTGCAGGACGAAGGCTTCTCCCATATTTCTCCAATTAACCCGGTCCTGTGCTAGCTGTATCCACTTGACCCCTGCGACCTTCTTAACCTCATCCACCCACCTAACTTTCTGCCGTCCCCTGCTACGGTTTCCTTCTATTTAAATCCAGTTTATTACCCTAAGCGACCATCGGCTATCCTCTCTTCGCACTACATGTCCTGCCCATGCCCATTTCTTCTTCTTAATTTCCACTAGAATGTCAGTAACTTGAGATATTTCTCTGACCCACTCTGCGCGCTTCCTATCTCTTAATGTAAACCTACCAGTTTTCGTTCCATAGCCCTCTCAGTAGTTCTCAAGTTAACTAAAACCCTCTTGGCTAGCCTCCATGTTTCAACCCCATAGGTGAGTACAGGTAAGATGTGACTGTTGTATAATTTCCTCTTGAGCGATCTCTTGAGCGATACCGGTAAGCTGCTAGTCATAATCTGCGAGTGCTTACCAAATGCGCGCCATCCTAGTCTTATACTTATTTCCTTTTAATGGCCCGGATCTACGATTACTATACCTGTCCTAAGTAGACATATTCGCCTACTACTTCCAGTGCTTTGCTCCGTAACGTGAATTGTTGTTCCTTCCCGAGGCTGTTGAACATTATCATAGTCTTTTGCATATTTATTTTTAGCCTCCCTTTCAACTTTTCCTGTCTAGTTCATCAATCATTATTAGCTGTTCGTCCCTCGAATTGCTTAGCAAGGCAACGTCATCAGCAAATCGCAGATTACTGAGGCATTCACCATCTACCCTTATTCCTAACTGCTCCGATTCCAAGTCTCTGAATACTTCCTATTAACAAGCTGTGAAAAGTACTGGGGAGATCGTGTCTCCTTGCCTAACACCTTTGTTTACGGGAATTTTGTTACTCTCTTTATGCAGAACTATGGTTGCTGTGCAGCCACTATATATATATTCCAGCACTTTCACGTACATCTCGCCTACCCCCTGATTTCCCAATGCGTGCATTACCACCGAGGTTTCAACTAAGTCAAATGCTTTTTCGTAATCAATGAATGCTATGTATAAGGGTTATTATGTTCCGAGCATTTTTCTATACTTGATTGATGGTACGAATATGATCGATAATAGAGTACCGTTTCCGAAAACCTGCTTGATCCTTTGCTTGATTGCAGTCTATGGTTGTCCTGATTCTATTAGCGATTATCTTAGTAAATACCTTATACGTAGCAGACAGTAAGCTGATTGGTCTATAATTCTAAAGGTCCTTAGAGTCACCTTTCGTATGAAGGGGGATAATATGTGCATTCTTCCATGATTGCGGTGCCGTCGATGACACCAGGCACTGCGTATACAGGGTGGCCAGATTTTCTAGCACGATATCACCCCCGTCCATTAACAAATCTGTAGTTATCTGATCCTCTCCAGCTGATTTCCCCTTTTTCATGGTTTCTAATGCTTTCTTGACCTCGTCCTTCGTCACTGGTGGAACGTCTGACTGTTTTTCCCTACCGCCGGTCTCATTACGGTCCTGACTACTTTGGCTACTGTAGAGATCTGTATAGAACTCCTCGGCTGCTTTGACTATCTTTTCCATATTAGTGATTACGTTGCCCGTCTTGTCCCTTATCGCATACATCTGGTTTTTGCCTATGCCCAATTTCTTCTTTACCGCTTTAAGGCTTCCCCCTTCTTTACAGCATGCTCAATTTTCTCCCTTATACTTCCTTATATTGGCCACCTTGCGCTTGTTTATTCGGTTTGATATCTCGGCCTATTCTATCTTGTCTGTTGGAATGGAAGCTTTCATACTGTGGCGTTTCTTAATCAAATCTTTCGTCTCCTTAGACAGCTTACCTGTATCTTCTCTAACAATCTTACCGCCTACGTTTACAGCGCAGTCAGTAATGATATCTCTGAAATTATTGTTCATTGCTTGTAGGGCAAAGTCGCCATCTTCGGTTAGAGCTGAATATCTATTCTGTAGCGAGATCCTGAACTCTTGTGGCCTCCCCCTCACCGCTAATTCGTTGATGGGTTTCTTTCTTACTAATCTGTTGCGTTCCATCTTCATATTTTGGCTAATTAGTGACCTCACCATCATGTGGTCACTGCATCGCACTTTCCCGATTACCTCTACATCTTGCATAATGGCGGGGGTTGAACAAAGTATGAAGTCCACTTCATTGTTAGTCTCCCCGTTAGGACGTTTTCATGTCCATTTCTGGTTCTTCCGTTTGCTGAAGAAGGTATTCAAGATTCTTAAGTTATTGCGCTCTGCAAACTCAACTAAAAACTCCCCCCTGCTATTCCTAGAACCAATGCCATAGTCACCTACTGCCTTGTCTCCTGCCTGCTTTTTCCCTACCTTGGCATTGAAGTCGCCCATTGGCATTGAGAGCGCCCGTCTCGGCTGCGGGAGGTGTTCAGTTCGAAACCCACCGCCGGTCACCCACCGGTAAAAATGGGTACAAGCGTCCCCCGGCCTGGCGCTCGGCTTTTCCAGGGGTGTGCTTTTGGGAGAAGCTCCGTAAACCCCGCTGCGCGCCCCTCCTCCGCAGTGGGCCCAAACCCAGTTTCGAACCTCGCAGCCTGCAAAGGTGGTTCTGTTTGTCTTGCAAAGGTACTTCCTTTGATCCTCACCTGAAGTGCTCCCTTAGAGCCTCAGCTGCAGCAGTCCTAAAAAAAAAAGGGCCACATAATGGGCTGTTGCCGCGCAAGGCGGACTTGTTGTCCGATGGCGGAACGAATCAATGCCACATCGGCGCAACTATTTGGGCCGTGACCCCTTTTCCCAAGCATTTCATCACAGAAGAGCCGAGCACCAGGCCGGGGGAAAGCTTGTACCCATTTAAAACCCGGTGGGTAACCGGCAGCACCAGGGATCGAACCCGGTACCTCCCGAATACGAGGCGGATGCTCTAACACAAGGCCACCGCTTCTTTATTTTTTTTATTGCTTGCTTAGACATACATCGCTACACAACAAAAGTGAAAGAACGCCGCTTCGGTGCTGACAGTATTAATAAATGAATGAATGAATTGCGTCTTTACTTTTCGCATTGCCGATTCTACATCTTCGTAGAAGCTTTCAACTGCCTGGTCATCATAACTTTTTTTTCTTTTTTCTTTTTTTGTACGCAAACTTGCCATAAGGCATATTATATAAACTCATGTATATGGTTTTCCGTTAGGAACCGGAGCAGGCTCCCGCTCTTAGCGTTGTCGGTGAGCAATTTAGAAAAGTCCTCTTCCCTTGTGGTTAGTCCCACTTCGCACAGAATCTGTGTCCTTGATGCCCTTGTCCCTGCACAAGTCCATAGCAGGTGGCGAACATCCACTTCTGCAGCTGGTGTGGAACACTTCGGGCATGTCGTTGGTCCGATGTCTGATTGCGATTCCCATCGGCATTTTACCGACGGGGTAAGGGCCGCCCCAGCTCTGATTCTTCTAAGGCAAACCTCCTCCAATCTCGTTAAGTTACGAGGGAGTGGGAATGTACACGGGGGAATGAGGGCACGTGTACTTTTCCTTAAAGAGAATGCTAACTACATAACTACATGTAGGTACATAGGCCTGTACAACTTTCAGCTTATTCCGCTTACCATGCCTAATTACGATGACTGCCACCCTCTCAATAATATTAGAGGATTCATCTATATTACGCGCTATATAATTATCAAAGAGGAAACCTACTCCTAGTCGTCGCCTCTCTGGTAAACCTCAATAACACAGTATATGCCCATCCTTCAGCACAGTATATACCTCATTCGGCCTATTAGCCTCACTAAGCCCTATGGCATCCCATTTCATACCCTCTAGTTCCTCTAACAGCGCTTCTAAACATGCTTCACTAGCTAGGGTTCTAGCGTTAAACGTCAACAGGGTCAGTTTCTAATGGTGGCCTGTCCAGTGGAGCCAGGAATTCTTAGCACCCCTGCTGCGTCACGGGTCTAACCGCCACCGTAGTCAATTGCTCCGCAGCCGCTGGCGACTGAGGGCTGTGGTTTTATGGAACAAATCATGAGAGGTTGCGGCCAATTACTGCACCAGGGTGGCCAACTCCTGTTCTGGTGCGGGAGTGCTTTGCCGGAGGTGTTCACCGCCATCAGGTCGCACCCCAAACTAGTTTATGCAATTCCATCGACACGCGAATTTATATTTTTATCCAGTGGAGAATTGCGCGGCGCCGGGAATTGAGCCCCGCTCCTCTTGTAAGCGAGGCGGATGTTCTACCGCTACTCCACCGCTGCACCCTTAAGTCTTAACTTATTTCATTTGTTTTCGGAAAGAGCACAGTGTGAGGCGACCCATATGACGGAGGAAGAGCCTTTTCTTTGGAGGCTTAGTTAACGATTACAGTTAGGACAGGGGCTATTTCGTGTCTAAGTACTTTATAAAACGTCGCACTGAACCCGTCTGTCACACGACTGACCCTTTTTTACGCACCGTATGCCAAGTCAGACTTAATCGGTCGCTACCGGAGTACGTTGTTTCAACTAACGATTTTTTTGCAGGGATTAAGGAATTTTATAAAGAAGTCGTAGCAAGTGTTCGGTTCCTTTCAGCTTTGTTTTCAATTGATTATTTTTCTACGGTAAAACGAAAGATATCGTATCGTGCCTTGTGGGACGTTATGTTCCCTGTGCTTTTGTACAGGGCATGTACGATGGAGGCGCAGGTGCAGATGCTTTAAAAAAGGTAAAAAGAATGCAGGTGACGTCAGGAGCAAAACCTTCTCTTTTAAATTGCACTCTAGAACCTTGGCGGTAAAACCATTTTTGGTAAAAGGGATTATTCATGCCCTGGGGATCACACTATTTAATATGCAGGAAGCCAGAAATCATGGACCATGATTTTTTACACTGTTGGGAAGGAGTAAATTTTTGGAATGTATTGAAATCAACGGTAACCAATGATTTTCCGCTGGACCCGCCTGGCATTCGGTACTTATGCGTATATAGTGAGGATAGGGTATAATTTCATTTAATTATGCTCATGGGCCTTCACAGTATATGGCGCGCTAAAAATGGCGGGTTACCAATGCGAAAAAGATGCATGGCCTACCAGGATTTATTTTCGGGAAAGCGATGAAAGGTTTTTGGCCATCCAGAAAGCTACAACATAACCGCTTGTATGGCTCTCAAGGCTTCCCTTACGGAAATGTCATATCTGGACTTATAAAAAAGAATCCAGATCAGGTATATCAGGAATTGGGCAGATATGGCATATTAAGACAGATCTAGGCCAGATAAGGCATATCTGCCCAATTCCTAATTTCGAGTACCAGATAAGGCATATCTGGTCAGATATGCCTTATCTACCCAATTCCTGATTTAAAGATCTAGCCCGCATGGCATGTAGGTTTTGAACTATAGATCTATATATCTGCATATCAACATAACACGTTATCACAACACACACAAGACAATTTCAGTATTCCAGCTAAACGCACACTCAATCAAGTTTGCCAAGGGAAACATGAATTTCGCCTTTTATTTCATACCTTACAGGAAAATAGCTTTGAAACCACAGGTTTTCTTTTCTCCCTGCCTATATGGAATCGCTCAAAGACGGGCCTGAATTACGTGTGTATACCGAGGGTCAAGAACATGCTCATCCATTAGTAAATATTGAGATTCTACTCATTTAGGCGCGATACAATAACAAACTAATGGGATATCTGAACAGAATAATGCCTACACGAGAAGCTTAAGTGAAAGACATAACCTATTAAATTAGATATTACATTTTTATTCTACTCTTTTACACACAGAGCATTAACCAGTAAATGCTTTTAGTTTGAGCTGGTTTACTTGCGAAGCTAAATAAAATAAACGGCTAATAATCGAACTATACTATCGAAAGGGAATTTAAAGGATCGTTACCCGGAAAAGGTACTGCTAAACCACAGGGCGATAAAACACACCCTGCTGGGACTGCTGATAATACCTAAACCTTAGCAAAGTACATATAGGCTGTCAGGAAGTACTGGTGTTACCTTAAGCAGAGACTGCTGTGCAAAATGGGCGAACACGCCTAACTCGTGGTCGCTTTTGAAATTAAGAGAGAAAACAAAGAAAAACGCATGTCCGATGGCATTTGTCATGACAGCGACAGCTCTGCCCCTAAACCAAATCAAGCATGAAGCTACTTAGGCACTGCAAATAATAATAATAATAAACAACGAAGGATCCTATCCACCCACTGAAATTTGTTAAAATTGCTGGAGCGAAAGACAAATTAGCAACGAAATGTACGGAAAAATATCACATAGTGGCAATTACCATCCAATTTACAGATTGGAACATTTTTCCATCAAAATAATAAAATGAACAATATCCTGAGGCTGGCAAGTGCGAGTTCCCGACAAGAAGTCTCACGCTCACGGTTTTGGTGATCGGGCGTGAAGATGAGGCTGCACGATGAGATCCGACGCAATGGTGAAGATTTGGTCGGGCCACCCAGGGCAGAAGCCTCGAAAAGCTCAATCGACCATCAGGTTCGCTGCCAAGGCTGGGGAGGCAGCTTCCACCCGCAGTGGGACACAGTAATTTCCTCTGTGCCGACAGTCAGACTGAAGCTTTTGTAGGTTTGCTGTCGCATTTTTGTTACATGCACACAGCTAATAACGAATAGGCGCTGGCACACACACACACCAGCATAATAAATATGCAGCACGCCCACCAGCCGCACCGATCTCCGATGTCTGCCACCGCGAAAGGAACGGGACAAGTGCTTAGGCGCACGGAGTTGAAAGGGGGAGGGGAAAGAAGAAAGCACACACAAAACGGAGAGCTCGCGGCCTACGCGGTATAGAGCGTGACAGCGAGGAGAGATGAAATGCGAGCCCGCGACGCCACCGCTGTTTGAGAGGGAAGAGGGGAACGCAGGAGAGGAGGAGTCACTGTCTAGCCAGTACGGCCCTCCACGCAGCAACCGCCAGCTGTCTCTGAGGGTGAGTCACCGTCTAGACAGCTCGGAGGGGGCCGTATACTGAACTGCCATCATTTTCTTGATATTTTGAATTGCTCAACTTAACCGACCATGCGTTTGTGCACTGGACTACCTTCGCATTTTAAATGAAAATGCGAGTTAGTAGACGGAAAGAGGAGCATGTAGCCATAACCCAGCGCCTTCCTGGATTAAGGAACACATGGTGGAATAATTATAGTGCAGCGAAATATTCAGAATATTTGAAATATTAGGAGTCGTAGCTATTTTCTAAATTGGATATAATTAACACTAAGCATGCAGGCCATGCTGAGTGTAGAAAAATTGAAGCTCGACCACATGATGCCAATATTGAATATTTGCAGAAGGTAGACGAAAGCCATATATTGCTAATATACAATCACTATGGCGCCTACATAATTAAGGCCCCGATGAGGTTATATAAAGTCCTGTTGATGCCAGGCATATGTGGCCCTGGTCTGTCCATATAAGGTAATGACGATGCCATATATGCCCTTTATCAGGCCACATAAGGTCGCGAGGATACCATATATGCCCTTGATCAAGCTATATAAGGTCCCGTTACCCATTCAGATATGGATCATATATTGTATGATATGGCCAAATCTTAGCCATATAAGGGAAACATTTTGCGCATATATGACCTTATCTGGCCCAGATAAGGTCTTATTGCTCCCTTGTATATTTGTATCTGGCAGCGTATGTTCCATATCTGGAGCAGATATGGGATTTCCGTAAGGGTTGAGCCTTTGTTGTGTATGTGTAAATTTTAGAGTGTCATATGTAAATAGCGTATGTAAATGGCATTTGATAGACTTTTGTTGATTTTGTACTCGTGAAAAGCAATGTGTAAATACCAAGCAATAAAAAAAACGCAAAGAAAGATACAGCTCATTTTGTTCTTGCTGTTAACTAAAGCTTAAGGGGACTGGGGTGGCTGCTTCTGGCGCTGAAGGGGAAAAGACAGGTAGGTCGCCGCCATTTGCAGCGGGGGCTAGCCTGCCACCGAATGTTTATCCGTTGTAGGCCGTCATTGAACCGGCCACCACTTCGGTGGTAGACGACGGCTGTTGTTGCGGCGTGCGCATTTCTCTCCCGTCTTCCTTTTCTTTCTTCTCTATTTTCTATTCGGCCTCCACGAGGCAGAGGAGGTGGCTCAGCTACTGAGACAGTAGTAGGCCTGTGCATTTTTCTTGTCCTTCTTCCTAAAGCCACAACAACAACAAGAACATATGAATACAGTACACAGTGTCAACCTGACCTCTCTGAAGGGCTGCTTCAGAGGAAAACGTTATAAACATGACTAGGCTGGTAGAAGTGTGACTTGGTTGGTAGTAGAGCGGTGCGATATGAACCCATGTTGATTGGGTACTTTAATATGCTTCAGATAAAAGGAAAGTACCTTGTGCAAAGCTAATTCGAAAAGCTTAGCGGTTGCACATAGAAGGTAAATCCGACGATAATTGGTAACATCAGATTTCTTTCTTGACTTGAAGACAGTAAATACTCGTGCCATTTTCCACATGCGAGGAAAGGCAGTTATAGCAGTAAGTACTGGTGCAAAGATAAAACTGAAGGCTTCTAATACTGCGGCTGGAATTCAATCATGTCCAGGAGACAAAGATGGTCTGAGACACTTAAGACTTGAAGCTATTAACTTCTCTTCAAAGAGGAAGGAATTAGATAGTGCACCAGATGGGACGCATACGGAATCGCAGCGTGTAGGTTTGGATACGGAGGAAAAATGCTGGGCTAAACTGGCGGCAACATGCCGAATTTTCGACCCCTGAGAGTCCAATAAGAGTATACTGGAATATGATTTAATGGAACGCTTGCGAACGTACCGCCAGAACTGACTAGGATTATTTGTGGCACTCCTCTCTAGACTCAAGATAAGAGTCATGGTCCCGTAGTATAAGCGTTTGCAAAGAGAACGCAGGCGGCGAAACGCATCTGCCCAATTGTCAAACTCTAGCATATCGCTTTACGATGGGCCCGTTCCGTATGTTTTAGCGCCGTTTTCAGTTCTCTGGAAGACCTAGAAAGGAAACGTCCTACGCGTAGGAGTATGCAGAGGTATGTACTCAAGCATACCATCAAGAACTCTTTCAGTGAAGCGAATGACTTGTCCGTCAACATCACTAATGTCATTTAAAAGGGACCACTTGACAGAAGAGAAGAAATCGGAGACCGATACAGTCACCCAGTGCATACGCGAACGGGGCTAATTCCTCACCCGACCTGAATTAGTAGAAGGTAAGGCAGAGACACACGTAGTCACAAGAAGTGCAGGGTGAAATATGTCCCAACGAGTAGGCGGTAGTCGTTTCCGACTATTGTCCGGAGTGCCCGGGTTCGAACCCGACCTCGGCGGCTGCGTTTCGATGGACGCGAAACGAAGAGGCGTCCGTGTACTGTGCGATGTCAGCGCACGTGAAAGATCTCCAGGTGGTCGAAATGACTCCGTAGCCCTCCACTATGGCTCCTTGTTCTCTCTTTCCACTTTCACTTACAGCTTCCTCCCTTCCCTCACGGCGCGGTTCAGGTGTCCACAGAAAACAAGTGGGGCAGTTACCGCGCTTTTCCCTTCCTATAAATGCTGCAGTTTTTAACCAAGCTAAGCCACTGGCAATTTTTTTCATGTTGATTTAAAGTGAGCTGGAGCCACACCCTTTCTTCAAAAAAAAAATAATAATACTAATAATAATATTGCCAATGTTATCTTACTGGCGCCGCCATGTGGCGAGCTCGGGAGACTGGCACGCGCTGGTCTTCTCTCTTGGTGCTCGCCCGTCAGTCGGTTCCGTGCCTTATCTTGTCGGTGCTTTTACTTAGTTGTAACTAAACCTGCTGAATCAGTTTCATTGGCTTCTGTGACATTTATGATGGAGGTGCTCGGTAGATCCCATGTACGAAGAGCCTCTGGCTGCCCCCTACACCCATGTACACACCATGGACACGACACCTGTGCACAAGGCGAGCCGTCGCTTGAGAGGCTTAGCACCCGAGTGTGGTCCTCTTGTTTCCCCACCGCGAACCACGATGACTACAGCGGCAATTCAGGACACTCAGCTTCCCGTGAGTGCCCAGCAGTTGATCTGCCATTGTCACGAAATCGGCGCCCATTTTTATCAAGCCGGTACGGCGCGAGGCCCGCACGGCGTCGCGTGGAAGGCATAGAGAGAAAAGCCCCCTTCCCCGCGCGGGAGAGCGCGTAGCTTTGTACGCGTTGCCGTCACCCTCTTTCCCATTGCCCGGGGAGGACGGTGGTTCATCAGCCTGGAATGAGCCAGGCCTTTCGAGAATTGATTGATTGATTGATTGAAAACATCTTTATTTATTCAGTATTCTCAGAACATGTGGGTGGGCCGCCTAGTCCGGTAGTCCATTGGCTGCTGCTGCTGCGCTGGCCCTCCCCACCAGCCAGTGCTGACGGTCAGGATCATCGCTGAGCAGAATAGCCTCCCACTGCTCCTCCGAGGGGTTGGGAATGGGGTCAACTAAGGGATTAAATTGGCATGCCCACACCATATGGTAGAGGTTAGCTACCTCTCCACAGTGTGGGCACTGCGGAGAGTATAGTGTAGGGTACCACAGGTGTAATTTAGCTGGTGTTGGGTATGTGTTGGTTTGTAGTCTCCTAAGGATGTTCTCTTCTAACTTATTGAGGGATTTGTGTGGTGTTGGGTACTCCTTTCTGGCTGTTCTGTATGGCGCGAGATTGTCAGCATACACTGCTAAACCTATCAGGTCACGGCACCCTTTATGGTCATCAGGGGGAGACGCCCGGTATAGAAGAGCTCGGGCATGCCTGTGAGCGGCTTCGTTTCCTCCTGGTAGTTCCAGGTGACCGGGAAACCAGATGATTGATGCTTGGTTGGGTGGGTGCTTAGTTAGCAATGACAACCCTGACTTATGAATTAATCCGTAATTGAAGTTGCGACAGGCGTTTTGAGAATCAGTGAGCACAACGGCGTTGGGGTTAGATGCTACAGCTAATGCAATAGCTGCCTCCTCTGCGTGAGTGGGGTTAGATGTTTTCACCGAGGCGCAGTTCACCATCGACCCCGCAGGCGTTGAGACTACGATAGTCATGACTCCATTGTGTGGTCCTGCTGCGTCCACGTAAAGGGTGTTAGTCTGCTTGTCCCATTTCTTCTTCAGGGCTTCCCCTCTTGCTATCCTCCTCTCGATGTTATATGCGGGATGCATATTCCGCGGAATGGGGTACACGTTGATGCGTCTTCTCACATCGCGTGGGACCTCTTCCCTATGGTCAATTGTATAGGGCTGATTAACATGGATCTTCTCGAGCAGTTCTCTGCCGGGTGTTGTAAGTGCGAGCCTATTGAGTTGTGAGAGCCATTGTGCTTCCCACATCTCTTCGAGGGTATTATGTACTCCTAGAGCCATGAGCTTGGCCGTTGGCGTGGAGTTCGGTAGCCCCAGGGCCGTCTTGTAGGCTTTCCTGATGAGTGTCTCCAACTTTTCAATTTCCGACCTGGAGAGGTTAAGGAATGCCGTCCCGTACATTATCCGCGAGATCACGAAAGCTTGCACCAAGCGGATGGTGTCTCTTTCCTTCATGCCATGGTGTTTATTTCGGATACGATGTATCATCCGGAGGATTTGCTCGGTGGATGTTGTAAGCTTCTTCATTGTGGTGGTGTTCTGTCGCCCCTGCGGGATATACTGCCCTAGGATCTTTACCTCCAGTGTGCGCCGGAAAAGTCCGAGTTGCTAATTCTGAAGAACCCGAGGACACCCCTAGCACAGAACATCTCGGTGTATATAGAGGCCTATCGAGAAAGTTCTATGGGACCTGGCCAATGACGACGCGCGGTTCGACTGGAGGAGAAGAGGGAGCTATAACCAGCGAAGTTATGTGTGTGTGCGCGCTAGCTTTGACGCGTGCTAACAAACAGACGCGGCGCGCCCTATTTAAAGAGACCGCGCCGCTTGATGAGTCAGTCAGTCAGTCAGTCAGTCAGTGTTTTGCGACGTGCTCGCCTCTGCTTCGGCTGGACTCACGGGGATCACCAGCTGCTGGCAAGCCCACGGACTTTCAAGGGAGCGGCGCTCGTCTCGTATGGCGGCCACATCGTGACTCTTGAGGCGTCGGACTGCAACAGTGCCCGGTGAACAATTTGGTGTTTGTTTATGTAACTCTCTCGTGTTTGATCTGTTGTAAAGGCTCTGAGTTATTGAATCATACTGTAGTTGCATGCTTAGCGTTTGTATTCTGTGAACCTCTCGTCTATGTATTTCAAGTGATCTTGTGTGTTCCGTGGTATCTTCTCTTGCTGTGCATAAATTGTGTTTTGTTTGTTACTTCTGACTCAGATCCTTACTCTGGTTTGAACCGGCGACCGCTGGGCACCAAACGACCACCCCCTTCTGCCACTACAAGGTAGTTGAATCCCGGCTGAGATTGCCACGCAAGTCGAGAGCATCTCCTTTGCGACCGGGACAGTTACCCCCACTCACTCTAAGGGTGTCTGGGAGTGTGCGCATCGTTAATAATACCCCCTTAATTATTAACGGGTGACAATTATTCTGGCGTCCGCGACAGGACGTTTGGTGCACTCAAGCTCAGAGGACGGAGAAAGAGTTGGAAGAGTTTACGAAGAGGTCGTAAACGGTGTAGCAGCAGAGCGATAGCGAGAGGTACCGCGCTGAAGCGGTTGTGTAAGGTCCATTGATAGTGCTATGTATTAGCATTAAGCAGTTCAGATCGAAGATGAATCTCAAAGAGATTATTACGTTGGGCCTAGAGAAAGGTCTAAAAGGAGCTGAACTGCGGGAATGGGTGGACCGAAAAGAAAGAGAGGTTCGAGAAGAGGCTGAGAAAGAAAGAGAAGAGGCTGAGAAAGAAAGAGAGAGACAACGAGAAGAAAGAGAGAGAGAATGGCTCAGGAAGCAAGCAGAGGCAAAGAGACAAGAAGAAGAAAGAGAAAAAGAATGGCTGAGGAAGCAGGCAGAAAAAGAAAAAGAATTCTTAAAAGAGAGAGATATCCTTCTCAAAAAGCTGGCTGAAGTTCGGCGTTTGAAAGGTATTACCGAGCCTCCGGAGGTTACCTTTCCTTATATTAGAAAGTACAGTGAACCAAGCGATACATTGACAGCCACAGGTACTGTAGAAACTGGCTCCAGCAGCCAGAATGAGGTTGTGGATCAGCGTGTTCTTGCAACAGAAACGTCAGATGACCTAACTGGAGCTCAGAATTCTCAGAAAAATGATATTGTGCCCTCCGAGACGACAGGTTGCAGAGAAGCTGCAACGGCAGCTATCGAGCCAGAAGGCTCATGCATGTACTCTTCACTTCAAGAGGAAGCGCAATATTCTAGCTCCACGTCTGGTCGCATGACTGACGGAAAGGAAGAGCTGTGGAATAACAGCGATGCCGCCGAAAGCTTAGATGGAGCTGATGCTGAGGACAGCATTCTTGCCGAAATGCAAGAACCGGTTTCCAGGAACGGTTCGACCGACGAGGAGGCTTTACTCATTGAGGAGGACGAAATATTCCCCTCCGTTGGGAATGACAGTGCAGATAAGAAACGGAAACCGCCAGAAAGAGAAAACTGCACTGCGAGAAAAGAGTTTAACAAACATTTTAAGGAACAGGATGTAACCAAGAGTGAGGAGAATGAGTCTCTAGTTGAAAATGAGTCCCGCTTCAAGAAAATACGACTGAAGGTCGTAAAGAGAAGAAAGAAAATGAAAAGGATTAAGGGAGAACAAAGTTCTCAAAAAGACGCTCCTTTCAGACAACAATGTTCTGATTATGCGGGTAAAACTGGATCAAACGTTCCTCGGCCAAAGATGCGAATAAAAGTGAAAATGAAAAGAAACAAATAAAAACCTGCCAAGTCAGGCAAAGTCGACAGGGAAATGACTCAGAAAAAGAAGGAAGAAGCGGCTGAACGACTGGATGCGCAAGCGCATGGAGAGCAGCCCCGACCGAGAAAGAATGAGCCTGCCTGCTCGAAGCGCCGCTAAGCAAGGTAGAGTTAGTTCTGGCCTAACTTCCGATCGGGAAGCAGAACTCAGGAGTAGAGACCGGAGCGAGAACAACTCGCAGTGGAAAAGGCTCTATAGTAAACGGAAAAGGAGCCGAACTCGCGAGAGGAAGAAACGACAGCGTCTAGTAAAAAGGAGAATTCGCTTTCCTGAAAGTTGGAGAGGAACTGATACGTTCCAAGAAGGTGCATCCCGAGTGTGGAAATATAGGCGAAAGCATGCCTTGGGTTTGTGCGCTTGCATTTGAATAGCTGTGCGTTTCTGTGTTGTTGATTCCTAGGTGTATTCGACGGCAGTGTGTTGTCATGTTTGTGAATTTCATGGCATTGATGTATGAATTTTGTAATGTGTTATTACAGTTTGTGAAATTTGTGCAATATGTGTGATGTGAACATTTGCCCCATACAATTGTGAGCGCATGCATGTGCGCGCGATGTTCGTGGTTGTTGTGAATATTGTGGAACAATATTCTTTAAGGGAGGGGCAGTGTCACGAAATCGGCGCCGATTTTCATCAAGCCGGTACGGCGCGAGGCCCGCACGGCGTCGCGTGGAAGGCATAGAGAGAAAAGCCCCCTTCCCCGCGCGGGAGAGCGCGTAGCTTTGTACGCGTTGCCGTCACCCTCTTTCCCATTGCCCGGGGAGGACGGTGGTTCATCGGCCTGGAATGAGCCAGGCCTTTCGAGAAAGTTCTATGGGACCTGGCCAATGACGACGCGCGGCTCGACTGGAGGAGAAGAGGGAGCTATAACCAGCGAAGTTATGTGTGTGTGCGCGCTAGCTTTGACGCGTGCTAACAAACAGACGCGGCGCGCCCTATTTAAAGAGACCGCGCCGCTTGATGAGTCAGTCAGTCAGTCAGTCAGTCAGTGTTTTGCGACGTGCTCGCCTCTGCTTCGGCTGGACTCCCGGGGATCACCCGCTGCTGGCAAGCCCACGGACTTTCAAGGGAGCGGCGCTCGTCTCATATGGCGGCCACATCGTGACTCTTGAGGCGTCGGACTGCAACAGTGCCCGGTGAACAATTTGGTGTTTGTTTATGTAACTCTCTCGTGTTTGATCTGTTGTAAAGGCTCTGAGTTATTGAATCATACTGTAGTTGCATGCTTAGCGTTTGTATTCTGTGAACCTCTTGTCTATGTATTTCAAGTGATCTTGTGTGTTCCGTGGTATCGTCTCTTGCTGTGCATAAATTGTGTTTTGTTTGTTACTTCTGACTCCGATCCTTACTCTGGTTTGAACCGGCGACCGCTGGGCACCAAACGACCACCCCCATCTGCCACTACAAGGTAGTTGAATCCCGGCTGAGATTGACACGCAAGTCGAGGGCATCTCCTTCGCGTCCGGGACAGTTACCCCCACTCACTCTAAGGGTGTCTGGGAGTGTGCGCACCGTTAAGGGCGCATCGTTAATAATACCCCCTTAATTATTAACGGGTGACAGCCATACTCGACGTATGCCCACGCCGTTTCATGGCGACAAGTTCGAAGACGTTGAGGACTGGCTGACCAGCTGCGACCGGGTCGCTGTGTTTAATGCGTGAGACGAGGAGCGGAAATTGCAGAATGTTTATTTCACACTAGAAGACGCCGCCAAGATGTGATTCGAAAACCATGAGGCTACCATTTCCACCTGGCAGGATTTCCGGCGGCAACTGCTCGCAACGTTCGGCAACGATGCAAGAAAAGAGATGGCCGAACTTGTTCTACAGTCCCGAGCACAGCGGCCTACTGAAAGCTTCGCCATGTTTGTGGAAGAAATGACTCGCCTTTTCAACCGGGCGGAACCGTCCTTGTCGGAGGTAAAGAAGGTGCGCTACCTTATGCAAGGCGTCAAAGAGCTGCTGTTCGTTGGCCTTGTACGTGATCCTCCACGTACTGTTGCTGATTTTACGAAAGAAGCAACAAGCATCGAGCGTGCCTTGAATCAGCGATTTGTGCATTTTGCTCGCTCTGCGAACATCGCTGCCGTAGACTTCCGCTTGCATATGGCCGGAAGCGATAGGGAAGCCCTTCGCGAACTTATCCGAAGCGTCGTGAGCGAAGAGCTGCAAAAGCTGCCCTCTCTCGAACAACATCCACTTGTTGGATATTGTGGCATCTCGGATATTGTGCGCGAAGAGCTCCGCCAAGCAGTGCCATCGGTATCGTCACCCCAGCCGCCTGCGCCACAGATCATGACGTACAGCGACGTGTTGCCTACCCCTGCGCCTGAACCATTGGCACCCTGCAGCCCTCCTCTTCCCGCTCGTCCTCCACCCCAATATCCAGTTTCGACTGGTGTGCCTGAAGTTCGGCCACCCGTTTGCAAAGCACACGCGTGGCGCACACCTAACAATCTGCCTTTGTGCTTTCACTGCGGCGAAGCCGGTCACGTTCTGCACCACTGCCCGTACCGTCGGATGGGCTTGCGCGGATTTTCCCCGGATGCCCTTCGGCCGCGCTACGGCGAACGATCTCGGGACATCGACCAATACCTCAGCGACCATGTCCCACCTACGTCCTTCCAGCGACGCCAGTCCAGGTCACCACCGCCGAGACAGTTTTCAACCAGCCGCTGTTCTTCCCTCAGGCAGTCTCCAAGTCCGCACCGGGAAAACTCAAGACCGCGATCCTCGGGGGTAGGGCCGCCGTCGATGGACACTACGACCAACATCCTCCGCTCACCGATTCGATCACACAGACCGACCTCCGACCCTTCGCTCCGACCAACAGTCCGACCACTTTTCGACGATCACCGAACCTTTCCTCCGACGCCCCCAATCGACGCACCGCACGACCAACGAGTCCGACGACCTCCCGACGATCAGATAAGTTTACCTTCGACGTCGCAATTCGACGCAACGAAAGACCCGTCAGTCCGACGATCCCTCACACGCCGCATTTTGTCGATGGTGAGCTACATTCCGCCGAGATACTGATCGTCGTTGATAACCACAACACGACTGCCCTTGTAGATACCGGCGCTGATTTTTGCGTTATGAGTCATGGCCTTGCTACCATTCTGCGAAAAGTCCTGACTCCTTGGCACGGAGCCCCGATAAGGACAGCCGGAAGGCATGTGGTAACGCCGCTCGGAGTATGCACCGCTCACGTCGAGATTCACCACGTAACTTTCTCGTGTTGCTTTGTTGTGCTAGCAGAGTACTCCAAAGATCTGATTCTCGGCTTTGATTTTCTTAGAGAAAACGACGCAATCATTGACCTCCGTGACTTCATGGTGACGTTTTCCACTCACCGCGCAATTTCCGACGAGTACAGACAGCACAGCGACGACTACACAGACAGGCCTGTTTTCTTAGTGTGCGACAACCATGTCACTCTACCTCCACGCACCAGCTTGTTTGTTACAGTGCAGTGCGACAATCCCCCCGCCTTTCAAGGCCTCGCGGAAATGAACGTGAATTTATTGTTGAGCCTACAAGTCTGCGTCGCTCGGGGGGTCTTTGTCTTGAGAAATAAACGAACTGAACTGCTTTTAACGAACATTAGTGCCGGATACCGCCATTTACCGCAAGGTACAGCTATCGCTTATTTTGACGAAGTCAGTGCGCTATCCGCCCATTGCGCCCTTTCGCTGGCCAACGAGAACCCTCCCGAGAGCACTGGACATACTGTTCAAACTGACGTGAATCCTGCTTTGTCTCTTACTCAAAAACGCCGCCTTCAAGCAATTCAGGACACTTAACGTGACTGCTTTGCCGTCACTTCCAAAGTGAAACAGACGTCAGTAACCAAATATCGAATTATAGTTGATCCCACCGAGCGCCCAATCCGCCAACACCCCTACCGAGTATCACCGAAAGAACGAGAGGCTATTCGGGCGCAAGTTGATGAAATGCTCCGCGATGATGTGATCCAGCCGTCCACAAGCCCATGGGCATCACCAGTTGCGCTGGTCGCTAAAAAAGGACGGATCACTCAGATTCGGCGTCGACTATAGGAGGCTTAACAAAATTACGAAAAAGGACGTCTACCCATTGCCTCGAATCGATGACTCGTTCGACCGACTTCGCCACGCCCGATACTTTTCATCGCTCGGTCTACGCAGTGGGTACTGGCAGATCGAAGTCGATTCACGTGATTGAGAGAAAACCGCATTCATTACTCCTGACGGACTGTACGAATTTAAGGTGCTTCCATTCGATTTGGTGCATCGGTGGCGTAGCGGTAGAACATCCGCCTCGCATGCAAGAGGACCGGGGTTCAAATCCCGGTGCCGCACTATTCTCCACCGGATGAAAAAAAAAAGTCTGCGTGTCGATGGAATTGCATATACAGGTTCGGGGTGCGACTTGATGCCGGTGAACACCTCCGGCAACGCACTCCCTCACCAGAACAGGAGTTGGCCACCCTGGTGCAGTAATTGGCCACAACCTCCTATGATAACCTCCATAAAACCCCGGCCCTCAGTCACCAGCGGCTGCGGAACAACTGACCACGGCGGCGGTCAGACCTGTGACGCCGCAGGGGGTGCTAAGAAAGCCTGGCTCCGCTGGACAGGCCGCCATTGGAAACTGACCCTGGCAACGTTTAATGCTAGAACCCTAGCTAGTCAAGCTAGCTCGGCAGTGCTGTTAGAGGAACTAGAGGGCATGAAATGGGCAGTCATAGGGCTTAGTGAGGTTAGGAGGCCGAATGAGGCATATACTGTACTGAAGGATGGGCATGTACTGTGTTATCGAGGCTTACCAGAGAGGCGACAACTAGGAGTAGGTTTCCTTGTCAATAAGTATATAGCGGGTAATATAGATGAATTCTATAGTATTAATGAGAGCGTTGCAGGCATAGCAGTATAAACTGAAGGTTGTAGAGGCCTATGCACCTACATGTAGTTATGATGACCAGGCAGTTCAAAGCTTCTATGAAGATGTAGAATCGGTCATGCGAAAAGTAAAGACGCATTATACTGCACTAATGGACGATTTCAATGCCAAGGTAGGGAAAAAACAGGCAGGAGGCAGTAGGTGACTATGGCATTGGTTCTAGGAATAGCAGGGGGGAGTTACTAGTTGAGTTTGCAGAGCGCAATAACTTACGAATCATGAATACCTTCTTCAGCAAACGGAAGAACCGGAAATGGACATGGAAAAGTCCTAACGGAGAGACTAAAAATGAAATCGACTTCATAATGTGTTCAACCCCCGCCATTATGCAAGATGTAGAGGTAATCGGGAAAGTGCGATGCAGTGACCACAGGATGGTGAGGTCCCGTATTAGCCTAAGTCTGAAGAAGGAACGCAACAGATTAGTAAGAAAGATACCCATCAACGATTTAGCGGGGAGGGGGAGGGCAGAAGACGTCAGGATCTCGCTACAGAATAGGTTTTCAGCTCTAACTGAGGATGGCGACATTACCCTAGAGGCAAGGAACAATAATTTCAGAGATATCATTACTGAGTGCGCAGTAGAAGTAGGCGGTTGGATAGTTAGAGAGGATACCGGCAAGCTGTCTAAGGAGACGAAAGATTTGATTAAGAAACGTCAGCGTATGAACGCTTCAAATCCAACAGACCAGATCGAATTGGCCTAGATATCAAAGCTAATCAATAAGCGCAAGGTGGCCGATATAATGAAGTATAACATGGAGAAAATTGAGCATGCTGTAAAGAACGGGGGAAGCCTTAAAGCGGTAAAGAAGAAATTGGGCATAGGCAAAAACCACATGTATGCGATAAGGGACAAGACGGGCAACGTCATCACTAATATGGAAAAGATAGTCAAAGTAGCCGAGGAGTTCTATACAGATCTCTACAGTAGCCAAAGTAGTCAGGACCGTAATGAGATTGGCGGTAGGGAAAAACAGTCAGACGTTCCACCAGTGACGAAGGACGAGGTCAAGAAAGCAGTAGAAACTATGAAAGGGGGAAGGATCAGAGAGGATCAGAGGCATTTGGCAACCACTCGCAGATTATGACTAGCTGATTTGCTGAAGGACGGGGGGGATATCGTGCTAGAAAAACTGGCCACCCTGTATACGCATCGCCTGGTGTCATCACCGGTACCGGAACCATGGAAGAATGCAAACATTATCCTTATTCACAAGAAAGGGGGCTCTAAGACCTTAAATATTGCAGACCAATCAGCTTACTGTCTGTTACGTATAAGGTATTTACTAAGGTAATCGCTAATAGAATTAGGACAACCTTAGACTGCAATCAAGCAAAAGATCAAGCAGAGTTTCGGAAACGGTACTTTACTATCGATCATATCCATACCATCAATCAGGTGATAGAAAAATGTTCGGAATATACCCAGCCCTTATACATAGCATTCAGTGATTACGAAAAAGCAATTGACTCGGTTGAAACCCCGGCGGTGATGCAGGCATTGCGAAATCAGGGGGTAGAGGAGCCGTACGTGATAGTGCTGGAAGATATATATATATAGTGGCTGCACAGCAACCATAGTTCTGCATAAAGAAAGTAACAAAATTCCCATAAAGAAAGGTCTTAGGCAAGGAGACACAATCTCCCCAGTACTATTCAGAGCTTGTTTAGAGGAAGTATTCAGAGACTTGGAATGGGAGCAGTTAGGGATAAGGGTAGATGGAGAATACCTCAGTAATCTGCGATTTGCTGATGACATTGCCTTGCTAAGCAACTCGGGGGATAAACTGCAAATAATGATTGATGACCTTGACAGGAAAAGAAGAAAGGTAGGCTTGAAAATCAATATGCAGAAGACTAAGGTAATGTTCAACAGCCTCGGGAAGGAACAGCTGTTTACATTATGTAGCGAAATACTGGAAGTAGTAGGCGAATATGTCTACTTAGGACAGGTAGTAACCGCAGATACGGACCACGAAAAGGAAATAACAAGAAGAATACGATTGGGATGGAGCGCATTTGGCAACCACTCGCAGATTATGACTAGCAGCTTACCAGTATCGATCAAGAGGAAAGTATACAACAGTTGCATCTTGCCTGTACTCACCTATGGGGCTGAAACTTAGAGCCTAACCAAGACAGTTCTACTTAAGTTGAGGACAACCAAGAGGGCTATGGAACGAAAAATGGTAGGGGGAACATTAAGAGATAGAAAGCGTGCAGATGGGTCAGAGAAATAACTCAAGTTACCGACATTCTAATAGAAATTAAGAAGAAGAAATGGAAATGGGCAGGACATGTAGTGCGAAGAGAGGATAACCGATGGTCGCTGAGGGTAACAAACTGGATTCCAAGGGAAGGAAAGCATAGCAGGGGGCGGCAGAAAGTTAGGTGGGCGGATGAGATTAAGAAGTTCGCAGGGGTCAAGTGGATGCAGCTAGCACAGAACCGGGTTAAGTGGAGAAATATAGAAGAGGCCTTCGCCCTGCAGTGGGTATAATCAGGCTGATGATGATGATGATGATGATGATGATTCCGTTTGTGTTCCGCTCCTGCAACCTTTCAAAGAATGATGGACACTGTTCTAGCCGGCCTGGAATGGCAGACGTGCCTCGTCTACATTGAAGACGTTGTCATTTTTTTCTGCGACCTACAAAGAGCACCTCAAACGATTGACGGCCGTGCTAAATGCCATCCGCGGGGCCGGACTCTCACTAAAACCAGAAAATTTCCACTTTGCATTCCAACAGCTCAAGTTTCTGGGTCCCGTCGTGAGTGCTGAGGGAATTAGCCCTGATCCAGAGAAGACGGCTGCCGTAGCTGCTTTCCCGACCCCCACTGATAAATGTTCCGTGCGTCGATTTTTGGGCCTCTGTGTATATTACAGGAGATTTGTGCACGACGTCTCCAGAATAGCGGAACCATTGACTCGTCTAACAAAGGACGACCAGCCTTTCATCTGGGCCGACGAGCAGCAAAGGGCCTTCAAGGAGCTTCGCAAGCGCCTTCAAACAACGCCCGTACTTGGCAACTTCGACGAGGAGACCGACACAGAATTGCATACCGACGCCAGTAACGTTGGCCTCGGTGCAGTTCTCGTTCAGTGCAAGAAGGCGTTGAGCGGGTGATCGCTTACGTCAGCCACACCCTGTCTCGTTCCGAAGTGAATGATTCTACTATCGAAAAGGAGTGCCTTGCAGTTGTGTAGGCGGTAACAAAATTTCGGCCGTATTTGTATGGTCGGCCGTTTAGAGTGATCAGCGACCACCACTCACTCTGTTGGTTAGCGAAACTTAAAAATCCTTCAGCCCGCTGGAGTCTCCGCTTACAGGAGTTCGAGGTCACTATTTTGTACAACTCCGGCAAGAAACACGGGGACGCTGACTGCCTATCCCGAGACCCTATCCCGTGTTCTTCAAGTGAAACAGATGACTCCGTCTTTCTCGGCGCTCTCTCGACGCCAGACCTCGCTCAACAGCAGCGAGACGACACCGAACTGCGGCCCCTCATCGATTACCTCGAAGGAACCGCCTCATCGCCGCCTCGCCTTTTCATGCGCGGCCTGTCGTCGTTCTGCTTGAGTGACGGCGTTCTCTACAAGGAAAACTACGCTTCCACAGACATTCAGTATCTGCTGGTTGTCCCAACGCCGCTCCGTGCCGACGTTTTGCAGGCATGCCACGACGAGCTTTTTGCCGGACATCTCGGTTTTTCGCGCACCTTGGCACGAGTACGACAAAAGTACTACTGGCCCAAGCTTGCCGCTTTGGTTCAGCGCTATGTTAGGACGTGCCGTGATTGCCAACGTCGGAAGATACCACCTGTCAAGCCGGCCGGCCTGGTGCAGCCTATTGTTCCTCCCCGAGTACCTTTTCACCAAGTCGGTATGGACTTGCTCGGGCCATTTTCTATGTCATCATTGGGCAACAGGTACATTATAGTCGCCACAGAATATCTAACCTGCTATTGTGAGACGAAAGCTCTTTTCAGCGGAACGTCTACTGATATTGCGAACTTTTTCATCTTTAGGTCCTCCGTCACGGTGCCCCTGAGATCGTTTTAACGAACAGAGGCACGGCATTTACTTCAGCTCTAACCCAGTGAGTGATGCGGCTCAGTGGCACTTGTCATGGCAGAAGAACAGCTTACCACCCTCAGACGAATGGCCTTACTGAGCGACTCAATAAGACCATCGCCGATATGCCTTCTATGTACGTCGACGAAGATCATAAGAACTGGGGCTAGATACTACGGTATGCAACATTTGCTTATAACACCGCAGTCCAGGAAACGACCCGCTTTACACCGTTTCGTTAGGTGTACGGTCGCGAAGCTGTCGCCATGCTGGACGCATGCTACTGCCAGATGTTGCCCACCCATCGATTGCCGGTGCCGACCAATTCACGCAGCATGCCGAGGCCGCTCGCCAGCTGGCTAGACTGAGAGTCCGGACACAGCAAGTTAAAGATGCTCGACGGTATAACCTTCGTCATAGGGAGGTAATTTACAACCCTGGTGATCAGGTTTGGGTGTGGACACTTGTTCGCCAGTGGGGTCGCTCCGAGAAGTTTCTGCGCCGCTACTTCGGCCCGTACGAAGTACAACGCAAACTCAGCGACGTCACCTACCAAGTGACCCCGCAAGGAACTGTTCGCTCATCCCTACGGCAAGCATAATCGGAAGTCGTACATGTCGCCAGGATGAAGCCCTTCTACTCCGGCTAGGTCAAGCTACATGTGTTTTTTTTCTTTGCTTCATTTAACTACTTGATGTGAATGCGCATACTCGCCGACTACGGTTCTGCTCGACCTCGCCACTCGGCATCGTGACGATGCCTTTCCCACCGGGAGGGGCAATGCCGCAATGTTATCTTACTAGCGCCGCCATGTGGCGAGCTCGGGAGACTGGCACGCGCTCGTCTTCTTCGCTCTCGGTGGTCGCCAGCCAGTCGTTTCCGTGCCTGATCTTGACGGTGCTTTTACTTAGTTGTACGTAAACCTGCTGAACCAGTTTCACTGGCTTCTGTGACAATATTAATACAATGGTTCACAGGAAAGAAAAGGAACAGTATCTGTCAAACGACTCTGCCGATTGATTTATTTATAGGAAGGGAAAGGCGCGGTAACTCTCTCACTTGTTTTTCTGTGGACACCGCAACCGCGCCGTAAGGGAAGAGAGGAAGATGGGAGTGAAAGTGGAAAGAGAGAAAGAGAAGCCGTAGTGGAGGGCTACGGAGTAATAACGTGCGCTGACATCGCACAGCACACGACGCCTCTTCGTTTCGCCTCCACGACTCTGCCGACACCAGAACCGCGCTGTAATGAAAGAGAGGAAGGTGGGAGAGAAAGTGGAAGGAGAGAAAGAGGCGCCGTAGTGGAGGGCTGCGGAGTAATTTCGATCACCTTGGGTATTTTAACGTGCACTTACATCGCACAGCATACCAACGTCACTCCGTTTCGCCTCCATCGAACGCTGCCGCCAGCAGGGCGCGCGCTGACATCGCACATTAAAGATCCCCAGGTGGTCGAAATTACTCAGTAGCCCTCCAATACGGCTCCTCTTTCGGTCTTTCTACCTTTCACTCCCACCTTTCTCCCTTTCCTTACAGCGTGGTTGAGGTGTCCACCGAAAACAAGAGAGTTACCGCGCCTTTTCTTTCCTATAAATCAATCAATCTCAGTACCTGAAAAAAGGCGCATAGCTGAAGCAAAGAGAAAATGAGCGTAAGCAAAATAATCAGCGGACACTTGCACCGAGAGAGAGAAACGGCTTGTCAAGTGGACATGAAAAACTGCTGAACTAATGTACGGAGCATAGCTGCCGAGATGAGGCCATTCGCAAGAAGCTCAGCCGGCGATACGTACCTTCGCTACGTATACCTTGGCATAACTGAGCTAAGCTACTGCCATTTTTATTGTTATTGGCGCTAAATAAATATACAAATCAACCACTTCCACCATTTTCTCACTTCCACACCATTCCTTGATGCTCTATTCTATAACAACATTTTATCCGAAACACAAACCAGCTCCTCTTTTTACGCGCCAACAAAGATGCTCACGCGAAACCCCCCTACATAACCATACAATGCTTACGCGTTAGAATCACACCCGAAGATTACTGTTCTAGGCCTACTGCCGCTCTTAAGGGGACTCAAGCGGACCCCTATATTTTTTACGTTAAGTGCCCTTAGGATGCACTTCCTCTTCAAGTTTATATATACTGCTGCAATGTTAATGTTTTGTTCGGTTGTACCTCCAGAATGAAATTGCGGCGTATGAAGGAGTACTATTGATTTTAAATAATACTTTGAATATTTCACTGTATCTTGTGCATGTACATTGAACGGTTTTGAGAGCAACTGAGCCAAGGTTGGCATGTCATTGTGAGGAGCATCCTGAGGCTCATCAAAATGAGGAACTTCCTACCTGCAGTCTCTGTCATGCTCTCGCTTTTTCTACATGTCGGTTTTTGTGAAATTGTTAAACTTTGTTTCTTTTTCAGTTGCTTTGTCTCGAATATTTTGCGTTGACAGGATCATGTAGTCCATGGAAACTTCCCCCGAAATTTATATCAGCTTATTAATAACGAACAACAGGGAGAGCCCGCTCACCCCAATCTTCAGCGATGACTACTTCCTTTGATATAAGAGGGAATGTTGCTTTCCGTATTGCAGTTATTTCTTTCGCACAGCTGGCGAAACGAAAAGGGGTGTGCCTACTGTGCTATGGTGGTGGACTTTAAAGATCAGCAGGTGGTTGAAATTAGTACATAGCCCTCTACTATGGCTCATCTTTTTTCCACTGTCATTCCCACCTGCATCGCATCTCTTACAACAGGGGTCAGGTGTCCGCATAAAAAAAAGTGATAGATGCAGCGCATTTTCTAAAGAACAAAGAATGACTGACCAGCTGTCGCAAAAACAGGTGGCTCAATCCTAGCCCACCATCTTTTGCTCGTCTGAATAAGTTAATGTGGCTGCAGTGCTCCCATTCAGAGACCCAGACGAATACAGCGAAATTCCTGTCCAGCTTCTGAACATTTAACAGTGAACAGTGCAACACCTCCGTAACAAACCAGAGCTTACTGATAAAGAACAAACTACAAACTTTGGCCCTTGCAAAAATAGATAGGTTGGTCCCTCTCCACTTTTCAGCTTTGTCCTTAATCTCTTTTGCCTGGTCTCTTAAATACTGTTCACTGTCAAGGTAAGCCATAAGCGAAACGCCCGAGTACCTATCTGGTGTCGTCGTCCAAGGCAGACTGGCAAACCGTTCAGGCGTAGATGGCCACCTTGCATGCCAAAGTCCGAGAGATTTCGGCCAGTTAACTCCACTACCGGTGACGCGACCGAATTCGCGAAAACGTATCACAGCGTGGCATATGGCCCCCTTCATCATTGCTAAAAACAGTAATATCATCTGAATCCTATTAATCTTGAGTATTTAAAAAAAAGGGTCTCTATATAGATTAAAATTAAAAGAGAGCTGAGGGGGCAGCCCTGACGTACGGAACGCTGTACACTGATAGGGTCTCCTAAACATTTGTTAGCAATCAATGGCGTCGTGCAGCTCCGGTACCCAAAAACGCCATCACGAACAACATTACCGACAATCACATGATCTGAAATGGTGAACAACAGTTCATGAGCGACACAGTCAATTGTCACGGCTAACTCAATCTTAAGAAAGGCCATCCGACAATTACTGTCACCACAGTATTCTAATACACTGCGCGATTCATGAATATTGGGGAAAATGGAGAGGCCTTAAATACCACACGTGTGATGAAGCGCAACTATGTCACTAATTACGGTCTGCAATCTTCGCCCTAGAATATTCATAAATATTTTGTACTGCAAATTTGTGAGCGCTATTGGCCGGTATGCAGTACCCAGTCTTAACTTATTTCATTTGTTTTCGGAAAGAGCACAGTGTGAGACGACCCATATGACGGAGGAAGAGCCTTTTCTTTGGAGGCTTCGTTAAAGATTACAGTTAGCACAGGGGCTTTTCGTGTCTAAGTACTTGATAAAAAGTAGCACTGAACCCGTTCGTTACACGTCGGACCCTTTCTTACGCACCTATGCCAAGTCAGACTGAGGCGGCTGCTACAGACGTACGTTGTTTCAACAGAAGATTTTTTACGATGGGATTAAGAGATTTTATAGAGAAGTCGTAGCAAGTGTTCGGTTCCTTTCAGCGCTGTTTGCAAGTGATTATTTGTCTACAGTAGAACGAAAAAAATTGTATCGTGTATTGTGTGACATTATGATCCCTGTGCCTTTGTAGAGAGACTTGTACGATGGAGGCCCAGGTGCAGATGTTTTAAAAGGGTAAAAAGAATGCAGGTGACGCCAGGAGCAAAAACCTTTTTTTAAATTGCACTCTGGAACCTTGCCGGTACAAACATTTTTGGAGAAAAAGGCATTATTCATACCCTGGGGATCACATTGTTTAATATGGAAGAAGCCAGAAACCATAGAGCATGTTTTTTTTACACTGCTGGGAAGGAGTATAATTTTGGGATGTATTGCGAAAAACGCTAATCAAAGATTTTCCGCTAGACTCGCATGGCATTCGGTACTTATGCGTAGATAGTAAGGATAGGGTACCATTTGATTTAATTATGCTCAGGGGCCTACACTCGATATGACGCTCAAGAACGACGGGTTACCATTGCGATAAAGATACACAGCCCGCCAGGATTTATTTTCGGGAAAGCGTGGACAGGTATTTGACAATCCAGAAAGCTACAACAGAACTTCTCGTGTGGTTCTCAAGGCTAGACCCTTTGTTGTACATGCGCGAATTTTAGTCTGTCATATGTAATAGCGTATGTAAAATGCACTTGTGTGATTTTTGTTAATTTTGTTCTCGTGAAAAGCAATATGTCAAGACCGGGCAATAAAGAAAACAAACAAAAAAACAGGTGCAGTGCATTTTTTCGGGACGTTGGCGACCATTTTGCCCAACAATTTGCCTCCGTTCAACAACATCCACATTGTGATTCCGCTAGCCTCCCATCTGGTGCACCATCTAATTCCGTTCTCTTTGACGAGGAGTTGATAACTGAGAGCCTTAAGCCTCTGAGACCATCTCTGTCTTTCGGACCTGATGGCATTCAAGCAGACATAATAAAAGCCTTCAGTTGTATCTTTGTACCAGTACAGACTGCCATATTTAATAACTCTTGAGAAAATGCTGCCTTTCCTCGCGTTTGGAAAATGGCACGCGTGTTTCCTGTTTTCAAATCAGAAAATAAATCTGATCTTTCCAATTATCGTCCGATTTCTCTTCTATGTACAACCTCTAAGCTTTTCGAATTAACTTTGCACAACGCACATTCCTTTCATCTCAAACATATCATAGTACCGAATCAACATGGCTTCATATCGGGTCGCTCTACTTCTACCAACCAATTCACGTTTATGACGTATGCCTCTGCAGCAGTCCTTCAGAGAGGTCAGGTTGACACTGTTTACTGTGGTGTGAGCTAACCTTTCGAAGTTGTTGCTCACTGACTACTTCTTGAACAGCTTCTACTCTCTGAAGCGGAAGCCTCACTTTTAGCCCTCCTACGCAAAGGGGTGAGGCAAGGCTGCATACTGTCGCCCTGCCTATTTAACCTATATGCAGAGTGCATCATGAGAAAGGCCGGTCTGGACGAGTCTTCAGCTGGAGTGATGATTGCTGGAAAACGTATCAACAACCTTAGATATGCGGATGATACCACTTTAATGGCAGAAAGTGAAGTGGAACTCAAGAGACTTCTGATGCGCGTACAAGAAGAGAGTGAGAAGTTTGGGCTTAAACTGAACATTAAAAAGACGAAGATCATGGCGTCTTGCCCTATCAAGTCCTGGAGCATCAATGGACAAGAAGTGGAAGCTGTGACAGATTTTCTGTTCTTGGGCGCCAAGATTACCTCGGAAGGAGACTGCAGCCATGAAATTAGGAGACGCCTGCTTCTGGGAAAGCGAGCAATGGTTAGCCTTGACCGCCTAGTAAAGAGCAGAGACATTAGTCTGCCAACCAAGATCCGTATAACCCGTGCTATGGTCTTTCCAGTTGTGATGTATGGATGCGAGAGTGGGACTGTGAAAAAGGCTGACCGCCGAAGAATTGACGCGTTTGAATTGTGGTGCTGGCGAAGACTCTTAAGAGTTCCTTGGACTGCCAGAAGATCAAATCAGTGGATATTGTCGACCATAAATCCTGACTGCTCATTGGAGGGTCAAATTCTAAAGTTAAAGCTCAGCTACTTTGGTCATCTGATGAGAAGAGAGGAGTCGCTGGAGAAAGATTTGATGTTGGGAAAGGTTGAGGGTCGCCGGAGAAGGGGTAGGCAGCGAACGCGATGGTTAGATGGCATTCTCGAGGCATTGCAGATGAAGCTATGTGATGTTAAGAAGATAGTGAGAGACCGGAAAGCGTGGCGTGACATGGTCCATAGGGTCACGAAGAGTCGGACACGACTGAACGCCTGAACTGACCTGAACGCAACTATCTCTTTGCTCCTGCTTTGTGAGTGTCAATGGACAGACCTCCTTCGTTTACCCTGCAACCAGTGGAGTTCGTCAAGGTTCTTTTGTAGGCCCGCTTGTCTTCTCCGTTTTTAGTAATGATGTTTTCTCTGCGATCAAGAACTCATCGTTTCTTCTTTATGCTGGTGATATAAAATAATCAAGGTAATACATTCTTTTCAAGATTGCTTGTTGTTGCGATCGGACATATCTGCTTTTTCTGTATGGTGTGCGAAGAATCTACTTACCCTCAATTGTTTCAAAACTAGGGTTGTCTCATTTACTCGTTAAACACACAGATTTCTCTACCATTATTCTGTGAATTATGTGCGGTTGGACAGGGTTGATGAAATAATTACCTTGGTGTACTTTTTGACCGCACCCTCAGCTTCTCCTCTAATACTAAACGCATTGCTCAGCGGGCTATGCAGACACTCGGATTCGTTTGCAGACTTTCCGGAGAGTTCCGTAACGCTCTTGCGTTCGTAAAATTGTACCTGTCCATATGCTTGCCGCTTTCGGAGTACGCGTCGTTTGTTTGGAAGGGCACTTGCAAATCGAACTTAGACAAGGTTGATAGAGTGCAAAAAACGTTTTTACGGATACTTCGATATCGCTTTCTCTGCGCAACTTCCTTCTCTCGCTCCACCAGGAGCATCCACTTGAATCTTCCTTCTCTTCATTGCCATTGTGTCAGAGTTGGTATCATTTTTCTGTACAAACTCCTTCATGGCCCAATTCTGTGCCCTCAGCTCTTAGAGTACATCCTACGGCACGTTCCGCAAAAGAGCATGGAGAATTCAGAGCATTTCAAGTTTCTCCGTCTCTTCATTCCCATTCCCCTTTGGACAGAATGCAGCGGTTATTTAACTCTTTTTGTCCTCACCTTGACATCTTTCAAAATTCGCTCTGCTCATTTATATTGAATATTAATAGCGTTGTATTATAAATAGTACTTTATCAGATGTAACTCCCACTTTCTGCGCTAAAATATTGTATTTACTTAACTTTTTGCTTTTTCTCCTGTTGAATGCTGTGGGCATCTTGAACTGCTTTTTACCCGTTTCTTATTTATATTTTCAATTGAAATTTTATATTCGAATCTTACTGTCCCCATTTCAATTCGTTTTCTTTATTGTATTTACCTGTATTTCGAATCTGTATTTTAAGTACAACGCACTTGTTGAGCCTGGAATGGTTGTTTATTTTATGTATATTTCTATATTACTATAATAAATATCAGTTATTTGTTGTTTTTCTTTCTATCGTTTTTTTTTTCTTTCGTGATGTGCTGAACACTTCTCTCACTGTGTATATTAGAGATGCTACTGATTGATTTCATTCTTTTCGTGACACTTTTCGTTTCAGTTTTATTTCATGTAGTATTATTTCTTCTTTTGTGTTCTCTGTGTGTGTGTAAAACTTGTTTGTGCATTTTCAATTTTTTATTCTTTATGCTGCAGCCCGAAGACCACATGTTTGTTCCTGCGCAAATTATAAAGATTGATTTTATATTATTATTTTTTTTATTTTTATTATATATTATTATCATTATTATTTTGGCACTTGCAAATCGAACTTGGACAAGGTTGACATAATACAAAAAATTTTTTACGGATATTTTATTATCGTTTCCTTGCGCAACTTCCCCCTCTCGCTCCACGAGGAGCGCCCAACTGAATCTTCCTTCTCTTCACTGCCGTCGTATCAGACTTGATGTCATATTTCTGTACAAACTCCTTCATGGCCCCATTATGTGCCCTCAACTCTTAGAGTTCATCCTACTGCGCCTTCCGCGAAAGAGCATGAAAGAATTCAGACCATTTCAGGTTTCTCCTCTTCATTCCCACTCCCCTCTGGACAGGATGCAGTGGTTATTTAAGTCTTTTTGTCCTCACCTTGACATCTTCGAAAACTCGCTCTGTTCATTTACATTGGATGTTCGTAGCGTTGTATTCTAAATAGTACTTTATCACATATAACTCCCACTTTATAGCCTTAATATTGTATTTACTTAACTTTTTGCTTTTTCTCCTGTTCAGTGCTGTCTGTATCTTGAACTACTTTTATCCGTTTCTTACTTATATTTCAACTTTAAACTTTATATTCGAGTCTTACTGTCCCTTGTTCAATTCTACATCTTTAGTGTATTATTCTTTCTAGCCTGTGTTTTAAGTACCATGCACTTGATGCGCCTGGAATGGTTGCTTATTTTATGTGTATTTATATATTACTATAATCAATGTCAGTTATTTGTTGTTGTTTTTTGTTCTCTTCTATCTACCGTTCTTTTTTTTTCTTTCCTAATGTGCTCAAAAATTCTCTCACTGTGTGTATAAGTGAAGCTACTCATTGATTGCTTACTTTCTGTGATACTGTTCTTCTCAGTTTCATTTCATGTATTGTTTATTTTTTCTTTTGTGTTCTCTCTGTGTGTGTAAACATGTTTGTGCATTTTCATTTTTGTTTCTTTTTTTTATTTGTGCTGCAGCACGAAGACCACATGGTTGTTCCTGCGCACATTAAATAAAGATTGATTTATTATTATTATTATTATTATTATTATTATTATTATTATTATTATTAATTTTATTATTATTATTATTAGTTTTATTATTATTATTATTATTATTATTATTATTATTATTATTATTATTATTATTATTATTATTATTATTATTATTATTATTATTATTATTATTATTATTATTATTATTATTATTATTATTGAATCGCTAGGGCGCTTGGTTCCCTCAAGCTTGCGCTGCCTCTGGGGGCGGTAGATCCTAGTCAGACCAGCCGGCTTTCTTCGATTCTTCTGTTGTTTTCTATAAGGGTCATTAACGTGCACTGCCATCGCACAACACTGGGCTGCCCCTGAGTGGTTTGGATAAAGGAAGGCGCAGTTACTTTTCGGCTTGCCCCACGTAATCGGTGACACCGACACTTCTTTGTATGAATGACATTTGAAGGTGAAATTTTGTGCCACGCGATGACCGGCTTCCCAACCGTATTCAATCTTTAGCTTCAATCGCAAATTGATTTACAAAAAGTAAAGGCTCACTATCTGTAAAAGTCACTTGAAAGTTAAATTCAGTGCCACGAGGGAACCGGTTCTATCTAGGGCAGTGAAGTTTTCGCTTCATTAGTAATGTAACAAAAGTCGAACTGAAGACGGTAAAAGGTATGATGTAATAGGGGACAAAACTCAAAAAAGAACAAACGTTCTAGAGGGCACTTTCATGGATCATAGCCCTCCACTACGGCTTCTCTATCTCCATCTGTTATTTCACTCCATGTTCCTCCCTTTAGGGCACGGGCAAGTGTCTGTGGAGCCCCGCCTGGATGGTGCAGTAGTAAGACGCCCGACTACTGTGCCGGAGTACCCGGGTTCGAACCCAACCTCGGCGGCTGCGTTTCAATGGAGGCGAAACCAAGAGGCGTCCGTCTGCTGTGCGATGTCAGCGCACGTTAAAGATCCCCAGGTGGTCGAAATTACTCTTTAGCCCTCCACTACAGCCCCTCTTTCTCTCTTTCTACTTTCATTTCCACCTTCCTCCCTTCCCTTACGGCGCAGTTGAGGTGTCCACAGAAAAACAAGTGAGACAGTTACCGCGCCTTTCCCTTTTTATAAATCAGTCAGTCGGAGGGTTGACAGGGACTCCGGCTTTCTTTCCTGAAAACGAATTTGGAATGCTTTCCACTTTCACTCCCACCTTCATCCCTTCTCTTACGGCGCGGTTCAGGTGTCCACAGAACAAGTGTGACACTGTGCCTTTCCCTACCTGTGAACCCATTATATATATAACGCCCCGCTGGGGTGGTGCAGTGGTAAGACGCCCGACTACTGTGCCGGAGTACCCGGGTTTGATCCCGACCGCGGCGACTGCGTTTTGATGGAGGCGAAACGAAGAGGCGGCCGTGTGCTGTGCGATGTCAGCGCACAGTAAAGATCACCAGGGGGTCGAAATAACTCCGAAGCCCTCCACTACGGCTCCTCTTTCTGTCTATCCACGTTCACTCCCACCTTCCTTTCCTTACGGCGCGGGTCAGGTGTCCACAAAGACAAGTGTGACAGATACTGCGCCTTTGTCTTCCTGTGAAGTAATTATTATTATTTATTATTACGCCGCTGATGCCTGCTGTTCTGGGTCTGGTTCTTTGGTTTGCGGTGCAGCGTTCAAGGAAGCACCATATGAAAGGCGCCGTACGGACGCCTGGACAGGACGCCAGGCGGAGTCAGCTTCGTATATGTGTGAATCGCGTGATGACGTCATAACCATTCGTGACGGTTCATTGAGCACTTTGATCGAAAACAACCAGCGTTACCCTGAAAGCATCAAAGTTCACCGAAGTTCTATGATTGGTTTACGGGATATGAAAGGGGCAGTACCTGTCATCCGCTGAATACCGCTAATTTAATTCTCACGGAAGACACAAATTATGGTTTGTTTCCCAATCCAGTCGTAGCGCAGTTGATTAGAGCCCTCGGCTTGGTATATCGAAGTGATGGAGGAATAAAGCATTAAAGAAGGAAAACGCGAAGAAGGGCTGGATGTTGAGCCTTGGACTCTGCATTCCTCTAACAGAAAATAAATACCTAATGCGTACTCGGTACGTAACAATATTATTGGGAGGTGTTCTCGAATTGCAGATTTATGGTATCTACTTTCTGTGTCTTGATTTCGTTTGCTCAAAAAGGAAATATTAATCTGAGTCAATTATTGATCCGATGCTTCAAATGAGATGTTTTGGACGTGATCCGTCACATCTGTATGATTAAAAAACTTCTAGTCGGGCTTTACACATGTGCTTGCTCGGCATTAGAGAGGAAGCTTAATGTTGGCGATATGCTCTAATATTATTCTGACTTTCACCTCTAAGAAAACTAAATGATCGTTGGTCATTTTGAACGCAGATTATGCAGTCGATTTGAAATTCACAGAAGCAGGCGCTTAGACTTGTTCTCAATAAATGTTTATTCATCTCCACTATTTTCTTTGTACTACTCATTTGGTGCGAAATATTTTTTTGAATTCAAATTTTCTCACGCCCTTGATATCAGTGCACGCTATAGAACCCGAGCTGGCCGAAAATTCCGGAGACCTCCCTTACGGCGTCCTAAATAGCCCGAGTCGCTTTGGGACTATAAATCCTACAAACCTAATCATCCCCTACCCCGCGCGAGCGCCCCCTGGCTCTCTTTCGCGGGAAGCTCTCATTATTCCCCTCATGACCTCCTTCCCCCTGAGCTGCTACGGAGAGAGCGGAGGTTAGCGAGATGGCGGACGCGGCAGGTTAGCCATTCTTTCCTCTCCCCTCTCATCTCGACGGACAGCATCTGCATCATGGGAGGAGACGACAGCAGCGCGACTCCGGAGTGCGCGGATGCTGCTACGACGGTTGTTCTTCCCTGCCACTGATGCGGCCCGAGTTAGCGGCGTGGCTTTCGACTATGAGTGCAGAGCCCGAACACCGTTGGAATCTCCACAACTGATAACCTGTTATTGCTTTTATGCAGGCTTTACGAGCGTAAAGTATTTGAGCCAAATATGTAAATACTGCTTAAGACTGGGAACAAAAATTCTAATATCACTGTAGAATCTGCAGTGGGGAAATGCGGAAGCCTGAGCACTGCTGCTACACACGGTACATCGCGCCCCTTTCGAACACAGCAAGCGATATATTTAGCGCATCAAAATCACCTGCTCTCTATAATTGGTTTACAGTAAGGCGCAGTATTTGTCCCTCGCGAGATCCCACTGGCACATCTCGCGGACAAATCTCGCCGATGCGACATTTTCACCACGAATCTAGGTAGGCTTCCGGCTTAATATTGGAACTGAAGAAATGGCTTTAATACAGGTTAATGTCGAATGAAGGATGAACGCACATGGCTCAGAAACCCGGATGCGTATTAGCAAATCATATCCCGTAGGAGCACTCGAGTAGACGACGCTTTGGCTCTGAGCAGTGCCACCTGGCGACAAATAGTGTATATATTGTCTAAAACGAATAAGAACGCCTTTAAAGGCCTCTGTTCCCGTCGTTTTTGTGGCGCAATGAGAAGAAGAAGAAGGGCGTTCTGGGCGACTGAGCCTGAAAATGTTGCTTGCTGGAAACAGCGCATCGGCCGTTGGCCGAGGTCTTTCGACTCCTCAGGACACTACCGAAACATACAAAGTTGTCCTTCCACGCCTGCCCACCGGTAATGTTGTCCTTAATACCATTTTCCTGCATGCCGACCTTAAGGGTCGCCCGTACCGAGCACCTGACTTTCGAAACGCACTTGCACAGATTTTGGACCTCCGGGAAATTTTGTGCATTGGTCAGCACCAAATGAGCCACGTGTGGATGGTTACCTGCGAGAGTAGTTCTTCAAAACAGAAGCTAATTAACAAAGCAGAGTTCCCTGTGAAAGGACTTCGGTGCACGGTGTTCGACCCGGATACAAAGAATGTCAAGGTTAAGCTCCTTTGGCTTCCACGCTATATGGAGCACCGGAGGATTGTGGAAGCTTTCGAGCCTTATGGAACGATTCAATCTGTGGAACGTGAAAAGTGGCGGTGCCCAGGGATGGAGCACATGGAAACGGCGAACCGTGAAATCTCCCTCACGCTCAAGGACGGAGTGTCAGCAAGTACAATTCCTCACACTCTTAATGTTTATGGGGTGCAGGCATTAGTGCTTATCTCAGGGAGACCTCCACTGTGTCTTCGATGCAGCCGGGTAGGTCATGTACGGCGTCAGTGCCGAACGCCTCGATGCACCCAGTGCCGGCGCTTTGGCCATACTGTGGAGAACTGTGTATTAAGTTATGCCGATAGACTGCGTCAAGGCCAGTGGTCACGAGAAGATGACGTGGCGTCCGAACATATCATGGATGTGTCAGAGGCTGTTGATGTAACTGGTGAGTTAGGTCGTGAACCTCAAATTGATGGAGACCAGAAGCCTTCTGCACTTCACACCAACTCAGAAGAATCTGCAGTGACTGGCCATCAAGAACCAGCGTCTCCAGAGCCAAAACCGCCGGATCCGGACCCGCCTGTGAGTGCCACTCAGAGTGCTGCGCTTGCTGCCCAAGAACCACCTGTCATTGAAGGACGTCTGGATATGCCTCCTATGGAATCAATGGAGAAGATACTGCCAGTGGATGCTCGCCTATCCTCCTTCGTCATTGATTCTCCTTCGTCGTTGGAGGGTAACAGTGAGCCGTCTTTGGCGCCGATCTCTGGTGCGTCCGGTTCTCTGTCGGCTGTCAGTGTGGCAGCGAGCGATGTGCTCCAATCAGGTTCGTGGGCCGAAGCCTTGAGTGTCTCAAAGGAGGACATGGACAACACAGTGCCCTTGAAGCGTCCCGCAGATGATGAGGTGTGTATGAATGGTGCTGGCCAGAAGGCACACTGTGTAGAGGCCACAGGAAGGGTGACTTTAAAGAGGAGGGCGATGTCTGGCCGAAAGGCCGCCAATTTGCAGGCGGGCCACCCCATTCCAGGGGATGATGTTTAAAAGGACTAGTACTAAAAATGGCTGGAATCGCAGCATATCAAGTCGCTACCCTTAACGTAAGGGTATGCGTAATCGTCGGAGACAGCAGCAGTTAAGACATCTGTTAAAGAAATGGAGTGTGTATGTAGCAGCAATTCAGGAAACAAAGTTGTCCTCCGATGAAAAGACGGAAGCTGCTCTTGAGCCGTTTTTGCCGGAATAAAACATTATTGTTAGCCACGCTAGAGGCTTGTCCGGAGGGTGTATGCTATTCCTGGCCAAAACACTAGAGATGACAGCCATGTCTTATTGCATAGATGGCGAGGGACGACTTATATGCTGTGACCTCACAATCGCAGGTGTGCAGTGGCGAATTATTTGTGTTTACGCCCCTGTAAAACAGCGAGACAGAAGACATTTTTTTCTTTCATTAGTTAATCATTTGTGCACAGATCGCAAAATTATGTTGTTGGGAGATTTTAATTGTGTTTGTAGGGATGAGGACCGATCAGCATTATGTAAGAGATATGACCCTAGTACTGCATTACTTAACGATTTGGCTTGTGAATACAACCTTGTGGATGTGGGGCAGGAAAAAGGCGACAGTATTCATTTCACTCATTTTCAGTTCTCCTCTAATGCCCGCCTTGACAGAATATATGTTTCTGAAGACATGTTAGCAAATTTTTTGGTTACTGGGTGTGGCCCATCTTCTTCAGTGACCATTGTATGGTGTCTCTTCAGGTAGGGAGGTACATTCGGCAGATACTTCACCCTCAGTGGGAACTGTGGAAAATGAATAACTGTTAGCTCTCAGATGAAATCTTTAAGCGTGCTGTACCTACTTGTTTGAAAGACATATGGTCACGCCATGATCTGTCAGTTTTTCAAAAATGGGACTTGTTCAAACAGGAAACCAAAAACTTAGCAATTGAAGCCTCTGCAAGAATCGCGTTCCTAAAGAGACACCACCTTCGTGAGCTTGGGCGCACTCTAACTGAGCTACATGAGCTAGAGAGGGTTATCCCGGGTGCCTATGTTGAAGAAATAAATAACGTAAAGGCAGAGCTTCAACAAATTGCGACGGAAAGATACAAGGGGGCCCTAATAAGATCTAGGACTGGAAGGTTTCTTGACGAGCAACCTTCACGTCGGGCCCTCAGTGATGAAAGAGAGAATGCTCGTACGAAGGAAATAATGGAAATTCAGTATGGTGGTTGCACATATAGTGATGCTCCTAGTACTCTTGCTGCTTTCTATGATTATTATCGAAAGCTGTTCGGCAGTTGTAAAGATCCAAATCAGGGTTTCTATTATAATTCCTTACTTGAGAACTTTTCTCGACTAGACGATGAGAAATGTGCTGTAGTAGAGGGACCCATCACTTTGGAAGAAATTAAATCAGCCATTTCAGACCTTCAGAACCAGAAATCTCCTGGCCCAGATGGTATTACTAGCGAATTTCATAAAACATTTTCGCCTTGCCTAACGTCTGTTTTGATGGAAGTATTCCAAGCATCTTATGATGTGGGTTTCCTGCCTCCCACTTTCTATTCAGGCCACACAATATTAATACCCAAAAGCAAAGATATTAATCGGTTGAAAACTGTTGAAGGATATCGTCCAATTTTCCTCTGTAATGTTGATTACAAAATTTTTGCCAAGGTCCTTTGTTCTCGTTTGCAGCTGGTTATCATGGACTTGATAGGTTCGCATCAGGTATGTGGTATCAGAGGGCGCAGTATTCAAACACACATCCATATTGCACGTTCAGTAATCGAGACAGTATCAGATGAGACAGGCCAAGTAGCTCTGATTCAAATTGACCTGGCGAAGGCGTTTGATAAAGTTCGGCACAATTTCTTGTTCGCGGTCTTGGAGAATGCAAACATTGGTGACGTTTTGCTCAAAGGCATAAGGCTGTGCTATATGAACTCGTATACAAGACTAATTGTTAATCAGGAGCTAACGAAACCAATACCACTGGAATCATCTGTTCGTCAAGGATGTCCACTGTCTCCACTGTTGTTTGGCTTATATCTGGAACCCCTCTGTCTCAGTGTAATTAACAGTGCAGCCATCTGTGGTTTCTCTCTGGCTCAATGTGAAGTTAAGATTTTAGCTTACGCGGACGATATCGCCCTCTTTTGTTCTGACAAAAAGAGTGTACTTGAGGCTTTACACTTGACTGAACAGTTCTGCGATGTATCAGGCGCGGCCTTTAATTTAGATAAATCCAAAGGTTTTTGGTTGGGACACTGGGACACTAGACCAAGCCAGTTTGGAGGCATATGCTGGGACTGTAGTCCTCTTCAGTACCTAGGGGTTCCGCTGCACCAAGTTCGTAACAGCGCAGCCTACTGGGATTCACAAATCGTACCTATGCGGCGACAAACGCAGGCTTGGATGGGTAGGGAACTCTCAGTGTTTGCTAGGGCACAGGTCTGTAACATATTTTTGTTTGCAAAGCTTGCGTATGTCCTTCAAGTCCTGCATTGTGCGAGGAGCAAAGTACAAGTTATACACAGAATATTTGCAACATTTGTGTGGCGCTCTCAATGGGAGCCCACGCGGCATGACAACTTGTTTCTTCCCTTAGAGTCTGGTGGAGTTGGCCTTTTTCACTTGTTTGTGCATCAACTTGTCTCCCGTTTTTTCTTTTTCAAATCGGCAAACCATCCGTTTCTTGTAACTGTGCTCATTAGGCGTCTTAGTCCACATTTGCCTTACTTATTCGCACCGACTGGGCAGGCTCGTGAGGGGCGTTTATGGGGATTCCTTAAGGAGGTTGCTGACACTTTCAATTTTCTCACTGTGCGTTTCTCTGTAGATTACCTGTATAGCCTCTCGAGAAAGCAGATGACCCAGGCTCTCACTGAGTCTTCGTTCCCTACACCGTTGTATCGGCATCCTTATCTGGGGTTTTTGGACACCACTGTTCTAAAGCGTGTTAGGCAAATGTGCATTCAGGCAGCTGCAAAAACGTTCTTTTTCAAATTACATACAGCGACGTTGCCTGTCAAGACATTTCTTCACAATGAGGAGATGTTTTTGCCCTGGTCGGTAAATTGTCGTCTCTGTAACGTGCCTGAGACAATTGATCATTGCTTTATTTTGTGCCGTAATGCTATGTTCTTTTGGGACATACTACAAAGAACTCTTAAAAAGGACATTAAAATTACGCCTTATATAATTAGATTTTTGCCTCCTGACAAAAGCTCTGTCGTGCCTTACGATCTATTTGTGTTGATTGGACTGTTCAGCCTTTGGAAAAGCCGCATGATCGACAGGCATGCAGAGCCACCAAGATCATCGAAATCCGTGTTTCGGGAGCAGTGTGCTTTGGTGAGAAGTGTATATGCTGCACGTGAAGAACCTCCAAACTGGATGCCGTATCTAGACGCATGTGTATGTCTCCCAGACTTTTGATGTTCTGATGATTGTGCATTGTCGGGCTGGGGATATGACGGGCTCGTATTAAGCAGCCCGGTAGCTTTAGACATGGACATGTTTAAGTAAGTGGAGTTGTTCCTTTTTACGGAAGTTTTTCCATGCAATAAAGAAAAAAAAAGTTTTGTGGCGCAATGGATCAACATCACCCATCTTTGCACTGATGCCACTGAAACGTTTGTTCGACTCCTGTGTTGTAATTTTTTTCTGAATATTTTTTTTTTTTTGCGCCACAATTATATTCTGCCATCAGTGAGTGTATGTTATCTTTAGGTTGCGTTCAGAGAGTCTTTCAGCAACAATTGACATCACTACAGTTACACTAAGCAATTACATTCCCCATTATAATTTCCTGCGTCAGTGAGTGTATGCTACCTTTAGGTTGCGTTCACAGGCATATCTTTTGGCACCAATCGCCGTTTACAGTGAGTTATGTTACATTTAGGTTGCGTTCCGAGAGTCCTTTCAGCAACAATCGCCGTTTAACTCGCTCAGAGCGTCATCTGCTCCAGTGCGCCTACGGGTATGGTTTGGCAATACGCAATCCGGATCACTCTGCGCGCGCCTCGCTTCCCTTGCTTCTTCTTCTGCTTCTGCTGCTCCTCAGTAAGCCGCTATGTGGCGTAACAATTCCCCCCGGGCAAACGATTCCCATCCTCGAGAAAATTAGGCAGATCGAAGATGGCAGAGCTTCAGGCGAGCCACGTGAAAAACTTGTATCGTGCAGGATCGGCGGTTATTCATCGTGACACTGGCGATGACGTAATTCACGTCATTCAGTCGCTCCAACACGATGAAGGGGCCATCGTGCTTGTAGAGAAACTTCTCATGTAATCCTCGATTGCGAATAGGCGTCCAAAACCAGACGTAGTCTCCAAGGGAGTAAGCAACTGCACGATGATGCAGATCGTAGTGTTCTTTCGAGCGGCTTTGAGAGGGCAATGCGCGTAAGCGGTCTATGCAATAGGCTTCTTCGGCACGGCATAGTATCTGGGAAACAGACGCATCGTCGTTGGGGGAAAATGGGAGCATGGTGTCTAGGAAAACATGGGAGTACTTGCATAGAGTAAATAGAAAGGAGAATAGCCGGTAACTTCATGATTTGCAGTGGTATAAGCGTACGTCAAATACGGTAGCACTGCATCCCAGTGGCGATGGCCAGACGGGACGTACAAGGACAGCATGGTTGTCAAGGGGTGGTTGGTGCACTCGGTGAGACCGTTGGTCTGCGGATGATACGGTGTCGAGTGTCGGTAGTGTGAACCAGAAGGTCGGAGCATTTTTCCACGGCATCAGCAGTGAATTGCCGACCACGATCACTTATAATAATACGGGGTTCGCCATCGCGAAGAGTAACGGAACGCAAAAGAAACGACAAAACATCAGCAGCCTTTGCGGTAGCGATAGCAGCGGTCTCCGCGTATTTGGTAAGATAGTTCGCGCAGACCATAACCCAGCGGCAGCCCTCTACAGTCTTTGGAAAAGGACCGAGGTTATGCAATTCCAGTCTTTTCAAAAGGTGAAGTAGGTGGCTTGACGAGTTGTAAAGGAACGGGCCAGTGTGGTGGTGCGTGCCTTAAGTCGCTGGCATTTCTCACATGTAGCAACGTATTGCTTGGTTGTTTTATAAATTTGTGGCCAATAAAAACGCTGGCGAATTCGGTGCAGGGTACGACAGAAGCCTAGATGTCCAGAGGTAATGTCATCGTGCATGGCATGCAAAACATTTGCACGGAGACTTTTTGGGACGGCCAAAAGGAAGGTAGCACCGTCAGCTGAGGAGTTCTTGAACAAAACACCCTCTTCGATAGTAAACTGCGTTGACTCTGCTCTTCCTTCTGCCTCTTGTATAAGTGGCTGTAGTGACCGGTCTTTGCGTTGTTCCCGCCTGAAGGTCGCCATACTAAGAAACGTCGACGCGATTGAGGCTAAACACCCGTCGAAGCCGTCTGCATCGTTAACGGAAGTCGGCAATGGGTGCCGTGACAAGCAGTCTGCATCCTTGTGATGTCGTCCACGCTTGTACGCGACACCAAAGTTGTATTCTTTTAGGCGTAGTGCCCAGCGCGCCAGACGACCAGATGGATCGCGAAGTCCGATGAGCCAGCATAGCAAATGGGTGTCAGTAACTATGGTGAAGAATTCCGTATAGGTATGGTCGGAACTTGTGCACAGCGAACACAAATACCAGACAATCCAATTCGGTAATGGTGTAGTTCCGTTCACATTTTGTCAACGTGCGGCTGGCATACGCAACAACGTGCTCAACCCCACTATGAAGCTGCACACGCACCGCCCCAAGACCGACGCCACTGGCGTCAGTGAAAACCTCCGTCACAGCAGAAGGGTCGAAGTGGCGCAGCAGCGGTGCTGAAGGTAAAAAAGACTTCAGCAGATTGAAAGAGGATTCGCACTCTGGGGTGCAGACAAATTGCGAATCCTTGCGCAGTATAGAAGTAAGTGGGTGGGCAAGTTGCGCAAAACCAGCAATGAAGCGACGAAAATAAGAAGAGAGGCCAAGAACGCTCGGAAGACTTTTCAGGGTGCTTGGAGTTTCGAAGTCGCATACTGCAGCAGTCTTCTGCTGCTTCTCAGTTACAATTAAAAATTTGTAATCTAACGGCTTTTGTGCACACATTTGACGTCCGCTTAAAGTGGGTTATATCATCAATCACTACCAGACAATGACAATTATATGCTTTCAGATTATTTCCAATAATTGTGTACTGCTGCTGAAGTGTATCTGGTTCAGCTGGTTATTAGGTTATATTCATCTACAGTCAATGCGTAAATTTACAGTTTTTTCCTAATCATAATTCTATCTAAGTATTTGAAAATACACATTGTTTCAGCTAATAAGCTGGCTTTAAATTCGTCCAGTGTCCGCGATGCCACGAGTAAAAATGAAAGGCTGAAATTTATTATACACCGAGACCAATTACGACTTTCGGCACTGTGGGAATGCTTATTTGAAGGGGGTAATAAAATCTTGAAAATAATATGCTGTTAATGTGCACGCCTGCCTGTTTGCTCGATTGAGCGTGATATTCTTGACGCAGTTTGACGTCTCTTCTTCCTTTTATTGTTTTATTGCGAAAGCAATACTACGAAAGCCAAAGCGAGACCTCGGCGATAGAAGCCGACCTGATTCTCGGGTTCTCGCCCAGGCGTACTTCCACGGCTCCTTGGGCTTGCGTCTTGACAATATATGCATTTCACTTTTAGGTACACCCGATGATATTGCCAGATTGTGAGTTATTGGCCCTAGACTTTGAAATTCCAGGGCACCGTCCCTTTTCCTTAGTGAATGCTTATTTCCCTAGCGGTGTACAAGATACAAAACCTCTAGATCTGCTATTACTTAATTGTCGAAACTCATTTCTTCTGGCTGGTGATTTTAATTCGCATCATGTGTCATGGGGCTACAAGACAGATAGTTGTGGCAAGCGTCTTTGGGATTGGATAACAAATAATAACTTTTCCTGTAGAAATTCGGGTTCGGCCACTTTTATAAGAAAACACAGTTAAATTTTGTTAGATTTAACTTTTACCTCTCCCAGTCTCTTCGTTAATAATTGGTCAACACTTGATTGTGGCACCTCTAGTGACCACATACCGATTGCGTTTGAGGTTAATCACCCTGTAACTCCAGCGACTTCTCAGTTGAAGTCATTTATCAACTGTAACAACTTTCAGTCAACGTTACGCTCTAATCTTGAGTCATTGACTAACACGGATGAAGAACAAAAATCAAAACGCTTATGCTCGGTGATTGAGGATTGCCGTAAGAAGTCTGAGATCTTGGTACGGAGCTCAAAGGGGAATACTTCAGCTGTTTGGTTGAATGCTGATTGTTCCCGAGATTACAGACGTAGAAAGGCGGCATGGAAAAAGCTTCTCCACAACCAGTGCCCGAAAAACTGGCAGGATTACAAGTTCATTGCAGCTACATTTAAACGTACAGTTGCAAAAGCGAAGGACGAGTATGATGCTAAGCATTTTGATTTCCTCTCTAAATCAGGCAATCGAACTGCTCTTTTTTGGTTTTTTACGCTCGCGGAAAAAGATTGCGCAAGCAAAAAATCTACATTCCTTTATTTTGACTCCCCATGAAGCAGTAGACACAATTGAAACAATTGCCAAAGGACTGGAGAAACGTTTTTCGTCTGCACTTCCTTCGTGCTCGAAATCTGTAATGCCAATGGAACCTGTTAATTATGATCCTCAAATTTCCGTTTCTGAGCTTTCTCCTATAGTTATGAGATTACCAGCCGCTGCTCCCGGTCCCGATAAAGTAACTTCAAAAATGTTAAAAATTCTTTTTGACGAGTCACCTCAGACGTTATTAGAGCTAGTAAATTATTCCATCAAACATGCTTGGATACACCCAGAATGGAAACTTGCCAAAATAATTCCTTTACTTAAGAATAAAGATGGTGCCTTGTCTATTCATAATATTAGACCAATTGCATTAACATCAAACATTGTAAAATTAATTGAAAGAGTCATACTTATACGTGTTTCGGAATTCATGAATAAAGAAAATATCCTCAGCCCTTGCCAAATTGGTTTCCGTCAAAAGTGTTCCATCTGGAATGCGCATGCTGATCTCGAGAGTCGAGTTCTTTTAGCGCGGCGCCAAAAAATGCACGCTGCCTTGATAACGCTAGATATAGCCAAGGCTTATGATAGCGTTGAGCATAGCATTCTATTGCAAAAATTAAAATCTCTTCAGTTTCCACATTATTTAGTAGCCTGGATATCTGAATTCCTCCAAAACCGAGAGTTTTACTGTGCATTAAATGGCGTCCATTCTGGCAGATATAAGCAAGCCAGGGGAGTGCCGCAAGGAGCAGTCCTTTCACAAGTCCTTTTCAATATACTACTCAGCTCAATACCTGTTAATCATGACGTTCGCACTTACGTATATGCGGATGATATTGCGTTTTTTGCAACTGCATCGGATATTCATTCTCTTTATCTCCACTTGCAAACGTACCTAAACTCTATTGAGAATTGGTTGTGTGGCTTGCGTCTCACATTAAATGTCAACAAAAGCGCAGTCCTCGTATTTAATATAAAAGATTTTGTAAGTCTGTCTGTAATGTATCAGCAGCAAATAATACCACAGGTTAAATCATTAAAGTATTTAGGGGTCACTTATGATGATAATCTTTCATGGCAGCCCCACATTAATCATATTGCTACGAAAGGGGCTCGGGCAGTGGGCATGTTGCGTCGAATTAGTCGTCCCAAGTCTGGAATGCGGACAGATGTCCTTTTAATGATTTATGTTATGTATGTGCGTCCAATTTTAGAGTTCGATTCAGTCTTGTTTTCAGGATCAGCAGCTTATAAAATTCGACCACTTGTTCTTTTGGAGCGAGAAGCGCTTCGGTTGTGTCTAGGACTTCCAAAATTTGTTGCCAACAATGTGCTCTACCTTGAAGCCCGGATTCCACCCTTGATATATAGATTACAAATTCTAACCGTTCAGACGTACTTAAGGATATATGAATCAGAGTTTCACCGATCTATGTCTATTTTTTGCTGTCAACCGACCTCCTTTTTCGGTGTCCATTGGTCTAAATTTCACACCCCGCAGGTTGTTATGGTCAAAAATTTGCTGGACCCCTTAAATGTTTCCCTTCCTAGTATTCTACCCATACAAGCCATCGGTTCATCTATTAAAATTGTCTTTGAAGACATATTCCCGAATAATGCTAAAAACTTATCATCCGTTATTCTAAACGGATTATTAGAAGATCATTTAAGAAGTCTTTCTGCTAGTTTAGTTGTAGCTACTGACGCATCTGAAAGTAATGAGAAGGCGGGTGTGGGTATATATTGTCCACATTTAGACTGGTCTTTTTCTGTCCGGCTTCCGGACTTCACCCCAATTTTTGAGGCGGAGTTTCTGGCGGTGGTACTCGCTTTACGGAAATTAGACTCCTCTTTTTCTAAAGTGGCAGTAATTTCTGACGCTCTATCCTTGTGTTCATCTCTCTCTTCGTCGGTGGATTCTGCAATAGTAAAAACCTTTGTCTCCCTGATCCCTAGACATTTGAAAATTGTACATATGGTATGGGTACCAGGCCACAGCAATGTGGCTTTAAATGAATATGCTGACAATTTGGCAAAAGAGTCCCTTAATGGCCCCGTATTATCTATCCTTCCGCCGACCGCGTACATCACCGCAGCGAGGTTTCGAAGAAACGTTCTATTAAATATTAAAAATGGACATCTTTTAAGATCTGGTGATTACCTGCATCTAAATTATTCTTGGAATAGAAAATTATGTCATTCACGGCAACTTGAGATTTCACTAACAAGGCTGCGATGCCGTATCCCACCTTTAAATTTCTATCTTTACAGGTCTGGTTTGGCACTGTCTCCCGTCTGCGCATTTTGCGGTGAACAAGAAACATTAGATCACTTTTTATTGTTTTGCCGCCGCTTTACTACGCTGAGAAAACAGTTGATGGAAAGGCCATTGCAACAGCTTGGCCTTAGTTTAAGCAGCCCGACATTGTTATCATTTGGCGCCACCATCCTTGGGCACAGTCACAGGTCTGTTCTTGCCGCCATGCAAAACTTTTTACTGGACTCAAATCGTTTGCCTTGCTAAATATTTAAACATCACTTGTTAATCTCCCGTGAGTGTTACCACTTTTCATTTTATATTTCACTTATTTCCCGTTTTGTTTCGTTTCCTCTACCCCTCAAATTATTATTAATTTTTTTAATGCAAGTATATTAAAAAAAAATTATTTCCTACCCAATTCTTGGCCGATCCCCCTCTGTGGGTATGTGCCATAAGTTATTTGGACAACAACAACAACAACAACAACGAAGTGAATCGGCTCCGGGCTCGCAAGACGTACTAAAGGCTTGGACCGTGTAATTCCACATGCACCGGCTCCGATAACCTAGCCTTAGTCGCCAATACCGTGACAAATCTGGTGGAGGTCAGGTCTGATGTCCCGTACCTCTCCGCTAAGCAGAAGTGCTGGTCATATATTCGAGGAAACGCCTGTTCACCGCACCAGCCGCAGGCAACGAGGCCTACCTCCTGAGTTTTCCCCATCGGCTATGACTACCGGCAGCCACGACGTCGTTGCAATGCCTTGAGCGGCCCCTACTTACGTGACGTTTCAGAACCCCCGCTTCCCAAAGACCTTTCACGGGGACACCTATGAAGACGTCGACGACTGGTTGCAGCACTACGAAAGGGTAGCTACCTTCAACCTCTTGGATGACGCCGCCCGGCTTCGCAACGTCTACTTCAGCCTTGAAGATGGCACTAGGACATGGTGCGATAACCATGAAGACCAGCTGTCTTCCTGGAGTGAGTTCAAGCGTCATCTTGCGGCTACTTACGGTAGCTCAGATCGCCGCGAACGGGCCGAACGCGCTCTTCAATCTCGTGTTAAACTGCCTAACGAAACCGTCGAGGCATATATCGAAGACATGAGACGCCTCTTCAAGCGGGCAGACCCTACAATGTCCGAGGACAAAAAGCTGCGCTAACTCATGCTTGGCGTTAAAGAGCAGCTTTTTGCTGGCCTGGTGCGCAGCCCACCGAAAACTGTCGCAGAATTCCTTGCAGAAACATCCACGATAGAAAAGTGCTTCAGCAGCGAGCTTCGGCACAGAATCGTACCGTCCACACCACCTCCGTCTCTGCCGAGTTACCATCGCATGGCATGGACGCATCGGCGCTACGGGTGCTCGTACGTTCGATTGTGCGCGACGAACTCAGACTGCTGTATGGCGCACCTCAACCAGCTTCTACCTCTATTGCGAGCGTTGTCCGCGACGAAGAGCAGCAAGCGCTTCGGCCTCCATTTCCAAGCGGTGAACCTCACCCTGCTCCTCCTCTTACGCCACCTGAGTGTCAGCGTCCCACATACGCCGAGGTGCTAAAATACTCTCCACCCCAGTCGCCGACTTTCGTTCCTGCTAACGTAGCTGCACGAACAACACCGGCCCCCATGATCCAGTACGTAACCGATTCACGACCGTCTAGACGGAAAGCAGACGAGTGGCGTACTCCCGACCGACGGCCTTTATGCTTTCACTGCGGCGAACCGGGTCATGTCTATCGGCGCTCTCCATACCGTCGACTGGGCCTCGAAGGTTTTTCCGCCGATTCTCTGCGGCCTCGCTACGGCGAATGGCCCCGAGCCGTTGAAGATTTCGCAAATGACCAGCGCCGTGGTGTTCCGTTTCGTCTGCGGCAATCTCGATCACCGTCGCCCAGGGCTCGCCCTTCGCCATCTGCTGCGAGGTCCTCATGGGCAGCGCAGGGCAGATTGCCCAGCCCCCAGCGGGAAAACTGAAACCAGCGACCTTCGGGGGTAGGCTCGCTGGACATCGCTGCGCGGGAGACCCTCCATCGACGCGGACACGGAAAGACTACGAATCGACAGTGGAAAAGTCCGCGGTTGCCGATTATAACGCTACCTCGACGCCACCACGACGCACCCGCAACGACGACGAATTGCCGGTGGAACCGACGACGCAACAATGCACCCGCAACAACGACGAATTGCCGGAGAAACAGACGACGCAACAACGCGCCTGCAACAACGACAGCTTGCACGTGAAGCATACCGCGTACACCGACGCAGAGCACTCAAACGCTCAGAAGCGTGATATTCGCGAGCAGCTGTCATTGGACATACCAGTAATACTGGATGGTCGCCATGTTCGAGCTTTGTTGGATACTGGTGCTGATGATTCTATTTTATCAGCCAGTTTGCCGCGATTCTCAAGAAGGTTTTGACTCCGTGGGCTGACACACATGTTCGCACTGCGGGTGGTCAACTGGTTACTCCTCCAGGCATGTGCACGGCCAGGGTTCAAATTCAAGAGTCGACGTTTGTGGTAAGCAGCCTCGTTCTGAAAAGCTGCTCGCGTGACCTAATTCTGGGCGTAGATTTTCTTCGTGAATATGGCGCAATTATTGACCTCCGGGATTTTAAGGTCTCGTTTTCTACTGAGAAAGCAGTGGCCCTCAGCTGTACACAGCGACCACTCAATGTGCTTCGAGTTTATGCGGACAGTGTCACGCTGCCACCCCGAACCAGCACCTTCGTTAATGTCAAATGCAATGCACTTCACAATGGTGATGCAATAGCCAAAACTAACCTCTCGTTACTGTTGACGCAGGGAGTCTGCGTGGCTCCCAGTTTGATCCATCTTAACTGTGGTCAGTCCAAGGTACTTGTTACCAATTTTTCGCACCAGTATCGACACTTTTTTTATAATACTTCCTAAGCTTTCGCGGAACGCATATCTGGTCTCCGAGTGCTTGTCCACAGAAACCGTGCCACAGCCCACATCCCTCGACAACCTCGATATTAGCTCAGAGCTATTGGTGAGCCAGCGTGAACATTTGTTTTCATTGTTACTCGAATTCAGAGAGTGTTTTGCATCATCGTCAAAAGTGCATCAGACTCCCATTGCCAAGCACCAGATCGTGACATTCGATGATGTGCGCCCAAATCACCAGCACCCCTACCGCGTCTCTTCGACCGAGCGCAAGTTATTAAGTCACAAGTTAAACAAATGCTCGAAGTTGTTGTTATCTAGCCTTCAAATAGCCCATAGTCCTCCCCAGTCGTTCTAGTTAAAAAGAAAGACGGCACGTTACGTTTTTGCGTCGATTACTACAAGCTGAACGCCATAACCAAGAAGGATGTTTACCCCTTGCCGCGGATTCACGGCTCTCTCGACCGCCTTCGGCGTGCGAAGTACTTTTCGTCAATCGATCTGAAAAGTGGCTACTGGCAGATTGAGGTAGATGAGCGAGATCGTGAAAAGACGGCCTTTGTCACACCCGACGGACTTTACGAATTTAAAGTTCTATCTTTCGGACTTTGTTCCGCGCCGGCCACATTTCAGCGGATGATGGACACTGTCCTCGCCGTGCTTAAATGGCAGTGTTGCCTAGTCTACCTAGATGACGTGGTGGTCTTCGCAGAATCGTTTGCACAACATCGTAAGCGCCTGCGGTCAGTACTCGAAGCCCTTCATTCCGCTAACTTGACACTTAAGCCACAGAAATGTAATTTTGGCTACCGAGAGCTTAAATTCCTCGGTCACGTCGTAAGCGCTGCCGGCGTGAAGCCTGAGCCTGACAAGCTTACTGCTGTTGCGGAATTTCCGATTCCACTTGACAAGAAAGCTGTTCGCAGAGTTCTCGGCTTGTGCAGTTATTACCGCCGTTTTGTCGATAACTTCGCTGATCTTGCTGAACCGCTGATTCGGATCACCCGGGGAGACACCCATTTTGTTTGGAGTCACGAGCAAGGAGCTGCTTTTACCGAGTTGCGCCTCCGTCTCCAATCGCCGCCTATTCTAGCCTATTTCGATGAACACGGTGAGACAGAAATCCACACTGACGCCAGTAACATTGCCCTTGGGGCGGTTCTCGTGCGACGTCAAGAGGGTGTGGAACGAGTCGTCGCCTATGCAAGCCGTACTTTATCCCGCGCCGAGATGAACTATTCAACTACTGAGAAGGAAGGCCTCGCCATTATTTGGGCTGCTGCGAAATTTCGCCCCTACCTTTATGGTCGCCCATTTAAAGTGGTCACTGACCACCATTCCTTGTGTTGGCTGGCCAACCTGCGTGACCCATGCGGCCGCCTGGCGCGATGGAGCCTTCGCCTACAGGAGTTTCACCTCACTATAGTCTATAAGTCCGGACATAAGCATGAAGATGCTGACGCGCCCCCTCGTGCACCCGTCGAGCTCGTTCACCACACACGGGTGACTCTGGCAGTTCTCTCGGAGCTGTTGATGCTTCAGATATATGTCTCATCAGCAGCGTGCTGATCAAGAGTTACGAGCCCTGATCGATTATTTAGAAGGTCAGCCAGCCACAATACCTAAGTGCTTTTCTCGGAGCCTCTCAACTTTCTGCCTGAGAGGTGGTGTACTCTATAAGCACAGCTCTATATCCGAGTCGAAAACCTACCTCCTCGTGGTACCCGCAGCTCTTGGAGAGGAAATCCTTTCCGCGTGCTACGATGAACCAACTTCTGGCCACTTGGGCTATACTCGCACACTTGCTAGAATACGAAAGACATTCTACTGGCCCATTCTTGCCACTGTTGTTAAGCGCTATGTTAAGAGCTGTCGGCAATGTCAGCGTCGGAAGGTTCCGCAATCAAAGCCTGCAGGCCTCCTCGTGCCCATAATACCACCACGCGCACTGTTTGATCAAGTCGGCATGGACCTTCTCGGTCCTTTCCCTCGATCCTCCGCGGGCAACCGCTGGATAATCATCGGCACAGACTACCTGACTCGATATGCCGAGACCAAAGCGTTACCTAGTGGTACAGCATCTGAAGTTGCCTATTTCTTTGTACACCAGATCATGCTGCGGCATGGTGCTCCGACCTGTATTATTCCTGACAGAGGGACTGCCTTTACTTCACAAATGATGGCCGAAGTTCTTCATCTCAGTGGTCCGGCGCATCGAAAAGCTACTGCTTACCATCCGCAGACCAACGGCCTGACGGAAAGGCTTAATAAGACCATTGCGGACATGCTGGCAATGTATGTCGAAGCCCAGCACAAGACTTGGGATGCTATCCTACCATATGTGAAATTCGCGTACAATACGGCAGTCCAGGAGACGACACGCTTCACGCCGTTTCGCCTAGTTTACGGCAGGGAGGTTCGGACGATGCTGGACGCAATGTTCCCTTGCGAAACAGATACCGAGATTCCTACCGACGCCGAACACTTTTCCCAAGATGCTGAGCAAGCACGCCAACTAGCACGCGTCCACATGGCCAAGCAACAGGACAAGGATTCACGCCGGTACAACCTCCGCCACAAGCAAGCTTCCTTCAACACCGGGGACCAGGTGTGGGTGTGGACTCCTGTTCGACGCCATGGCCTATCAGAAAAGCTGATTTGCCGTTACTTCGGACCATATAAAATCTTGCGGCGCCTCAGCGACGTTAACTATGAGGTCCTCCCAGATGGCCCAGAACAGAGAGGCCGTCGGCTACCTCGTCCAGAGACAGTTCATGTCCTACGCATGAAGCCGTATTTTACGCGGTAACTGAAAGACGGCATCTGCAAACTCTTTTTTTTCGTTTTCTTTTGTCAACCTGTGTGCACGTGTGCCGTGTGCGTCACGCTTAAGGAGGGGGGAATGCCAGGGGGCGCTCGGAGCGAAAGACGTTGAAGTGGCGCTCGGAGAAAAAGGACGAAGTGAATCGGCTCCGGACTCGCAAGACGTACCAAAAGCTTGGACCATGTACTTCCACCTGCACCGGCTCTGATAACCTAGCCCTAGTCGCCAATACCGTGACAATATGTTAAAAAATAATTCTGAGCGTAGAATCCTATTTTAGAATGTTTCCGGTAAGAATTGCTCCAAAAGAGGGTCCCGTTCTAGCTTTTGTACTGATTTACTTCTGCTTTACTTACATGTGGTATTGTATTTACGCACAATTAGTTCTTTCGGAAGAGCAATGCATAAAGTAAGTCACAACCGTTTTATTCATGCAAAACAACAACGTTTTGCCCAATAGATTTTACTCAACACTGTCGCGGTTGTTAATGAGCAGAAGAATGTCCCATCTCTTTATATGATTTACATAAAATGTGGCTTGTGTTTTATAATCGCCAAAATTATTCAGTAAGCAGTTCGGGTCAGTTTTTGCATCTGCTAAGGCACTCATGCTTGAGCCTTTTTGACTCAACGTGCGACCTGTACAACAGAAATATCCAATGTGTTTATGCTGTTGAGTTTTCACTCTTTCACAATCCGTCTACATTATCTCTTTTGGTGCAATCGTCCATGCGACCTTCTCTGCTTTAACAGGTGCACATCGCTATCCATGACCGGGATGTGCACTTGCCTGCAAATATTGCATTATGAAAGTTTGGATTGCTTAGAGCTTTCAATCTGGATATGTACGTGGTGATCGTCTTATAAGAATTTTTGTGATCACGTCAAGATTTCTCGATATAAACATGCTTCGGTCTTTGCTTCTCTCATCAATTTTTATGAGATGGCCATAGACACAATTGGCGTGCATAGTGTGCCTCACATTTTTCTTTTATGTCTCTCGGACTCGAACGTAAATAGTTATTCTTTTTATAACTGTAGAAACTCAGTAAATAACCCTGTTGTGTTTGTGCTGGTTCTGTGGGCGTCTACATTTATTTCCCAAAAAGGCGCTAGCCGCCTTTTTTTCCGCTTTAAGAGCTCTTTTCTTTTTTGGGAAGTAGAAAGGAGCAGTTATATTCCTTAGGAAGTAATAGTTACGCAGGAAGGCGCTCCTAATAAGCAGGGAGGGAAATGTATATTTAGTGTTATACCTAAATACGTTGCTACAGTGCAGCTATTAAGAAACGAAAGACGTTTACCAGAATGGTGCAACAAACTTAGACTTTAGAACAGACCGAACGGCTGCCTTTTCGTTTTTCATGATCCTTGTCGTATGCCCGTAGCATTCAATTTTACATCAACAAGCGCCAAACTAAGAGGAATTACACTCTAGAGCGGTGCAGCTAGTCCTTCTCCATAACGATTTCCCTTCCGATAACAACTCCTTTTTTTCAAAATTTGTCGTCGCTGACAACACTGTTTAACAGCACTAGCACTCGCTAACGAAGCACGGCTATATTGTAAAAGACCGTGTACTGCAAACATGAGATGTGCGTGTACCTCAAAATAAAACTTCCTACACTATCTCTTTTATGGCGAGTTCAAAGCTCATAGAAACAGGATGTAGACGAGACATAACAGATCTACATAGAAACAGTAATGATCTGAGAGCTTGCGAGCTTTTTGATGGAAAATCTGTGGGTCGAACAAATAAAAGGATTATCCTAGTTTGAGCGCAGCACACTTGAAGGCTGTGCGTGCCCGCTCATTTTTTTTTCGGTTAGCAGACGGTCGTTTTCCACTGCGTCAATTTTCTCCATTCTCTCCACCTCTATCCGCTTTTCTATAGGCCGCACCTTGTTTAAGATATCTCCAAGGGAAAAACAGCATGGAGATGGGCGGGGCCACATTTCTTCGTACAAAGAAGTGTGATGTCCCCGATCAAATGAGGGAGAAAACAGGAGCGCCATCCCTAGTGAAAAAGACCGTATGAGTATCAATAACCTCATACAGATTTCTCATACTAAACTAATACAAATCTCATTTATCTCATATATTTCTCATATGATGAATGAGATTAGTATGAGATTATATGAGATTTGTATGAGTTTAGTACGAGTTTAGTATGATAATTTGTATGAGGTTATTGTGACTCATAGGATTTTTTCACTAGGGATGCCTGTCACCGAGTGTTTTAAGCCTAGTTTAGCCCGTCTGCCTAAAATAAGTGGGGAAAAGTTCATGTCAACACAATTTGGATATAAACGTGCGAAGCGTTCAGAAGTTTACTTCAATAGAAATGTCAGAAGGCGGAGGACCAACAGATCCAGAATAGTTTTCTGAAACTTCCATCCGTTCCAAATGAGTTTCCACCAACCATTTGACATCTCCTTCGCACAGATCCCTGGAATAATGAGTTCTGCTATGTGTCAGTTCGCAAACCGTGACCACGTTTGAGAAATGGTTTGACCTAAACCTCCGCTTTCCTCCTTTACTGTGTGATGTGCTACAGACATGAATTTTATTCTGTTGAAAGAACGTCTTGTGCTTGACAGCTGCGGAGCTCTGTAAATTGCGTTGGCACAATCTCAAAGAGCTGCACAGTCGCGGCAAGTACAAGTGACAGGGAGGAACTTCTCGTGGGATATGCTTAGAACTTCTAATTAAAAGTCAGCATCGCGATGGCGACGCAATCTAAAAAATCTCTAGATTTTCACCTCCGCCCATGTACTGTCAGCCATCTGGAAAGCTCTGATTGGCTACTTCCTAATCTCATTGTCAAAAACCGATTAGTTTTGGTCCATTTTACAGCCCGAAAGTTGAGGACGTGAATGGAAGCCCTAGTACACCGCCAACTTGCGAATGCAAAAGTTGATAACATTTCACCCGCCAGAAAGTAGATGACTCAAGAGGTTTATGAATTTCATCTTGAGTCTGAGATATGTGATTTCACAGCTTTCATTAACCTTGAAGCTTCACATTAAAATATGACGAATATTGAGTGTATCATGGCAAAGATTTTTCCCGGAAAGGAAAACGATGCATATCAAAGATGAGGTGGTCCAACCAAGTTCGTGCAGTCAGTATTATTGACTGCACGAACTCTCTTTTTCGCTAACATTCCCACCTTCCTCCTTTCCCTTACGACGCGGTTCAGATGTACACCTGAACCGCATCCGTTCCTGTGAGCCAATTATAATTATTACTATATTTCCCCTAACCTCCCCATCAGCTTGATGGAGAATTACGGTCATTATTATTTTTAAACAATGAAAGGGTAGGTGCATCAGAGGGGTTTCAAAATCTGCGGCTCCGGTGGTGGCGTTGCACTTATTTATACGAAATATCTCATCGAAGAATTTAAATTTTGTGATTATCACATAGTATTAAAATTAAAAAAAAACATCAATATATATGTATATCCTCCTCCGGCGCGTTTCTACTCATAAGAAAGTAATGCTCGAAACTCACCCTGTTATTTTGCCTATGGCTGTTGAACTTAAATGCAAAAGCAGGAAAAATATCTCAAAAATAGTTTTGTATGCACCGTAAATGTGGCCCTTTTCTATGAGTGTATACCCAAATGTTTATTAAAATGTTCCACAGTTACCCTACAAGTATTTATTAGCGCACCCTAATTGTTTTCTAAGAAAGACCTGAATTTGCTTATTGTGAACGCCGCACAAATTTTGAGAGCGAATTGTACGAAGGAACTATCCACATCTTATATTATGTATACCAATATTGTCATGAAAATTAATGCGCAAGGTTCGCCAACTAACTACCAGTGATTTTCAAATCATACAGTACATTAGTTTTCATTGAAGTTGTATACACTCACTTCGAGCGCAGGAAAAATTCCGGAAGAACACTCTCGGCCGCATCGCAAATTTCAGTGTGTGCTTAAGAGCAATTTTTATGTCGTAGAGTTGCCTAACAAATAAAAGGTCTCTTAAACTCCTCGACTCCTTTCTTTCGGGACTCTGTGAGTGACATTATTGAAAACTTCTGACAGAAATATAAATATCGCGCATGACGCACAAACCTGCACGTCACAAACAGGCGTTATATTAAACGTTCAGTATTAAGTCAAAATCAGTTGTGTACGTTTGCTACATGAGACATATATATCTATAACAAGGTGTCATTTCGCTCTTCGCTCATATGTTTTTTCAATCTTACATTACGTTCTAAATCATTACGTTCTTGACTGATAAAGATGGTCATAAAGTCTTAGTTTCTATTTTATCGTGTTTGCCCGAATAGGGTCATTGCAGAATTGTAGGGAGGCATTGTGCATTGGCAGTATGGTAAGGGAGTAAATGCAAAGGGCAAAAATGAGATATGAAGAAGACAATGTTTGCTGCGTAGCGCTGGATGAAATAGCATGCGGCGCACGATTACGTGCGACCATCTGCGAAACGCACGTGATATTAGATACAGAGATAACCCGCAATAACGCGAAACTCGCCATAAAGCAAAGTGGAGCTAATGTTATAAAATAGAAGCAACTGGAACGAGCAGAAATGACTACATACACGGAAATAGGAGAAGGCGCATCACCGAAGTTGGGCACGGAGGGTTGTGGCAAGAGAAGCCTGTTTGTCGGAGCGAAACGCGAGGTGGATGTTTGTAAATATTTGTTCCGGACTCTGATTCCGCAATATGTGGTACTTAGCCGTCGCCACTAATGGCTCCTAGCCGGGATGGTGCAGCGGTTGGGACGCTTGACTGCTGTCACTAAGGATGCGGGATCGAATCCCAGCCACGGAGGCTGCTTGTCGGTGGCTGCGAAAAGCAAGGCGCCCGTGTGATTGATTGATAAAATTTCTTAACTAAAAATTGGAGGTTAGAGGCAGTGTGTTCGGATAGAGTTGGTGAGACAGCAATGGACGGTCGTCCTTGGTCCAGGAGTCCGCTGGCCTCAGCTCCAATTTTGGCTCATTGCACCAGCACGAGCTGATGCTGCGCGGCCAAGTCAGCTAGATGGTCCTCATACTGCTCAGAACTAGGATACCTATTTTATGTATTATGGGGTGAGCCCTACACCCTCGTGTCTCTGGTATAATGTAGCAGTGTCGTATCAGACACATGGGCTTTTGTATCGCGTATAGGCCATATCTTGTGGCATATGGCAGTGCTTGGAATCGTGTTTGTCTGCAGGCGCTAAGTGTAGTGACTTGCTAGTGGTGTCATGTGTCATGTGAAAGTGTGTAATTTGTACGCGTGTCCCTACACATCCGTGTTGTTTCCCCATAAGTTAGTGGTGTTCTGCAAGGCTCTACTGAGGACTCACCCGGCCAGCTATTGTGAAACCTCGTTAGACGGCATCTACTCTAGAGTTACACTTCACCCCCGCGTCGGATATCCAGAAGATTGTGTGTTGACAACCCAGGCTTTCATCCGGCGGGCCGGCCGGCCAGGAAAGTGTTTACTATGAGGCTAATCCTGCTGTTTTGTAAGGCTCCAAAGGCGGCTTGTGAGTCAGAGAATATCCAATAAATGTGTTCTCTTCTGTTTGCTTTCGAGATTGTTTGGGGGGCTATCGCCACCTCTTCCGCCACCCGGGTGTCATTTGGTTCGTATTGTTGTTTCCTATATGCACTTGCCTTGCTGGTCATTTGCCGCGGCTGCGATCGTCTGTCTGCTTTTGTACCTCACTGCGTCTACCTACCCCACAAAATATTTTCTGTCCAGATGTTTGTCAAGAGTTTCGGCTCTGCCACGTCTTCTGGCGTCATCTTTGGTTCGGTCCATATTCCTGGGCAGCGGCGTCTCCATGGACGTCACTCAGATTTCTGGTGCGATGTTTACTGATTGTGCGCTATTGTCATCTATAATGGGATATTGCGAGTGCTGTGCGATTTGAGTGTACGTTAACTAACCGCAAGTGGACAAAATATGGAGACCTCCACTATGGCGTTTCCGGTAGCCTGAGCCACTTTGGCTTGTTAAACCCCATTCAACAAAACCAAACCACTAACTGGACATGGCTTTGCCGAGCACGAGACGAATTGCTTGCCTCCACTACCCAAATATGATTTTGCTACATCTCTTGTTGGGTTCTGTTCAATACACGTAAAGTAGTGGCACAGCTATTCCGTTTCGGCCGCTTCCAATATATTTCCTACTTCTGTGACGCCGATCATCGTTGTACACATTGGTTCAATCGTGCGGCGTAAAAGGTTTGGTATGCCAGATTATTTGTTCAAAAGGCTGATGTCACAAGTGAGGTACCCTAAATGTGTGCGTCAGTAGATAATAACTATAAGCATTTCTTTGTTTCCCATTCATTTTATTTCACATTAGTTTTTTGACAGAGGTTAATGTCAAATATACAACGTGAATACTCTTGCAGAACATAATTTTTGAATGACTAGTAACATCTTAGAAGTCCTTTATAAGGGGTTCATGCTGTGTAAAAATTATCTTTTACTTAAGAATCAGCATTCAATATTTATTTGCGGCTGGATCCCGGTCGCACCTTCTAATGATCTCAGATCTGAGCGATCAGTGAACCATATTTTAACTTCGCATGAAATCCTATGACAATTCCTGCTGATGGCAGTATAAGTTATGTTTCAGCGAGCAAATTCAAGTCTGTTTAGTAACAGGAAATTCGAGAAAGAAAATAATAATACACGAAATTGACCACGGACGCAGTGGTCAGAATGTACTGCAAATTTTTTCTAGAATATAAAAGTAACTCTGTAAAACTGCCTAGAATATAACGCAGGTCGCTGGCTAGTTCGAGTGGATAGGTGGATGTCTTGAAATGGAGAATGCCACATTATTTCTCAGAAGAAACAAAAATCCGCGTCTTTGTTTCGGGCGAAACCAAAATTGGACTCATCAGAAAAGCAGCTAGGTCGGTGCCCACGTTACGCTGGAAATGGTATGTACAGTAATTCGAGTGTTACATCTCAGCTGCCCGGTCTATTATGTCAAACCATTGTACTTACTTTCTGTGCTTTTATTTAAAGAAATAATGGCCATGTAGTCAGCAATGATTCCCTTATTACTTTCACCAGTCTTCGAGGTAACAACAAAAACTGGTGAAACAATACCGCTACCAGGTTCAACTGAGTGTCGATGTCTATGCCACTATAATTACTGGACGTCACAGTGCGCGGGACCATCCTGTTTATTTAAAGAAATATGTATACCCAACTTCTGGGTATTTGTTTTATCATTTCTATCGATTTCTAAGACATTATTATAAGGAGATAACCATGTCAAATTCCCCTACGACTGCGGAATATTATTTATTCGAATTTCTTTTTTCGTCTGTTTTGGGCATCGGTTTCAACAGCTGAGCTATGGCTATGAAGTCCCTAGTGTTGGTAAGTGAGGGATGAGAAAGGCACACTATAATCATTCATGTGTCGTTTGTATTCACTAAAATGATGAAGCCAGCCTGTCTCAAAAATAGGAATCACTACAAGTGAAGAATCGGCAATTATATTGCTGTTTTTTTATCCCGCGCACCAAGACTTTATTGTGACGTCACAACCCTACTGAAAAATTCTGTATAAAATTCGTACAGGACATTTTATACAGGTTTACTATACAGGATCTGGGATACGGCCTGTTACAAATGTATATCTCGTTTTATCTATATTAGCCAGCAAAACACGCGCAAAGCAAGTGGTGAAAATGAAAGCGTTCTTTCCTTTCAAACAAAACAATGAATTGGAGAGTCGGGCTCCTTCTGACAGTGTTTCTGAAAAGGCGGTCCAATATTGCTTTAGATATTTGCATGTTCCTGAAAGACTCCACCCTATTTTTTACCGCCCGAGCAAAATGCCTTCTTTCATTACGCACAATGTATGGACGTTTGGACAGTTCATCTCGCGGCTGCCGTGTAAACAAATTGCCCGCTTCAAAGGCTTATTTGGCTGTTGTTATTACGCCTTTTCCCAGTACCCGCAGTTCAAGAGCTTAGTGGTTTCGTTTTTCCGACTTGCATGCTAAGATAGTTTGGCATTTCCCAACGTAGGGCATTGCTTCTCGCCAGACGATGGCTAATGGTCCAGACAACAGAACAAGCGGTCCAATTTCGAGTCCATTTGAAGGAAAGCGGCTGGACATGACGTTTTGTTCAAATTCCTGAAGCACGCGTTAGAGTTGCGGTAAAAGAGAGTCATTCAGAATGAAAGATTTGCTTTGGTCTTTGCAATTACAGACCAGGTAACGGAGGCTGCTGCACTGTTCCATACAGCACCGACGAGAAAGAAACTCTGAAGTATTCTATTATTGTGCTATCAAGAAAGATCAGTAAACGGATATGCAAGAGCTTAGATTTTCTTGCTAATGCATATTTCCTGTACATCAATGTAGTGGGGGGGGGGGGGGGGTTGCATAGTGTGGTTCAGTAGGGTTACTGGCCCCTTTTTGCCCTCTTCTTGCGGGAATCTGTTGGCGAACAATCATCCTAAACCTGCACGAACTCGCGCCAGTCATCAAAGCTTACCAGTCATAAGTAAAGCAGTAAGATGTGTTGTCGGCCTAGTTGGTGCAGTACTTCAGACATCTTATAGTAGCGCGAACAAAAACACACACAAGACAGGGTACAGGACGAGCGCTAACTGCCAACTGCTTATTGGAAGGAAAGAGAAACATATATTTAAACCCTCGGCCGCTCAGAAGTTCATAGCCCCAATCGCACTCACCCCACCCGGTATCAAAATTCATCAATGACAAGCCTAGGCATGTGTGAATAAACACAACAAGGAAGCGATAAATAAACGATACAGATCTTAACAACAGTCAAACGTAGCAAAGCAGTGTGAAGACTTGAAGCAAAAGCATTCAAAACTAAACAACGTAAAAATTAGAGCTCACAACAAGGTAATAACCAAAGGTAACTAGCAAAGAGGCAATAGCAGTCAATCCCTCGTAGCAAAAGCAGTGTCCATAGCAAAGCAAAAGCAGTCTAACAAAAGGCCGTAAAAAACCAGAACAAACAACAAGGTAACAAAAACATTTTAACAAAAAAACCAACAAGGTAAGACCAAGGTAAAAAACAAACCCAAGGGTAACTAACAAAAAAAATTGTAGCAATAGCAGTCAACATCTCGTAGCAAAGGCAGTGTCATGTATACGAAGCAAAAGCAGTCAAAATCTAAAAATTAAACAAGGTAAAAATCTATATATATTTTTAGATTTTGACTTAGAGAGATATATCAGCTGGATGTTCAGACTCAACCTAACGTGAAGCAGTTGTGAACTCTTACCGACACGAACGTCATTCGTGTCGGTGCTTCTTCACGAAATATGATGCATCCCAACTGGCTAAAAGATTTGCTTCCGAAACAAAGTATCGACTTTGGAGCTTGCCGACGCATCACTACCAATTTCTATATTCTATTGACCCGCATCTAAAATCAAGACTTCCTCCGAAATATCCTCGCCAACTAGAAACTCTTTACCACCGACTTCGTCTAAACTGTGCATGCACAAATGGATTGCGCTACCGTTTCGGTGAAATGAACAGCCCGTATTGTGATAACTGTGGCTCGATTGAAACTGTGGAACATATTCTACTTGAGTGCACTGCGTACGCTGACGAGTGTGCAAACTATGAACGCCGCATGGAGAAGCTCTCCCCACTGCCTTCAACAATGAACAGTCTTTTAGGTCCCTTAGCCCTCTCTAGGCAACAGAGACTCGCGATTAACTTTTTATTTACATATTTGAAAGACATTGGACTCCTTGACAAACTCTAAATTCCCCTCGCATGTTTCCCTCAGGCATTTTACAAGCTGTGAACTCTATAAGCACTTTTGTCGGATCATGCATTTCATTACTTGATTTTAAATCATTACTCCACGAAGCACCTTAACACGTATTTATTGGCCGTATTTTATCTCCCCCTTCAATTCTATTATTTCCCTCACCATTCTTTTTTCAATCTTTCCCTCCCGAATTCCCCTACCCACACAGAGTGGCATGAAAGCGAAATCTAAACGCCGGCAAAATTCTCTGTTTTTTCATTAAAGTGTCTCTCTCTCTCTCTCTCATTCGTGTCGAGACTGAAAAATCAAGCACCGGCGAAGCAGTTGTTAAACTCCCTTTCGGTGACGTGCCATCATAGTTGATAGCATCCGTGTCCACTACAGGAAAATTGCTGGGTGCCTCCAGGCGCTGGTACGGACGACAAAGGCGAAGAAGCGGGCACTAGCGTGGAAAGAGCGTTCGCGCTAAACACCCATATTTATCTGAATACTCCAGTACTAGACCTTATACATTTACAATCCACAATGTACCCTGGCCAATCCTCCGCCGTGGGTGGGTATGCCCCGTTTTGTCTGAATACCCTGGCAAATCTTCCGCCGTGGGTATTTGTCATTTTGTCTTAAGTCATCATCATTATCATCATCATTTAGGCCCGCTTCTACGGCTCATAGTCAGAGGCGTGAATGAATGAAGTTGCAAGTTAAAGCTCGAAGAGCCGAGAGTCGCGATAAAAATTATAAACTTTCGAAATATATTTTCATGATTGTTCGCCCAAGCATTCACTAATATCCAGCTAAGACTTTGTACATCGTCGTCGCTCCCGCTGTAAGCAGGAACAACGAAACAATTATTTTTCTCCTAAAGGTTGCAAGAAGTCGAATCGGTAGTTTAATGCGCGTATATGACTCCCTTTGCCATGGGAGAGGGAAAACGTTTTGACAAAAGGATTAATACTGCACTGAGAGGATCTTTAACTTGCTTTAAGCCTGATGTGTCAGGTGCTTCTTGAAGAGGCGTGTGACAAAAAGAAACGTAAATGTCTCAAGAGAAGCATAAAAATTCTTGTAGTGTGAATCAAAGAATCGGTCATATAGTTACGTGGCGGCAAGTCGATGAAGAATAGAGGGGGAACATGACCGATGGCGATGGTAGATGACGTTTAATGAATATGTTATAGGGCCTAGCGCGAGCGTTCCTGCCCGCACCACTGCCCGCTTCTTCTTCGTTCCTCGTCGGTAACACGACTCGGGGCTACCGAGCGATCGTCCCGATCGTGGACGAGGAAGTTTACCGATGGTGATCATTCCATAGCATGATGATGGGCGTGTCTGGATGCTTGAAGAAGAAGAGGGAGAATGAAGAATAAAACGGCTTGCCGGCACGATAATTCGCGATGAACCTTATCCCAGGACACTCTCGGGCCACACGTTGCCACGACTCGATGGCAGAGGCCAAGGCACGCACCGCATGGCATAGGCACGGGAGGAGGTCTTCAAGTGTAGCGGTGTCTCAGGTCGTGGGGTCTTTGGTCAGCACATCTGGTCAGAGGGGTCGCACGGTCCTTCAGGTCTCTGCTTGTGTCTTGTGGTCATATCTGGTGTCTGGTCAGTCTCTCCTTCGCCGTGTTTTGTGGTCGGGGCGGGGAGACGGGGCGGAGGAACGGCGAGGTCTTGCTGGGTTCGTCAGGCTGGGGAACAGCTATGCGATGCCTCCTAACCTTCAGCCGACGGCGCAAGAAGTCGCAGATTGCCGAAGCTCCGGACCAGGATTATGGGGTGATTATGAAGTACCTCGCACCTCTAACGAAATTTAACGTGGCGGCAAGTTGATGTAGAAATGAGGGGAAACATGACCGATGGCGATGGTAGAGGACGTTTAATGAATATGTTATCGGGCCTAGCGCGAGCGCTCCTGCCCGCACCACTGCCCGCTTCTTCTTCGTTCCTCGTCCGTAACAATATGAATAAGGTATAAAGACCCGTTAAACTGGAAAGTAGTTCGACCTGGCGCGACAATTGGTTAATGGGGTCAAACTGATAGGCTTCTACATAGAGGCGCTAGGGCGCGGTTATCTACTATGTGCAGGAGCTACCACAATTCCTATACATTTAACGCGCATTGCGTTTTGTGCCCTTTGCTTCTGTATCTATTTCGTTATCTGTGAAAGAAATAAGGACTTCATGATTGGATATATGTGCAAGTTTTTCTCATACCAAGCTACGAAATTTCGTCTCTGCATCAGCGCTGTTTTCGCAGGCTCGTTTTCTTTTACTTCTGTCATCCTTTGGCATTAGCAATTTGGTGGCAAAATATTCAAAATCAAAAATCTTTGTGCCACCATTTATTACATATTTAGCATTTTTTCTGCCCTTCCAGCTCGTATAGTAGACGGACTGTTTACAAAACGTTTGTCTTGTGGGTACGCATCAGATATATATATTTTGCCCTCATATAGCGATTGTAGGTAACACTAGCAAGAAAACAGAATACATTGTAAAGTTAACAAGTTTATATCACACGTAAAATATGAGAAAGTGGCTCTATATAGTTTTCATTCAACGCCATCAGCGCATCTGTTTTTTTTCCTACCACATTGGCTGATACAAAGTGTATTCCTAAGCACGAGATTATTTTTTACATTGAAAAATAACAATAAAAATAGCTCAAATGTGTAATGGCTTTAGTGAACGCAGCTATTCTGAGTAGTGGAATACTATCCACACAAATACAGAAATATTCCGCAACACGGCGGGGCTTTATATTATTGCCCCATGCGAGGAGTGCCATCGAAACCATAATTTCAACTTTCAAAACTATAGCATCAGCGTAAAAGATTGGTACGTAATAAGCCCTTATATAGGAACGTAGTAAAGGGCTTCAAACTGATGCTTTCGACTTTTTTACCTGTATATTTCTGTTACAAGAACGCCAAAAAGATGAAAAAAAACAAATAAGCATGGATCAAAACTACTGTGAAGAAGCACCTACTTTTCTCATTGACTGTGCCGATTTGTGATGTCGCCTAAGTAAACGCACACATTGTGCGTAAAAACACAACAATATCTTGAGAAATATTTACCCGATAAAAAATAGCCCATTTCAGAGTTGTGAAAAGCTCCTTCAGGGCAAGAAATAAGCTCTCTCGCTCCCCCGTGCGCGCAAAAAAGCAAAGGCAGACTCACGTAGACATGATCCTTCACACGCCTGAGAGAAAAGTTCGCGGTTCCTGGAAGCGTGGAAATGGAAGCGCTCATCCGCTTCCTCAATGTTTACCGAGAAGTTTCTCACCGCGGAGCAGCTGACTAAAGGAAAGGAAACAAAATACTTTCATAGGAAACTCGTGTTACTCCGGCCACCGATCGAAAATGGTCGTGGGTGACGTTTGCGCAAGGCATTCTCTAAGCGAGGAAAACTAGCATGAAGTTTCCACGCAAGACAGGAGCAGCAAACTCTTGGGGTTTTCATCCCCAGGGATGCGAGCGATACTTTGGACTAGTCCTCAGGCATACGCGGTTGTCGCTTTGCGCTAGTGACCGTGCGGGGATATTTAGTTTCCTTGAATAAAAGGCGTCTATATAATGCTTTCGGGCGAAGGAGCTAATGGGGTGAAGACTTATGCACGACAACAATTTTATAAGCCTCACTCCGAGTGAATGGCATACTGCCAGTTAAACGTAGCATAATTTAACACTCTGTCAAGCAAGGTAGAGTATAAGCGTAAAGGCTTAACTCTTCAGGAGCGAAGGAACAAGACTGCTGTTGACTGTCACCTGAACAAGTCTGTCTGCAGAGGCTGCACAAGCCACGACCGGGCGCCGTCTTTATTTTCATCACCGGGCATTGGGTGACATCCGGACTCACGAAGCCACCCAAGAGGCTCCCTCCTCCCGCCTCGACTGGAAGTCGAAACGGACGGAGGACTGGCGATCGCACTGGAACAGGAGGTCAGGCGCAGGCGCCGATGCGAGATTGTCCAGTGCGGTCTGCATGTAAGCCGGTTGAAGGCAGTCTAGGCTGACGGTCTGTGCCCGGCCTTTCTCTAGGAGGGTAGCGGTTTGCGGACTGCGGGGGAGAACGAGGAAAGGTGCGTCGTAGGCCGGCATTAGGGGAGCTCGGACAGCATCGCGGCGCACAAATACGTTGGTCGAAGTGGCCAGGTCAGGGTGCACAAGAATAGTATGGTGGCGGTACGGAAGCGGTGGAGAAGGTCTTTAATGAAGTTCAACAGGTGTTCGAGACATGACACTGGTCTCAGCGGCTTACACTTACCAGGAAGATGAAATCGCCAATTTAGGTCACACTGGAAAACATGCACATACAGTTCACCATTTTCCCAATGAATCCGGCGAACAATTATGAGAGTTGTAGCGTGATGAATATAACTTTAAACAATAATCTAAGTTGAGTCTCTTCAGAGGACGTCTAAAAAAAAATTGTCTTTCTGTTGTTTATACTCACGAAATGAGAATAATACCAGTCGATCGCAGCAGTGACGTCTTTTTGATATAATTCGGCACAGAGATCTATTTCAGCATGGCTGTATATTAGAAGTGGGTCATCGGCATATTTTTACAGTTTAATGCTTCAAGACACGTCACTGGCAAACACGTTGAACACCAAAAGCGACATTATAGAGCCCTGCGCAACACCGCATTTTAATTGTACAGGGAAGCTTGTGTTTTTTACAATAGAAACAGTTTAAGAGCGCTGTTTCCCATAATCTTTACCGGTCAAGAAACAAACCTCAGAAACCATCAAATACAATTTCTGAAGCAAAATATTACAATTTTTTAGATCAAATGTTTTAGAGCCATCTAAGTAAAACTCACAATCTATCTGATTAAATCCAAATGTAGAGCGCAAGAAGAGTGAGGCGTCTTCCAACAGATCCTGTGTGCATTTACAGAAAGATAAGCCGTACTGGCAGTCATAAATAATGTAATGTAGCCTTATGAAGCTATACATCACCCTGACTACGAGTATTTCCAATATTTACGCCGGAAAGAGCAACGCACATATTGCTGCTCTTCAATTTCTTAGAGATCGCCATTTTGTGAACAGGGAGCACTTTTGCGAGTTTCAGAAGTTGGGATTTTTTATGTAGCAGCGATAGTATTCATCATAGGGTAGGAGCGAGGACTCTGAGACGACGAGTTTTCGCATCCGTGGCGATGAAGAAGCACTCTCGAATTAGTCGCTGCGCAGTGACAAAAACTTCAGCTTAAAACGATCGTCCCGACACTAGTCTGTAGGCCCGAAAGTTTTCCCAGTCAGCTTTCTCGCGTCACAAGGCTTGCAACGACACGGCGCATTACAAACGACCACGCGTTAGCTGAAAAAAATATTCTGGCACAGGCTTATTCTGGCTAGTTAGAGTGCCGTGGCCTTATTCCTTGCGGCACTAATGCATTTGTTCGAGCTTCATTTTTCGGATATGGCCGGCTTAGCTGCTACAGATTATAGTTTTCATGTATTGCCGATGGTCACATCCACATGTAGCAATATCAGTTCATGAATGCGTCCTAATATAATATTTCTTTTAGATGCGTGAACGCTAGCAGAGAAGCAAAAAGAGCGCACACTTTGTGGCTGTGCTAAAAAAGATTTCCAATCATAGACATCTACACTGTGATCCGACCACCTGTAATTAATAATCTACAAGCCATCAAGATACTGTTTAATTACGACTCACCTGTGAAACAATGCAGCAGCCGACGAAATACTTTTAGTCACTCCTCTGTATGATAACAATCTCTCTTACTGAATTCGAACTGGACACACAAATTTTACCGTGTTCTAAACATGATTGGACCAGTCTGTGGCTAATTCCTTCTTCCCAGGTTACTTGTCTAACAACGGATTCATTACCACCATCAGCGAAAATGTTTAGATGACTGAAACAGATATGTTGTTCCACTTTGAGGATATCAAGCTCAATATCACCTATCATGCGCAAGTATTGGAATCCTGTCATATTCTCGCTGCCCATATTGAGTTCCGCCATAAAAGACAAAATGTTATTCGAAGGTTGTCGATAAGTTGCTATCAGGGCAAATCTTAGGTCCCTATTGTTGTCTTAAGAGCAACAGCCTCCGCCCAATTGCAAGTAAACGAGACTTCAGTGAGAACCCAGTCATTCTAAACAAGCATTGCTACTCCTCCAACCCTTCTATCCGGACTTGTTAAAATGAATTCATTAAACCCCTCGAGGTAATACTGGCTAACAGCATGTTGCGGTATATTGATTTCAGTGAGAACCAAGGCAATAATAATATAATAATGACAACAATAAAACAACCTTTATTTTAATGTGAGCAGGAACAATCATTTCGTATTTGTACTTCATACAAAAACGAAAAAGCAAGTGCATAAACAAAGTATTACACTCGCAAGTGGAAAAAAAAAAAACAAGACAGGAGAAATAACAAACAAAAAGTAATTTCAATAAAATGAGTCATACAGAGAATGAAATCTATGAAAAATATATTTAAAAGAACATACTACAAAAAGTATCAAAAACTCAGGAAGAACAGCTACTGTCAGATACAATGAAGAAATATAAACATTGAAAGCGTTAAAAACATCAGATATAAATGCACAGTCTATAGGTTAAAATAATAAAACGAATGTGCGCATAGCCCGAAGTAAAATGGATTCAGTAGTAGAGGAGATGCTGAGAATACGCTCGAAAAGCACATCGAGGCCATTAATCTCATCAACCCTGTACAACATCACATAATTAACAGAATAACAGTAGCGAAGGCTATTCGGTTATTGAGTAAAAGAGACAACGTAAGTTTTAGAATTGAGAGTAATCCCATTCTTTGTGCACCAATTGGACAAGCAGACATTTGCGACTGCAAAGAGAAGCAATCTTGCAAGAATTTATTACCTTGAATATGTTTATATCGTCAGCGTAAAGGAGGAAAGGAACTTGGTGACTAGGACAAAAACCACACTAATAAAAACAGAGAAAAGAAGCGGGCCTTCTGAATGATGGGGTACACAACTGGTTGCCGGCTAAATGAAGGATGTCTGTTCACTGGGGCTGACAAAGCAGGTGCGATCAAGGACATAGCTGCGTAGAAGGACTACAATTGAGATCTTTATTCCAGAGAACAGGAGCTTTTGGAGAAGTAATGACTGTGTGACAAAAGGCTTGCTGAAACCACAGTACACAGCTTCAACCTGACGTCTCTGAAGGACTGCAGCTGGGATATACATATGTCACAGATTTGACAGGGTAAATGTGGTAGAACGACTGGATAGATGCCATGCTGATTGCATATGATGATATGTTTAAGATGGAAGAAAAGTACATTGTACAAGGCTAAATCAGAAAGCTGAGAGGTTCCACATAAAACAGAAATGTGACAGGATTGGAAAGATTACATTTGTTTCCTTATTTGAACAGAAGTACGGAGCGAGCCCATTTTACACCCACGAATTTATTCAATCCTTATTTGACGGCGCAGAGACAGCTATATTTTCTTGGTACTGCAGTACAAAAAATACAAATGCACTGAACAACTTCACGTACAGAGATAGAAGGCAAATGAAGAACAAAATAACAAAAAACTGAATCTAGGGTGAAAGTAGTAGCGCAGAAAATGAAAACGATAAGCAACATATCTCGGAGATCACATCAATAACCAATCGTCCGAGAAAAGAAGAAATAATAGTCGTTGACCATATTCCCGCAGAAGTTTACAGATAACAAGCAACCATGACAAGAGTGCACAAAATAGTGTCCCTTTATCAAAGATAGATATAAAGTAAAATCTTTACTTCTACCGCATACCAAGCTCAAGTTTTCTGGTGGCAGCAGCGCTTTGTACCTCGCCACCCGTGTCATTATCGACTGTCATTTCGCGACGAATAGCTTGTGATTGTTCAAGCTATCGATCCTGCCGACGCATCTGCTGTTAGTGACGGCTCTACCATGCATTAGGTCATCACCCTTGCTCTTCCTTCTGGCAACACCGATCCGACTAAATGTCACTTTTTTATCCGCCCGTGGATGCTTCTCTGACGCCGCCTCAAGGAAATCAATTCTTCACGTGGCATCAGGGATTAGGCATCTCTTTCCATTCTCAAAAAACTTCATAAGGCATTGAGGTCGCCCACCATGGTATCCTGCGCCAGCGCCTTTACTTAGTTTCAGGGCGCTCAATGACGCATCGTCGCTAATGCCCCACCCTCTCTAAAGTCGGTGGGCTGCTCTGTCGTGCTTGTGAAGGAAAAGGATGAATCCATTTTATTATGCCAAAATGAACACAATTACTCCGATCTATTGCGCTCGGTCCTACGGGACAAGACTAAATACTTTTCTCCCCTTAACCTACGCTCTGGATAGTGGTGGTACTGACCGCATTCGTAACGCATGACGGGCTTTTGAAATTAACGTCATGCCTTTGATATGTACAGGTTATTTTTTAGCACACAATGGGCAACCTTCAACATAGAAGGCGTGGCTCTGCCACCTAGGCGATGTAATCTTATCCATGAAATTTTCATTAAATCTTCGACTCCTCGAGAGTTTTGTTCGGTGTCAGCATGGCGCCGGCTAGCAGAGAAATTTAAAGTGTCTCTTTGGTGGCAGCGGGCGCGCGCGCAGGGTAGGTATTGGTGACAACAGCTTCAGCGTGGGAACATATCCGGTGGAAAGGAGCGATAAATCAGTGAAAAAGAACAACACGCGCTGTTTTACTAGGAAATGCGAGGAGGGGAGCGCAATCTATACTTTTTATTCATGAATACCGTTCCTGTAAGAGCAATCAGATACAAGGGTACAGTGCCTTGGTTCTGAATAAATTCGAGTGTAATTAGGTTACTCTGAAGAGGGTCAAAAATAGCGCTAACGCATTCAAGTTTCGATCCATTTCTTGTCTTGAAGGTAACTAATTTAAGAAAAGGAGGTGCAATTCTTGATTGCAGAGCAAGTAGCTCAACAAACAGCTGATTGAGTGATGTTCTTAAAATGACGTATCCAGGATAAATATTTTCAGACATAGATACGTCAACATTTCCGGGAAATAGAAAGAATAACACAACTGTCTTCAATTAAATAAATAGCATGACTTATTTACAACGGCGGTGAGAAGGTAAGTTGGAAGTCTTACTTACATTCAGCATCATGATCAACAAGTTTCACCAAGCTAGGACTTGGTTAAAACTGTTTTGCACGCTGGAAGCATCAGTGTGATTATTTATTGGGTAAATAGGGGAATTTGGGATAAACTTTTATGTTATGTCGTTAATATATATTAGGAGGAGAAGAACAATGAAAACAATTCACTGGGGTACTCTAGAGATGACGGGAGATATGGAAGAAGACTGCCAGTTTGGTAAACAAATTGTCAATTACTTTGGAATCCTAAGATCCATTTCGACACAGGTGGATGGAGATTTAGATGAAAAAGTTTCGCTATTGAAAGGTTATTGGGGATATTCTCAAAAACGTTTTGAAGTCCAAAAAGAAGACGTTAACAGGAATGTTCTGGTCAACAAAAGAGCTTAACTCATGAGTGAAATGAGCGAGCTGAGTGTCACGTGAACGTCCTTTTACAAAACTCATGTTCATTTGGATCAGTGAACTTAATAGCGGATAGAAAGTTAGCAACGCTTAAAGAGATGAAATGTTCCATAATTTTGGATCACATGCTGCATGTGATGGAAGTGTGCCGAAAGTTGTCTGAAAATTGTCAGTACACTTCCTAAATATCGGAAATATTTTGGCAGTCCGCAGTAATGCAGAATTATAACCAAGGGCTACTGATTGCTGAAATATGAGAGACAAGGTTAAGTTGCATATATGTTTAGTGTTTTTAAAATGTTAGCAGTAACGCTGTCAACACCAAGAAATGACGTATCTTTAACGAGCCAATACGTTTAATGACAACGCTTGGATTGAAGATAGTTTCAAAAATCTGAAAATAAATAAAACAGCCGTGCATAAAAACAATTTGCAAGACGCTCATGGACGAAGCGTGGAACAAAATGCGCTGTTTAATACATTAGCTAATTCGGAGTCAGAAATAGGAGAGCCGTCGAGATCAGAAAGGGGTATGGTTTAGAAACATTGGGACAAATATATTGCCTTAACCATTTGGGGTTATCATTTATCGTGCTAATGAAAGGTAGACAAGCAAAAGTTTCTATATTCCTAATGGTAAACTGAATGCATAATAACGCTTGATTCTGCATTGAGCTTTTCAATTTTAACAAATTGATGTCTTCTGAAAGGAGTGTGCTTCGCATGACTTGAAAAAGCGTTAGCCGTGGCTACTTACCTTTACCGGTTTCACCTACATCACTACTGTAAAAGAAGAGACATCTGGGCGAGTTGGTACGGCGACATGATAAAAAAAAAACAGCGCTACAGACGTGGACGGAGGTGAAGAACAAACAGGACAGGCGCTCACAGGCGTCCAGGTCTATAGCGCTGTTTTTGTTATCATGTCCATTACTACGTCGCTCTCAAATTCAGGTTCAAGAAAGCTCTGTGGTCCCCCCCCCCCCCCCCCACCCTCACCCTTTTCAGGCACAGAGTTCTGAGAAGTGTCAAATAAATCCGCACCATATGGCGCACATACCTTTTTTCCAGCTGAATCCTAACATGTGCGACGGATTCGCACCGACGGCCTTTGATTTTCGAAACTGTGATAAGGGCGAAATTCTGAGGCCCATGGCTAAAGAAGCAGTGCTAGTTCAGGGGTTCGGGGTTCCACTATACACCCGAAGGAGAATGATCAACGATGAGAGGCAAGGGGTGCTCATACGTGAAGTGATCCCCCTATCGCATGAATAAAGCTGCAACCATAAAGTAAACTACTATGCGCAAAAGCCATGTCTTTACCTTCAAGCCGAATATGATTGTAGCAATGCAAATTGCTCTCGTGTACGTCCAGGTTTAACCACAAGTTAAACTAGAGCGAATTTATATCTAGGGGTTTCTACAATGCCTTTCAACTGAGAGCTGACGAGCGAAGCCGGCATTCATAGTTCGATCACTGACGAGCACATTTGTTGTTATCTCAACCGCCGATCTTAGTTATTTTGCAGGCACAAGACAGCCAAATAAAGAGTTTCATTCGAATGCAACGCTAGTGTCTTCATTTGCGACTACCGAACTTGTCACCGCTACATGACCATATATACAGAGATCCCCAGCCCATCGAAACCATTCGAGACCCATTTAGAGCTCCCTATCTTGATCTGCATTATATTTTTGTTCGTCAAGATAAATAAGTAGTAAATATTGTCGCGTGGTGGTGACAAGACCGTGAAAAACAAAACAGACGACAAGCGTTATTGCACTGGAATTACCTCTTTATTGGGCTGACTTGCACACGTAAAGAAACTAAGCAATCAGCGGTGGCGATAGCAACAGACGTGCTAGCCGTCGTTGAGCAAACAATGTCGGTTTCGCGTGTCAGCGCTCGATTTCAAGGCTGCAAAGAAAGATCGAGATAAAACCGCAAATGGTGACTAGCAAAACCTAGAACATGGCAGAAATTTAGGCGAGCGGCCGGAATTTTTGAGAAACATCTCGGAGCATCTTGCGCAACAAACTGATAAAGCTGTGTCTCGCGACCACGAGCATGCTCAAACAAAGAACACAAATTTGGTACGCATTCCAGAATCAGATTGATAAAGCCGCAAGCACTTGGCTGTCGAAAAAAGAACAAATTTACCGGTTTGAATGGGTTACGGCAATTATAATTCACTATTTTAAATTATTGCCTGACAGAAAACATGACGTTGCGAAGGTTGGATATATTCGAAAAATTGTTAGCTGTGTAGTTGCTATCAAGCTAGAATTTACATAAAGTGATTTTTTACCAGCAGAACGGAATACCTGGCGCGATAAAAATACTGTATCGCGAAACCATTGCCAATCTACAGTGCAGAGAAGCGTCCCAGAAAACAAAATCACAATTTCTGTGCTTTTATCTCACCAATAAAGCAAGGTGTACGCACTTTTCCCAGTGCAGGGTAGCAAACCCTTTTCGTTTACCGGTTAGCCGGCCTGTCGTTCCTCCTCCTCCTCCTCCTTGGCAATTGATATGGAATAAGAGCTGATCTCTGCATATATTTTTGAAAGCGTAGAGCTGAGCCTGAGATTGCTGGAAGCAACGTAGCTGGCCGCTGTTCGAGCCTGTCAAAAACATCTGCCTTGACACTTTTCTGCCTCAAGGCAATAATTAAGAAATAGCTAATCCATGGTTGTAATTGTGGAACCTTGGTGAAAGAAAAAATAGGCGACTCTGAACGGCACTGAATTGATCTTACAGGGCTGGGGCACAATGTGTACTTCAAACTTTCTTTACACGTACCTGGGGGCACCAATATATATATATATATATATATATATATATATATATATATATATATATATATATATATATATATATATATATATATATATATATATATATATATATATATATATATATATATATATATATATATACATATATATATATATATACTGCCCAAAGTTTAAATATTAAGTTGTCAAAGAAAGCTTGCGCAAACTCTAAATTTTAATATAACAAATTTCGCTTTCTCTCTTTTGCAGTTATTTCGAGCCCGATATAAAAGTAGTACCAGTTGTCGAATTTGTAACGTTAAGATGTAGAGTACGCTGCTGGCGGACCTCCGGCTCTCCATTTCTGTGATTAGTTCACTGGACCCGCAGTGATTTATGAATTCATTATCCAAACCATGCAAAGTCCGCTTCACTGCAATTGACGAAAAGGATTCAAGTTTTCTTAACTTGTACAGCAATGTGCCAGGTGTTTGCATGCCTGCTATCATACAGGCCTTAAATATTTTAATACAAGCTTAACGGACGCCATATAGAAACGCTAACGTTTTGCTGAACAATCTGTACGTTAGGAGAGGAGAAATAGCGAGAGTTCAGGTTATATAAGAATTGCGTTTTTAAAAATGCGAAACGTGAAGCATTCAGAAAGTTCTAGCTTTTTAAAGCTTTCAAGCAAATATTCTACTTTAGAATATTTCGAAACCCGCGCCAGCGGAAGCAGTGACGGACCTGTTTTATACATTGACTCGTGCAAAGCTCCCTCGCCGCTAATACAAAAGAAATTATGAGCAATAAAATCACTAAACTTTAATATATTCCACAGGCAGCATTTAGCGTTTCCCAACTGTTTAGGCATTTGATGGAGTTCCGTAAGCTAAGTTAGACAAAAGAAGGCTTTTATTATGTAATCGGTTTCTTCGTTTCTGCCTTTAGAGACATAAAGCGAAAATGGCCACAGCTGATGTGGATGTTGGCGGTGCGTCTCTCCAGGGTGTCTGCCGTCAACACTGCTGGCCTGAAATTAGCATGAACGTGCTCGTTTGGCCCCCGACGAATGTAAACACTGGCACTGGCTACGCCAGGTTTTCTCCAAACGCGACATCCATTGTGCATCGTGCGAATGTCACAAATTTTGCTCGCTCACGTATTCTGCGCAAATGTCACGTCCCTCGGCCAATTATGCCTTTCCTGGGAACTTGGCGCGCATGTAATTAGCACAAAGGCACCTTTGCTGCCTGGAGGAACAATAACAGTACGACTATGTCCACAGTCCGAATTCTCATTCAGGTAGGAATTAATTGCCTGTGTGACAACAACGTTTTCTCTAGCATGATGAAGGAACAAAAGAACTTATTTTGAGGCCTTTAACGCAAGTTTGAATAGGAGTTGATTTTATTTACCCGGCAGGAAATTTTCATTTCTGTTCCATCCCATATGCTCTTCCTCCTCGAAATATGCGACAAATGCTATATAAAAGGAGGATCCGCTGTTAGCGGGAGTAGAGCAGCTAACTGGAATGTATTTGTCAAGCTCACTTAATGCGACTCACTTGAAAAGAGACGACTCATGAAAAAAATTGGTGCTTCTTGTAGCCTATGACAATGGCTCAACCCCTTGTGGCTCGTGATTTACTGGTTACAGAAAAGTGGCATGCGTGCCACACAGACAATTCTATTACGAACAGTATTTCAAGTCAAATAATAATACAATAGGTTTTCAGGTGGTGTTTCTTTAAAGGTGATTACTGAAAACTTCTAAGCTGGAAAAACAGCCACTTCCCAATCCTATATATAGTCAGTATATTTCAATTGCATTACCAAATTGTCCACAATGCTCAACTCAGTAAGATAAGAAAATAATGTAAAGCTAGGGTAGAGTTTCTGTAAAACTGCACCACGAATAAACTTTTGGCATTTGTTTTATAAAGAACTCTCCGGCGCTGTATGAATATACAGGCAGGTTCCCAAGAATTGATTCAAGATGTAACAGTTCAGGGCTACTGAAGCAGGTTCTTGCAAATGTCCGGAGTCCTCCACTACGGCGTCTCTCATAGCCTGAGTCGCTTTGGGACGTTAAACCCCACAACCGAATATCTCTAAGTACAGAGCTTTGACGAACCTATCTGTTCTATTTTTGGATATCCTTTCTTGGGCATTAAAATATCCAGGTAAGCTTCTAAAGCAATAGTCAGGCTGCCACACTGCAAGCCCGTTTTGCCAAATATCTCGATATTCGTTTTCATTCTCTGTGGCGTAGGAAATCCTTAGGAGACGTAAGCTCCCGCTTTAAGGGTCTGCCGCGTCAGAGTCATTTGCCACAATCTATGGCCCTCTTTGGTGTGCTCATTCGTGTACATGCCCTTTTCTACTGGCTTAATGACTAATTCTTACATTTTGCCTCTATTTAATGACACAAAGGCATTAGCACGCAGGCGCCAGCTACCACAATATATGCAAAACCAGCCGACATAGATATGAGCCATCGGTTTATTGGGTCATTATGAAAGCGCCTGCGTTTATTAAGGATAGATTGTCTAACTTAGCATCTCTCTTATAACACGTCCTTCCCTGAGTTTAGAGCCCCTGATGATGGTTTTGTGGCTAACCTTTTGTTCGGCTGCCCAAGTTCAAGGGATCCATTAATACTGGCATTTTCTTGGAGGCAGGATAAAAAAAATGGCAACGTGCTGTGTAAGGTTAGTACGCGTTAAAAAGCCCTGCATCTCTGCAGCATGACGAGGTCTGCTAGCCCGGTTACAATCCGCTGACGAATTATACTGCATCATATCACCAGCCAACCAAACGCTGTAAAGGCAGACTCGCGATTTTTCGCATTCCATGCCAACATTACAACGCCGAAGCTCTAATTTGTGTAGAAGAATGCATTTATATATGTCGTGGTAAAATATTTTGTTGCATATTTAAGCCAGAAAATATTTTTCTCATGGAGTAAATTAAGTCGCTTCATATTCACAATATATCTTTAGTTAATTTTATTATCATCATGATCTTCATGAGCCGCACTATACCCACTGTAATATGAAGGCCTCTCCCATATACTTCCAATCAACTCGGTCCTGTGCTAGCTGCATGTTGTACTAGCTGCATCCACTTGACCCATGCGAACTTATTAACCTCATTCACCCACCCAATTTTCTGCCGTCCCCTGCCGCGCTTTCCTTCCATTAGAATCCAAATAGGTACCCTAACTGAGAATCGATTATTCTTTCTTCACACTCTCCGCCTTTTTCATGCCCATTGCTTCTTCTTGATTTCCAATAGAATGACATTAAAGCGAGTTATCTCTAAGCCACCCTGCAGGCTTCCTATCTCTTAGCGTTACACCAACTATTTTTTGTTTCATATCTATCTGAGTTGTCCTTAACATACTAGAACCCTTTTCATTAGCCTACCCGCTTCATGTAGTATACTTTCCACTTGAGTAGTAATCAGGCTATATTGTAAGCAATAAATCTTGCATACGAAAACATCTTGTCGAGGGCTCCTTAGTTGTTTCTCAGCCTCATCGTTTAAGAATGAAGGAGATTTTCTTGATTACTCATCCTAAATTAGAGTTTAGCTAACTCGAGAGAGAGATTAAAGTAATCCTATGATTAAGCAAAAGGACTATTCTTTCGTAGGCCTAGCTAAACAGCAAAGCAATTACATTTCATTTAGAATGGAGGCGAAGTGTAGTCTCTGCGACCATTTGCCTGCATGCTAAACGGATGATGGATACAATTCGATTATTGTGGCGTCAACTTGACGTATCTGTGATGACATGTTTCATATGACTGAAGGCAATAACAGATATCTGGCGTGGAACTACTTACGAATGGCTTTGAAAGCATTGTTCAATATCGGCTTTGCTATGCGACCAGTACCTTTAGGCACCATGTCTTGTAGCCATGTGACTGGGAATGATTTAAAATTTGAAACACAAGAAAACGTAGACTGTTAAACAATGTTGACTGCTCTAGCATCCCGCGGCTAGCGCGCCGGGCATATGGGAACACACAATATGTATATAATATATATATATATATATATATATATATATATTTCCGACGTTTCGGGCCCCGGCCGAAACGTCGGAAATAAACCTTTGTTTTCGTTTGTGCGCCCCTACCTCATCTTACACATATTTCTGGATCTTGGAAGACTTTAATGAAACATATATCTATATATATATATATATATATATATATATATATATATATATAGGTCGCACAACGCTTAACGTTATTATATTCGCTTTTAATGACAGTTTCGGACGGTGCACCGTCCTTCTTCAGTGTAATATACACATGAATAAATTATGTGCCACCGCTCGGACAAACGTCTTGATTCCAAGCCGTAGCTAGAAATATGCGCACGATTCCCGGAACACCGGTGAATGATGACGATGATGGCTATATAAGGTGATGGAGGGGACATTTCGTTCACCGTGCTCACACAGCTTCTTCCGTCAGCGAAGCGGCCACCTTGACCGCTCTGGAGAGAGGCGGGCCGTCGGGCGTACGGCTTCATGCTCGAAGTGTTTACAACCTCTCCCTTGTGTCGACGCCGATCGACAATGGTATGCGAGGGATCAGCGCGGTAGCTCACGCGGTATGTTTGTAGGAGCACGTTGTAAGAACCGATGTAGTGGTGAAGAAGTTTCTAGCACAATTCTGGAGTGAGGACTGGTGTCCAGAGAACTTCATAACAGGGTGAAAAGGAAAGAGTGCTTTGGTGCCGGTAATTGCGGTTGTTTTATTTTTGATGGTAGGCTTCAGTGTTTCGACGAGAAATTTGTAGCCGATCGGCCATGCGTGCAGCAAACTGGCCGCCCAACGGTGCAGATAGAGAGGCAGGAGCACAGAAGAAACTGGTTTGAAACAATGTTGCACGCTTATGGCCACAACCTAAAAAGAAACGTTAAACAGCGGAATTATATGAATCAACAACAAATGGACAAACGTTGTCACATATCTTATGGTGAAAAGTGAAGTACATTGAAATCATGTCGGACAAGGTGCGGTGAAAGCGCTCGATAAGGCCATTGTCTGCGGAATATAGCTGGATGATGTCTTGAAGACGCTGCTGGCGACGGGAAGTACTTCCGCAAACATGGGAAGAAATGTCTTCCCACAGTGGCAAATCAGCATACGGGGAGCACCATGGCACAAGACGATCAACCGCAGGAAAAGCTCAGCAACTTGAGAACTACACTGGAGGCAAAATGGTGTGTTTCAGCGTACCCAGTATAAGGTCAATGGCGGTTCCAACTCAACGGTGACCGCCGGACCTGAAAGGTACGGGATCCAATAAGTCCATGGCGACAGAATTGAAAGGCGCGGATGGGCAAGGGAGAGGTTTCAGGAGGCCAGCAAGAAGAGAGTTTGGCCGCCCACTACCCTGGAAAGACGCACCGGATGATATGTATTGAGCAACGTCGTGGTAAGCCACCGAAATTCGATAATAAAGGTAACGAGGGACAACTGAAACCCAGCGTTGACCAGTAGGGTGGTAAACAGAGTGGTAGAGCGTTCAGTGTTCAAACCAGAAAAACCAAAACTCAGTGGTAAGACGCCCGACTACTGTGCCGGAGTTCCCGGGTTCGAACCCGACCGCGGCGGCTGCGTTTCGATGGAGGCGAAACGAAGAGGCGTCGTGTGCTGTGCGATGTCAGCGCACGTTAAAGATCCCCAGGTGGTCCAAATTACTCCGTAGCCCTCCACTATGGCTCCTCCTTCTCTCTTTCCACTTTCATTCCCACCTTCCTCCCTTCCCTTACGGCGCGGTTCGGGTGTCCACAGAGCAAGTGTGACAGTTACTGCGCCTTTCCCTTCCTGTGAACCAATTTAACGCAGGCGACTGTTAGAAGCCGGCGATTTGAGGCGGAAGTGAGCGATGAATATGCTGCAGTCCGGATTAGTCAACTGCAAGGTCGGGAAGCGAGTGCTGATGCACAATGGAGACACATTGGTAGGGGTAACATCCAAACAATTGTCAGAATGCTGACATCAAGGACAGAATGTATAAGCTACATGTAAGTTGGTGGGAGTAGACGTCAGCGGGCAACTACGAAGGGCGTCAGCGCCGAGGTGTTTCCGGCCGGATTTGTGGCTGATGGTAAAAGTATTCTATTTAAGACATAGCACCCAGCGGCCTAGACGATAGACAAGTTATTTAACGATGACAGCCGATGACAGGTTCATCTGAGACGATGCTAAGTGGCAGCCATTCAAATGACAACATCAGAACACGAGAAGGCTGAGATTTGATCATAACAATTTCAGACACACCTTCAGACTATTTAAAGGGTTTTTACTTCTGCTGTCTCGTTTTTCGCCTGTTTATTTTCTCTTTTTTTTTTAGTCGCTCTCTTGGTCTATTAGCAGTAGATATCCAGATTCTTCTCAGCAAAACACTAGTCATCCATCTAAGAAAACAGGGACCACACTGCGGCTCTACGGGCAGCAAACATTGTCATCGTCTACCACCTCCCCCCACCCTTTTGTCTTTTTGATTAAAATTTCAAATGCTGTGCTTTTATTTCTGTTTTTATTTTTTTATTTCTACATTGTCCATCATAATTTTTTCTTTCATCATAGGCGTTAAAACGTCTATCTTGTTTTCTTCTGTTTAGTTTAGTTTAGTGGGGTTTAATAGCACATAGGGTACTAAGGCCATCATGCGCCAAGCATGAGGTTTAGTTTGTTATGCGTATGACGGGTCTGAAAATCTGTTTTATTCGGTTTTACTTACAGGCAAAATACTTAACGATCCCACAATGCCGTCATGTTATTGTTACTGTGCCAAGATTTTTGAAATACTATGAATCTTCATTTAGTTCGGCTGCATGTTTTTGTTAGTAACGTTAATGCTGTTCTTTGGACCCTTCTCCGCCTCATTCCTTTTCTGCGGTCCTAGTTCCGCAGTTTTTCATTCTTGCTTTATTTTTTTTTACTGTTCACTTCCTTTCCTGAGGCCGCCGCTTGTCTACGGAAAAAGCGGGGCTTTTACAATTTGAAATGTCGCTGTGATGTTTTTGTGAAAAAGGGCTCCGCACGATCTGGTAACGAATTCACGTAAACCGAAGGGAAGGAATTTAGCGAAAGTGCGCAGATTGCGCTGCTTCTAGTGGTTCCTAACAAGTAGTTGTCGGTTGTCGCTCCAGTGCGCAACAGGATACCTGATACAGGCCCGCGTTCAATGCCGGCGCGAGGGCGTGGCTGCCTGCTTCAGCATAAGGGCCGCGCTCAACGTTTCTTTTCGACCCTCCCCGTTTTTTCTTTTCCTAGTTTTTAACTTTTTCTCCCTCTTCTGTCCCTCTGCACATCCGTTCTCCTGTCGTTCCACGTGCACCATTGCAATGTCCGCTGTTATAATTTTTGTTTGTTGGCTTTTTGTTGGCGCAGCGGCGCCTTTTGGATAAAACTGGCTATGCTATCTAGCTCTCCCTGTCGAACAAAGCTGCGTTGACGAAGAAAATAGCACTCCTGAAACTGTTGGCGAAATAACTGTACAAAGACACACGCCCATTGAAACCTACTAAATCTATACATATACGCAGAGAGAGAGAGAGAGATGGAGAGATTAGAAACTTTAAACGACGCATAGCAGTGTGTTCAGCTCTCGTGAAATCTCCGCTCTTTATAGTGCGTCTGAGAACACTTACACGACAAGCAAGCACAGACTACAGGACACCGTTTGCAAAACATTTCGTTTCCTCTCAATCCTTTTACTGTGTCAGCATGCTCGAAGTCGTGCCGACCTATGCACATTGTTGAGTTGTAGACAACTGGGGAAACAGCTGGTGCTGTCATGATCTTCTATTACGGTCATAAATGCGTTCCTTACTGAAGGCAATTTCGCCTGAATGATGCGGTGCTGCACAACAGAGAGCACTGTGGGCGGAGGCACAAAAAGTGGAAACCTATTGCCATGCTTGATGCTGAGGTTGCAAAGCCTGTTGCGACAACGCTTATATTTGAGTAGTTCGCTGCTTTTACCAGTTAAGGTCCTCCCCTGCGTTTCGACTAGGGGCATGAACTTGGCATCGAGATTTTTTAATTTTTCCAGCCAAATATTTTGTAAACTCATAAAACGCTGATCGTAGAAACAATTCCAAGAAGTATTTTTTTTTCATTAGTGCGCTATCTTACTTTTGTTTTGCCTATGTTCAAAAAAATATATTGGCAGGCTCTAAGGAAAACATCAGAGATCAATTTTATTTTTTCAAATTCAAATCAGATTTATTTTCCAACAAGTGGATGGTCGCCTGGGCTAAAAGCTGTACAAACAGCTTGACAGAGGCCCAGGAAACCGGTACACAACAGAACAGGAGCAAACAGCAGATTCCAAAAGTTCGTTAACATTATGACCATGACATCAAAAGTATTATACAATGTATATCTCTGCAGCACGATATGAAAACAAAACCAAAAAGTTGATCAATGATGAAAACAATGGAACAAGCTCAATGCAGAAAGTTCGTAAAGGTGAGTATGATATTTAAAGAACACATGCATGAATAGATTATATATGCAGGAAGTAGGTTCTTAACTGCTTAGGACTAAAACTAACTGTGTTTTTATGTTTGTTGAGAAAAACGGGAAGATTATAAGCCAAGGATTGTAATTTGTAGTTTGTTCTAAAATGTGGTAGAGACCACGTGTCAGTGCATCTAGTGTTTACTGTTGCAGTGCGGTGTTCAAGAGATGCAAGTTTTACCAAGAAATTGCCCATACCTGTCGAACCGAAATATGTTAATTGTAACAAACAATATTCATAAATATTGTCCACACGGATCATATTAAGTGATGTTGTTAAGGGTTGAACATTTGATGTTGGTTCTAAGTTTACGATGAGACGAATAATTTTTCTTTGCAACACAACAAGCTTGCTCCTATTTGTTTTAGTTGTTGTTGCCCATACTAGAGTACAGTAGTTAACATGAGAAAGGAACAGAGCTTAGTAAATTTGTAGTTTAGCACTTATGGGAAGCAATGTTCGACAACGTGAAATTACACCAGTAAGAGTTGAGACCTTTCTAGAAATATGGTTTGTATGAACGTTCCATTTAAGATGCGAAGAAAAGTAGAACCTTATGCTCGTGAACTATCTGTATGTGCTGGTCTTGAAAAATGAATGGATCTAGGGAAGGAACTACTTTATTATTAGCTCGAAATATAATGGCTTTGGATTTATTTGGGTTTACCTTGATTTTATTTGCTTTGGTCCAGGCTGAGAGTTTACTAAGGACATCATTAGATTTTAACACTAGTTGTCTGATATTATTCGCAGAAATAAGTAGGGTACTATCATCAGCATAGATCACAAATCGAACTGATGTGTCATTGTTGACAATATCATTTATAGGGGCCCAAAACACTTCCTTGTGGTACGCCACATACTATTGGAAAGAGAGATGACCTTTCGTTATTGATGCACTTCAATCTGCATTACCCACATTCTCTTACCTTGGATCCCTGTTAGACCTGAAATGATAAAATGTGGATTCCTTCACTAGCCCCAACACTAATGCCATGGCCGTCTCACCTGCCCTTCTACCGTGCGTACATTACATAGCTTCCCCTTTTCGTTAATATTGAACGAATGCTTTCAGTAACCCTCCGTTACTTATCTGGAAACTCGTGCGATATGGCATGTCCTGTGCATTTTACTATGACTTAATTTTCATTTTAAATAATTTCCCCTGAGCAATTCCTCAATTTTATTTTCATTGCAAAGTCATGCTGTGTGCAACTACGCGCATAACACGCTCTTAGTCTCATCATTTACGTTTGTTTCAAGCAATTTCTTCCATTTACGTACGTGGAGAACTACAAGCCTTCTCTGGCGGCTTTCCTTGCCATTGGGTTTGTTTTGAGTAACATTTTACTTAACGCGATAACGCTAATGGTCCGATTCTGTACAATATTGAACTCCGACGTTTTCGTCGAAAATTTGAGCGAAAATTCTCGAGGATACTTCTGGATGGTGGTAGACGGTAGCACCGTTTACAGATATATCTGTAAACGTTGCTCCATAACTGTCAGGGATTGGTGGTATCTTGTGTGCCCTCAGGAGAACATGTCAAAAGTCTAAGTTTGAAGTACTGGAAAGTTTAAAGGCGAAGCTCATGGGTGTGCGCTGAAAGTGTGCATTCATGTGAGGTGTCCACTTCTCCTAGGGTATGAACAAATAAACATAAGAGAAAAGACGGCATTGAAGACGGATCGAAAGCGGTTGAGAGGCTCCAAAAACGTATTAGAAAAAAGAGCTACATTATCTAAATAAACGAGGAACGTTTGGCACTTGAGGCCAGAGAGTACAGTATCCATCATTCTTTTAATTTGGCCGGTGCTGAACAGAGCCATCAGGAGCAACTTAAATTCATTTAAGCTATCTGGTGTTATAAAGAAGATTTTTCGTGATTGAATTCGTCGATATATATTTTCCAAAAACCGCTTTAAAATTCATAGATGACAAATAGCGTGCATGGTGAAGACGATCCAAAGAAAAAATTAGGGAAAGGGCGTAAACGTCTTCCTTCTTCATGTTGTTCACCTTTCTTTAGTCTGCACAAAAACTTAAGGTGCCGCCTTTTTCTCGATCAACACAACGGCAGATGTCAATTGACTTGTTGAGTGCTGTATAATGTGATCGACAAGCGTGTGCTTGGCCCGATGGCGAATCGCATTTCTTTCCGTTCAGGACATTCGGTAGGGGTGCTGCGTCACTGGTCGTTCGGTGTCGTCCGTTTCAGTGTATGACAACTGCTGTCTGGGCGATTTTTGACGAGAAAGCAAAACAGTCCGCAAACGTATGCAGAAAAAAACTAGAAGCTCGAGTAGGTTAATGACTACTCCATATTCTCGGCGAACGTCCATCCCTAGGATAACATGTCTTGAGCACTCACCCAAAACAACTAAACGTGGTGACAAAGTAGCTTCGCGGATTACAACTCGAGCAGTGCATCTTCCAACCTACATGACTTAATAACAACCTGCCGTATGAATCGGTGGCACCACCTTTTTCTGTTCAGCGGCGACCGCCCTATTCATAACTGAGCAATCGGCGCCTGTGTCCCCGAGGAAACTCACAAACACACTGGCAGGTCGCCGGAAACAATTTTGGTATCGTCGATGAAAGTGGGCAGGGTGGCAGCGGTAGTCGTGGGCTTCGGTGGAGGATGTTCGGAAGTGCAATGAACAGCGGCCGCACCCCCGAGGTCACACCCGATTCTAGTTTCCCCTACGTTGAATGGAGACTGCGTCTGGCATGCTCGGAAGACGCAGGACGTCTCGGGGACAAACTTCGAGGAGAAGGCGTCCGGAACTTTCGGATAGGTGAACTGAGGGAAGAGAGATGGCTGGTGAGGTCTTTTACAATTTCGTGCTTCCGTTTGCCATAACGAGGACGAGGTGCGTCAGGCGTGAAACCGTGCAGGTACATCTGACGGTAAAAGCAGTTTGTTATAGGTGGCCTGGCTCTCCTTCGTAATAATAAAGGGGCATCGTATGTCAAACGTCTACCAAACGGCCGCCTTCCGTGTAGGTTGCCTGGCTTGATCACTGGGTGCAAAAGGCCGGAAGCGCTGCTGGACTGAATGTTCGGGCTCTGGAGAAAAGTGGGTCGGGGTAGGCGGGGGTGAGCATCTCAGCATAAGAAAGGACTGGAGGATTGCGAGACGGTTGTACCAGTGGCTGCAGTGCTTGTTGTACCGCATCGTATATAATGTTGGAAATGGAAACGTGAGAAGGCTGGAGACGCCAAGTGGGAAGGTGTTGCAATTCCTCGCTAAGTGTGAAGGTGTTGCAATTCCTAGCACTAGCCACCACGTGATCGCTGTTATCTCGTTGCAAGCTAGGACAATTTACGGCTCAGAGTTAGTCTGTGTTGTCAGATATATAATATATATATATATATATATATATATATATATATATATATATATATATATATATATATATATATGAAGGAAAGCAGCCAGCAGTCGGCGAGGCCAAGGAAAGCATTGGGGATAGTACTTTTGTCTCCCTTTTTCTTTTTTTTAATGTTTGCTTGATAATCACAGAAATTAGTAATGTAATCTGTTTAGGGGAAAGATAATTAAACACAAAGTAGAAGAAAAAACAACGTGCCGATGGTGGGATCCGAACCCACGACCTCCGAATATCGCGTCCGGTGCTCCTCCAACTGAGCTACATCGGCCGGTGTCCCCCCTGCTACTTGCTTGGGTATTTATGTTATCTGTATACTAACCGCCGCTATGGCTGAAGGTGGCGCTGGTGAACACTCTCAAGGTTAGTATACAGACAACATAAATACCCAACCAAGTAGCAGGGGGGACAGCGGCCGATGTAGCTCAGTTGGAAGAGCACCGGACGCGATATTCGGAGGTCGTGGGTTCGGATCCCACCATCGGCACGTTGTTTTTTCTTCACAATACTTTGTGTTTAATTATCTTTCCCCTAAACAGATTACATTACTAATTTCTGTGATTATCAAGCAAACATTAAAAAAAAAGAGACATAAAAGTACTATCCCCAACGCTTTCCTTGGCCTCGCCGACTGCTGGCTTCTTTCCTTCATGTATTATAACGAGCACCCATTTCCCCTTAATTGATCGGCTTGTAGATTACGGGTGTCTCGGTTCTGGCAGCCTTGAAGCAAAAGGTAGCATAAGAGGGTTCTAGCACAGCTTTCGCCCTCGCTCTTGATCACGTTCTACGTGACGCTGGCGGTAACAAAACACGTTCTACGTCCGCCGCTATGGCTGAGGGTGGCGCTGGTGAACACTCTCAAGGTTAGTATACAGACAACATAAATACCCAAGCAATTAGCAGGGGGGACAGCGGCCGATGTAGCTCAGTTGGAAGAGCACCGGACGCGATATTCGGAGGTCGTGGGTTCGGATCCCACCATCGGCACGTTGTTTTTTCTTCTACTTTGTGTTTAATTATCTTTTCCCTAAACAGATTACATTACTAATTTCTGTGATTATCAAGCAAACATTAAAAAAAAGAAAAAAAATAGACATAAAAGTACTATCCCCAACGCTTTCCTTGGCCTCGCCGACTGCTGGCTTCTTTCCTTCATGTATTATAACGAGCACCCTCATTTCCCCTTAATTGATCTGCTTGTAGCTTACGGGGGTCTCGGTTCTGGCAGCCTTGAAGCCATAGGTAGCGTAAGAGGGTTCTAGCACAGCTTTCGCCCTCGCTCTTGATCACGTTCTACGTGACGCTGGCGGTAACAAAGGACGTTCTACGTCCGCCGCTATGGCTGAGGGTGGCGCTGTTGAACACTCTCAAGGTTAGTATACAGACAACATAAATACCCAAGCAAGTAGCAGGGGGGACAGCGGCCGATGTAGCTCAGTTGGAAGAGCACCGGACGCGATATTCGGAAGTCGTGGGTTCGGATCCCACCATCGGCACGTTGTTTTTTCTTCTACTTTGTGTTTAATTATCTTTCCCCTAAACAGATTACATTACTAATTTCTGTGATTATCAAGTAAACATTAAAAAAAAAGAGACATAAAAGTACTATCCCCAACGCGTTCCTTGGCCTCGTCGACTGCTGGCTTCTTTCCTTCATGTATTATAACGAGCACCCTCATTTCCCCTTAATTGATCTGTATATATATATATGTATATATATATATATATATATATATATATAGAGAGAGAGAGAGAGAGAGAGAGAAAGAAAGAGAGAGAGAGAAGCTGGATGGTGCGTTGCTACAGTGCTCGTGCCATGATCCCATGGTATTAGCTTCACTAAACATTCATCCACGGTTGTCGGGAGGCTACTAGCACAACCAGAAAACACCTATTCTTTGCATTGTGCATAAAATAGGCACCTTTTTGAATACAGCATGTTCGGTTAAGCGTGCTCAAAACGTCGGGTCATCCCTTTAACGAAAACCATGACGCTTTCGTTGGACCTCCTGATTCGACACTCGAGTGCCTATTCAGACTTTCCGCTTGGAGCTTCCAAAAAAATTAACGCAGAAGCTGACTATGAAACTCCTGCAAAGTTTTGAGTGCAACTCACGATTCTCATACCACGTCTTGCGCAGTCCACAAATGTAAGGTAGATTTTCCGCGACTCACGATGGTCGTTCCAGTCGTTGTAGGTGGCAACGGGATCATAGTGGTCGAACAAACCTTGAAAATCTTCAAATCGATGTCTATGGAAGACTCTTAGAGTGCATAACATTTGTGTGAAAAACCTGTAACATCCTGAAGACCGGTGGTTTCAGTGGCTGCTTTGACGGGCATTCTGTAAACGGACTCGGGTGAGCAGCTGATTAGGTTGGAAGGCTTTCCTCACGGTGGCTTCTTCTAAAGCCAGTGGGCACGGTAGTGTCTTTACTATGCTGGTCGCTTCCATTCGGGACAAAGGGCCTAGATTCACCGAGAACCTTCACCAGTTGTCACGGGTGAAAATTAAACAGCAACATCCTGCTTGGCAGAATGCGATCAACAGCGCGCTTCCGTCGCTTCGCCTTCCCTTCAGGTGACATTATTGTATAAAAAAGAGGAGAAAAGGAACTTAAAAGCCTAGTTGGAGGACTGTAGAATAAATATTGTGATGTTTATAGCAACAAATGTCCAATTTGCGCTGAAATAGCGGCGGGAATAGATGATGAAAACAGGTCAGAACATGTAATTGCAGAAAATACGTCAAAATTGGGTTACAAAAAGCGGATTTGTGTCATATTACATTAGAAATTGATAAATAAGAGTAACGTATACCTAATATCACCGAAGAACCTATAATTTTGGTCACAAATGAATGAACTTGTATGAGGATGGCACATAAGATTGAAAGGCGTCGAGGTAGCATGAGGTCTCACAAATTGAGTAAAAAAGCCGGATTTGTGTCGATATGAATAAAAAACTGTAAATAAGCCTTATTATTACTTAACATTGCCGAAGGATTAATAATTAGTTGTAATGTGTATCAAAATGATGACAATTGACAAATGAACAAAAAGAACTGCATTAGGACTTTGGCCCCATCGCATTTAAGCATTTAAGCGTATAAGCTCAAGAAGGAAAAAAAGTGGTCCTTCTTGTGGACATCAAACGGCGTTATTCTGGCTATGAAGGAGCAGATAAGCACGTCCTATCGCATAAGTACTGCAACCTAAACATTTCCCGTGAACGAACATACCGACCGCTGCTGACTTTCTACATTTCTTCTAAACCACCATGGCTTCATTTTCACCGAATGCGCTTCCTCGTTCCTCTCAGAATCAAACGGACTATCTGCCATCCACATCAATGCCCGTAGTTTACGGAAGAATTACGATAGCAAACTGCTTTACTTAATTCCCTTCAACATCAATTTTTCATCGTATCGTTTTTTGAAACGTGGCTATCTTCCCTTGATAAAGACTTGTATGCTTTTCCTGGTTATTCATGCGAATATGCAAACCGTGTTGATAATGCTTATGACGGCTCTGCTATATACATTTCAAAGCACATCGCCTATAAAAGGCGCCTTGATTTGTGCTTGAATGTTCCCAAATGCAGATAGGTTTGGATCGAACTTAATTGTCGATATACTGGTAACATAAAAAATAATATATGTGGTGCTTTTACAGATCCCCTTCCAATATCGCGTCTAAATTCTGCCGAGCTTTTAACCAAGCACTCCATAAACTATCCCTCGGAAATAATAATGTCTTCATCATGGGTGACTTTAACATTAATTTGACTTCAGTAATACTATCAATATTGACTACACAACCTGTTTCTACAGCTGTGGTTCTCTCCAATTTTCCCACCGCTCCACCGGCTGGTATGATAGAATGTGATACCACTGGTCATTTTCCGGTATTTCCTCACGCTCTATCATCTCATGGTATTAACCACAAGTATGCACAGAAGTTAGTTTTCAATAGTGAAAAATATATGAAACCATAACTAACACCGATGTTTCGTACACTTGGGTATCTCGAATCCAGAAGTGGCTCTTCACGAGCTCTCGGCTATAATCGTATAAGAATTAACAAATGCTCGTCACTTCGATCATCCTCGCGAAAGTATGATACCCCTCTTTCCCCATGAATGACTACTGCTCCCTTAAACTCACTGCGGAAAAAAGAAATTATGTATAAGAAAACTAAACGCCAGCCATTGAATATTTGTCTTAAATCGCGATACGTCAGGTATTCTAGTATACTATCATCTCTTCTAAGAAAAGCTAAACAAAGCTTTTATGAAAACCAATAATCAGAGCAATATAGTAATTCTAAGCGAAAATGCCAGCTTCTTGATAAATTTTTGAACATTGGAAAGACACCCAGTGTAGTTAAATCTATTATCCACGATGGCGTTCTTTTAACTAACCCTGAAGTAATAGCGAACAGATTTTACAATTATCTTTTAAACTCATCTAACTATCCTTCCTCTTCACCGTGCACACCTTTTCTTGAGCACTGTCCCCATTCCTTCTTTCTTACCCCCCCTTGCCCAAAGAAATTATATTCGTAATTATTAACTTAAAGATAACCGGTCTCGGGGTTGAAAACATCTATGAAAAACACGAGAACATTAAACGATCAATGCTCGCACCAGTTTTCAACCATATCTTCAATCTTGTTTTTATATATCGTGGTTATCCACAGCAGCTCAAGACGGCGAAAATTATACCAGTGTTCAAAAAAGGCGATCCTGCTCTGCCAAATAATTATCGACCAATTGCCATCCTTCCTTTTTCGACAAATTTTAAAAATCATATTTTAAATAAGGCTGTCCGGATATATTGAAAAATACAACATATTGTTACGGGGATGTACTTAATCTAACAGCACCGCGAGATGGGCTGAACTCGACGCTGAGACTTCAGTAGTCGTGCAGTGTCCACTCTGTCAGCGTCGTCCTCTTTTTCAACGCTTTATCGTGCCCATGTTCTTCGGTCGTCGTCTTCGTCAGTGAGCACATCCCTTTGGTCCCGCGTTTCCAGGTAACACTACCCCCCTCGGCAAAAGGCAACGTCCCGGTGCGTATTAGGCGTGCGATGTGGAGGGGGAGTAATATGGCTTTAGGCGGGCGACATGTACGATTTCGGAAGTGGGTGTAGCAGTCGGTGACTTTGGGTGGAGCGGTGAAATTCATAGGTCACGTCGGTCACTGGGCGTAGTACACGGTAAGGACCTGTGTAGTGGGGCAGAAGTTTTTGACATAACCCCACACGACGGCACGGAAGCCAGAGCAACACCAGAGATCCGGGAGGATAGTGCACATCGCGGTGGTGAGCGTCGTAGCGGCGTCTTTGAGCTTCTTGAGAGATGGTGATATTGTGACGAGCAATCTGGCGAGCAGCGTCGGCTCGGGCGATGGTATCGCGGGCATAGGTTGTGACGGGGCCAGTGGCGGAAAGCAAAGTGTCGAAAGGCAGTAAGGGGTCTCTTCCAAAGAGAAGATAGAATGGAGAGTACCCAGCAGTGTCATGACGCGAAGAGTTATATGCAAAGGTGACAAATGGCAGACTAATATCCCAGTCGCGATGACTGTCGGATACGTACATTGCGAGCATGTCGGTGAGTGTGCGGTTAAGACGCTCCGTAAGGCCGTTCGTCTGAGGGTGATACGCAGTGGTGAACTTGTGCCGAACGGAGCAAGAACGAAGTATTTCCTCAACAACTCGGGAAAAGAAACAGCGACCACGGTCGGTAAGTAGTTGACGGGGAGCACCATGGTGCAGTATGACGTCGTACAAAAGGAAGTCAGCAACGTCTGTGGCGCAGCTGGTTGGAATGGCGCGAGTGATCACATACCGCGTGGCATAATCGGTGGCCGCAGCGATCCATTTGTTTCCTCACAAGGACTCGGGGAAGGGCCCTAGGAGGTCAAGGCCAACACGAGAAAATGACTCAGTCGGGATAGGAATCGGCTGCAGGTGTCCAGGTGGTAGCACAGGGGGTTTCTTCCGGCGTTGACAGAGGTCGCAAGCGGCTACATAACGTTGGACAGAGCGGTAGAGTCCAGGCCAGAAGAAACGCCGGCGCACGCGGTCGTATGTGTGTGAGAGGCCAAGATGACCAGCTGTAGGGGCGTCGTGCATTTGTTCGAGAACGGCAGAGCGTAGGTGTTGGGGAACGGCCAGCAAGTGCTCAGCGCCATCAGGTCGCATGTTGCGGCGGTATAGCGTATTCCCATGAAGGAAGAACAGGGCCAGGGAAGAGTCACGGCTGTGTGTGCGGAGGCGTTCGATAAGAGAACTGAGGGTTGGGTCCAACCGCTGTTCGTCGGCTATGTGGGAAAAGTCCGATATAGAGAACACACAGGGGTCCGATTCATGGTCAGTAGAGGAAGGGGGATCGACGGGATAAAGGGACAGACAGTCTGTATCCTGGTGAAGCCGACCGGATTTGTATACAACGGAAAAGGTATACTCCTGCAAACGCAGGGCCCAGCGGCCAAGGCAGCCTGCAGGATCCTTGAGGGAAGAGAGCCAACATAAGGCGTGGTGATCGGTAATTACAGTGAAGGGTCGGCCAAACAAGTAGGGTCTGAATTTTCCGACGGCCCAAACGAGAGCCAGGCACTCCTGTTACGTAATAGAATAGTTCTGTTCTGCTGATGACAGGAGACGACTGGCGTAGGCAATAACGCAATGTTGGCCGCGTTGTCGCTGTGCAAGAATGGCACCAATCCCGTGGCCACTGGCGTCGGTGCGAAGTTCCGTTGGGGCAGACGGGTTGAAATGGGCCAACACAGGAGGATTGGTGAGAATAGCGATGAGGGCGGAGAATGCGTTAGCCTGCTCTGGTCCCCATGAGTAAGGAACGCCTTTCTTCAGCAGATTGGTGAGAGGACGAGCAACAGCGGCAAAGTTTGGGCCCAACCGGCGAAAATAAGAACACAGTCCTATAAAGCTGCGGACATATTGACAGATAATCAACACAGTGTTCGGCGAGAACTATCTACAGATACTGCTATAGGTTCTCTCATAGAATACTTCAGGCTTGCTATCAATAAAGGAAAGTTTTCAGGCGCAGTTTTCATTGATTTCAGCAAAGCATTTGATTCCATCCATCACTCCATCTTGTTTCAGAAACTTGAGCCGTACGGCATATCAGGACCTCCACTAATGCTTTTGAGGAACTAGCTTCGTGACCGAGAGCACATAGTCTGCATTAATAACCATGCATCTAACAAAGCTCTCACTAACAAAGGGCTTTCACAGGGTTCTATTCTAGGCCATGCATTGTTTCTACTCTATATTAACGATTTGCCATCCTGTTTTAGGAATTATAATTGTATATTATACGCAGATGACTCTACCATGGAAACATCGCACCATGACGTTTACCAGCTCATATCTAACCCTCAAAATTACATAACTGCTCTTGAGCATTGGTGCCACATTAACCGCCTGACTTTGAATATTATTAAGACTTGCTTTCAGATTTTCCATCCCCTTCAGAAGCTATTGTCCGTCTCACCACTACTACACTTACATTCCACTGCCATCGCGTCGTAAGACTGAATTTCGTTTTTAGGAGCTGTTATTGACCCCGATCTAAAATTTCATTATCATATAGCAGAAACGCGCAAGAAAACTTCATATGGGTTACACGCACTAATTAAAGCCCGATCCTAGTTGCCAATCGATACGTTACTAACACTTTACGGCGCATTCGTCCACAGTCACTTAAACTACGGCATTTCGTCCTGGGATAACGCCTATCATGCCCATGTTTGGCCAATAATAAAACTGCAAATGCAAGCCATACGCATCAAAACCTCCTCCCCTCGAATGTGACCGTCGCATATTTTATTCATGGATTTAAATGTTCTACCCCTCTCGGATCTTTATCTTTATAATATCGGCATTCTGTTCTTTAAATTCGTCACCATCAGTTCCCATTTAGCATTTTTCCTCCCGGCATGATCAAAAACAACAGCGTTATACGGTTCGATCTAAGTCATAATTTTTTACTACATAAGTTCAGTACTAACTACGGGGAACAATGCCTTCAATTTTCGTCCGCATAATTTTGGAATTCTTTGAATTTCGACATTAAGCAAACTAATAAACTTTCTTTGTTCAAGTTCAAATTAAACATTGGTCTTCTTAATTGGTGATTTCTTCGTTTTTTTATGTTTTGTGTCTCTGAATTCCTGAGTGTTTTTGTGGCTTTTTTGTATTCTATTTTTTATTTAAATCTGTCGCCATTGCACTCTTTACTATGTATTTCGTCATTTATTTTCAGTGTTGCTTTTGAATACAATTTTCCTTACAATATTATTCTTTAAGTTTCCTATCGAGATCTATTACCATGGGCGGTCCCACCTTCGGTCTTGTACCATTGAAGTTCTCGCAGTATATGCCTGTCCGTTGTATTTTTTTTATTTGAAAATCAACTTTCAAGTTCAACTTCAACCATATTCCATTTTCTGCCTGATAAGAGCATGATACGCAAGCATGTTTACATGTGAACGGCTGTCTTCGACTTGTAACGAGGAAAAGCTAGTTTTCTATAGGTTGCCGCACAAATGTTGGTAATGTGTGCAGTGAATGTCGCCACTGCTTCTATGTTTTACCTTTTTACCTTTTATTTCCACTTCCGCGTGTGGCGTCTGAAGCGCGGGTAGAAAACCTAGAAAATAATGACATCCGTTCGTGAATACGTGAAATAAATTCTACAGCCTTGTATATCTAATCGTCTGAATACATTTTCCGCGATTTCATGCAAGGTCACAATATCTCTCTAGTATACCTTTAAATATGAACGCGATACGATGCATTCAGCAGAATTCCTGTAAGTGGCAGCAGAACATGCATTTTTCAGTTCCCACGTTAGGGAACAGATCTTTGAGCTCAGCTTTGAGCAAGCGGTAATATTTCAAATGCAGAGCGTAGGGAAGGCATATGGTTGGCTACGCATTCGATGCTTCTCCATTTCAAAAATTTGTAATCGTTCTTACCCTCTGTGAATGGTACAGTGAGTACAGTATAGATTTTTGTTTCAATGCTGTCCACATTATATTAATCCATCAGCAGAGCAACTGATTAAATGGGATGTGCGTGCCTATTCTCTATGGCCTTTATGTGTGGCTTCTGCATTATCAAGGTGTAGATGGAGGGTAAAGTCACAGGCTCTCCATTTTTATAAAAAAGAAAGCGTGCCAAGATTCTATTCTAAATGTAAGTTGCTTATGTCAACGTATGCAGACTCAAAGTTTTTGACAGGTTTCTTGATATATTGCACAATGTAAATCTGGGAACATGGCAATTCCGTGATATTTTTGTATATCGTTTTATTTACCGCATTTTTTGTTGAAGGTATTTCACATTCCTTGAATGGAATAATTAGCAATAATCATGAATATTACATAATATACTTGAAACTGTTTAGGAAATGCTTACTCTCGATTTTAAAATGTCGCTGGTAGCAAAGGCGTACTCGTAGCATTGAAATTAGCGGAGCTGCAAACGGTGGCGAGCGCAACTATATAAAGGCTAGCGTGTGACAAAGTGTGATTTTGGCTGGAAAAGGAAAGCAAGCTAGAGGAGGGCAACAAGAGGAGATGGTTGCGTGCCAGTGTGGTCAAAAGGCGCCTAGTTCAAAAAATCAAAAGGCCCCTAATAATGATTCGAAATGCATTCCAGTGGCGCCCACATTTACCTTTCATACCCGCGTCAAGGAGTGTGCAGAGAGGTGCAAATAAAAACCTCACTTTGTACGCCATCCGGCTCTCCTGCATATGCACTAGCCTAAACGCATCACAGCATGAACTGCCATGGCCAGTTTTTCATTTCTTTTTCGGGCAAAATTTGATTCACTCCTTAAAGGACCTTTTATTTAGTTCGGCGAAATAACACAATATGACTCACAGCTCAACCTAAACTGCGTTATGTAGTGCATGGTTCAGGTATAATGATCCTACAAGGTGCGTAATAAGGCAACATCGAAGCCGACGGGGGGGGAGACGTTAATAAGGCAAGCGAAGAAATTTGGTTTGCAAAAAGTACTCAGTAAAAAAATACGTGGGTAAAAAATGTGCTGTTTATACGTTAAGAAACATTTCGCACATTGTTACCCACGAGTGGAGTCTTGCGGTTGTAGCTGAAGTCGAAACCGAATAAATTTTTCGGAGATCAGGCTCTAGTCGTTTTACCTAAATTTGATGAGATTAAAGAGTACATGCCTCCTGAGATCATACATTCTTATCAAAGAAGCTGTATGATAGGTCATTGTTAGAAACTAAGAATGTAAAGCTTGCGTTGTCCAAAGAAAGACATTTCTTCTTGGGCTTACCACGAAGAAAAGAAAATATGCACAATCTTCGTGCTTCTGTATGAATATATGGCGCGTCCCTATCCCCAGGTCGAGCGAAGGATGAAAGTGCGTCCACGGGAGAGATAGATGAGAATGCGGTGACCGTGGTGCTATCTCGATCGAAGGCAATCTTCAGCGAATGCACTTCATCTCAGGGAAGGAGCGCGGGGCAGTATGAGGGCGCTCGAAGAAGAATTCCGACCACGAGCCTCTATTTCTATTTCACGTGTGTGTTTAAAAAAAGAAGTTTAATGTGCACACACAAAGCAATTTCTGCTTCAATCTGAGTTTTGGCATGTCTAAAAAGGCAGTAGTCGACATTTCATTTCTCAGGAATAAGAAATTGTACTCGCTTGGTAGAGAAAATAAGGAGATGAAATTTTGGCTCAAAAAAGGGCAAATGTGTTGCCAAGGCAATTTGGAGTACAATAATAGTTACTGCTAATGCTAATGGAAAGCGAAGCATCTGCAACCCTCTGACATGGTGCCATTACATATCAATTCTGAGTGCCCACAATAATTTCTATGCTGTTCTAATTTTAACGACAACGCAGTAATTTTATCACTCCAGCAGTTAATGTTAACAAAAGTCTCTTTTAACGAAAGTAATAATATTAAAAGTATTTATCTTTCGTATACATCGACAGGCGACCGTGGACTCACTCCTTAACTCTCATCTCGATATTTACCTGTATCATCTCGTCATATCATATTAAGTTACTTAGCTACCTCTTAATCAATGAATTGAGTGTTGAGTATGTCCCACAGAAGTTCTTTGCTTTCACGCTCGTATATATGCACAGCTTTTGTCTAGATAGGCTAGATGCAAAGGTCTCTTTTCCACCCTAACAGATTCTGTGCCCTTTGATAGAACTAAAAATAGTATATCCGATGTGCATATCGCATGTGATCCCCTTGCTCAGTTTTTCCAGTTCATTATTGCTTCTGTCGATGCCAGAGCTTTTTTTTATTTTGCTGCCAGCCTTCATATAACTGCTGTTATTGTGGTCAATCTAAAGTATATATCTTTTTCATCATCTTTCTATTTACACTTCAAATTTGTTTTACTGCTTCGGCAACTATCGGAATTTTTTAATTTTTATTTTTGTTTTCAAGGCTATATAAAGGGACAGAACATATGAACTTAGGTCTCAATGTTTTTTCGCCGCAGTGGAAAGATTTATGTCTAAAATGTTCGATTCCATAATGGTTTTGTTAGAAACGCTGTATAAAGTTTTTGCCGGGAGTTTTATATCAATGCGTGGGCCCCATGTATGTAGTCTGATGCTGGAAACCATGAGCAGCGACCGCGATGACGGCTGGTGGTCGACAAAAAAGACGTATCGAAAATGAATGTAAGTTTCACTCGCCAGACAGTAATCAGACATTTTTGCGTAGAGTAACGTCCTTTTCAATTTAACACTCAATGCTGTTAAGGCGCAATAATACACGCCCTCGTCGACCAACGTTTTGGTGGGCACTGTCATTTCTTCATTCACGAAATTGCAAACACTGTGGCGCCATCTAGTGGCAAAACCTGAAAGCGTCATTTCACGGTGCGAAAGCAGGGGCGGTTTTTATTTAAGGACGCAATGGAAAGAGCGCAAAATATTGTTACGTGGCAAGGTTAGTGCACGAAGGTTAGTCCAGGATGACGCAGTACACAAAGCACAGAATCACAGCAGCGTTAACCTTCTTCTAGCACTGAACGTTGCTGCAACTTTGTCGTCTTCTGTGTCACTCCTGATCGTTGTCTTCTTTTACGTCCAGCGATGCAGGGCATATATGTCACATTACCCCCCCCCCCCCCCCCACGAAAAGCACAGTCCCGGAGGCGCACTAGGACGAACTACTGGAGGGGTAGTACGGCTTCATTCTGGCCACATGAACAATCTCGGTGCGTGGCATAGAGGACTGTCGCGGCGGATATGCAGGGGCGACTTCGTATGCCACAGGAGTGACTGGCCGTAAAACACGGTAGGGTCCTGCGTAGCATGGCAAAAGCTTCTCGCACAGCCCAACTTTACAGGCGGGAGTCCAGAGCAAGACGAGAGAGCCCGGAGAGTAGTGGACATCCCGGTGGCGAGAATTATGGCGCCGTTTTTGAGAATTTTGGGAGGAGGCCAGTCGTCGGCGAGCAATAACACGGGCTGCGTCAGCTCGGGAGATGGCGTCACGAACGTAGCAACTGGCGTTAGCGGTGAGAGGCAATACGCTGTCAAAAGGAAGGGGAGGGTCGCGGCCGTACAGAAAATAAAACGGTGAGTAGCCCATTGTGTCGTGACGAGAGGAATTGTACGCGAACGTTACAAACGGCAAATTAACATCCCAGTCACGGGGATCATCCGAGACATACATAGAGAGCATGTCCGTGAGCGTGCGGTTGAGGCGTTCGGTGAGGCCGTTCGTTTGTGGATGGTAAGCGGTGGTAAAATAGTGCTTAATGGAGCAGTACCGAAGAATTTCATCCACTACTCGAGCAAGAAAGCAACGGCCACGGTCAGTGAGCAGCTGGCGTGGAGCACCATGTAGCAGGATGACGTCATGGAGAAGAAACGCAGCCACATCAGTTGCACAGCTGGTGGGTATCGCTCGGGTGACAGCGTAGCGCGTAGTATAATCCGTGGCCTCTGCAATCCATTTATTCCCCGACGCAGAAAGTGGGAAAGGCCCGAGGAGGTCAAGGCCAACTCGGGAAAACGGGTCTACTGGGATGTCGATCGGCTGCAGGGATCCAGCATGCATAGCCGAGGGCTTCTTCCGTCGCTGTCACCGGTCACAAGAAGCAACGTAACGACGAACAGAGCGATAGAGACCTGGCCAAAAGAAGCGGCGGCGGACGCTATCGTACGTACGAGATACGCCAAGGTGACCCGCTGTGGGTGCGTCGTGCAGCTGTCGAAGAACGGTGGTACGCAGGTGTTCGGGGACTACGAGCAGAAGCTCGGCGCCATCTGGTCGCATATTCCGTCGGTATAAAGTGCCGTTGTTGAGCACAAACAGAGCAAGGGTAGCATCAAGGTGTTCAGTGCTGAGGCGATTGATTATGCTGCAAAGCTTCGGATCTAAGCGCTGCTCATGGGGAATGTTTGAAAGGTCAGAGATGGCCAATACATATGTGTCATCGTCGCACTCGCTCGCAGGTGGGGGATCTACCGGGTTGCGGGACAGGCAATCGGCGTCAGCGTGCAGCCGGCCAGACTTGTGGACGACAGAAAAAGTGTATTCCTGAAGGCGGAGGGCCCAACGACCTAGGCGACCAGTAGGGTCCTTCAGCGTAGAAAGCCAGCATAAGGCATGGTGGTCGGTGATGACGGAGAACGGGCGGCCAAACAAGTAAGGGCGAAACTTTGTAATGGCCCACACGAGGGCTAAGCACTCACGTTCTGTGATCGTGTAATTTCGTTCAGCCACAGAAAGGAGGCGACTGGCATAAGCAATGACGCGAGTGCGACCCATCTGCTGCTGGGCGAGTATGGCACCAATACCATGACTACTGGCGTCGGTGCGTGCCTCCGTTGGTGCCGAAGGATTGAAGTGTGCCAGGACGGGCGGGTTGGTGAGGGCTGCAGTGAGCGAAGAAAAGGCTTCGGATTGTTCTTGGTCCCAGCAAAATGGAGCGTCGTTCTTCAAAAGATTGGTGAGTGGACGAGCCATCTCCGCAAAGTTAGGTACAAACCGCCGAAAATAGGAGCAAAGCCCAATAAAACTACGCACGTCACTGGTACAACGGGGTGTAGGAAAGGCACTTACAGCACGTATTTTGTCTGGGTCGGGTTGAACGCCACGGGCGTCGACCACGTGACCGAGCACCTTAAGTTCACGTCGGCCGAAGCTACATTTCTTCGAGTTCAGCTGAAGGCCAGCTCTACGGAAGACACCAAGAATGGCATTAAGGCGATGGAGATGGCTCTCGAATGTAGAAGAAAATACAATGACGTCATCGAGATAACACAAGCACGTCGTCCATTTCAAGCCTCGCAGGAGAGAGTCCATCATGCGCTCGAATGTTCCGGGCGCATTACACAGGCCGAAAGGCATCACCTTGAATTGATACAGGCCATCGGAGTGACGAAGGCGGTCTTCTCTCGGTCCCGTTTGTCGACTGCGATCTGCCAATAACCGGACCGAAGATCGATGGAAGAGAAATAGCTGGCACCGTGTAAGCAGTCGAGGGCATCATCTGTCCTGGGGAGCGGGTAAACGTCCTTCTTTGTAATTTTGTTCAGGTGTCGGTAATCAACGCAGAACCTCCAGGTATTGTCCTTCTTTTTAACAAGCACGACAGGCGACGCCCAGGGACTGCTCGAAGGCTCTATAATGTTTTTTTGCTAACATCTCGTACACTTCATCTTGTATGACGCGTCGTTCAGAAATGGCGACTCGATAAGGTCTTCTGTGAATTGGGCGGGCGTCTCCGGTGTCGATACGATGTGTAACGAGGGACGTTTGTCCTAAGGGGCGGTCACCAAAATCGAAAATATCACTGTACGAATTCAGAAGACTCGTAAGTGCTGTAGCACGGTCAGGGCGCAAATTAGATGCAACCATTCCTGATATGCGGGCCTCCAGAGATGCGGACGGTGCAGGTCGTGTCGACACTTTAGCAGTAGGGTCAGGCAAAAGAGCGGCAACTGTGACGTCAGACAGTGGGGTCAGTTCGGCGAGAGTAATGCCCTCAGGAAGAACATGCACAAAAAGGCCGAAGTTCAAGACTGGAATATAAGCGTTGTTATTTTCTACGTGCACGATGTTATGAGGGAGAGCGATACTACGCTGCAGTGTCACGTCGGTTATGGGGCAAACAACGTAGTCGCCATCAGGAACGGAGGGGAAAGGCGACATGAGCACATACACTGCAGCTTCTGGTGGCAGACGAGTAAATGTAGAGGAGCGGAGACGGAACGTTGAGGTATCAGAGGCCTGTTTGTCAGGACAGAGTGGCAGGTCCAGATGAAGCAGTCCAGAAGAACAGTCAATGAGCGCGGAATGTGCAGTTAAAAAGTCGAGTCCTAATATAACGTCGTGAGGGCAGCTGGTGAGGACTGTAAATAGGACAGGGATATGGCGGTCGGCAATGGTAATTCTCGCAGTACACATACCGATCACAGTAGCTGTATTGTCATCAGCAACACGAACGGTAGATGAGGAAGCGGGTGTGAGGACTTTGTTGAGGGGTTGACGGAGCGAGGAACTGAGGACGGAAATGTGGGCGCCAGTGTCAATAAGGGCAGAAACTGAGACTCCGTCCACAAAAATGTCAATGAGGTTACGTCTGGGTGCGAGGGTCAGTTCCGAGTTGACAGTCCGGGTCGGTAATGCAGCGTCACTCCAGGGCGCTGCACTCGCTAGTTTCCCGAGTGGGCGCCGGCGTATGATGGGGAGGAGTTGCGACGAGGTAGCGCTGAACGAGATTGACGAGACCGTGGAGATGGGGATCGGCTGGAGTGACGGACACTTGAAACGGCTTCGGTGTGAGGTTCATCTGGGTGAGCAGGGAACTGTCCAGGTCCATCATATGCGCGGCGGAGCTGTTCAGGTTGGGCAGGGAAGCGTCGAGGTCCGTAGTAGTACCGATAGTCAGCGTTGTAATAGGAACGAGGTGTGGGGAAGGTGCGACTGCGGCAATAACGGGAAGTGTGGCCGGCTCGACAGCAAATAAAACAAATTGGCCGGTCATCTGAGGTGCGCCACTCTACAGGATTGCGATTAACGTAGCGACGTGGGGGAGCTTGGCTAGTGGTTGCAGCAGCCACTACAGGAACAGAATGCGATGGTGACGAGGGCGGTACGGGGTTGGAGGAAAGACCGACGTTGGCAAGTTCCTGTCGGACAACAGCCTGTATCATGGCCACGGTGTCAGGCACTGGAGAGGGGAATGGTGCAGGAGCTAATGTCCCGAGTTCTCGCCTGACGATCCGAGTCATTGTTGCGGACTGAGAAGGCTGTTGCAGAGGAGCCAGATCATCGCAGGATGATGTGGCTGCCGTGTTGGGAAGGCGCTCAAAGCGATGTACCAGGCGTCGTTGTTTAGCCTGCTCGAATCCTCGGCAAACTTGAAGCACCGACTCGACGGTAGAGCAATCCATGCAGAAGAGGATGTTGAACGCGTCATCTGCGATGCCCTTGAAGATGTGCCCTACCTTTTCACTTTCCAGCATGGAGCTGTTCGCCTTGCGACACAACGCGAGCACGTCTTGAATGTAGGCCAGGTAGGACTCCGGGGTGGATTGGGCGCGAGACGAAAGTTCGGTTTTGGCTGCGAGAGCCCGTCCAATGGCCTTTCCGAACAAGTCGTGAAGCTTTTGCTTGCAAATTTCCCAGGTCACCAGCTCGTGCTCGTGATTTTGAAACCATGTGCGAGCGGTTCCCGCCAAATAGAATATCAGATTGGCCAGCATGATGGTCGCGTCCCAATGATTGTTCCGGCTGCATCGCTCGTATTCATCCAGCCAGTCGTCAACATCTGTATTGTCTTCGCCATTGAAGATGGGAGGGTGGCGGATTTTTGTGAGGAAGAGTGGTTGCGCCGATGTTGTTGCGGTGGCAGGAGCTGTCTCAGAGGTCATAGTGGCCGTTGTTGACGTTGTGATCCCAGGTAGCTGGCGGCCGCTGCGCAAATCCAGCTTTCGGCTGCCTAAATGGATTTATGTGTGCACACGGGGATCTTTGATCACCTCCACCAAGATGTTACGTGGCAAGGTTAGTGCACGAAGTTTAGTACAGGATGACGCAGTACACAAAGCACATAATCACAGCAGCGTTAACCTTCTTCTAGCACTGAACGTTGCTGCCACTTTGTCGTCTTCTGTGTCACTCCTTCTGATCGTTGTCTTCTTTTACGTCCAGCGATGCAGGGCATATATGTCACAATATAATAAATTATGGCAAACACTCCTAGAAGAAAAAAACAACAATTTGCAGTTTCGAGAATAAGTCATATTTTGCTGACATGTAGTCACGTGGGGGGCTACACTGAAAGTACTAAGGTTTGTCCGCTAGACAGCGCTTCGGTTGTTTTTATGCAATTTTCAATGCGATTTTCAATTTTAATTTCAAATTAAAATTAAACTGCCTTTTTTCTTTTATATTGTAGTGCTCGATCTGTACAATATGAGGCAAGATCTTTTCATCTCCACTACATTCGCATGACATACTTTGGCCAGTGTTTTGTCCCTTTAAAACGTTGCCTCGCTTCTTGGATGAAGTTATTCGTTAAGTTTATTGCAATGTCTTCCAACAGTACGGTTATATTCATGAAAATGTCTACAACTACATTCATCCAGTTATGATTACACGGTTCTAAATTCCGTGCCATTATACTTTCCGATACTGACTCGACATTTTTAGGGCTACTCCATGCTTTCACATAAAGGATTCGGCTGTACCTTAAGTAATGCATTTTATAACCTCGACCCTTCCCGCTTGTTGCCATTTCCCTGGCGTAGGCAATGCCGCACGTAGGCCACCACTATGCCACGTAGCGTGGCATAGTGTGGCCTACGTGCGGCATTGCAAACGTCATGCACGCATAACATGGAGGCCAGTCTTTGAGAGCAAGTTAACCCTTTGGCCAAAGCGGACTACCCCCCTGAAACAGTGACTGCGGTGATGGAGATATTGATAAGGGAACTTAATCTCGCCCTTGGTGGTGCCAAAGCGAAGGCATCTGTTGAAAGGCAGAAGCGACAAGTGGCAATTCCTTATATCCACCGCCTTTCTCACCGCCTCAAAAAAGTGGCACGGAAGGGTGGTCTGGAGGTACAGTTCACGGCTCCTAATAAGCTGGTCCGGCTATGTTCTGCTGTCACGGAAGCGAAGAAGCCACGCTGCAGCAAAAAACACCAAACTAAATTTCTGACATGTAGGACGGGTGTCGTGTACTCAATCCCGCTTGCCTGTGGGAAAGTATATATTGGCCAAACTGGGAGGTGTTTGAATGGACGTATAAGAGAGCACCGTAGCGCTGTTCAATCACTGGCCGGAGGGTCGGAATTGGTGAGGCATTGCAAGAGTTGCAAAGATTGTTTTCCAGTATGTGATGCTACGTCCGTGATGTTCATGGGGACCGAGAAAAAAGAAAGGGAGATTATTGAAGCCTATCAAATTGACAAGGTGGGCGACATGTATGTTAGCACCCCTTCCATTGCGTTGGAAGAAAACAGAAAAAGAAATTACTTATCTTCGTAATCGCATGCCACAAAGGAAAGAGGGTGGGGAGTGTGTGTGTGGGGGGGTGTGGGACCATGTGTGACTGACGAGGCACCTGCACATGCTTATTGATTGTCATGTATATATATCATGTATTTGTACAGTAAAAACTAGTTGCAGTCTAGCGGGTGTCCCTTGAGTTTCGTGTTCTTTGTGTCCGTGTTTTCTACCGCTACAAAATGATTCCAACAAGAAATTACTAACTAGCCCAAGTTGAAGTTTTAATGAACTTTCTTTAGTCCTTTCACCTTTTATCATTTGTTTGTTATCGCTTGTGTGGCCGCGTTTTGTCTCTGGTTAGGAATGCCACGCAGCGTCTACATATTGAATGTGCTCCATTCCATAAAAAACGCGGCTGTCAGCAAGCGCTTGTCCATGTGACATTTTTTTCCTTTTTTGTGTTGGCACTTTATTTCTTGCTTGTCCAGCAAAACGTCCAGCAGTAACGATGTGCATGAAGTTTAAATAAACGAAGCCATAAAAGTGAAACAAAAGCTTGGTATTCGCAATAAACAATATTGGGGCGAGAATTCGCTCTCAATGTTGGGACTTAGCAAATCGTCAAGTTTAAGTGCTTTCTTCTTAGTTAACAGGCTTAAATATCTCAGAATTTTAAACTTGGCTGTTATAAATCTGACCCGGTTCAATAAAAATGAAAGAAGCCCGATTTGTGCCGTTAGGCCATAGCCAGAAAATATGCCTGGGAAACTTGACTCTTTTTGCGTTACGTTCAGTGAAGAAAATCCTTAATAGATGAACAGCACGATCATCCATTGTGATGCTATATCTTGTCTCTACGTTTCCTGTATAACCTTTCGCATGGCCTGGTATCATCCAGAACAGTTGCGGCTTTTCGACAACGAACAATTAGCAGTCTTAACAGGGCTAATTATGCATGCGAGTGCCTCATCAGTTTTTGCTTTTTAGACATTGTAAACAATTTAGCAGAGTTCGTAAGGAGCTGAGTTTATTTCTGTATATTTATTAAGGGTTTTTTCATGCTGTACGGTTGTCATATTTTTACCTTGTTTTTTTTTCACCTTTCATTTCAGACGGAGAAGGCTACAGCGAATGCATTAACCATCAGGGGCGCCTTCTGATGGTTTCCAATATACTGTGTGTGCCGAGTGTTTTAGTTTGCAGGATCTGTTTTATACCGTGTGAGAGAGAAGGCCAGTATGATCTTTGCAGAATTGTGTAGAAAGGCCAGTATTAGGTACGTAATAGATCTCACTAATTAAGCGATTGTTGTAGCGAAAGCTACATTGGTCACAGTCTCTTGTTTCGTCGTACCTGTACGAAGAGCGAAGAAGAAGAAGAAATGCCGAAAGTTGGGAGAGTTGGTTAACATTCATGATGGAAAATAGCGCGAAAGTGCACGAAGGACTTCCTTACTTCCTTCCTTCCTTCGTGTACTTTCGCGCTATTTTCCATCATGAAGAAGAAGAAGTCAGATAACTTAGTAGGTGGTGGAGGTGAACTACAACAGCGAGTTGCTAGGACAGAAGGTTCATTCGAATGTTGTGACGGTGGTGTGCACCGGAGTTTGGCGTACAGACGATGTCATGCCACTAGAAGTCTTTTGCACCCGAATGGGAATGGTCAATCATGAAAGGCAAGGTATGCTAATACGTGAAGTGATTCTCCTATGGCATAAATAAAGCTGCAACCATAGAGTGAACTAATGCGTGCAAAAGTTATGTCTTTACTTTCAAGCCGAACCTTAGCGTAGCCATGCAGATTGCTCTCGCGTAATTCACGGTTTCACCACAAGCTAAACCATGCACAGCTAATCTTTTGATATAAATAAATAATAAATGTTAATAATTCTCATTTTAGGGGCCAATATGGTATCAAGAAAATGATGGCCGCCAAGGTAAAAGCTGTGCTTCATTTCTAATCTTTTTTTATTGACAATACAGTTCAAAATATTTGACGTCATAAGACGCTTTTTCTCGGAAACAAGGTTGTCTGCCTGCATTGCCCATTTTTAAAAGGGCGTCGCTGGGAGTTTACTATGAAGTACGTTCACAGCTTCTATGGCATAAAATATTAAAAGTGACGCCGCTTTAGATGCAGCTTCAAAGCTCGCGGCCTTCATTTTCTTCACATAATAATGGTACTAAAAACCGAAGTTAAAACGTTGACTCGGCAGTTGTAGTTAATTTTTTAATCACTGAATTCTAACACGTGCATGATGTCCGCCTTTCTGTACAATCCACATGCACAGATCGCACTGATGTATTTCAACAGGGCCTATAATAACCAACTGTAAACCTTTAAAAAACAGTCGCGTCCAGCTTCACTATGTATTGGTTGCTATGCGCCTATATGAACAAAGGGCAGCAAGCCCTTATGAGCCAATGTCTCAGCATAAAGTACCTCGGTATAAGAGTTTGGCTTGGTTTCATCCAATAGCAAAGGGTTTGCTCATTTTCTTAGAAACAGCGGCGAGGTGTTTGGTTGATAGGTTGTGCGGCGGCGAAAAGGGGTATTACATGAAAAGTGAGCAACCGCCTCTCTCAAAAGGCGCTTCGACACCGAGGCAGCAATCGACGAAATTCATCTCTTCTTTGCTCCATAAAAATATTGCTGAACAACACTGCGAAGTCAAAAACGCTCCTAGCGTCGAGCGATCTATCATACTTCGTGGCAATGACAGGTCATTCATAGCAAGGAATGGAAGGCATAGGGTGCTGAAATATTCATGTGGCTTACAACAAACTGCCTCTTTCTAGTACTGAGGTTTCCACAGAATTGGATGAAGAAAAAACTTTTTAATCTGTGTGCACGAAAAAAACTTTCGTGCATACTTACCGAAGTTCAAGGAAAATGACCTTATTTGATTTTAACTTACGGGATGCATTAGAACGCCTTTGTCTCTATGGAGACAATATCCGAAAGGAAAAAAAAAAGGAGACGAGTGATCGGAGCACATATAATATTTATATCCGTCGTGGCGAGCTAGGATCTTTTCGCTTAAATGTATCTTCTGGTTCCTTTGTAAATAAGATACGGCGAGCAATAACGTAGTGCCAATTAGGAACAGCTTTTATGAGATGGAGTATAAAAAAGAAAGAGAAAGAAAGGACATCACCTGTGATGCTGCGTTTCCGATAAAAACCTAGGTAAGGACCAAAAAACACACGCCTTGCAGCCCACATGCAGCGCTCATATTTCTAACCGCTCTTCTGGTTATACATGATTTGCAGTGTCTGAAATTTGAGCGGTTTTCTATGAGTGCATAAACACGCCATAGGGGGCCTCATATAATAAAGTCGATGCACAAAAAAGTTACAATATGCTACAAATGTTTAAATACAAATAAAAAAACCCTAAAGCGTGAGACCATCACCATGATAGCTGATACCATGATCATGGAGAAGGCAAGGTTTACAAGAAACCTTCAAGTACACTTATTGTAATTTGTCATGCAATCCCTTACCTCACGTCGTGTATATACTATTTTTTCACAGAGGCTTTAATGGGGAAAAGTGTCCGTCACATAAAAGAATATGTGCATAGTAAATTACTTTGTTACTCCTGTATTTTATGATTTAACTCTTGCTCCTTCTGTATGCCTGTAACATGCCTTTATTTTTCAAATTTCTGTGCCGCAGTGCCACAAACTGCGGTGCCGCTGCCGCTGCCACTGATGTTTTTAAACAGGAGCGCGGTTCACGTCAAGACGGAGATTATCTTAGCGTTTGTGCCACGCTCCCAGTACAACAATATGGTGCTCAACGAACACACTTAATTGAATAATCTACCATACAAACGTTGCGCGACCGTAGTGTGCAAGCCATTTTTCAGAAAGTAAGCACAAAAACAGTGTTCTTTCCGTTTGGTTCATCGGGTTTTACTCTCCAAACTGGCTCATGCATGAGATATGCCGCAGTGATAGAATGAACAACAAAGATTCCAAATACTTGGCTTCTTTTCCGTCCACCCACTTACAATGCACAGTACGAAGGAGGTTTGCTTTTTGATTCCATTCAAATGAGGCCGTCATGCTTGACTTCCCATCCATGCATGTCTTTGACTTCAGGAGTCGAGCACGTTGACAACTGAGCTTTCGCGATGGTTGATATTTCTACACTTGATGTTTTCAAGCCACTAGGGTACTTTTTGTTATGGTTCTTAACGATGATCAATGGGGGGGGGGGGGGGGAGGCAAAGACGCAAGGAGGTAAGGGGCACTCATTTGCCCAGCGTCTGCATTAGGAGATTACATACATTTATTTCGGCTAAGCGCGTTATTTTTGCTTTTGTTGGCGATGCCTAAATCTGTTTTGTATCAGCTTTCATTTCTAAAACGTGCAAAGATTATACCATTCCAAATTAATTCTTTTCTTTTTCTGCTTTATTATTGTCATGTTGTAATATAGAATAACTGCATTGGTTTACATCACATTTTGGCGACGTGCACGCGTTGCGCAGCACACCCTTTATGTTATGACAACAAAAGCATACCCTAGCGCATGCGGCCAAGCATGTGACAACGTTCAAATGAAAAGGCGCAAAGCTTTTCCAGTTGGTCATATCAAAACAAGTAGGCGCGTGATCTGTTTAGTTGCAGGTTTCGAGCATGATTACTTACAAACATTTTCGCGTAAAGTTGAGATCAAGGCAGGCCGATCCAGTTACGGAAAGGAAAAACCATTTCGGCTGGTGTGTGTAGAATACTAGCAAAAAATTCATTTTTCCTTTGTGCAACTGCACTCCTTAGCTGTCTATAACGAACTGAGAAGAGGTGCTCAGCGTAGGGGTTGATAACATATAGGGTTGGGGAACATTTTTACTACTGATCGACAGTTCTGAATTTCTTCGAGTACCCACGGAAAAACAAACGCATTTAGAATGTAAAGACGGCAGCCACAAACCTTTCCTTTATGAAAAAGTTTCCGATATTGCGTGGCAAATTGAAGCTAATATTTGAACGGATGAAACGGAATTAATTTGCTGAAATTTTATTTTTATGCTTGTGTTCATCTCATAAGAAAGCAAACTAGAGGTGACTGTCATCGGATCTATGTGTCGAACTTTTGTCGCACAAGCACGTTTCCACTCATTGCTTATATTTCGTCCAAATATATGCAACTCTGTCACAGCAGGAGACTTGATGGGAGGTTGTTGCAAGCAGCACAATATGGCGCCGCCGATGCCAGTGCTGGAAGCGCTGGAGCAGCGGTTTCCCTTGCTTCGCCGCCGCCGAATACGGTAAGAACCTCTGGCTTCTTCTGATTAAATCAGGCTGGTAGCAGCAACATATTTGGTAATAAAAAATACTAATGACAAGATGACATTGCAGTGGAAAATTTGAGCTGCGAGGACTCCGTAACATGCTGTAGTAACATGCGCATGGAGGGCCGTCAAAAAACAATACATAACCCTTGTCATTGTGAACAGGAACTCGTTCAACATGACGGCTCAAGCTATATTCAAGAGGTATTATATAAAGAAATATCAGTGATATTTATTCTTCTAACTGGTATGAGATATAAGCGGACAGAGGCACGAACCCGTCGAGGCGGTTCCGTTGATATAAAACATAAAAAGCGTCAATAATTATACAGGTATAAAATAAATACTTTTTCTAGGAAGTAGAAAAGTAAATTAACATGAAAGGTACAGACGTTCTCCAGCTAACAAAATATGCGGGCATTAATTAGTATGACAATAATTAGCGGACAATAATTATTACGGACATTAATTATCATTAGTAATGTAAAGAATCAGTTAAAATGCCGTTGAAGTAGAGGAAATTGACAAACCTGTCATCGGAGGCTTTTTAAACACTTTTGGCGATTAGGTGCTCAGAAGCAAAATGTGCCGTTCGTATTTTTTTAATGCGCCGTTTATTGAAAACGTACAACGTTACGACAAACGAGAGTGTTAGTTTTCAGTATTATAATATTGAAAATATTATTGTGAGGAAAATATCATTTTGAAATATCTTCACTGCGTTAAAAATTAATGTACTAAAACTCTTATGTCACCGTAACAAAAACAAAAAGATGTAGCAACCTGTTTTGAGTTTTCAAGCTGTATTTCAAGTAGTTTTTTTTTCTCGGCAGATATCTCTCGCTCAATTGCCTCATTTAACCAATCTGTAAAAATTACCTAGAGCTATGATTCAGGGACCTCACATATAGCACCGAAAGCACACTGCTCATACAACTACCAACCCGGATACCCCGGCCATGGAGAGGAAATGTGTCATTACAGCCTTATAAGCTAACATGGTATAGTGGAAGTGTTTGGTCCAAAGTCTGGGCTTCTCCCTTTTAAAATAATAAGGATCAATAATCAAAACGTTCAACAAGTATTAATTTGTTCCATCACACTGAACGAAAGCAAGTGTAAATATAAATTTGCCGACAATTACGTTACTTTCTAATGCGAAATTTGAGCGCAGCTCATCAACTGCTACACCTTACTCGATAGACGAGGGAAAGATTTCGAGCAAGACATGTATGTACTATTAAAACCAAGTATTTTATTTTTTACACATATTCCTTCAAGAAACACTCCACTAACAGTTCTTGACGGTCATGAAGGAAGCTTTGCGGTCGTAGAGATGAAGATAGCAATTAGGTTATGAGAAGGGTGCGGCAGGCAATGCGTGGGTCATATGAACATTGCGCGCCGAAAAAGTAGCAGTGGCTGAATGATGCGGCTGATGCCGCTAGCGAGTCAATACAGCGTGGTTCTGCGTTTTGGATTGGGATGCACGCACCGTGATCTGCTGATATCGGGCCGGAGCTTTGCAATCCGAAGAACGCCGTCGCCACCACGCAGATCGCACACAGCAGTCGGAGAACACGCATGGTAGAACAACAAATGGTAGCGTAACTCCCATAGAAGCCTGCGTGTCGACTCTGAGCGAGGCTTTAGTTTCCCAGCGCCCCCTGCGAACTGTGAGGCACAAAAAACACGTGACGTTGCTTGTGACGTCACAGTGACATACTTTTGGCGGGGAATTTGATTGTCTTTTTACTTATGAACAAAAAACAAGGCCAACAACGACGGAGGCAGAACGATGCTCGGATAAGACAGAAAAATGGACACCGTAACTGTTCAGCCAACTTTACTTGACATGGATTTCTACTGTCAAGTTTTACGTTAACTGAAATGTTACGGCATCTTTAACCACCTTACCATAGCATCGTTCTGCCTCCGTCGTCGTTAGCCTAGTCTTTCTTCGCGCGTCATGTAAACGCATTCTGGGGCTTATTTCTTCGGGCACGTTTGTGAACAAGGGCCTTCAAGTGAATTCGGCAAGCACATGGATAGAATCACATGGCATGAGGCATTTCACTAAGGGCATAAATGAGTGAAGCTGTGCTGCATAGAAAGCCAGGCTTTATTAATTCACGATTACTTACATAGACGCTTCACGACAATGAAATCTTTTAAGTGTAGGAAAGCGACCACCGCTCATTCGTCACGGTCTTCATGAAATCCTCGTGATAACAAAATGACCTGAGCGTAGGTCTCCAAACGAGACGCGGTGAGATTATAAAAGGGAAAAGATCTTGCTACAAAGTACATATCAGCGTCAAAGAACAAAAACAAACGAACGGAATAACTAACGCTAGCGCTAGAACGCCAACCTGTAAGAGCTTAGGTAAGCAATTCAAATTGGGATTGCTAGTATTTAGAGGTTAATGCATCTGAAAACTGAAAATATCTGCCATATAGCTTGGCTCCAATAAATCTCGCCCTGTTCATGATTCCCATATTTTACTCGCACTTCATTTGCCACTGAAAGGAGTCAATGTGAGGTTACAAATTTACAATTTAAGCATTTAACATGTTCATGAGAAAGGTCCCATTGACAATAGGAACATCACTGTAATAACAGCTAAAGCACGTTCAGCGAACGTTGGTGCGGTAATACGACGCAGTAAGCAAAACACGCAGCAAAGGGAGCGGAACGGAAGGCTTTGAGCAATGCGACACGCGTCTTGGGGGCAATAAAATCTCACCTTCACCGTTCAATTAAATCATGCAGCGATACGCCGCTCACGCAGACGTGTATCCGTAAAACAAGCCACCACTTCTGCGACGTGCCTGGGAGGCCAAGCCGAGCCGCCGAGCTGTGACGCAGCATTGTCCCATCGTCCGGAAATGCGCATGCAGCGGCAATCAGTTTCTCATCGAGCACAGACAGTCTTCGCCTTGCTGTAAAGCTCTTTCACAACCAGCAGAATGAAATACTGACTGTTTGTTACAGATAACCCACTCTGTACGCAGCACGCAACGATGAACGTTGAACCGGGGCCGATAACGCACTCATTCCGCGGATGAAAAAGCTTTGGTCTGAGCCATATCTGAGCTTTGGGCAACTACGCAGCGGATAATAAGTGGGCGAGAGAGGCCGTTAGAAACAAGTTAAAGTATTATTAAAAATGTGATACGTTTTTTCTTACGCAAGGAACAAAAACTTCATTCATTCCTGAGCGCGAATATTATGTTTACTTTCTAGTTCTTTGGAGTTCTGGCAGATCTTATTTTCTGTGCGCTAGTAATTTGCCTCGCAGTTCGCAGGAGCCCTCATCATTGAATTGATGCCGCTGGCAGTAGGCAGCTGCACGCGTTTTCTTCCAAGTTGCGCGACCAGTTGTACATTGACCTTGGTACACGCGCGGTCACCGCCATGGAGGAAAAGGATGGGGGGGTGGAGTGCGAAGGAGCGCGCTCGGCCAACACCACCTAGACTAGGGAGAAGGCCTGCGTAAGTCCCCCTCTCCACAGTTCTACGTCACGGTGGGATCGGCGGCGGCGAGTGAGTGAGTGAAAAAACTTTATTGAGGTCTTTTGGTTAGTCTCGGAGAGTCTTCCTGCAGCCGCTTCTTCGCCACCGTTGGAGACTCCTTAGCACGGGTGGTTCCCTCATTCCAGGGCTCCACTGGTCCTGGCTACCTCGCATGCGTGCTGCACCAATGCCCTTTGGGCGGTGAGCTCGCAGCTGGTTAGCAGGCCCTCCCATTGCTCCGCACTCGGGTTAGTTTGTTTGTGGAAAGCGCAAGCGAAGCGAACTGGAACTGGAACGACTTGGCCTGGCTTTCGGCTACAGTTATACTCGCATCCGGCCTCAAAAGTGCTTGCGGGCCCGGAAGATGCATTTATTGACTACAAGCATAAACAGACCCTCTTTGCGAGACATATTATATATCTACTAGTATTTACTTGAACAGCTTTTTCTCTAATGCACTGTTCCGGCTCAAAATAAGCAAATGTTTTGGACTAGAAAACACAGACGTATCAGTTTTGACGGCATCAGTTTAAGCGTCTGGCAACTTCTACCCTCGGCGGGAGACATGTAGTGGTGTGTCGCGGCTCACGTTGTCGGTGTGCGTGTTTTCGACCAGTATTTGTCGTGTTTCTAACCCGTGCTGCACAGGCGCTTACGAGCAAGGTACCTACAATGCTTGGGTGCTGTTGTGCACCAAACTGAAGCTCGAACTACGCCAATTGGCCCAAAGCGCGCGTGTACAAGTTTCCAACGGACGCGGTTCAAAATTCGGCGTGGAAAAAGGCTGTGCCGCGGAAAGACTCCACACCGACGAAGTGCACTGTGGTAAGAAACCGTCGTTTTTTGCTTCCTGATACTAGTGCTGCTATTCACCACTATTGATTCAGCGCAGTATATTATTGTTTAGGCATGCCCATATCGAGTGTGTACTCGATTCGGACAGCACAGCTACTAATAATCGAGTCGCATTCGCTTTGTTGTGCAGCCTAAATTATCTCCTTGTGTAAAAGAAAAAGTTATTTCGCTAGCGGTCACATGATAGTAGTTGTCGTAGTAAATCACTTGTTTAGAGCCGAGTTAGCTGCTCTCTGCGTTAATATATTGGTGGCCATCGCTGCTCCCACCTTACACAGCTTTTTTATATTTACGTTCCAGCTTTGTGAGCCCCACTTCCGCGAAAGCGACTTCGTATCCACGACAAGCTATACGGACAGCACTGCTGGGAAAGTTATCGAGGTGCCCCTCAAGCTGAGGAAATTGAAGCCCGGCGTAGTCCCAAGCGGCTTTCCGAATTGCCCAGCTTACCTATCTCGTCAGGAAACGTAAGTACGCGAAAGCCCGGAAGAAAAGCGCGCTCGACTTGAAGGTGAAGCTCTACAGGAAACCACACGCTTGTCTATTCAGTCCCAAGCATCTGAAGATGAGAGGAATGCCATCATCACATTCCAAGACCTGTTGAAAGCTTCTAATGAACTCACTATGAGCGATGTTTGGACGAAAGTGGTTACTTCAGTAACCACTTTCTCTATGTTTTCTATGTTTCAAAAGCCAAGATGTTCCAGTTGTGCATTGTGCAGTAACAGTATCTTCAGACCTTTCTTTGGGAATGTACTTTGGTGAAATGAAGGTAGAAAAGTTAGGCAGCTTTGTGCTTCCTTCTTCAATCTGCGACTTGAGACAGATCGACAAAGGTCTGACCACGGTGGAAGACTGCATCAAGGATGCCGCAAATTACGAGCTGCACCTTGAGATTCTGCTGAAGCATGCGATGGAGGTTCTCGACCAAATCTCATCCTTAGTCTTACCATACGAGTGGCAAGTGGAAGTAGTTAAATTTTTAAAACAGCAACTTCAAATCCTCCTAAGCAAAACATCATATTACCCAGTAGATTTGCTTGTGTTCTGCAGCCTTGTGTTCGCGATATCTCCTCATGCGTACAGATTCATAAGAAGTGCAGCAAAGCTAAAACTCCCACATAACCACACAATAAGGCGCATATGTGCTTCCTACAACGTAAGCCCATCTACAGAACAGCAAGAGGCTTTTTTTCCTGTCTTACGCAAAACGGTTGGCATTAACCCTGACCATGAGCGCTCCGTGACACTTATGATGGATGACATTCATTTGCGTGCAGCGTTTGAGTATTAAGGTGGATATGTCACAGGTGCGGCAGCCAACAAAGAAAACGCAGCAAAGACTGCATACGTCTTTATGATACAAAGCTTGCTGTCTTCCAACAAAGATGTACACATACTTCCAGTGGCACAAATAGAAACAAAACAGCTCCATGAATTTCTTACTCTGCTGATAAAGCAGCTGGAAGACTTCGGCATCCAAGTGGTTGCCGTAGTTTCGGACAACTCCATAAACCCGAAGGCCATGTCATTTTTTGCCAGTCCTCCCAAGATGAGCATTGTGTACAAGCACCCATCGAACCCTTCAAGACCGTTGCTTTTTATTCTGGACTCAGTTCACATCTTGAAGTGTATCAGAAATAACTGGTTGAACCAGCGCAACAGTGGGAAGTGTATCGCCTTTTGCAGATTTCAATGCCCTTTCAGAAAGCCAACCTGTGCTAACTGCCTCCTTTAACACTTTGTGCAAGCTGTATGACTTTGTATAACTGTATAACTTTGTCACCAAAGGCGTTAAATCCTTCCAATCTGGAGCGACAAAACGTGAAACTCGAACTCAGGATCTCAACTGTTCGACAGTTGCAGCGCTGAAGACTACCAAAGCGGCACTCGAGCATACGAATGGTACATCCGAATTTATAAGCATTGTATTGACATGGTGGAACATAGTGATTGTTAAGACAGTGTTCAAAGGTCAACGCCTCTGATATGCATTGTAATAGCCTGTAAAGACACTGCCTTGCGATCAAACTGAATTTTTGAACAAGATTGTAGACCGGTTGGATCACTGGGAGAGCTTGAAGCATGATACTGGCAAGCTCACTCTGGAAACACATACAGCACTGCGTAGTACTTCGCATGCCCTTGTTGAGGTGTCAACATACTGTATTGAAGAGCTCGGTTTCAAGTATTTTTTGCTTGGAAAGTTTCAAACCGACTGCTTGGAGGACCGATTTGGCGGATACAGACAGTTGTCTGGAGCTCAGTACCACGTTTCCTTACGCCAAATTTATGAATCTGAGCAGAAGCTGAGACTCCAAAAATTTCTTGAGCTGCCTGACCTGGCTGCTATTGCACCTTGTGTTCGCACCACTGATCTGTAAATCATTGTCAAGCAGTTTGATGTTGCGGTGACAGAAGATGACATAAAGCAAAAAGAGCCTATGTTGCCAACCATTACCTATGTTGCTGGATACTGCGCACATGCTGCACTGAAGAAACTTCTCTGTCATTCTTGCCTAAAAAACCTGATTCTCGAGAATCGGCTCATTGAATTGGAAGATGACGCACTAATTCAGAATACAACGCGCGGTGGGCTAAAGTTTTCACGTGCTGTTGTACATGCCCTCCTCACAATGGAAATGGTACTTGACAAGCTAAGAGGTGCAAAGTACGCAGCATCATTTTTTGCGTGTGCAAAACAGAAAGAAGTTCTTGTAAGCATCACGACATCCCTTGTTGAAGGCAATAAAAACCTGGACATCTGTGACTGCGGCCACTCTCCTGAACCGGTATTAGGTTACATTCTCAATGCTGCTGCCAACACTTTGCTGAACAACCTGTGCAAAGTTGAAAACAATAAACTAGATGAGACCAAGCAGAGTAAGACGGCGAAACGAAAACTCAAAACTCTTGAAGCATAAATCTGCTTTATGCTTTATGGTGCCTATCTTTATCATATTTCACCAAATATGAATGTGCCATCATATGTCATCAAATATGAAATATAAATCTGCTTTCAAATGAAAATTTGTGCCTGTCTTAACGTTTATTCAACTAATTCTGCATGAAAGTGTAAATTTTCTCGCAACTTCTCTCCTGCCATTAAAGAAAAAGCCAGATGAATTGTATGAAACTTCTCACTTATTTCAAGACTGATAATATTGGGCAAAACTAGTAACGCAAGTATAACAGGTGGCTCCAGTAGCAGCGTAGAGTAAAGAGAGAACGCGACTCCGTAGGGTGAAGCCGACTTTCAGGTTGATCTCACTACGATGACGTCACACAACCTTGCACAGGCCTTGTAGCTTAGATGGTGTTGGTTCGGCCCCAGCTGCTGCGCTGGTTACGAGGAGGGACAACGGCGACGGCGACGAAAAACCCAGGAATGGAGGCCGAACAGCTGCAGTCTAAAAAGTTAACTAATCACACTCCTTTTTATACATACAGGGAGTGTTAAATAAATATCCTGGAGAATTAAGCTTCATACGTAGTGTGTACATATCACTGCTAAGCTTTCTAAACAAATCTTTTTACTGTGAATGAATGCCGAGGTCTACTAGTCTGCCCCTGACAAAAAGTATCTGTGATACCGGATGTATTGTAACTTGGATGCAAATGAGGGTGGGAACATTTGTGTCACACCTCATGTCTGTAGAGGCTGAAATGAAGTATTGCTTGCCAGTCTAAATAAAACCTCGGCGAGTTCAGATAAGCAGAAATATCATGTTTTCTTGTGAAAGCAGAACATTAATTATGGTTAAACATCAGTTGCTTCGAAGAAGCGCAATTGGGGTGCAAATGCTGGCATATTCAGTATAACAGGTAGACGATATCGTGCTTTAAAGGAAACCGTGAAAGTGAATAGCCGCTGGAAGCCGAACGGCACATTTTCCCCGGAGGCTCGGCTCCTAAAATAGCTAAATTTGGTGGCGAATGTGCGACCGAAACAGGAAACAAGCAGCAGCAATGGCTATATTTTCGATCGGTGAGATAGTCTCAAAGGAATTAGGGGACTGCGTACAATGCCCTTTGGGGTGCAAAAACACAATTTTACTTCTAAGCGTACTTTCGCTACCTGAAAGCCGTTTTCCGCATGTTTGCAGTGAAAAGTTCATTTGTCCTGTTCTCGCTTGACACAGTTTCGTCGCGGTATTAGTGTGTAATCCTGTGAGAATTCCAACAAGGAAGAACACCAAGAGAGTAAACAAGCTCTGACGTCTGCCAGGTCACACGTGGGCGACTTTTCTTGCTCGACGACGTAGTGTTATTTTCGGAAAAACGCCGGGCAGTAAAACTTTCCATGACCAAAAAGGCACCATTTCTTTGTGAAGCAAAGCAAAGATTTAAAGAGAGAGAGAGAGGGAGACTAAAAAAAAGAAAGCTTAGGTTAATTTACAAGCCAACGTAAGATTTGCTATACCGAGCACATCTAAGGATGAATGAAACTTAAAAATCAAATCTCTATTCCGGTGGCAAGTTTGTCGTGAAGTGTTTATCGATTACGGTTATTAACATAAAATAACCAGGTATAATTCGGCAAATATAATTGGGTTAATGAGTTATTTCTTTATTAGCTTATTTTTAGATAATTCTACACCGAATTACTTTAGAAGAGAGGGGGTAATACAAGGAAAGAGTAATACATTAGATTATCAAACAATTATACATATTTAGCAAATACAAACTTCCAGGTCTATGATTGTGAGGACCGAAGACGGCCATGAAATCCACCACACAAGACAGCACATGCGGGAGGCAGCACCTCAACCAGAGCCAGAACCAACCTCACTGTGACCTTCAGAAGACGGCGACATCCAGGCCGGACAACAGCAGTTGGGAGGAGCTCAAGATCACGTCGAGAACTCCGTCGGTACTCTTTGTCAGATCGAACTTCTGGTCTTTATGAATATTAAAAGAAAGGTGCGATCATTCTGATAACGTCCTGAGCCCGCCTGGACGCTACGCTACAACGTCCGGACTGACGTCTATGTCCCCTCCTTCACTGTTTACTTGTATCGCTTCCTTTTTTGCATAAACGGTTTTTCTTACCGGACAGCCGGCCTGCCTACACGCTGTTCATGTTAGATATAGCATAACTAAAAAACATTTAACTACAAAATACCTAAAAGTGGAGCCTTATGTCATACTTGAGATTTAAAATGTTTTCAGGCTTTTTTGTTTGCGAACTGAGGATCACTATCAACCCCCATTCGTTTTAAGTGGAGGTTATGTATTTTTTGTGTGTGTTTAAAAACTCCCGAAGAAGGCGAAGTTTTGCATATACATTCCCTAAGAAGGTTTGTGAAGAATAAAGCGCTCTCCCACATAATTATGCAATACATAAAGAAAATCTATGGCTGAGAGTCTGAGGGATTTTTGCATTCTTTTCTATCTTACAGTATTGGTAATCTACCTCAAAGTTTTCATGATGTGTTCCAAAGGCTGGACAGGGAATGTAAAGTATCGAAGATTATCATAGTGTCTGAAGACCTCAGCCGCTTAGCAATTCTTGATCGCACCAAGTGGCCGTTGGACTATGCTGCGTCCCATCTGATTGATGCAATACATTTGTGAGGTCTAGTTGGAGCTTGTTTCAAAAATGTCAATGCTCAAACAGACATTGCACAAGGAAGAAAGACGAGACAAGCGCTGGCGTCGGCTTTCTTCCTTCTGCGATGTTTGTTTTGAGCATAGTGTTGTTTCGATTCATGCAAATATACTAGACGCAGCGTGGTCAAAAGCGGGAGCCTAGTCCAAATGACACTGAAGGTGTTCCGGTCGTAGTTTTGAACAGCCCTGTCTTAACTGCTGAAAAGCACGTCGATTTAACAAGCATCGTTCCGATCGACCGCTGTATTTTCTACATAATGCTATTCGGCTTCATATTCCTCCATTCTTTATGAAAAGAGATCGTAGCGCAGGTGATAAAAAGATTTAATTTAGGGTTTTTCCCTAATAGGCCCTTCGAGCTACGAGGCGGGTATGCATCAAAAAGATAAGGATCCTGTTTGTGCTTCTTAAAAGTCTTTACGCCCCTACGTAGAATAGGCGCACTTATTTCCAGCATTTCTAGCAGTATTTTATTCATCAAGAATATACTCTTTGCCGCCCATGACAAGTTCATATTTACTGCGCAAGTTTTACTGAGTGATGTATTGTAATATTTCATAGCACCCTTGCCGCTAAGGCAACTCTTTATATAGGGCTCTCACGAATACTCGTGTAACCAGTACTAGTACTTTTAATAGAAAGTGATGGCGAAATAGTACACCAAGTTCGGCACATCCTGCTCTACCGAAAGAATCCATAGCCAACTCTGATCACCACGATCAGATTAAACCCGCCGCAGTGGCACAGGTTGAGGCATATTACTTTTATTATTTTAGGCAACCTCATCATGATATATGCCCAGTCATCAAACGTCAAGAATAATGTTAACAACTTCAAGACAAGCAGAAGATTAACTGAACAATATGTTAGAATGCAAGAAAATTGTTATATCATTGCAACTAAACGAAAGAAAAAAAGTATAAGAAAAATCACTCCCTGCTCTACCTGCTCCCGGGGATCTGGTTTCACCGATTTTAGATATTTGTTTTTCTCAAACTTTTTATTTGCTTTACAACCACATTTTTGTTTTATTTTAGATTCTTTCGCCTGCTATACTTATGTGGTGCGGGCAGAGGCTGTTTTCTATTTGTTAATTTATAAAGCCTCGACATAAAGCATGTCTAGTTATGCCGCCCGTTGTGTCGTAAGACTGCGCTGGCAGGACAATTTATTTTATGCAGCTCAACCTAAGAACTGTTTGGATATAGAGCCCGTTATACTTAGTGGCAGTGGCAGAGCCACGTTGTGTTTTTTTTTATTATTTTTGTTTGGTCTCACCATACTATGTGTATAGTTATGCATTTGAATGGCAACCCATTTTTTAATATCGTATAGCGTGCTACGCGATAACATGATTCAAACCGCAATGCTGATTGCACCAAAGGTGGATGATCTGTAATGTTCACTCCTTGCTACAGCAACAAACCATGATGAAATTTCATTTCTCAGAGCTTTTGAATAATATTTGAGCGAATAGCCAGTGGCTAACTCAAGGAATTCTAAAGAAAGGATGTAAAAGTAAGCATGCGAGAACAATTAAAATAGTGTTTGGCACTCATAAAAGAGGGCAGCAGTGTACAATATACAGCAAAACGTTAGAACTGTTAAGGGAGCACATCTAATTGAGTTATGCAGTTAGCAACGCTATTGAGCACGGAATTATAATAACGAAATTATTAATTAAGGCATTAAGCGAATTCTGCATGCACACACAGACCATGAATTGAGTTTTAGAAATAAAACTTAAAAAGTTGCAGAACAGCAGCATTCCATCAGCACTTCCTATGCAGGTGCAGAAATGTTGATTATTAAGAACATCTTTCATTTAAAGTGACGACTATGCAGGAATCTATGAAAAGAACATAAGTGTTGTAATTCCAAGGGATATAGAGCAGATTACGTGAAGGTAATGTGAAAAGAAACAGACGCCGAATGACCGAATTTTTGTAGAATTCAAAGAAAGAAGGAAATAATAAACGGCTCTAAGGAATCAGGTGTTCAGAATTTCTTGACGTCAATTTGCCCGAGCGCCTTCAAGAGCCGGTAGAATGAGATTTATCTGCGGTACCAGAAAGCGCTCGGCAGTCCAGTCTACCACTGCTCGAAACAAGTACGCTTCGTCTGGAAGTGTTCAGAATTTTTTCTCTTCGACAAAATGTAGAAAAATGAGAAATGTGTGAAATATTTACCGCACCAAAGCAAGCATCAAGCATAGAGAAGGATACATTAACCTCTACTTAATCAGGTTTAGAAAAGGGTTTCCCTGCATTCGGCTACACTGAACAGATTCATCTGCGCCTAACTTTTCGCACACCGCAACTTACTTCTTTCGGTTAAGCAGAGCTTTAAGTCGATCGCGATATGAAGAATAAAGATTCTGAGGCACGCTTAGAAAAACACCATTTGGGCAAAAGCCATTAAAGCTATGTTATGAGAAGCGTCAAGCCTCTAACCCGGAATTCCTGGTATCCAAGGAACTTAATTTCGTATCTGAAAAAGGATTGCTGAAGACAATACTTTCTCTTCTGACAGTGTGAGGGGCATATATAAAGACAGGTTTGCTGTCACTCAAGTAAACGGCCTCCTTTATTTAAGTCTGTTTCCTGTTAAATATCAAAACCCTTTCCTATAGCTTCGTGTGAACATCGTTTTCAGATATTGAGTTGTATGCGTGTTTGACCTCACCTAATCCTCATAAACTGACCTACTATTACGCACGTACTCTCCACCAGATTCTCAAGCAACCTCCATATGCGGAACACCATCGGGAATAGTTGTAAATGTCCACCTTAATTAAGTCTTGCGATCGTGACAGCACCGTCTTAGAGTACCGTAACTTACGGAGTTCCAAGGGCCCCTGGTTCCATTCTTGTCTAAGAAGCGAAGCTCGATGAAACTACACGAAATCGAAGATGCTGCCAGATCACCCACGTTATGTGGTCTCCTCTCGTCACACACACTGTCAAAAAATTAATGATGGCTTTTTCATCTCTCAGTTACCAACTGCCAGACAAAGGGGCTTGCATTCTCGATCCAAATAGCAGCGCGGGAGACTGACAGCTTAGAACTTGAAAGAACCGAGTACTAAGATTGCGCAGTGCATTAGGCAAAATAAACAACTTCGATCTTTTATAAACTAGTTGCCCCTAACCGCCTCACTTTAACGTTCTGTGCAGAGTGTGTGACATTTGTTTTTAAACTAACGGCAATAAAGAAACGAGCCTAAATGGCTAAGTGATCTGTGGCAACGCCTCAAATGCTAATTATTTTGGCTCGGCCTGATTCAGAAAACCACACAAAGGAATATATTTTCTCGAGCAGGTTGAGAAACTTCACTTAGAAGCTTTCTCAATAAAGTCCTAAAATCCGGGTAATAATTTTGTTGCCTTAAAAATCTTTTACATTATTTCTGAGTTTAACTAAACGGGCTTGTAAACAGTTCACTTAACCTAACGTTCATTTAACGTGGGCCTTAGAAAACACTAATATAGTAGAGTCTCATATCGACTATCCATTTTGTCGATGTAGCTGATAGTTAGGCACGTGCTGCGTTTCGCTCCTGTTATAACGAATAAAATAGAACATACCGCACGGTACTCGTTATGGACTGCCAGAAGATCAAATCAGTCGATATTGTCGACCATAAACCCTGACTTCTCATTGGAGGGTCAAATTCCAAAGTTAAAGCTCAGGTAATTTGGTCATCTGATGAGAAAAGAGGAGTCGCTGGAGAAAGATTTGATGTTGGGAAAGGTTGAGAATTACCGGAAAAGGGGTAGGCAGCGAACGCGCTGATTAGATGTCATCCTCGAGGCGCTGCAGATGAAGTTATGTGATGTTAGGAAGATAGAGACCGGAAAGCGTGGCGTGACATGGTCCATAGGGTCACGAAGAGTTGGACACGACTGAACGACTGAACTGAACTCGTTATGGAGCCCATACAATCCCCTTCAAAGAGTGGTATAAATAAATGAACGTGTTGTTGCAAATATTTCTCTTTTACGTCTGCTCAATAATGGTCTCGTTTACATTGAAACTAAATATATGGATGAGACCTCAGGCAATATCTAGTTCGCTCTTAACGGAGTGCTCTTGTGATATTTGGCGGCAAGAGAAAAAACACGACCTACGCGGATAGCCGTGCGTCTACTTGACACTAGCTTCATTTATAGCAGTAAAGAGCGTACGTGGGATTTAGCTTTACGCCGGAAACCGCATGAACATGCCCTAGCCAAGAATACATTTCTCAAGTCGATAAGCAATAATTGCAGGCGAAGCTATATATAAAGCCTGTTTCTACGTATAAATATCCTAGGTCTCCGTCACGTATTGAGCACTTTAATTAGTGATAGTTTTCCGATAACAGCAGGGAGGTAAGTGGAGAGATGTGGGAACAAGAGCCGTTCGACGGCATTGTGGGCAATTTTTCGCAGGTGGCCTAAGTAGGACAGCTTGAGGACATTCTTTATGAATAGGGCGATATCAGTAGAAATACCGCTCTAGAGGAAAAGGACGAATCACGCATGCCCGAAGGTCAACTGAACATCCAAAAACACACAAAAAAAATGAGAACGCTGCTGATGCGAATGGGGGGCGAAAACATTTGCAGCGGGTGACCGAGCGTTCTTCTCCTTTTCCTTCGTTTCCTTCTTCTCGTTCTTGTGCTTCTTCTACGGTGCCATGGCAACACGGTGAAGCGCCGACGGCTTGAAAATCTAACCCTGTGTAGCTCTCTCTACAAACAATTGCCAACCTAATACGAAGTGCGATCAAAGGAAAATGGCCATCAAGTTACTGTATTTGCTCTTTCGGTTTTTCTTTTTTCCGTACGATCAAGCGCGAAACAATGCATTTTCTTAGCCTTCCAAACGTCCGTTTTGCCGATCCTATGCCGATCAGTGCGTGCCAAATCCCGGAAATACCTCATCGTTCACACTGATGATTACGTGGGAACCAAAATCTACTCTCTAGCAGAGGAGAATCGCAGCGGGCTTCGTGGCCATTTTCATCCTAATTTCATTGAGTAAAGCTAAGCTTCGGTAAATAAAGTGGTTACGATCGATAAGGGTGACATTGGAAACATTCTACACGAGGAGGACGAACTTTTATTTTCAGTTTGTTACAGATCAGCGCCAACAACTTTGTTGTGGAGACTTGTACAGGCGATGCATATGTTAGATCAGTGCTCTGGAGTAAATCCGGGGGGGGGGGGGGGGTAATAAAACCGGAAGACGTTCTCGTGGCCATCTTCTTCCGGCCGTCTTCGAGCCGATGCCGCGTGCGGACAGCCCACATAAGGGGATCACGGGGAAAGTTCCGAATCAGGGGAACGCCGAAACGCCGTTCACCTTATTAGGAACTTTTTCAGGGATCCCTGTATGCGGGCACCTGATTCGTCAGCGTTCACTTGATTAGGAACATTAGACATGATTCCCTTATGTCAACTGTTTGCCCGTGTTTTCCTCTTCGTGAATAATTTATATTCCCGTCTACTAAGGTAGTAATGTATGCTTTTAATGCTTTGCCGAATCATTCGTCGAGCTTAGTTCCTGTTTCTCGCATTGCTCGGTCTTGAACTGTGGCCGTGTATTCCGTTTCTTTCTGTATCTAACTTTTTCCCGAGTTCCTGCGCGGTGGCCGGCGCAATGACATGCTTGAATCGTTTACAGACTGACTGACAAAATAAATTGTCTTACACTGAATTTTAAGTTGGTGTAACCGTAGAACAGCTCCTGTGATCCTGTTTCACAATTGGCAGCCGTTTAACGAGCTGTTCCTGACACATTGTAACACAAATAACCTTTATTACTGTTCCATTTAAAATGTATTAACCTGAAGCCTGTACTGAATACAGCTCCTGAGGATTTCTCCTTCTCCGCTTAGGAAGAACAATATCCAGTTTCATGAAATAGAAACACGTGCAGTTCTCTCTTTCTCTCTCTCTCTCACTATATATATATATATATATATATATATATATATATATATATATATATGTTGATATACTATATAGTGTAATAAGCTTTAGTGCATGATAGCAATGAGGCACTGAAAATAGTTGTCGGGCAATTTAAATTAAAATCGAAGCTGTTATTTATTTTAAAATTTTATCTATTGTTTTCTAAAATGCATATACTGTAAGCACTGTTAGTGAACTTCATCTTCGTCTGAGCGTAATCATCATCGATCATCGTGTCGTGGGAAGGAGACGTAGTGTTGATGAACGGTGGCCCTCCGGTAGTCGCTGCTTCGGCCTGTCTGAAATAGAAAGGTGAAATTCCTGGAGCGTCCTTCTGCCTCACAAGTGGTGGAGGTGATGGGTGTAATAAGGACGCTGCCATCGGTGACGCAGTCAGAAGTCACTGATAGAATATCTCCGTTGCCCGGATAGAGGACGTGATCAGCAAGCATTAATAAGCGGGAGGAAGGCGGTTTCCTATCGGCAACAATGTTGCATTCAGTTACCTAAACAGTGGGAACACGTAATGACTGCTGAGGCGTTTTGGAGGAAATCCCAACTGAAGATGAGTTGATGGACACAAGAGGATAGGACAGCGAACTCAATGAAGTGCAAGATGCCGTCAATGGCGACTCGGGCTGTACATGCTCCACAAGGGTAATATTCCCAACATTTGCAGCACGTAAAGGAGGACCGGTGTAAGCAGTACGCACTTTTCGGAGTTTTATACAAGTCAAGTTTCATAATGGAAATAGCGGCGCCGGTTTCAATTAAAGCTTCCAGAACATTTCCTTCAACGAATACAGTCAACATGTTGGATGGGAGCAAGGGAGAAATTGGTGCGACGGAAGGCGGTGCTGTTCTACCTCCTGAAACTGCACCGGCTAGTTTTCTGTGTGGCGGGGAAAACTGTAGATGGAGGCCATGGAAGAATGGAATCATGGAAGAATGCAAACATTATCCTCATTCAAGGACCTTAAAAATTACAGACCAATCAGCTTACTGTCTGTCACGTATACGAGATGGGATGGATGGATGGACTATAGGAGCGTTCCCTTTGAAACGGGGTGGTAGCAGTAGCTATCATGCTCAATTTCTTCATATATCTTAATTATTGATTTAGATTGGTTAACTAAACCATCATTCCATTTATTAAATTTTTGTTCCTACATTACTAGCATTATGTCACTTCTCTGCTTTTAAGCCACCAATCTTCCTGTCGTTTTTTGCTAGTTTCCACCGCCTTATCTCTAAACCCCAGAGCTTCAGAAACAGTGGTTGCGCCTGCATCAACTTCCGGATGGATACCATTACATTCGAGTATAATATGGTCAATTGTTTCACTAGAGTTACCACATACGGCACATGCCTCATTTTATTGTTAAATTTCTTTTTGTAGCTGCGTGTTCTAAGGCACCCTGATCTAGCTTCAAAATGTAGGGCACTGCCTCTTGCGGTATCAAAGAAATCTTACTTCCTGATCTGCATTTTCCACTTTCGGTATAATTCCACACTGTTTTTTCTCCGTAGAATTTATCCAATTTTTACCTTCTGTGTTTTTCACCTGTTGCTTAGTGCTCTTTATTTCTCCGTCCTTGTGACTAGCATTCGTACTAGTGAGTTTCAAAACTAAACGCAAAACTGCGCAAAACACCGACAACGCCGCCTGTCGCCAAAGCCGCAAAGCGTAGGCGGGCTCGGTCAGGCGCTGTTCACGTCAGCGTCTATGCACGCGCGTAGGGTTTTCGTCTTCGGACCCGCGGTTTAACAGATATAACGCCGCTGTCAACCTTTATCAATGTCCGGGAACAATTACTGCGTAGTTGGTTGTTAGAACACACGTAAAACCTTGCTAGGAACACCGTTGTATAAGTTTACAGTGATGCTTCACGAGAACGACGGCGACCGTGAATCGCGGCTGTTCGACGCAAAAAGCAAGCTATCGCACCGAATGACATTTGTTCAGGCTAATGTCATTTTTTTGACGCGCTGCTACACGACCAAAGCTAATGCCATTTCCAAATTATAGTAACTGGGATTGATATGCAAATATTCGAGTGCCGTCAATATGTTGCGAAGATTACGGCGCTGCAAACGAAAGTAGCCTTTAAATTTACATTTATGTCTTGCAAACCTTGTAACCACCCTCTTTATTAGGACTATCAATTACGAATTTAGCGGCTGTGTCGGCGGCGTTTGTTTACGAAAGGCTTCGGAAAGTACGCACGTCTGCGCTCGACTGTGAAACGCGTACGAGTTTCAACAACGTACACTTTCCGCACTAAAGCAGGTAAGTGTCAAGAGCAACACGTAAAATAGGCACTGTCTAGTGTACTGTCCGACGGCGCTGTTATAGAACCTTCAAGTATCGCCCTACGCCGAAGCATACTACAGCCCCGTTGACTCCTGTAACGTTTTCACCAGATCGTTCGCTTGGCGTATTAAGGCCCGTCGCAAAATGTTCGAGCTTAGCCTCATCAAGAAAGCGTACGGCTAATTTTTAACGCTTGCCACATCGGATGCCGCGAGCTTACCGCAATGAGGCTGTCCGCGAAGGCGGCCGACGAAGGCGTTCTGGCCGTGTGCTAGGCCCTAGTCGTCGCTAGGCTTTTACCCCTTAACGGTTTCGCATAAAAGCCGTAGCTGGAAGTGCTTTGGAAATAGTAAATTTCCTATTCATAAAACTGCATTACTATCAGTTCAATTGGCTCACAAATTGTCTTATAGTAAATTGATGGTGCAACTTCGGCGACGCCTCAGCAGCGCAGCCAGAGAACGAAATCGGATGAGCTGCGTCACACCGGCGGCAGCTGCTAAAAGCAGACATTTGCCTGTATTGCTGCTATCACTTCTTCTAAAATCTCGTTGCATAACAACGATCATCAGTAAAGATAATTTGTTTTAAATTCCTCCCTCAAATTAAGCGCGTATTATTTAAGATGAGCAAAGCATGCTTTTTTTTAAGGTGGCGACAGAAATCCGCAGTGTCGGTGACTCGGCGCCGACGGACCGCGGCAGCAGGGGCGACCTGTTCCGCCTGCGCTGAGTGCAGTGGTATACGGGTTGGATGGCAGCGATGGGTGCCAGTTTTTTTACGATGCTATTTGGCATAGTTCACATAGATGACCAGCTGCAAAATTGTAGGAACAGAGTAGTATTTAATGCCGGTGTCACTTTTGTACTTTATTTTGGGTGTATTTTCTCACCGAATCTCTGATGTTGACATAACACACTTCCTCGTTGATCGCATTCGGATGAGTACCTAATGTCGTTTTCATTAGATGTCATTATATTTTATCATGCAGCAGCAAACAAATATCATTTTGAACGAGCATCATTCTATGGAAAAGGCATTAAATTTGCTGCGTGACAACCCTGACTGATAACTCTTTTCAGTGTGTTCTGCTTGTCATTGAACCTTGCGTGAACACTTCTTGTTTAAACTTGATCGCCTCCGCTGGCCGGGAAGATACAATATCTAGACGATCTTTAGCGTGCATTGACATCGTACAGCATACGGTTGCATTTTGCGTTTCGCCTCAGCCGAAACGCGGGCGGCGTGGCAGACTTCGGTCTCGATAACTCGATCCTCCTCAGTAGCCTGAGCAACTGCAGCAGGGTATTGAACAGATATTTGCCAATATGTGTTTTGATACGTCATGCAATTATTTAAAGACTGAGCCAGTGTTAATTGCTGTTGTCTGGGAAGATTACGAAAACATAACATGTCGCTGCACTTGCTATTCAGACTGAACCTTTTGTTACAGAAACCCAATATGCGCTATTTTTCTGATGCTCAGAATGCTGGTTTGCAAGCTCCTGGCTTTTTCTGCGGTCGCATCGGTACGAAACCGGTCGCAGCTACAACGACGCTGCCTAGTTTACTGTAGCAATATATTGCATGTAAACGAAGCAAGCGTGTACTATTAAGCAAATAAAGATCATTGGTTCATAGGTCCAGGAATGAACGAATTAGCGTGGCGTTGTTATGAAAGCGGGGCACTCAAAATGACTTCCACTTCGTACGCAACCTTTTTGACGCTCGTATGCAGCAGACACTTGATGCATATGGAGGCGGTGTAGTTCCGGATAGCCTTGATATCGAACACATGTCCACTATTAAAAAGTTTGATCCCCTTGAGCACCCTGTCACCGCGGAAGTGCCTGCGAGACGCGCACAAACGGCTGACTCGTACGCGCGCACCACGGCCACGATTGCCGTATGAGGCCCGCCTCGGGTTCCGACGGGCGCCGCTACGCGGCTTTCAGTGGCGCCTCTTTAGGCGCTGCGTATGGCGCATAAGGTATTTACTAAGGTACTCCCTAATAGAATCAGGACAACCTTAGACTGTAATCAAGCAAACGATCAAGCAGGTTTTCGAAAACGATACTCTACTATCGATCATATCCATACCATCAACCAGGTGATAGAAAAATGCCCGGAATTAAACCAGCCCTTATACATAGCATTCATTGATTACGAAAAAAACATTTGACTCAGTATAAACCTCGGCGGTGATGCAGGTATTGAGAAATCAGGGGGTAGACGAGCCGTACGTGAAAGTGCTGGAAGATATGTATATAGTGGCTGCACAGCAACCATAATTCTGCATAAAGAAAGTAACAAAATTCCCATAAAGAAAGGTGTTAGGCAAGGAGACACGATCTCCCTAATACTATTCACAGCTTGCTTAGAGGAAGTATTCTGAGACTTGGAATGGGAGCAGTTAGGGATAAGGGTAGTTGAAGAATACCTAATAATCTATTTGCTGATGACATTGTCTTGCCAAGAAACTTAGGGGAGAGAATTATTAATGATCTAGACAGACTAAGTAGAAAGGTATACGCTTGAAAATCAATACGCAGAAGACTAAGGTAACGTTTAACAGCCTAGGGAAGGAACAGCAGTTTACGTTAAGTAGCGAAGTGCTGGAAGTAGGAGGCGAATATGTCTACTTAGGATAGATAGTAACCGCTGATCCGGACCATGAAAAGGAAATACAAGAAGAATACGATTGGGATGGAACGCATTTGGCAAGCACTTGCAGATTATGACTAGCAGCTTACCGGTATCGCTCAAGATGAAAGTATACAACAGTTGCATCTTACCTGTACTCACCTATGAGGCTGAAACATGGAGGCTAACCAAGAGGCTTCAACTTAAGTTGAGAGCAACGGCGAGGGCTATGGAACAAAAAATGGATGGGTTAACATTAAGAGGTAGGAAGCGTGCAGAGTGGGTCAGAGAAATAACTCAAGTTACTGACATTCTAGTGGAAATCAAGAAAAAGAAATGGGCATGGGCAAGATATGTAGGGTGAAGAGAGGATATCCGATGGTCGTTTAGGGTAACAAACTTGATTCAAAGGGAAGGAAAGCATAGCAGGGGAGGCAGAAAGGTAGTTGGGCAGATGAGGTTAAGAAGTTCGCAGGTGTCAAGTGGATGCAGCTAGTACAGAACCGGCTTCATTGGACAAATATGGGAGAGGCCTTCGCCTATAGTCAGGCTGCTGCTGCTGCTGCTGCTGCTGCTGCTGCTGCTGCTGCTGCTGCTGCTGCTGCTGCTGCTGCTGCTGCTGCTGCTGCTGCTGCTGCTGCTGCTGCTGCTGCTGCTGCTGCTGCTGCTGCTGCTGCTGCTGCTGCTGCTGCTGCTGCTGCTGCTGCTGCTGCTGCTGCTGCTGCTGCTGCTGCTGCTGCTGCTGCTGCTGCTGCTGCTGCTGCTGCTGCTGCTGCTGCTGCTGCTGCTGCTGCTGCTGCTGCTGCTGCTGCTGCTGCTGCTGCTGCTGCTGCTGCTGCTGCTGCTGCTGCTGCTGCTGCTGCTGCTGCTGCTGCTGCTGCTGCTGCTGCTGCTGCTGCTGCTGCTGCTGCTGCTGCTGCTGCTGCTGCTGCTGCTGCTGCTGCTGCTGCTGCTGCTGCTGCTGCTGCTGCTGCTGCTGCTGCTGCTGCTGCTGCTGCTGCTGCTGCTGCTGCTGCTGCTGCTGCTGCTGCTGCTGCTGCTGCTGCTGCTGCTGCTGCTGCTGCTGCTGCTGCTGCTGCTGCTGCTGCTGCTGCTGCTGCTGCTGCTGCTGCTGCTGCTGCTGCTGCTGCTGCTGCTGCTGCTGCTGCTGCTGCTGCTGCTGCTGCTGCTGCTGCTGCTGCTGCTGCTGCTGCTGCTGCTGCTGCTGCTGCTGCTGCTGCTGCTGCTGCTGCTGCTGCTGCTGCTGCTGCTGCTGCTGCTGCTGCTGCTGCTGCTGCTGCTGCTGCTGCTGCTGCTGCTGCTGCTGCTGCTGCTGCTGCTGCTGCTGCTGCTGCTGCTGCTGCTGCTGCTGCTGCTGCTGCTGCTGCTGCTGCTGCTGCTGCTGCTGCTGCTGCTGCTGCTGCTGCTGCTGCTGCTGCTGCTGCTGCTGCTGCTGCTGCTGCTGCTGCTGCTGCTGCTGCTGCTGCTGCTGCTGCTGCTGCTGCTGCTGCTGCTGCTGCTGCTGCTGCTGCTGCTGCTGCTGCTGCTGCTGCTGCTGCTGCTGCTGCTGCTGCTGCTGCTGCTGCTGCTGCTGCTGCTGCTGCTGCTGCTGCTGCTGCTGCTGCTGCTGCTGCTGCTGCTGCTGCTGCTGCTGCTGCTGCTGCTGCTGCTGCTGCTGCTGCTGCTGCTGCTGCTGCTGCTGCTGCTGCTGCTGCTGCTGCTGCTGCTGCTGCTGCTGCTGCTGCTGCTGCTGCTGCTGCTGCTGCTGCTGCTGCTGCTGCTGCTGCTGCTGCTGCTGCTGCTGCTGCTGCTGCTGCTGCTGCTGCTGCTGCTGCTGCTGCTGCTGCTGCTGCTGCTGCTGCTGCTGCTGCTGCTGCTGCTGCTGCTGCTGCTGCTGCTGCTGCTGCTGCTGCTGCTGCTGCTGCTGCTGCTGCTGCTGCTGCTGCTGCTGCTGCTGCTGCTGCTGCTGCTGCTGCTGCTGCTGCTGCTGCTGCTGCTGCTGCTGCTGCTGCTGCTGCTGCTGCTGCTGCTGCTGCTGCTGCTGCTGCTGCTGCTGCTGCTGCTGCTGCTGCTGCTGCTGCTGCTGCTGCTGCTGCTGCTGCTGATGATGATGATGATGATGATGATGATGATGATGATGATGATGATGATGATGATGAACGTGCGCTGAAATAGCACAGTATATGGAGGCCTCTTCGTTTCACCTCCATCGGAACGCAGCCGCCGCGGTCCGGATCGAACTAGGGTACTCCGGCACAGTAGTCGGGCATCTCACCACAGCACCGCCACGCGGGCCTTTTCTAATATTTACGTTTTTGAATTCTGGCTGTTTTTAATGATGTGGAGGAAGAACCTACTATACTAGAGCTTCAAACTGCAACATCAATAAAGGAGATGAACTGCTTAATATATACAAAAAGATTCATTGCCAATACCATATATACTCTTGAGAGGCTGACGGGCTGAAAATTAACTTTTTAAGACATGAGCTCATTCCTATACTTCCATATAAATTAAAAATAATAATAAGGGCTTTTAGCTAACAGTTGGAAGGTATTAAGTATTGCTGAGGGAGATGTTATAAAAATTATGTTTTTTTTAAATTTGGAAATGAATTTGTACATTTTTTGATGTTATAGAAATTTGGCTGAATTGGAAGAGCTGTATGGAGAGCGTCTACCGCTATAGAGACACAACTTTTTCCTGATATGAAGATTTTAGTGTGCATAACAAAGAAAAAGTCTTAGTGGCTACACCTTATGTGATTATGCCAGAACGTAGGATTGAAAATTGAATTTCGTGCAGGACGTTGGTCTTGGAGCGACTTTTCGGCTTTTTTCCCATTAAAGCTAGCAACAGAAACGGTTTCTTATAATCTTTTTCAAAAAAAATATTTCGTATACTTAAAAGTAATTCACTACAAAATTGTAGTACGAAAGTAGCAGGGCTCCAAACATGCAATTTTTTGAAATGGCAACTACGGCGCGTACACGGAGACTTTTCCGTACACTTTTCCGAACAGTACACGGAGACTTTTCCTCGCCATGGTCACAAAATTTGAATAAATTACGGAAGAACAAAATTACGAAAAACAATAAATTAGATATTTATGATTTCATATGGAACAAAAATCCTTAATGTTAAATGAATGTGTGCTGAAACACAAGTCCACTAGTGCTAGTTGCTATAGTATTCGCCCACTCCGTCTGAAAGCATACGAAATGTTTATTGTTTCATTTCCTTTTACCCCCAATGTCTTTTCTTCCTGACATCTCTTGGAAACAGTTCTTTAGATTTGCCATTTAAACATTCTCTGTTTCAGTTGGCGATGTTTAGTATAGAGATGCCCCTTAACTGCAGAAGTTTTCTGCCATTCTTTGGCCGAAGTCCTTTCTAGGCTTGTGGTAAATATCTCGGGCCTGCGAGACATGTCAGCGAGATTCTGCAAAATGCCTCGAGATGTGTAACCGAGACATCGCAATATGTTTTTGCTTTAGCATAATTTCACCGGTAAGACGGAGGAAATAAATTTTGATGACGAAGCCGAACAAAAGAAAGTAATGAAATTACGAGTACACAAACACGCCAGATAGATGAAGACGAGAAGAGGTAGGCAGAAGTGGAAGAAGAGAATGAGGAAAAGCTTCCGCCATTGAGCTCTTAAGCGAAGTCAAGCGCAATATATTTACATTTTGGCGGAAAATCTTTTCACCTCCGTCCCAGAAGCCACTCATCTCAAAACGCAGCCCCGGCAACAATCCATTTTGCTTGATGTTTCTGCTTCACTGAAAACGGGAAAGCAGAAAGTACTTTGTTGATCGTTCGTTTGCTCCTCTGCCGCAGTTGATATGCTGTACAGATATACTGCGTTCTGGTTGCTCTCCTGTGATGAGTTCCGGTTTTTTGTGAGCGAAACGGCGTGAGCGAAACGTGAATGAATTTTTCTTTTCTTGCTCTTCGGCCAGAAATCAGCATGGTGTCCCTCCTAGTGAAACTGACTGCCGTCACGCTAAGTCACTGATGGGCGGTCCAATAGATTACTCTTCCGCTTGGAGTCCAGCCAACTTCACACAGCTTTCATAGATGCCGGTAGCGGCACTAATATTTTGTGCATGTATGAGTTATGCTACTGCTGCTTTGGCAACAATTTATTTTGCTCTTTAATCATTGAATCACGTCACTAGACGTAACAAACTGCCTTACGTATACACAAAAGCGAAATGTTTCTTGTTGTCGGCTCCCTCGGTGGAGTAGCATTATCAGCGCAACAAATGTAGCAATTAAGTTTAGCAGACAAAACAACCACGAGCTACATTCTTACGCAAATAACAACTAACGAGCAAGCTAACACTGGCTTCCGTGAATGCTCACAACGCCTTTTGTCGCCTACGAGAAAGTAACTCAAACCTCAATGTAACAAGAATCACGTAAAAAGGTCAGAAATTGTGCTCCCGATGTTTTTGACGAAAAAGGAGTTTTGCATAATTTGAAACATCCGGCACTAGAAAATATATACACCAGATACCATTTTATGGTGTTCGTTCAGCTCGATTATTCGTGCACAACTAGGCTAATGGAGTGTATATTTCCTAAACATGATCTCTTCCTCTGAATTTCTTGTTTCCTATTTTTCCTATTGCTCAAGTGAAGTCGGTAAGATTTGTTAAGATAAGTTTTCTCAGATACAATTATATCTTTGGCGTCACAATGACACCCACGTCGATAGACATACGAAATAAGGTGAACAATGTTACCTATTATGAAAATTATTTAAATTTCGATAGCGGAATTCGGATCTCTTGTATATAGACTCCTGGAAACAATTTCATACTTGCTATTAAAATGTAGATGACCGGGTGGTTGCACTGGTCAGTATGTCGTTTGTGTTCGCAATGTTCAGTGACAGCACAAAGACACGTCCGCTCGTCGTCGAGAGGGAAACTGTACATCGCCGTATACAGGACTTTGCACAGAAGCGGAAGAGGTTACTTCATTTCATATGTTTATTTCACAATCGCAGAAATGGGTGATTGTTACACGAAGGCTCTAGACGTTAAGATTTTGAGCGGGAGCCGCTGCTGTGGCGGCGTTGTCTATCTATTATCAAGGCCACACAAACGTGTGCAGAAACCCCCACACAGTTTAATATGAGCCAGAGCCACTGTCGGATCGCTCAGGACGTTTAACCTGGCGGTATCCTAGTTTACAAAAAAGAAATACTGCCTTGCTCATCTATTTGCTATGCTCTTGAAGAACATGTCGCCGTTTTGTGGGTTGGATACTGCTCTGTATTCTTGACGTGCTACGTTAAATGGCCAGCCCAGTTAATAACAGTAGCGCGGCAGAACCGGTGGCCTTTTTTTTTCCTATCCTCTAAACACCGTAATTGCAGCTGCTGCCAATGCGCACTCGCCTTATGTATATAGACAAACGTTCAACCGCTGAAGGTCGCGTAAGCATAGCGAAAGAAAAACAAATTAGGTGTGTTCATACAGTAAGGTGACATCATCCATGTATTTTTGATGCCTTTTAGAAAACGGTGAGTTCTAAAAATGCTGGTTTAGCAATTTATTTCTCTTTTTTCTGAGCGTACTTCTTGTAGCTGCACGAATAGGAGTGAATGTGCAATATACGATGTGGGGGCTTCACATCTGCATGGGCGAATTTTTAATTAACATTCCCAACAAAGACCGCCTTTTCTAAGGCGCATAGAGCGCTTACGCTTCCACCTTGTGCTCTACGGTGCCGCAGTAGCTTTGTCATGTTTCTGTTCCTCCAATATATGTACCGCCATCCTGTGTAGCCCATTGTGCTAAAGTGCCCCATGTCCGCTGGATGTCACAATACCATCATAAAAAAAGAATGCCAAAGGGATACGAACAGATATCGGTGCCAGGAAAGTTGCAGCCGCGTTATGTGGCCAATGAGAACGTGATTGGGGTGATTTTTAGTGACATACCAATGATCCCCTGTCGTTATTCAATCACTAGGGCCCTCTATAGACGCTCATCTCCAGTCGCAGTGGCCAGAGCTCTGTAGAAATTAAAATATGAATCCTTTTTTACAGGCTGCTTTAAAGTATGAACTGTTGTTAGTTCTTGTTCTGCCTCTCCAGTAGTGTTCAACATCGTGAAGTTTCTAGGTTCAAAAAGAATTATGTGGAAATGGTTGGAAATATTTTATAGAATGTTATACTTTTCGCACTCGATGAACCGGAAGTATATGGAAGCTGAAACAGCCACATCTGCAGCCCAACAGAATTGGCTACAAAAGAAAAAGAGGTTCTCTTCGGTACTACGCCAAATACTTTATTGAGAATCATAGTTGCCTTGGCGCGACCAAAAACACGAGAATATTGGTAGAAGTAATCAATTATGCGGGAAATAATGTGGTTTCGAGGAGGAACTCAGTGATCGGCGCCTGGAATAGAGAGCTATCGACGTTGTTTGATCCAACTTGTTTCCGGTCCCTCTAATCAACGGCAGGATATCACATGCCGCAATGCATAATTCCAGAGCCATTTCCTGTTCGAGAACGTGCAATAGAAAGTTTGTAGATATAGTTGGTCTGGTGCGGCCGGAATAAACATTCTGTGAAGAAACAAAAACGTATAACCACCACTGAACGTTGCTGTATCTTGCCATGCAGTGCGACGAAGATTAGGGGTTGATGGCCAGGAATGTTGCCACCGCACGCAGCAACATTCTGCAGAGCAAATTAGGTGAATTCATGACTCGTTACAAAATTTGTGCGTGCTATGCTCGAGAAACATTTTTCTCAATTTTTGAACCTCGCTGAATAATGGCACGCTGGAGTCTCCGACCACCTGCCTTGACCATGACGTCTTTAAATTCCAGTGCTCTAATTTACAGTCACCCCAACCTTCACGCCTCAATAATAATTTGAGAAACTTGTGCTGAAGCCGTGCTGTTGAACACTATTATATTTAATGCCCCATCGCACCCTCACTTGAATGCATGAGAAATGTGAAGAATTGACCGTGTTTAAACTATTGCTCAGCTAGTTGGCGATTCCTTCTTTGAATGTAATCGCGAAGCTTAACAGACCTATGGTATACTACGCTTAAGCGTTGTTATTATCTTGGAAGCGCATTACTAGAATGAATGGTAGCTGAATAACAAATTTTAAAATGTAAACCTAGCTGTGACGTCCGTGTGATTCAAACACTCTTAAGATAGCTCTTATAACTAACTCCTATCAAATTTATTCTTGATTGAGATGTTTGGAATTCTGAGCCTTCTATACCTTTGACAAATTAGATCATGCCACCTGAATGAGGATGACATCCACTGCCTGTTCCTTATTTTTTCGGATCTAATAGCGGATCTGAAGATAGAAAAAATATTTTGCTAACAGTATCAACCCTCTGAATACTGTGACAATGGCTACTACCAGTACTACTACTACTACGTATGCAAAATACTGGAATTAGCATAAAGTGCAATACTACAAGTACGGTACTGCAATGGCTGAAAAAAAACTAAGATCACGTAGGAATGAGCCTTCGAAAGGAGCACTCTTAAGACATCACAACGTATGACGTTTGCAAATAATATTCTATATTACCTGCACAAAGAAACCACATAAAATCGAGAGCAAAAAAGCTGGATTTAAAATTTTAGAAAAAAGTTTTACCGGCTAAAAGATATCTGCATAAAAGTCTCAGACTTCAGCATCTTCATACTATTGAATAGAAGCGGCATGCCCCGCTTACTATACTGCGTTCGTATGATTTATTTTATAAGGACGGCAATGAGACGCCAGAGAGAACTAGGACAGGGCAAGTTTGAAATGTTTCGAGTGGAGGAGTTTTCTTTTTTATTCGGATTCTTGGTTTGCGCCAGGTTCGCGACATGCTAAGCCTCATAGCTGCTGTGGAAAATGGCTTCACCAAACGTACTTTGTAGTTAGTGTAGAAGGCCAACTTGGCATACTGCTTTCATTTCTTTTTCACGAAAGAAACCTCTTATAAAAAATATCCCGCATATAGGAGTAAGTTTAACGGAATACACATATAAAAGTACCGATTTCTTCTTTCTGCAGTGAACCAACCGACGCTCCATCCTTGTCAAGAGGCACTTTACCAGGAAAATTGAAACTAAGGTGCCCACAGAAGAGTGAAATATGGTAAAGCCCCTAAAGTTTCAGAATGCGAAATGAGAAGAGGTACGTGGCGTGAATGCGGTTCTCGTGAACGCTTTGTTTGTTACTGCTGCAGATCACGACGGACGGAAATAGAGCCCGATCTGAAACCAGAGACACGCGTGGCTTGTGCGAAGAAAACCTAACCCCGTAACGTGCATTTTGAATTATTTTTACCAGTGTTTGAATTGAAAATTTTTCTTTTGCTACTGTGCATTTCTGTTTCAGCGAAGCAAGCGCCGCGCTTCTTTATGTAGGACAAGAAAAACTTCGATAGAGAACATTGCACTTATAAGCTCAGAAGAGATAAATTTGGACCATGGTATGACGTAGAGGGGAAGAGAAACTGGGCTACAATTTTCGTAAACACCACAAAAGAAGACAGCAATTTAATGCTGGTGTTATTACGCGAAGTACCACCCTAGATTTTGACTTCCTAGTAGTGCCTGGGCTCCTGCCTGGCCCCATACCTCCATCCTATCCTTGCAAGCATTACCATCTTCCCCATCGCAGGAATAGATGCCATGTGTCAACAGGCGGATGAGTCGCAAAAAAAGGCGAGATATTTTTAAAGACAGGTTCAGGTTTTCAGAAACTTCGAGAAATGGGACATGCAGATGAAGGATTGGAAATAAGTTGACGAGTGGCGCTGAACGATTGGTGCACCTCAAGCTTAACGGATGTAGCTTTGTGGGCGATGAGCTGTGCTTACATACTACGATTTATTAGCTACCATAGAGAACTGGTCAGAATAGTTGCTCATGTGTGAGCAATGTTTTTACTAAGTGGGAAGGACAGTTACAATAGCGCATACAATCATGAAACTCGCAGGCGCTGATTTTGAACTTTAATTCTTGATAGAATACAAGCCTTCCTGAGGCGTTTCGAACGGTGCACCAGGAAAAAACAAAGATTCAACGTCAGTGCGCATCATAGAATTGCTCAACAGTGAAAGGCTAGCTAACATGGTGAACACAGCAAGCAGTAACGACGTGAAAGTTTCCACAAGGCCGGCGCGTACAACAAACAATAGCGAATAAGGAGGGCAAATAATGAATCTTAAAGGAATTCGGAAGTGCCTCCTGCACGAAACAAGGTAACTGGAGCTAACATCGTGTCATCTAAAGGTTGAGAAACTATTTTTGAAACCACATCTGCTAGTAAAGATGTGTACAGAGGGCCAAGATACGACGTAATAATGGAAGGAAAGAGGTCCTGCATCATAAACACCGGCAGTAAGATGAGGTTGGGAAGGGTCACCGACTAATTTGAACAGCCTCACGTCGTGTCAGGCCCAAGCATTTTTGGGTTTCTCGCAAATTGAAGCGTACTAGTTGTGGTTACTAGTTCGTTGCTTGAAGCAGCACTGCCATTGTATTTTGACCAAAGATGAAAACACAAGTTCTAGACTTCTCATTAGGCATTTAGTATCCATTGTCAAAATTTGTTATAGCATCGAAGAGATTTTTTTTATATTAACACCGGTTGGCAAACGGTTCGCATCCAAGACTCCGGGTCATTTGAGAACACTTGGCCTACGTTCGGCAATCAACTGGGAGTGGAGTTGCGTGTACAGCAAATTGAAGAATAACAAAAACTGTTTCTTGGCCTTGACTGGAACCATTTTAATAAGGATGAATTCTTTCAATTTTAAGGAAATTAGACCAAACGTTTTTGACTGCACATTCCGGCGCGCACGGAACCTTGCACCAGAACAGTTGATCCAAGGTTCCTGACTCTTCTCAGCAGAAGTCTTCATCGGATATTCGAAATGCCTGTAATGTCCATTACTTTCACTTGAAGATCGAATTAAATTCTCCGCTTCGAATTCTGATCACTAGTCCCCCACTTTTAAATCCGAATTCTCGATTTTCTGTTACCCGTTTAACAGATGGAGATAATGTCTCTAGTCTTGACTTGTGCCTCATTTGCCTCAATTTTCATCAATTAGCACTAATAAAATCGATCGATTTTTGTCTTTAATTACTTCATTTTCATTTCCACCCTCCTGCAGGCCCTAAAATGGGGTCAAGCAGGAGGGGCGTAGAATATATGAAAGAAACGCGGCAAACTACATCGCAGAAGACGTATGATTAATAGGACATAATAAAGAACAAGGAAACCCAACTGAGCAACTATCGATCAGCAGTTTTCTCAATGCCATCTATGCTGTTTATAACATCAGACATGAGTTCATTTCATTTAGTTATTCTGCCATAAAAAAGAAGTATTTGAACGCATTGATTCTAGCCCTGTATGGTGTTGGATTCCATGTGACAATTTCGTGTTAGTCGTTCGTTGTGATGAGCTTCAGATATAAATCAGGGTTCATGAACAGCTTGTTATTACAAAGCAAAACTAAAATATAAACCTTTTTTTCGTGCTTGCAATGTCTGTTTCTTGTGGTTTGTCATCTTATGTAAACTTCACTCTTAATTCTTGTAAATTCCCTAATTTTGTATCACAAAATGAAGCGTACTTCATGAACTGGAACTTCAAAAACCGTGCACATACACATATATTTCAAACAAAAATTGTAATAGAACAACCCTGGCTTTCTGTGCTCTTATAGTCCGAGGTGAAATCTTCACCGCCTAAAATTCAATTTTTTTGTTTCATAAAACTTTTGAACACACTAAAAGGAGTTACTTGCCCTTCCTTGTAGTTGATGATAATAATGGTCGTCCTGACTGTTCAGATATGCGTGAGTCCGAAATATTCGTGGACAAGATTTTATTACCCATCGCGAACAGCTGAAACCTTATATTCGTAAAAGAGGAGCAGGACTAGTTGAGAAAACAACAGCATAAAGGAAAGGGTCGACCACAATAAGTGTTTCGGGAAATCTAGCTCAATGTGGCAGGTGGAATGCTACCGGAGAATGAAAATTTAATTATGAAACGCAATTACTAGCGTGTTACACAGTTAATGCGCTATGCATTAAAAGGTCAAATTTCTCATCGTTCTGCTTTATGCCATTCTAGCATTTGCGAATATAGCCTACCCTTTTTTAATTCCTCGTACCATCTACCAGCTCCTTTTTTTAAAGAATTCCTAATAAGACTGCACGTAATTTGTACTAAGATTGTGTGTCACCCAATAACTAAATAGTGCAGAATTCAGCAGGTACATTATTATTTAGAAGAAAACCGCATTTAATGTTGTTTAACTACATTCACGTAGTCACAGTAAACTGGGCGTACTTCGTTATTAAACGAAATGAATTCTGGAACGCGCACAAAATCCTTTACTACTCGGAGGAATAATACAGACACGATTAACATTAATACCCTTAATTGTGCCTGCAAGGACGACGTTCCTAAGTCAAAACCTGGTGCTGGCTGCAATCTCGTGTTTAATGTGGAGCAGCAGAAGCTGCTTTTATAGCATTTGTGGAGCGCCAGTATTCTCATGACAGTCTTGTAATGTGGACGGTAAGCGGTTAGTCTGTGTTTTCAAATTCCCAACTCAGTGTTAGAGGGTGGGCGGACCATCCAAGCGGATGTCCAGTAATATGTCTTTAAGATGACTTGCATATTTCGTTGTGTGTGAGGAGAATCGCTGAATATTAGTTGCTAATACAGGGCAACTTTATCGTATGAGAGCATGCAGTGAGGCGGGAGATGCATGCAACGGCCGACCCACCGTCCATTTAAGCGCTCCCGCGGAGGAAATTCACGCTCAGGACCTATTTAGCATTCCCAGCTAAAATTTACCCATATCGAAGCAACTTTGTTTTGTTGTCTAGAAGCGATTGCATATAGGTGCTTATGTTTAAATGGGCAATCAAAGGGTTGATCGATGTATTTTCATTTTATAATTCTGAGAATAATATGTATGTCATTATACTTGCAAAGCTTGTAGTGCCTAGCGCGCAGCGTATATTACAAACACGCAGTAGAAATCGGATTCGAAAACGTCCTCCAACCGAAAGCCACCGCCGTTTTGAAATGCTCGTGTGACGTCCGATCTTCTTCTGATGTCTGAGCGTCGTCTCTATTGCAGGCTCCAATACCAAAGCACAAGTCTCTTTCTTTTGTGGACGATTGACACAGTGTTCATCCCTCATGCAGAAGAGTTTGATGAAGATGTTCCTGCACAATAACTACAAACAGTAAGGTACCTTTTCTTCAGTATAAGGCACGGTAATAGTCAGTGGGCTGCGCAGTTTGGTTCTTTAGCTCATCGACACTGTGATCTGCCGCATTACACCAGCGACAAAGCCAGCACGACCAACGGTCCCCTATCGCCGTAGTGTGAGGTTTTCGACCCCGTCACTCCGCCAGAACTGCTCAGTGGATGGTCTACCGATCTGTTTCGGTCAGATCAGCGGCCAAGCGAGAAATTGACACAAGATGAATTAATGGCCTGAATACCTGCGCTTGTCTGTATATCTCAATCTTGTTGATAATATAATAAAAGGTTCATAGAAGGGAAAGTCGCAGTATCTGTCACACTTGTTTCTGTGGACACCTGAACCACGCCGTAGGATTGGATTGATTGATTTATAGGAAGGGAAAGGAACGGTAACTGTCTCACTTGTTTTCTGTGGACACCGCAACCGCGCCGTAAGGGAAGGGAGGAAGGTGGGAATGAAAGTGGAAAGAGAGAAAGAGGAGCCGTAGTGGAGGGCTACGGAGTAATTTCGACCACCTAGGGATCTTTAACGTGCGCTGACATCGCACAGCACACGGACGCCTCTTCGTTTCCCACGCCGTAGGGGAAGGGATGAAGGTGGGAGTTAGAGTGGAAGGAGAGAAAGAGGAGCCGTAGGGGAAGGGATGAAGGTGGGAGTTAGAGTGGAAGGAGAGAAAGAGGAGCCGTAGTGGAGGGCTACGGAGTATTTTCGACCACCGTAGGCCTCCACTACGGCTCCTCTTTCTCTCTTTCCACCAGAAAAACCAAAACAAGTAGCTCCTTCTCATCAGCGATGACATTGACCATAAATGTAAGTCGGCGCCGAACTTCCTGCCCGCGACGAGTAGGCCTAGCGCGAATACGCGGTGTTCAGTTATGCAGTATCGGTGATTACGCAGCGAGCATTCACAATTTTTAGCGGTTACATGTTGTCATCCAGTGTTGTTCTGGCAGTAATGACCTCAAATTGACGACTGCTTACATCACAAAGTGCCATAACCTTGAGCGGAAAGCGTCAATCTGACCATCTGGCGTGCGCAACCGGCAGCCATCACCACTGTGTTTGGATATCCATCTCAACCAGGGGACCTATAGCATTCACGAAGCTTCTTGCAGCTCTGTTGGACTTTGTAAACAATAGAGGAGCAAGTGGTGGGTAAAGTGGATAGTTTTGGTATTGCTAGCTCATCTTGTATTTGATGTCGTGGGAACGAGCAGCATACATCTCATCATATAAACATTATGTGTAAACACGCTGACACGGTGAGGGACGTGGGCGTAATCAGGAAACTGGCGCATTACTAGCGGAGTTTAGGGCTCTCACACAAAATAATAAGTGGTGTATAATAATTGAACCGCTCACGAGTCATTTGCTGGACAAGCGCTAGAAAAATACGTTATGCTCGGAGGTCACCCGCAGTCGCGAGGTCGAGCGGCTGCGGTTGATGCGAAATGGAGACAGCGGCGGCTGGGAGGCTCTTCTTCGTTGTGGGCAGTCAAAGCCAATCGAATCGCGTTTTGTTTTGCGATGACGGGAGTGAAGCGGAGGCAGCTGTGCATACTTTCATGCGCTGGCCGTAGCCACACTGCACAAAGTTTTGCAAAAATATGATACAAGCCGAAAGTCATTGTGTTTGAGCAACACGCGCATATAACCGAAAGTCAAGGAGGGCTGCTTGATTCAAAAAGTTTTGGCTGGTCGTATAATGTCGCGAGGTTTCGTCTCGCGTCAACATACTGTTGTTAGTGTTTTCCTCTTATTTTTTGGACCGCAAGAAAGCGATGGGCAATAGCTCAACAATCAGCAACACAACGCTAACCTCTCCTCCTTTCGCGGCGCACACGGCGCAAGGAAACGTTGGACATGTGCCTTTATTATATGCAGCAGCACTTGTTGCTAAAACAAGCTAAAACATACGAATAATTTGCTTCTTATTGTGTGCTTAAATAATAAAGCGTGAGCCCGTCGATTTGGCCTCCTCGACAATCTCTGGACAGAAGGTCCAAGCAATTAAGTTCAAGGATAACTAAGGTCCCATATTATGCTGAAGGCTTCTCAGACGCAAAATAGAGCACGCAAATAAAATATTTTTGATAAAAAAAAAGCTTTTAGCGACAACCATTCACGGCGTGCATGCAAGAGTGCAGCCGACACCACGAATAGCACACGACATGGGGATGATATGTTGATGTGACGTCAGCAGCCAATTGTAGCCATACCAACAAGCTACTTTCGGATGAATAAAAAATTATTTTCAAGATATTTACCTCCCCGAATTTGCTCAAAGTTTGAGGAGGTATAATTGGAGGAGTGTGGAGAGTAATGAATGCTCAGTTTATGCTCAAATGTTAGCTGTCATGACTGTTTTAAGGCTACCCTGCTCTGACTATATACAGGGTATACAGGTGATCCATATGTTAAAGTACTGCAAGATATCTATAGTGGCTGCAGAGCAACCATAGTTCGCATAAAGACACTCGAACACTAGTGTGGATTCCGGGGCATTCAGGGATCACGAGAAATTTTTACGCAGACAGGGTAGCCCTAGGACATGCAACTTACCGTGCGCCCAAAAGTCTCGCGCCAGCGGACCTGATTCCGCTTGACCCTGACTACACCACAATACTACAACACTACAGAGGCTTGCGGAAAGTATATACGGAGCCGCATTAAAAGCTTAGCAACGATGAGGCCATAGACCTGAGGCGGCTACAGACGGGCACCTTCATTAATTTACACATATTGAACATGATGCATCCCACGACATTCAGAGACGAGTGCAAGTGGTGCGGGTAGACTGGTTGCAGCTCACATCAACCACAAAAAATTGAAAACCCAAATGAAAGACAGTAAGAGGCTTTGCTGGCCAGCTCTGACCCGGATTCTCAGCTCTACATGGTCACAAGAGCTCGCAAACTGGCGAAAGCCAGTGGTGCCTTGGACTGGGGGCGCCAACCGCTCGTCAGCCTCAGCTGAAGAAGCGGAGAAAAAGATCCCGAGCAGTTAATAAACTTCACTCACTCACTCACTCACTCACTCACTCACTCACTCACTCACTCACTCACTCACTCACTCACTCACTCACTCACTCACTCACTCACTCACTCACTCACTCACTCACTCACTCGCATAAAGAAAGAAATAAAATACCTGATAAGGAAAGGCGTTAAGCAAGCATACACGTTAGTCAGTACTATTCACAGCTCGCTTAGAGGTAGTATTAGGGGACTTAGATTGGGCGCACATGGAAAAAGCGTTGCTGAAAAATACCTCAGTAATCTGCGAATTGCTGATGACATTGCCTTGCTGAGTAACACAGTGGATGAATTGCAAAGAATAAATAATCACCTAGACATGAAGGCAGTGCGGTAGACCTAAAAGGTAATATGCTGAAGAGTAAGGTAATGTTCAACAGCCTCCGGAAGCAACAGCTGTTTAGAATAGGTAGCGAAACAGCATCAGTGGTAGGCAAATATGTATACTTACGACAGGTGGTAACCACCGGTCTGGGCCATGAGAGGGAAATAACCAGTAGAATATGATTAGCTTGGAGCGCATTTGGCAGTTATTTGCCGCTTAATAGTATCGCTCAATGAAAAAGTATACAACAGATGCATATAACCGGTACTCACATATAGTGCTGAAATATGGAGGCTAACGAAAAGGGTTCTGCTTAAGCTGAGGTCAATGCAGAGAGTTATGGAATGCAAAATGGTAGGTGAAAGATTAAAGATAAGGGAATGTGCTGAGTCGGACATGTAGTGTGAAGAGAGGATAACCAATGGTCGCTTAGGGTAACAAACTTGATTCAAAAATAGAAGGAAAGCGTAGCAAAGGGAGGCAGAAGGGAGGGTGGGCGGATGAGGTTAAAACATTCGCAGCGCCAATTAGAATCAGATAGCACAGGACCAAGATAATTGGAGGAATGTGGAAGAGGTCTTCTTCATTCTGTAGGTATACCCTGGCTGCTGCTTCTGATAATTATATTTATTTCTTTACATTACAACACACCTACGTTGTTAAAAATCCAACCTATTCATCCCAGCTATCAGGACCTGCTAACGAGGTCATATCCATGCTGAGTTCAATCTTCTTTGATACGTGTCGAGAGAGGATTAACTTTCCTCGAAACTGCCGCTTTCCATCCATCACACGTATTTGTAATTCTACAATTGTTCAATTGCAACTTGCTTCAAATAGTTGCTTGAATTAACTGTTGCAAATGAGTGTGTTGAGACAGTATAACCACACCACTTCTTGGCAAGGAATTTCCTCCCCAAGGCGGCTTCCAATCTTGACGCATTAACGTTTTCTGATACAAAAATCGGCTCAAATATGTACGAAACTGGTATTTTTGAAGATCGAAAGACGCGTTCAGGACTGCTGCATTGATGTCATTTATTAGTGGTAAGCTTACGAGACTGGGCCTTACACAGCACCGAAATGTTCCAAGGAATCTGTAATATTCTGACGACATAAGTCTTTATCCGCTTCATTTCGCGATGATCACAGAGGTTTTGCCGTGAACATTGCGCCATGGAAATTCAGTAACTTTAATATCTGAAAACAAAGTACTGCATGCAGAACGTTCACTCAACTTGGATAACAGGCCTTGCCTTTGCAGCAGAAAAGCGCTTCTAAATATTGCTCAATTTCCAGTGCGTTTTACCAGCGCAACCATAACCTACACTCTTTTTGCGCTTGTTGCTTTGGTCTTAGCATTCAACATTTTCAAGCGTTATTTTCTTCTATTTATATTTTTCTCTTGCTCGCTTTTCCCAGAAAAGGAGCTGTCGGCTCCGCAAAAGCACAACTAGGAGATCTTCCTCCCTGGCAACATAGCGGCAAAGCTGCTAGAAAACATCATGTATTCACACTCTCATCTGGAACTTTAAGCTTGTGCTGCAGTAAGGAACTTAAGGCTAACTCAAAGTCGTTTTAAAGTGCTCTATATGCATTCATGAGGCTATACACTATCGTCTAAACTGTTATTTTTAGCAGGCTTTTGAAAGAGGTCATAATAAGTTGGAAAACGGAACACACGATTATGAAGTCGGAAGAGCAGTTCTCGTCTTTTACCTTCTTAAAATAATTCTTAGTTAGCCACAGAGCAATTAAAACCCAAAACATATGACACAAAGCGGTATTTTTCTTGTAGTTCTGCAATGAAGAATAAAGGTACTGGTTTGTGCATAGCTATAATGAATGCATATTAATTATAAATGTTCTGAAATTAATTGTCGCTTATCTGAGACTACGAACAGACATACTGGGTATAAGGAAGTATTGAAAGGACGCATTCTGCACTTTGTTCTAAAAGAAATAAAACGTGAATGTTGCACTCCTATAGACGCGCCTAGCTTTAACAGATTATTTTACAGTCTTATCTGATAACTGTCGCGCAAAGTTCAGCATAAATTGAGCAAGTACCGAACACGTTGCATTCTGCATAGAAGCTGTTATCAGACCATCCCTTATCATGAAATAAATATTAGTCCGGGTATTTGCTGCTTTGGACACCATTTGACGAGCCATTTATTAAATGCTCCCTTCTGAGGCGATAAGAGGATTATGAAATGAATTAATAATGTTTCTATGGGCGTTTTTCGATGTCTAAGTTTAATCGCATAGCTGATATGTTCAGTTCCTTAAATAATGAACACGAAATTTTTTCGGCTGGTGTAATTTAACAAACAAAAATATTTTAGGAAAATTATTTGAAAAACAAATGACGAACTTACGTGAAAAAGCACACAGCAATACACGAGAAAGACCACTTTGGTCACACAAATGTTTTGTTATTCCTTCGAGGGGAATTTAATATAGATATGATGTCATCTGATTGAAAGATTCACCTGTTTCAGTTGACAATCATAATTTACACCGGCCACATTCTTCCACAGGTGAGCTTGAAGATCCTAATTTCTCCTCTGGAAGGCTCTCACTTCTAAATTTCCAATATTCTTCTACAAATTTTTCATATCGCTATTCTTGTCATTTGTGAAATAATTTCTGCTAATAAGCTATAGTTTCTGCTGCAGCTTCTGAATGTCAAAGCTGTGGGGCGAAGTAAAATAAGAAAGGAGTGCCCTTGAAAAAAATCTTTGTCTTCAACATTTGAACGCACAACAACCGAAGGATTCCTTTATATTATTTTGAGAAGGTTTGCGATCCATATAGTTAGTGCTTCTTTCTTCTCTATGCTGTTGTGTTGATGAGCTGTATCAGGGATTTCTTGCCGCTAGCGTTTTGAATCGCATTACACATACGTGCAACTCAATCTGCTCAAAATAATATTATTCAGAATTTCACACATCAGCTCTCACTGTCAATGGTGGTCTTCACCCTGAAGACATGTTTATGCTGTGGCCGGTGAATTGCCGCCAGTGTAATACGCCAGAGACCATTGACCACTGTTTTATTCTGTGCCGTGATGTGTTCTTCTGGGGCATGTCCCAACGAACGCATAAGGCCATCAGAATCACACCGCATTGCCTTCGGTCTTTGTCTGCTGAGAGAAACTGTGATCCACGTCTTGATTCAATTACGTTGGCGGCCTATTCAGATTCTGCAAGAGCTCTACGAAGGGCTTTCATGCTGAACCAGCATTACCATCGAAGTCTGTGCTCCGCTTCGGTCCCCACTGGATGGCAATATATGTTGCCCTAAAAGCGCCACTTGGTACCTGTCGTATCTCAACGCTTATGTGTGCCTCGCAGAATTGTGACATCTGTTATTTAGAGACACTGCTGCGGTACGGCGAGCTCGAACTATGCAGCTGGATGACTTGAGGCATGAGCTGTTCAGGCTCCTTTTTCGGGAAGTGTAAATTTAATGAAAAACATCGATATCTTAGGTGCTTAAAGCAGAGGCAAAGGACGCTTATCTGAGTGCTTTGCATCGGTTCGACTAATGTCCATGGCATATATATCGCTTTTCTCTCATTTTAAATATAATGTGTTTTATTTATTTTGTGCCAGTCATGAGCTGCGGGACGTCCATTTGTGAAGAAAACGGAATGATTTCATTGCGTCAGCGCTTCATGCCAAATATTGGCTGGCACGCGATCCTTTGTTCTTCCCGTACGGAAAAATGTGCAAATATTCGCGCCAATGGATCAGAGCATTACAAAAGTTGCAGTTCCCGCTTCCCCGTTTTAAGTTTGAATATTTGCTTGGTTCGAACCACACTTGTAGAAAGTCTGATGACGAGAAGCGGGCATCGATGCACATACACCTTCGCAGTTATGCAGTCCCCAATATCCATTACACGCCAGGGACTTTTATATCGACATTATTGCTCTAATGTCTCAGTTGTTTACCAATGGGAGTTTATTTTGCCTCCGGAGGTGTAGTGCACGCAGGGAAAGAGAAAAACGTGCATAGTAGAACGGGAGACGACGGAAGTATGCTCTATAACCGGTTCTGCGGTAGACGCTTTGGGAGGAGATCCAAAGAGAAACTTCACGCTGATCGAGCAATAACATCTCTTTCAATCCAAGGAGCCCTGCGAAAAAAGTGCTCAAAGGAGTGTAAACTCATGCGACTTTTAAGTGTCCTGACTACATGCATACGCAAGGAACCGCACAAAGTACGATGTGACTCTAGGCTTTCCATACGTCTATCTTTCATTCAACGGTAGCCATCGAGCCGTCTTAGCCTACTGAGTAACAGCAAGGTATCAAGCTCTAGGAGGCTCGCTGCGTAACTCTCGATAAACCATATGACATAAGTTTTCTTATTGGACTCCATAGCGAGAGAAATACTTGGGCGTTAGATAGCAATATTGAGCTCGTTGTTCCAACCACAATCTATTTTATCGGACTGGTGCTCTGCCTTAACGACTCTCTCGTGTGAACACGTGATTTCTCTTTGACGCTTTCTTAATTGTTTTCTTCACAATGTAATTCAGTTCCGCAACGCCTGAGTGACAGTACATATAGCCTTTTCTGTATACAAATTCGTGTAATAGGTACCATATACAAACAAGAGGCTCCGCAGCCTACCTCATGCTTGCTCGTCTCACAAAACGGAGTCCGGGGTTCTATATTTATTTTATTCCAATTATTCAGATGTATTATATTCTCAAATATTCTGATTTTGCTTAATTCCTTTGCTTTCATTTCGTTACAAATGTGGCATAAAGCGATTATTTTTGCCTTGTTTTTCTGAATTTGCACTAGACAGTTGAGCTAGGCCGTGCTTGTGGTCTCGGCGGAGCAAGAAGAGCAAAAATGCAGCCGATAAATGAATCCTTAAATGGCGTACTTGGCTTTTGCTTTTGTCTATCAAATGTATTGTTTATAAGTTTTTAGTGAATACTGAATAATGTTACCTTTTGAATGATAAAATTGTAAGAACCTGTCACAGTGCATTCGGGAGACGTCAGCGCCTAATTCTACTAACTTGATGGCTCTCAGACAGCACAGTCTACACCACGTAATCTCTTTAAAAAGCTTTCGCTAATAATGTGGGACCGTATAGTTTACCGTGTCCTCCTCATTTAGAAAAAAGTGCTATAGAGCACCAGTAGTTACGGGTTTCTATGTACAATATAAAATAATGGCTCAAAGCAGGAATTAACGACATTTTAGGCACTAAATATGATTTAGCTTCTTTTTGTATACGCTCTTCAAGCGCACTTTGGAGGTGCGTCAGGTGACCCTTTTAAATAAACATCTCAATTGCTGTCTCTGTTCAGTTGAAGCCCAATGCAGTAGTTCAGGAGATCAGGCGTTGAACTGATTAGCCAGAGTTAACTGGCCTTCACTCGCCGGAAAGGGGGTAATGTTTTATGGATTGCGATATTAAAATGGCGTAGGGTTCCTTTGTACCCCGAACTAAGTGCACATATAGTTGTTTTGTGCCAAAGTGGCAACAAAGGTAGGCCAATTTTGAACGAAACAGAAAACGAATGAGTTTTTTTTTAGTCATCATTCCATATGAAATGTGACATTTTTCATAAAATATGCATCCTTCCTACTGTCAAGAAAATTTAATAAACTACGCAACTTAGAATGAATGGATAGCTACTGAAAACGACCAAAGTCTGGGTAGGAAATAATGCTAAACGTTTATCCGAGTCAGGGTTCCCAGGTCTTGTTGGAAGGAAAGCGTCAAGAAATCTTAAAATGGCCAAAAAATTCTCTACCTTGGGAAATAAGTAACGATATCGTAGTCATACAAATGTTGTCATAGTAGTAGAAAGCAACAATTTTCAAAATGAAATTTCTGCGATGCCTCTATTATTGACTTTACATAGTGAAACGAATATCTTGCCATGACAAACCATCAAAAAACCCCATTCCATGCGATCTCCGTGCGGGAGCCTCCTCTTATGTGTCCTCTGGTATCAGGGTCATCATCTTATTGGCATCATTTGATCATCAATCTCATCTCAATCTCAGCTGAATCTTGAACCCCCTTTGCAGGCTGACGTGTCCGAAGCTGATTGTGCCGCGAATGGCGATGCGGAGTTGGCGGATCTTCTTCCAAGCTCACCGCCTGAGGAAGCTGAGCGCCAGGTCGGGGATGAGCTTGGAGATTATTTAACTTCGTCAGTGACAGTAAACTTTTACGTCTTTTGACAGACTGGTTTAGAGCGTTTCGGACTTGAAACTTCAAGGCTTTTCGGAGTTCTCGCGTGTGCAGTACATGACTCGTTTTCAGTTTTGAACCCTGTGAAATGCGGAAATCGAACCACCTTTGCGGGCTGAGGTGTCCGAAACTATTTTGCCCCAGCGGGAGCACTGCGAGGTTTCCGGAGCCTCTTCCAAGTGCACACACACCTCTGTGAGATCCGGGCGCCAGGCCGGGGGACGCTTATACCCATTTTTACCTGTGGGTGTTCGGCAGCGGGTTTTGAACGAACCCCGTCCTGTAGCTGAGACATTAAATAACAGGAGTTTATTCAGGCGGCTCATGGACTATGTCATGCAAAAAATTGTATGTACATGAGTTGTCAATCGCCCAGTCGGTCCGAATTTTATTCGGCGCCGGGAGCATTATAGTGCGTAGAGAGCGCAGAAGGCAGATGTCGAGGAAGAGACGCCGAGAGCAGCCCAGTTATCACTGCCAGTGCTTCATGCTTCTAGAAGGTGAGACATCTGGGATATTTTACGCTAAAAGATTATCAATTAAAACGTTTTCTGTCCCATATACAGTGGACAATCGTATAGTCAACAAATGATACTAGATATGTTAACTAAGTAGAAATATTTATCAAAATGAATACTAAATACAAAATGTCTTGACCAGCGAAAATATCACAAATCGCACGATACATCCAACAATTAACTGCTCTGAAAAGCAGTTGTTGCTTTACAGTCAGCTAAATTTGCGCTGCTTGCGTTATCATTACAGCCACAGTGATGCAGTATCAATGCAGACTTTTGCTCTTGAGTTAAGCTGGCATATCCAGAACATGTAATGGAATATGTGGAAAGAAACGTTCAGAAAGAGTGAATGCTGGCCAATGTGCACCTTCCTTCGTGAGCTGTTCGCGGAAAGCTATTTTACCAAGCCCCAAGTTACCGCCTGCAGGTGCTGTGCAGAAAACACACAAGAGCGCCAGGCATGTCAGACGAGAACAAGGCAAAGAGAACGTGTGAGAAGGATGACAAAATAGCTTCTTTGGCCTGGTGAAATTTTGTGTAGGTTTTCGCCCTTGAGACCATCAAGTTCTTTGAGAAAATAAAAATCACTTTTATAATATAGTGTTGTAAGTTAAAATGAACCACAGGTTCTAGAAGCTGGGCGTCCAAGCTAACATAATACATAATGCAGCTTATCATCATCATCATTATTATCATCAGCCTGACTATACCCAATGCAGGCCGGAGGCCTCTCCCATATTTCTTCAATTAGCCCGGTTCTGTGCTAGCTGCATCCACTTGATTCCTGCGAACCTCATCCGCCCACCTAACTTTATGCCGCCCCCTGCTACACTTTCCTTCCCTTGGAATCCAGTTTGTTACCCTAATCGACCATCGGTTATCCTCTCTTCGCACTACATGTGCTGACCATGCACATTTCTTCTTCTTAATTTCCACTAGAACCAGAGCTAAACCATAACCAATTTTTTTTCTATCTTATCTGCTGAGCACCAGAAAGGCACACTTCAGATGCCTGCTCCATCAGCGCACAACTTATGAAAACGTTAAAAATTCCTAACGCTCTAAACAACAAGCAATAAATACAACAATTTAAGGAGAACCAGATAAAACGATGTAAATTTTGTGCTTGCTGATGTGACGCGAACACTAAATATTTTGAAAGAAAACTACGAGGAGCGATCCTGCCAAAAAAAGAATCCTGGAGAGGAGCCAGAAGTGAAAAAATTATGTTTAGGCGACATATCTGCGAAGAAGTCGCTTACTGATTCCTAATAAAGAACAGCCGATTATCCTAACTTCGCAGCAAAGTCTACTGAAAGCAGAAAGCACTGCTAAAGCGTCCGTTAGAAGCCACTAAGAAACAATTTCACCAATCCTGAAATTACTCTTCGATATTTCCCACCTTATATTCAAAGCTCGAAATTCGTTTGTCTTGACCTCAAGAGAGTGGAGGCGAGTAGAGGGTGCAGTGTGAAAGTTGGAAGCCTGCCTCAAAGGCCCTCATATGCTTACCACCCCTGAGCGAGGTTTCTTTCCAACCTTTTTTTCTTGTGCCGTTACTTTCACACTTGAAAATTGACCACAGGAGCGTGTTCGAACCGGCGGTTTTCAAACTCAGGCAGCGGGGTTCAGTAGGCGAGTGTCTTACTCACTGAGCCACCGCGGCGGCCACTTTTGGTGGCTATAACCATGTGTAGGTAGGGTTAAACATCCGCCATTTTTTTGACACAATGGTTGCATGGTTTCCGGGACGTATGCAAGGAACGGTTCCCTAGAGTAGGCACAGCGTTGAATTGGACGGCTGCAGTTAGATGTTAGGTTTAAATACACAACTGGGATGACGAAGGAAAAGACGAAGATACGGAGATACCTAAGCACAGACGCATAATACAGATTTCGTACATACAATTCAGGATCATATTGCCTAGTGTCAGACGAAAGCCTCTCCTGAACCCCTCCTCAAATCTTTCGCTAGCGGCGACAAAGTTTTCCACTTGCACGCAATTGACGTTATCTCATCCGCTCTGCTCTATTCCTGACTCCTAACTTAATAACAATAATTTCCATTTTTATATTTCATTGCTTTGTCTGCGCCATGCAGTGCAAGAATTCTAGCTGCACACGAAAGCTAAGTGGGCAGTGTAGTGAGCTGAGTGAAGCCAGTACGTTTCGCAGTTTAGGTCGGAAAATATTATAGCGTGACTGAAGAAAGAACAGTGGAACCACAGAAAGCATCTGGCAAATTGTAATGTAGTTACATTCATGAATGGAAATTGGCAGTGTAATAACATATTAAATGCCACTATCGAGGCCGAATGACAGGATAATTTTACATTCTAAAAATTTACCACCTTCTATAATTAGTTTTAGATGGAATGCAAGACACGAATATTTGTCGCTGCGGAGACATTGCAATTCAGCATGAGAAGGTTTTGCTCGGGCAAACAGTTTTGCATTTATACTTTTTTACCGCTGTAAATATCGAGCAGCCACCTAGGTGTGCGACGAAAAGTTGTAGGTATTATCAGAATAAGAGGCGGATATAAAAGAGCTTCAATAGAATGGATGCTCTGCCACCGCTACCAAATCTATTTCTATTTAAGAAGAAATTGGCGCAGAACGGGCACAACAGAAAAAAACACACACGCACACGAAGATTGAGAAGCGCATGTAAATCGTCGTGTGTGTTTTGTTTCCTTTTGTCCCCGTCCTAGTATTAGTGCATATTTTTTTCTTAAATATGCAGAACCAACTAGCCAGACAACACGCACTCCGGAAATCTATTCATCCTCGAAATAAGCACGTGCAAGCAAGGAGCTAGGGAAGGGAGATAGTTAAGACAGCATAAAACTAGCTGTTTCCAATAAACAATGGCTTCACACGAAAGAGAGCACTAACACTAGCCGAATGGTCAGTGTACCAAAATGATCAACATGACGAAACAAAAGTACTAGAACAATTTGATTGTGTATGGGGCGCAGAATCGCCTGTCAATCTGCATCTGGTCGGCAAAAGTGTCCAAGTCGGCTTATGTTTCAGCAGCTGCCGCATTCCAACTAGAAGCTAGGGTATACAATTCCTTGGAAGTTGCATTAATATGAATGGGCGACATGGCGCCTAATGACATTGACGCTGTAATGGAGACTGCGCGGGACAAACCGCCACAAACGCCGAACACCGCCGCAGGCAATTGTTATACAAAATGACATACTTGATAACAACAATTATTGCTTTTATTGTAGCGTGCGATCATTGCCTGCTTATATTTTTGTTTTAAGAGGAAGGCAGGTAAATTATTGCTCATCTGTATGTCGAAACAAACACCACACACCAGGCTGAATGGTTTCACGTACGTTGGTTGCTAGCAGACGACGCGAGTGCATCATCATCATCATCATCATCATCATCATCAATCTTTATTCATAAGGAAGAACTGAGGCCTAGAATGAAAGGGGGTGCTTTAGGTGAGGCTGAGTGCGCATCCACACTCAGTTGGTTTCGCTGCTGCACCACAAGGCGGCGACTCTGCTCAATCTCGAGGCCAATACTGCAAAAGAACATCTGAGCTAAGCCTCCGACGCAGGAGCCTTCACTGTATTGAACGTCAACCTCGACAAAACTTCGTCCAATAGAACAGAATTTTGACAGATAAGTTGTTTAATTTAACTATAAGCTAATATATTTATTAAATAAATTAATAAAAGTAGCCTAACTTAATTTATTAATTGAAATTGTTTTATTGTATTTATATTTTTTTAAACCTGGCTCGTCGTGGACTCCCGGAAAGGAAAATATAATACAATTTCAGGGCGCCACATGTAAGTTGAAATAATCACGACATCAAGGGTGCAGTAAAATACACATTATTCTAAGTACGACAATACGTTGTCTTCAAGGTCCACCTGCTGCCTTCACAGCAGGCTGATGATTCAAGACGTCAGTCTTGGTTTGGATGGTGGTGAATACGTGATGGCGGCCTGCAAAGAACTTGGAAACGACCCGGGCTTTCTTCTTGCAGACGTCGAATTCCTCTGCTTATTTTGCTAATACGCGCGCATTATGCCCTATATTATTGTACTTTTTGTTCTTCGAATAGTGTGAACAAAACTGGGAGACATGAGAGCTAAAAGAAGACAAAGGCTTCCATTATGGAAGCATGCTTGATAGCCGAGGACGCCTCCCCGTTATACTGCTTTGTGGCGCGCGAGCGCGAACCAGATGCGACCATCCTCCTTGCAGTCACGTTTCTGCCATCGCAACCGGAGCCCCTATGGATTCTTTCGGAAGACCGAATGCAAGGCCTCCCTTTCATTCCCTTCTTTTGCTTTTTTTTCCTCAGCTGCCATTTGTTCGCCATCACCTCGTTTGGCTTCGTCATTATTCCCGCTCACATCCGTTCTCACATGCTTTGTTGGTTCTGGCGGTTTTCTACACCGATCCACCTATGCACGAATATCCACTCATTGTGCTTAGCAGGCTTTGGTCATACTTCGAGTCAATGGCGTGTGGTGCTTACGGGATGCTGTCTGCTAATGCTGTCATGTGCACTGAACCATCCCAAGGGCTCATCACTAGAAAAACGTTCTTGAAGACTCCCTCATATGTATGTAGTGCGATGTGCTAGTGAAAAGAAAACACTATACGTAAATATATACATATTACAGGTATACTGCTTCTGAACTCTTTCTTTTCAACACACTGAATTCTTTCCGGAAGATCTCTTGTTTCATATATGGCAAGAAGAAAATGAATAGCGTATGTTCCAATAGTACCTCAGAAAAGCCTGCGAGCGTTATGTCGTCACTAGGCATTGCGCAAGATAAACAAATAAAGCAGCCTTTTGCAGCGCTAGCCAATACGTGATGTTTGTGCCACGCAGGACAGCAGAAGTGTGTAAACGTTGACTCCATATATTTCGTTATTATTGTAAACTTTATGACAGGGTACTTCGAAGCCTGTTAGTATCTAAATTAACGCTGTAAACGATTTAACCTCCTATTTGCATACAATAAGGGATTTCTTCTACTATGTTGGAGTTTACCACTGTTAGTACCCTTTTAGTTTATGTTCGAGTCAATTATATTCTGACGCTCCATACGGAAGTGTACTTGGCCCTTTGGTTTTCCAAGTATTTATTGCTTCAGTCAGAGCCAAAACATTTGTGAAAGCATCCGCCACCTAAGTTCTGGCACTTTGCAATTTGCTTGTATTCACTCAGTTAAACGAGACCTCTTTTCCAAAAGGCGTGCAGATTTTGCGAGCTGCCTATAGCTACTTCAATCTCTTCACGACTTCAATTTGTTCCAAGAAATTGTTTGTAATTCTCCTTTTTTAGCGTTAGGACGCCGGAGGGAGCTGAGCAATAGGACAACAGTGACAGTGAGAAAAAAACTGACCGAAAATTGAACAAACCTGTACGAGAGTATAGGCAATACATACCAAGCAAAGAAAGCGTTTGTAAATGTGCAAACTGAAATTTAAAACGAAACAAAGACAACCAATCTCCCGTTAGGCTGACGCGTTGCGCCATTTAACGAGGTTTGCAGAAAGCGTAACAGCGCAGGATTTTCGTACTGCAGTGAACAGCAAATGAGCGAGAGAGAAAGGCTTTCGCAATTTAAACTTTTAAGTAGTCATAAAAGCAATGCTGTATATTTTTGCTTGGGGATCTGGGGATTAACGAGACGCCGGTGCTTGGTATTCGAGTCTCGACTACAAGTTTAGTAGATGCGGTAAGCTAGGGGAGCAGTCCATCCTTGCTGGACGTTCCGATAAGCCCCTGCGGGGGCGATGGTAACCTCATCTGCGTGGTTTGTTAACTGGGCTTAACGTAAGGCAGTCTACTGTATTGGCCTTGTGGCTGACCGCGGCTGTGTATTACCCCCTAGGGTCTCGGCCGCAGGCGTCCACGTAGCATACTCCTGTTTTTTTTTGCATAATGGCAGTACAAGACCAGCCTGTGCAACACTTGGCTAAGAAAGTGCAACAGATACAGCGTCTCCCCTTTCTTGTAAACCAGTTATAATTATATATATATCACTACAACGTTCGCCGATAACAGGCAAACGATGAGAGGGAAACGGTAGGATATGAAAGGCAGGCTTTTTCATTTCTCCTTTTAGGAGTCATCTAAAAGGCCCTCTAAATGGTTCCACAATTTCGTCCTAGATTGCAAATAATTGAAAGCTATAATTTTTGGCCCTGAGGGTGGCGCCTAAGCGTGATACGCTGGCAAGCTACTGTCTAGCTATGTCCAACGTGCTTGTCGCCATTTAGTATACATATTCAGTTCAGTTCAGTCGTTCAGTCGTGTCCGACTCCTTGTGACCCTATTGACTATGTCACGCCACGCTTTCCGGTCTCTCACTATCTTCCTAACATCACATAACTTCATCTGCAGTGCCTCGAGGATGCCATCTAACCATCGCGTTCGCTGCCTACCCCTTCTCCGGCGACCCTCAACCTTTCCCAACATCAAATCTTTCTCCAGCGACTCCTCTCTTCTCATCAGATGACCAAAGTAGCTGAGCTTTAACTTTAGAATTTGACCCTCCAATGAGCAGTCAGGGTTTATGGTCGACAATATCGACTGATTTGATCTTCTGGCAGTCCAAGGAACTCTCAAGAGTCTTCGCCAGCACCACAATTAAAACGCGTCAATTCTTCGGCGGTCAGCCTTTTTCACGGTCCAACTCGCGCATCCATAAATCACAATTGGAAAGACCATAGCACGAGTTATACGGATCTTGGTTGGCAGACTAATGTCTCTGCTCTTTACTAGGTGGTCAAGGCTAACTATTGCTCTCTTTCCCAGAAGCAGGCGTCTCCTAATTTCATGGCTACAGTCTCCTTCCGAGGTAATCTTGGAGCCCAAGAAGAGAAAATCTGTCACAGCTTCCACTTCTTGTCCATTGATGCTCCAGGACTTGATAGGGCAAGACGCCATGATCTTTGTATTTTTAATGTTTAGTTTAAGCCCAAACTTCTCACTCTCTTCTTGTACAGGCATCAGAAGTCTCTTAAGTTCCACTTCACTTTCTGCCATTAAAGTGGTATCATCCGCATATCTAAGGTTGTTGATACGTTTTCCAGCAATCTTCACTCCAGCTGAAGACTCGTCCAGACCGGCCTTCCTCATGATGCACTCAGCATATAGGTTAAATAGACAGGGCCAATACAGTTTAAAGTATGAAATTAACTCGCCCTAGGAGCATCATCGCAAATGCGTCTGAGCACCATTTTCGAAGACACGCGAAGCGCATCTTGAAGCTGGTTTCTTATCCGCGACTGCTATAGCGTACCAACACGGTAACCCGCATTGTAACCACATATTATACAGCGTAATGGAGTCCAACTTCTCTCCATAGCGCACTAAGGCACCAATAATGCTTCCAAGGTGTAGGGTGCACCGGACGGCAATGACGAAGAGGAACTATTGAGCACTCGCTATTCTCCCACAGAACGATGTCATAGCTGTCAGTGTGCATAATTGTTCTATCAAGGGCGATTAATTTAAGTGTGGCAAAACGATGTAGTCGCCCCCTGATTAATGTCTCTCAACTAAAATAGTGTTGGATAGTGCTAGCGTTTTATTACCAACGAAATAAAAGTGATTTACTTCAGCAGCCGCTGCGGGACTATCGGAATTCTTGTTTAAATTTTGACAAATATGTAGAGATTTCGAAGGCATTAAGAAACTATTGTGGTGACTGAACTCCTCCTCCTTGCACAGTTTCAGGATGATCACATGGTTTATTAAGGCAGTGTTTCTTTGATCAAGCGGTTATAGCGTAAATATTTTCTGTATTTTTTGGGCTGTTGGTTCAAAAATACCCTTGACCCCAGAAAAAGACTATTTTGAGTTTTCGCGTAGTGAAAAAAAAGAAACGAACAAGGTAGTGCGTAGCTGACTCCCAAATTCTTCTCGAGCAATGGATGCAAACAGGAATGGCACAGCATCGCTTCCGAGACTGCGATTAGTCGTGCGAGATTACTTCTTTATGTATTCGGCATGATTGACTTGGCCGCCTCCAAGCTGGGGCTCACTAACGCCCCTCGCGTCAGAAAGAGTAAATTTCTTAGTATTTGCCTCACACTTCACTTTTCATCTCTAGCTTGATGCATGGACAGCTAAAGAGACAGAAATATTCAAATAAAACTTAGTGATACTATATACCTTTTAAACATACGAAAGGAGGGAAATGGTTCGCGAGGGCATGCACATTGCACGTGCACTCCTTGCCCTCTCCTGTGGAGAGACAGACGATAAACGAAAAAGGTAGTTATTTAGTTGGTTAGTTATATGCGGTGTTATTGCGCTTAAGCGACTGTAAGTATCATGCGCCAAGTAATCGAAAGAAGTGACAAGTTCTCGACCCGCCCAAGATGGGACTTGCAAGCTACTTCGAAAGTGTGTTAGCAGATATTGTGTCATGTGTCTATGCATTTCGAATTTACATTTATACAACAAGTGGCGCTCAAGCGGTATTTGCTAAATCTACTGCTTGAAACAAGGATGCGGTGTTGAGTCACCTAGCACGATACCATCGCGGTGAAGGCGAAATGCGTGTTCCAGTCGGCCTGCGATTTGTCGTCGTGGTCGCGTTTTTGGCTGGACATATATACGACATGAAAATTATACATCGTAATGGCAGCGTGAACTCGGTCTAGTCAGAGATAGCGTGCTTCTGCCATTCCCACCCTCGCCCCTCTCCGTTCGCCGAAAACGTACATTGCTGGACAATCGAAGGTACGAATTCCGTGAAGGCATCGCGTTAGAGTCGGCATCCCTGGATAGAGCAAGCAAAGCCATAAACATGGCGCCGCTTGTCTTAGCGTAGACGTCGCTCATCCCGAGCGACCGCTCCTTTCCGTGTTTTGTTTTGCAGCTCACGGGTGCGTCGGTGCTGTCCCATGAGTAATGCGCTGAGCGCAGAAGATATAACATGTGACCGTTATTGGCCTAGGCTAAGCTGGTCCAAATGGTCGTGCGGGGATAGTTCCACTCTCCCTAAAGCATTTCGGGTTCGGTCGGGCAACAGCGGTCATAGGAACACCGCTTGGTTGGGCTGATATTCAAGTTTGTGCTTTCTCAAGTTGTGTTGTGTTGTCTTGGATCGCGTGATGTTGCGCGAGTGCCATGTTTAGTTTCGCTTTTTTCTCCTGTGTTCGGGTCACGTGTGCTGTTGCTGTGCACGGGTTTCGGTGTTCCTTTTTCTTGCATTGTATTTTGTCTGGTGACGTGATAACATCTTCGCATGCGATTTAGCATGTGTTTCTTGGATTGTGTGCTACCGGGTGATACGGGATCCACTGGAGGAATGGTGGCGCACATATTTAAGAGACTGTAGGCTACTAGTGCGTCAGAAGAAGACCTGCCCATTAGAGGGCCTATAAAATCAGCAAAGAGCCGAGGAACTAGGAGCTATTGTCGCGAATCTGAGGATACTTTGCGAGCCTCTTATTTGGGGGAGCGCCGGTGGCTCTGTGCAATTCATGCTCTTAATCTTTATCCGTCTTCCCTTAATCCATGTTATTCTGATACAAAATGTTTTTCAATGCTATACATCTAAGTATGAGTTGTCATCATTCGTGTCCGACGCCAATAAAGAAAAAAACAAGGAAAAGAAAGAACCTCTATGTAGCCTGCACAGTTTGCGGTTATGTGGCTTTATCACAGCACTTTATTACCTGCTGCTTTCGCGCTTTTCAATCCATCTATTCGTACATTCACTGACTACCTTCATGAGCATGAACAAGAAATATATGACTAATAATTCCAGACAGGATTTAAATGATTCGTTTAGCCTTTTTTGAGATTATATCTGAGCGCCAACATTGGATAAACTTGAGATCGACAGCATACAAATAACGAAACCTATCAACCTAAAAGTACAGGTTGTCTTCATTTTCTTGCTTATGCGTAACATCACGGAGGCGCAAATTAAGAATTTAAAGCTCCACTCTGCAGAGTATGCAGCCCTGTATACTATCTATTTTTTGTTTGAAATTAATAGCCAAGAATTTGGGCAATTTGACCTATGCTGCATAGCGTTTATTCTGGGTTGAAAAGGCCATACCTCGTTTAAGCAAACGCGAAACTTTTCTGTTTACTTTCACTATCCGCTGTCATCAACATACTTTTGGAGAAGGTTGGGTGAGCCCATCAGGTGGAATAGGACATAAACTAGCAAGCAAATGTGGCAGAGCATTAACCAAGTGATGAAATTTTAGCTTTGCACGTCTCTGCGACAGTGTCTTCCAATGGTTTGCCGCTGATTACGCTGACACTGTATCGGTAACACGCAGAACAAACTGAATTGTGCAACTTTCAACGAGGGTTTCGTCAGTGCGCCAGTGAATGTTTAATACAGTCAGTAGCGTCGCAACTATGTGGAAATAGTTCACGCGCCTGGTCGGTCACCCATGGCTGCAAACAAACACAAATAAATTGCAATCAATCTGCCTTTTTCTTATGATATAAGCGGCAAACGAAAAGTGAGGAAGGATTAAAACAATAAATCCTAAGCCAATGCTTAGGCACCAAATATGTATTCTGAGAGAATTCTATTACCGGATTTTTAAAATGTTATATTAAGCTGCTGCTAATCGTTGTTCTTCTGAGTTATATGGAGCCGAAACTGTGAACTCATAATGAAGGGTTTCCCAACTCAGTTTCACAGAACGTGAACGCTCTCAGGCGCCTCTGAAACAAATTTCGCCTCAAGGCAATTCATCTCCAGGCCGCCTTCCAGTGAGCTACGGCTTTCGTTGCAAACATCGCTGCCCTAAAGTGACTTCGTTGTTTTAGTCACAAGATTTAATATGCCAATAATTGGAACGCTTACAAGGGGAAGTATAGTGCGATCACCTAGCATCACCTTTTTGTGTGATGCGTTTTGGTGAACCGTCCTCGCCATTTTTAGAAACTTTTCTTCACTGAAATAGTCATTTTGTGCAGGATAGAAACACTAACGTATTTTATCTAGCTTTTTCCTGGGTAAAAAGTTCTCTTCGTCAATCTTTCGTATTCATAATTAATTGTTATTGAAACCCAAACTGTTGCTTTAACGAATATTGTCACAAAAACTGACTTTTCCCTTCCTGACTGCTTCCCTTAACGTTTTTGTTTTATAAATTTGTGAATGTTACGCATTTTTTTATTATTTTCCTTTGTTTTTTTGCTAATGTATGACCCTTTCTCACCTTTGCTTCCCCCCCCCCCTTATGTAATGTCCCTGATAGGGATCTTTAAGGGAATAATAAATGATGATGAAAAAGGTGCACCAGAGTGCACAAAACAACGCAAAAATGTGAAACCAATATTCTTGCAAAGATGGCTTTTAGAATACTTCATAGAAACATCACTTACAAACGAAACCAACTAACTTGTTTCTAATTATTACTAATTACTTTGAATCTATCTAGACCTATGTATTTATCAATAAATATTTCTAAATATACCTTTTTCAGCAAGAAAAAATAATAGGTCCTTCTAATTTACTTGCGCTATCTGACTTGGGATATAAACATCGTACCGTCAGCGCATAGCGAAAATGGCTCCACTGCATGTGCAATGATTCATGACAAAATATATATGCGTTCCAGCACTAATCTGACGGAAGGCAAAAATAATTTTCTTTTATTTTTTTTTTTCAACTATTGCATCGCAGATCTGATATACCAAGACATATTTTGATATCAGCGTATATCAAAGACAACACTGATAGGCTGAAGCCTTTCTTGGCGGATAGCTGATAGAAGAAGGCATATCCAAAATTGCAAATCTTACTGCCAGGTCTTGCAAAAAGCCTGGGACGCGGTATTATTTGCAAACTGAAGCTCCTTAAAAATACCTGGAGAGCAGCGATTTAAACAAAATAGTATTATTTTATTCTCATTATTGGAGTGATTGAGCGTAAAGGTACAACTTTGAAAGGAGGAAGGCGCTAAACAGGACAGGGAGGGTTGACTAGATGACAAGTGCGGCGCTAAACATCCCATGACGTTTATTGTGAATTATTCAGACATATTTGGTCAAGCCTTCGTTATGGTCAAAGCATAGGTGAAGGATGAACTCACCAATTTTATATACCTTTTCCAATTCCACAATTCGTCGAATTTTACATTATTTGCTCTTTGCAGAAATAAAGATCAGGAGAACACGCCTTGCAACCCAGAGTGCGGGTAGCCGAAAAACCTTCGAAATATTTTCGTTCTGGCCCTGCCGTAGCGATGCGGTGGTTAGGTCGCTCGACTGAGTGCCCAAGAATGCGGGATCGAATCTCGGTCGCTACGGCTGCTTCTGTTGAAGCCGAAAAGCAAAACGCCCGTATGCTGCGCGCGCCAGTGTACGTTAAAACCCTCAGATCGCAGATATTTTCAGGGACCTCCACTACGGAGTCTCTGATAGCTTGAGTCACTTTCGCAAGTTAAAGCCCATAAACCAAACCAAACTTTTTCCTTCACGAGCATTTTATGCTCTTTGCAGGTTTTCTTGTTCTATCGCCCTCGCATTGCCCCATTTGGCGAAGATAGGTTCTTTTTTTCAATTTGAAAGGAATTCGACATGCTACGCATTATGCCCATTCATCACAGGACAACCTATTATTCTTGGCGAATTTTCGCTGCAGGCTTCACTATGCTGAAGTCATTTTACATAATTTTGAGATCTTCTATTGGACAGGGAACAGACTTTCATGTCGTATCCTTGGACTCCGTTTTTCCGGTTCTGCAACTGCGTATGAAGCATAGGTATCACACCGACGTTCTGCCTACGCTATACGTAAACGTCGACGTTTACACCGTAGTGAGCATCTGTTTTAATGGGCATTCAGAAACTTATATTGGAGAGAAACATATTGGAGAAGAAACTCTTATTGGTTCCGAGGGCACCCGGCATTCAGCAGCCTTTTCGCTTTATGGTTAGCGTTTCTGAAACGAGATGTCGGAACGACCTGCCGAAATGTTCTTGAAGCACGTGGCAACAGGGTGTTAAATGAGCATTAAATTGGCAGTGCTCAAATACAGGAGAGTTGTTTGAAGCGTTTATAGTTTAAAAGCACTCATCATGAACTTAAGAAAGTGTGGAATATATAAAAACGTATTTGACCGTTGACTAGGAGTTCGTAAACTATACATTCTGCTATCACATTGAAATTTCCGCGCTTCACAACTGGACACAAAGAAAATAATTCACAAACCAGGAGAACTACGTGTTTAGTTTTAGAACATGAGTTTATAAAATTGCGGTTGAAAGCTGTAACAAAACACTTCTTTCTTTCAACCTCTCCCATTGAATGCCCGTTTAAGCAGCTGTTGTGGCGTTTGCTTCGAGAACACTTCTTAAAAAGATTGCCTCTAACTCACCATTGAAGCGTCCAACAATAAAGCAAAATAGGCTGCTGATTACAGGAAAGACTCAGCACGCCGAAATATCAGGCGTTAAAAGTCTCTAGAAAACATAAGCACACTGGAGTGCAAACGTGCGACGCACACGCCATGTGCAGGCAGAATTTAGCGTGATACCTCACAATCATGCTCTGGCATCATCGTCATCATCATTATCCTCAACCTGACTATACCCACTGAAGGGCGAAGGCCTCTCCTATATTCCTCCAACTAACCCGGTCCTGTGCTAGCTGTATCCACTTGACCCCTGCGACCTTATCAACTTCATCCACCCACCCAACTCTCGGCTGCCCCCTGCTACGTTTTCCTTCCCATGGAACCCGCTTTGTTTTCATAAGCGACCATCGGGTATCCTCTCTTCGCACAACATGTCCTGCCCATGCCCATTTCTTCTTCTCGATTTCCACTAGAATGTCAGTGAATTGAGTTATTTCTCTAACTCACTCTGCACGTTTCCTACGCATACGCATACTAAAAATGCAGCCCAGCGTTATGGCCTAAAAATTAATCTTTTTCTCCTCGCAAGGTGCCAAAGCTATGTAAATGACTAACTCGAAGGCAACCTAGCATATTAAATGCGTCAAGAAGCACCGCCTTTTTCTGATTAAAGCGCAGAATTTAGAGTAATCCTGTTTTCTTTAACTCGTACATTCCACAGCTGCTGCAGCTAGCACGTGGCCAGCGTCGCTCACTCCAGTGCTGCAGTGACAACAAACTAGGCCTCGCGATAAACTTACCTTTTTTTTATAAATGTTCGAAGGTTATCGTCGGCGTCCTAGGATCACTTAATTCGAGAGCACGCGAAAAGGTTAATTTATGGGAAGAGGGATGTTAATCAATCTGGGCGATGCCTGAAATATAGGTCTTAGAAATGCAAAAAAAAAAATAGAAAAATGAGCGTGGAAGAAAATCTTTTGAAGGGTTTGTTGCTGGCCACACTTTGACTCGGTTAGGAGTTACCCTGAACTCAAGAGCCGCTTTTTTTAGTAGAGTGAACAAACAACCTATCACACGAAAAATCATGCAACCGACACAATCTAGGCCCATGTCATTTCCGTCTCTATATACCCTCTCCGTCTAGGACCTGACAGATTTTCGCATGTTTTCACTCTGAGCACGGCTTAAAATCGCAATATGCTTGTATCATACAAAATATTTTTGCAAGCTCAGAGCTGTTTTCCTCCTCACATCTCCAGCACTGTCTCTTTTTTCCAGCGCGTTTTCATTTTGTAATGCACGTCGTCTCGTTCGCTCTAGTATTATAAGAACTCAGCAGAAGCATACTAATGGGTACAATCAGATTTTGATTTGAGTCTTTAATACTCTTAGCTTGCAGCTAAAGCTACAGACAAAAGTTACAGAAAATACAAAGCAGAAAATTAAGGGAGAAATACAAAGTCACATGGTGCGGTAGCGAACATCACAGGAAGAGAGTCGATTATATATAAGTACCTTTTACATTTACGGTAGTAATGTAATAATCGCTACAACTGTATTTATACGGCTGGGAAGTAAAGGCCTTCTTATAAGTACCATACGTGGTCAAAGCCACCGAACAATTCTGGCGGTCCAATTATTCATTGTAATTAGGGCACTGCTATTACATTACTTCAGCATTGGCCTCTGCCGTTAGCATTGCTTATAGCAGGAGAAGGCGCATGATAACGTAGGTCTCTTACTGTTTTTTGTTATACATTTCACGCTTCGCCAATTATGAAACAGCGCTAATTCAATGCAATGCGGCCAAAAGTTTCAGCAAATGCAACTCCACAGGTTTGGCTAGAAAACATAGAAATTAGAGTTTCTCCTCAGTGCGGACATAAAACAAATATATTGCTGTAGTGAAGTTTGTACTCGGATTAGAAAAAGAAGATAATTGCCTATACTTACTCATACATTTTATTCTATTTTATTTGGCCTCGATACAGAGATACATAGGTCAATACTACCGATTCCTTAAAATAAGCTCGATCTTTTTTTTTCCATTTTCACAGGGCTCAGCCGAAGAAAAACATTTTGTTTTCTCTTGAGAAAACTAAATTACAAAAACAGCTAGAAAAGTCAGGACACAAATTTCTTTCCCGGGTGTAAAATTGAATATTACAGGAATGAAGTAAGAAGGTGCCATTGACATATATTCTAACTAATCTGCTCAGAGTGTAAATAAGGTTTGTACACACGTGGTCAGTGCCGGGTGTCCCACTGAGTATAATAAACTGTCGTTCGTTTATGTTCATAAAATATACTTTAAGAAGGAGGGGAAGACATCGGTTTCGTTAAGCTGGGGAACATTCGTTTATGTGATTGGCTACGGGTTTCGCCACAATTCGGTATTGTCTACTTCTATCTATCTTTTCGAAAATATATTTGCGCCTAAACATTTTGTGCCTTTGATGTCGTGCAGTGTAGGAACACGAACGAATATTACACATGGTCGTAACCAAAAGTGCAGTTGAAGCAATGGTTTTCATTCTTTATCTGTGTTTACTACTTTTGCCCTGCTGCTTACCTACACTAAACACTTGCGTATCAAAAAGAAGAAATGTAATCGGCCATCCAGAAATTGATTTCAAATTATTCAAACTAGCTCGAACCAAAGGAAAACCGCGGGGAGGTTAGATCAAGCTGATGGCAGAGAAGATAACGTCCACGCTCTATGTCCGATTTGTATAGTGTAATAGAGGCTTTACAAAAGTTAGCGCCATCTAGTGAAAGAAACAGAAACTGTGTGCGGCGGCCATGTTTTGCTCAGTCCGCCCGCGCCTCCCATCGAGTACGCTGTCAACGTGCGCATTCGTAGAACCCGTGCATGAACCGAAAGGTGCATTGGAATGCTCACAAGCGATTGTTTCATTTTTTAACATTACAGCAGTCGCTGTTAGCTCTCCAAGCTCTATTCGTAATGATGCCAACATGTTGCTGCGTGCCCTTCTGCAGCGAGCGCATCGTCATAGACGCGCACGGAATCAAGGTATACGCGTGTATGCGACCGTTTGTTTGAAGTCTTAATCGGCTTTACAAGGGTACCTTGCATCATGTAAAGCATTACTGCACGTCCCTCTGGCTGGGAGCTAGCTCACAGAGTGTGCTATCACCTAAAACAGCAAGGTTAATTGCTTTGTGCGCTATGGAGCCTTGTGAACTTGTAGGATAAAGTTATGCTGCGATGGAGGACACGGGAGATGAAGCGATGCATGTGTAACGAATGCCACTGTGCAAATACGTTCTTTGCAACATTTTGTACGTAGGTTACATTTACCATTGTGTATTTGATTTAAGACACGGGCATGATTACCGAAACTACTCTTTACAGTCGTCCGAAATGGTATGATTGGTGCAGAGAGCAATACGGTTGTCTAGTGCGCCCGAGGTGCGTGTTTCACGCTGCAAAAGCAAGCGGCTGCCAAACCCGTGGCGTCTAGAAAAGCAGGAAAAGATAACATCCCACTAGTGTGTTGTAACATGCTCACGTACAGCCCGTTTCGGCCGGTCCACGTCCAGAGCGCGCAGCTCAGGTTTTATACCTGCCAGCGTGGCCGATAAAATAACGAAGCGTGCGCTTCATTTTTGTGTTTTTTCGAGCCACTCGATGGTTCGCTAATTCACAGCTACCTTAAATTCATTGGAATTTTTAAATATGTCGATTACTTGTTTATTCCCTCTGTCAGAAAGTAAACATTTAAGGCCGTAATCTTATATGACAGCGCTGACATTGGAAGCTTCGAGGAACTCGGGGGAGGAAGAACTCGGCTGAAACGAAAAGAAATTTGAAAAGTCAACTCAGATTACTGCGAAGTGTTCGCGTTTTGTGCAACTGGCTGTGTTCATAAAATCAGATTTATATTATATCATATCGTTATAGAAAAAGTAGGGGGTCACTTGAGCTCCGCCGTTAAAGGTAGAACGCGATAGTGTCTCTCTCTCATACACACACACGCACGATGTTTTTTTTTCGCGTGTTATATTTTAGCTCCTTTATTTATTTTATTTACCAAATACTGCAGGCCCTAACTGGGCCCTAGCAGGAGGGGCGAAAAGAATACAATGCAGTGAAATATAAATTCATCAAAAGTAACATACTACACACAAGTGTAGTATGTTATATGTTGTTATGTATGTTATGTTATAGTTCTATCATTTCTTTATTTTTTTTTTCATTTTATTTGACGTCTTATATTTTTATACACCAATACGCATGCGTCAGCACCAATCGGCTTTCCATTCTGAGCAATTTGACACTTTTGTACATATTTTTCAATTGCACATTCTAAATTTTCTTCCTTAGCATCACCAAGCACTGGTTTTTCATTCTGACACCTTTAAACCCTTACTTTCCAATTTTTCCATTTTTTCGTTTCTTTATTTCATCAATTGATCAATTAATCACAAAGATTTTAACTCGTCATCGCCTATCGCACACCAATCAATATTCAATCACTGGAAGCACAAATTACCTTGGCACTTTTTTTTTTTACGCAGCCCCCGATTATTTCCGACACTAATGCCAACAATTGCGTCGACGGCATGGGAAGGATAATGCTAAGCGCCAGTCCAACTTACGTCAAATTACGCATGATCGTTTTATCACAAAACAAAATGCATCCTCGCTCATTTCACCAACCATCTTCCAGTGGGATGAGCGACGGTGATTGCGCAAACCAAGCAAACAAACTCGCGATGATCTCTCATAGGCATTTAAGTAAACAACAGCAAAGGCGCAGAGACAAAAAAAAACCAAATTACAGGACTCTGGATACTGTACCTGGTTAGGGATGACGCTGCGGATTGCCGAAGGGGGGGGGGGGCATGCACGACTCGTAGAGCAATTTGTAACTGCGCTCGGCAGCGCAGCCGGTGGGCCCCGCCATGTCTCGGCTGTCAAAATACCCTTCTAGGCGTCTCTAACAGGAACCGCCAGGGACCGAACAGAGGTCCAAGCACAGCACACTAGGTTAAAACGTGAAAAGCGCGAACAGAACGGCGAACGCTGACGGACGGACACGAAGCGAACGGATGGAGCGAACAAAATATGGCGGCCAGCGCGGGATCAGGGTGCCGCTCACGGTTGCCAGACGTACTTTTGTAAACCCTCTATTAACCTTTTCAATATCTAGAAATCGGATTACTAATGAGTGAAGCTCAATAGAAACTGGCGTCTACTGCCGGCGCCATTTATTCTCCCTGGACGCACCCTGTTGTAACATCGCAATTTCCAGACACGAGTAAGCATGTTTTTCTCCAAGCGCTGCATGCTTCACTATAAAGAAAATGTGGTGAATTTCAGACTAGATGATGGAGCTCAACCGACACTGCATGAACAAAAAAAGAAAAAACGGGCAGGTTCATCTTCGGAAAGGGCTCCAGCCATTGCGTGCTTACATTTCCCCCAACCTCACTTGCTTGGGTTCCATAAAGAAGTCAGCTGACGCTTTGTCAGGACACCCTTAATTATTACAGTCCGTAAGGAAGCATGTCGACTTACGGGATATTTTGCGATACTGGGCGTACCAAGTGTGTACTCCCTATGATAAAGCATTAAGAACAAAATAAGGAAGGTGAACTCTGCTCTTATTCCTACCGCGCATATCGGTGATGCTTTTACTCAACTAAAAGGAGAACCGCCTAATTACATTGATCTTCTTGCTGCCAGTGTTTTGAACGATGCTATACATTATTGCGGTAAAAATGCAACCTAGATTCCTATGCTTAAAGTTTAAAACCATAGTCATTCAGTTTCCTCTTTTTTTCTTGGTATCTTTATTGCAGCTAAAATGAATGCAACACCTTCTACACACGGTAGCGGGTTATATATGCCCGATATGCCGGTGGTATTTAGAAAGTAAGTCCAGCACTGTATACATTATCGATTAGAAACACAAACGTAGCTTCTACAGTTCAAATTTACACATCAAAATTTTAGCGTGGGAAAGAGAACAAATTCTAGAGAGCCCTTTGGACCACTAAAGTACAATGACGCGAAAGCCATAAGAGCTCAGGGGACTGTAGCCCTGAACTACGGCACCTCTATTTCTCTGTCTTTTTTTTACTCCGCTCTTCCTTCCTTCCTTTACGGCGTGGTACATGTTTTCGCGAAGAATTGTGAAAGTTACAGCGCCTTAGCTATATTACTAATCAATTTGAAATGCCGTTGATGCCTGCTGTACCAATGCCTCTAAGACATCTGAGTCTCTTTGTTTGCTGTGTGGTGCGGTGTTCGAGGAAGTGCCAAAAAAAAAAAAAAAAGGCGCCGGGCGAATGCCTGGATCGGCCGTCCGGCACGGTCAGCTTCGTATATACATGAATCGCCTGGTGACTTCATGACCAGTAGTGACCTTACATCGCGCGCCCCCCGTCGAACATAGCCAGCATTCGTTTGAACGCAGCAAAGTCCACCGGCGTTCTATATATCGTTTACAGGAAAGGAAAGACGCGGTGTCTGTCACTCGCGGAATCCCACTAATATCCTCACGGTAGACAAGGGGAATTATGAAGAGTCTTTCACGATCTGTGGCTTCCCATAAGAAGAAATCGTTCGGAACTGCCATGTTTGACAATGCTTTCTGCTGTAAACAGCGCATCGGCTGTTGGCCGAAGTTTTGCGTCTTCTGAAGACATTGTTGGCACCTACAAGATTATGCTGCCTCGTCTGCCGTCCGCTAGTGTAGTGCTCAACACTGTATTGTTTTATGGTGACCTAAATCACCGTCTGTACCGAGCGCCTGACTTCAGGTATGCCCTTGCCCGTGTCATGGACCTTCGGAATATCGTCTGCATTAAAAAATATCAATTGAGCCATGTTTGGATGTTGACTTGTGGGAATAGCGTTTCAAAACAGAAACTTGTGGACTTGGTGGAGCTACGCGTCAAAGAGCTAAAATGCATAATATTTGATGCGGAAAAAAGAAATTTTAAGTTGAAGCTGCTTCTGCTCTCACGCCACGTGGAACATCGCCGGATTATGAAAGCTTTTAAGCCGTATGGCACTCTGGCGCTATCCAGGAAGGCAACACATGGAGACAGCAACAGGGAAGCGTCTATCACGCTGAAAGATGGTGTTTCATTTTCCAGCATTCCTCATACCCTGATGTGTTTGGGATTCAGGCATTGGTAATTCTTTCGGGCAAGTCTCACTTTGTCTTCAGTGCAGCATAGTTGGACATGCCCTGCGGCAGTGCTGTACGCCTCGGTGCACCCAGTGTCGTCGTTTCGGTCTCACAGTAGATGACTGTGTCTTAACATATGCCGATAGGTTTCGTCAGGGCTCCTGGTCTAAAGAAGATGATGGATTGTCAGCGCACCTCATGAACATTTCGGATGTTGTGGACGCTTCTGGAGAGCTTACCACTGCGATTACTCATGAAGCAGTAGCCATTAATAATATGCAGGACATCAAGCCGCCACCAATGACCCTTCCGACCCCAGCCCTCTGGACTCTCGCCAGTGTGAGCATGGTGCATCTGATCTTGAGCTGCTTAAAAAGCCGCGTCCTGCTGCAGATTCATCAAGAGATCTGGCACTGGGGGCTGCCAGAAGCCAGCTGATGCGGGTACATGCTGCTCCGTCGGTGGTGTGCCGCTGGAGTGTAGTGCGTCGCGTCTGGAGTCGACTACCAGCGTCTGTAAGGAGCTGCCGACTGATCTTCGAGCTGCGAGTGACGCAATGCTTCCAACAGCATGGGCGGAAGCCTCAGTAACATCAGAGCTCTAAATGGACAGCAAAACGCCTTTGAAGCGTCCCGTGGAGGAGGAGCTTGGTGTCAGCGAAGATCCAAGCAAGGTATCAGAGGGGGAGGGAGGAGGCAAGAGGAAGATTGAGTTCATAAAAAACGGGCAGTTACTGCTCAATAGGTCGCCAATTTGCCGGCCACTTTCCCCGCGTCGGTGGATGGAGTTGAATAATGAACGCAGAAATAATGGCGGGAATCACAGCTTTTGAGATCGCTAGTCTTAACGTTAGAGACTTGAGGAATCGATGGCACCAGTGCCAGATAAACAACTGTTTGAAAGCGGTCATATGAGTGTAGCTGCAATTCAGAAAAAATAGATTGGCTACACACGAGGATACAGAAACTGCTCTTGAGATGTTTTTACCTCGTTATAATATTATCGTCAGGCACCCAGAGGGTGCATGCTGTTTCTGAGCAATGCACTAGACATGACTGACCTGTCATATTGCTTTGATGATGAGGGGCGGCTTATATGTTGTGACCTCGCCATTTCGGGTCAGCAGTGGCGAATTGTTTGTGTCTATGCGCCTGTTAAGCAGCAAGAAAATAAACTGTTTTTTCTTGTTGTTGGCAAATCTCCTGCGCACAGATCGGCAAATTCTATTGCAGGGAGATTTCAGTTGTGTTTATAACAATGAGGATTGAACAGTATATCGCGGACGTTATGATTCCAGTGCAGCAGTGCTCAGTGACTTATTTTGTGAGCATAACCTTATTGACATTGGCCGACTAAAACGCGATAGTATACATTTCACGCACTTCCAACTGTCTTAGAATGCCCGACTGGACAGAATCTGCGTTTCGGCTGGCACATTACCTACTGTGCATGAATACTGGGTGAGACCTATATATTTTAGCGACCGCTACGTGGTATCTTTTCAGATAGGAAAGCACACTATACGTCTTCTCCAATAGCAGTGGAAGCTATGGAAGCAAAATAGTTCCCTTCTTTCGGAAGAAATTTTTCAGTGGTCTCTATAGTTGCGTGCTTCAAAGACACGTGGGCTCGTGTCGATTTATCAGTCTTTCAAAAGTGTATTTGTTTTAAGCTGGAGGCTAAGAGTCTAGCAAGTGAAGCATCATAAAGGATCACATTCTTTAAGCGCCTTCACATTCGTGAATTGAAGCGCCCCTTAAACAAACTGTATGATTTGGAAAGAATTCTTCCGGGGTCATATCTTGATGACATCAACAATAATAAAGCGTAGTTACATCATTTTAGTGGAGAAAAATATCAGGGCGCCTTGATTAGGTCAAGAACACGGAAGTTCGCTAGTGTACAGCCATCTCTTTGTGCTTTTATTGATTAAAGGCAAGCTGCTCTTTCTAAGCAGGTTTTAGAAATTCATTGCGGAAGATACACGTACACTGGCACGCCTGGTATTCTTGGTGCCTTTTGTAACTTTTATGTGTGGCTCTTTAGTGGTAGTAATAACTCGAACAGTAGGTCTGATTTCAGTCATTTAAAAGTAGATTTTCCTCGTCTTGAGAATGTGCAGCGAACCACCATTCAGGGATACATTAGGTTACATGAGGTCCATTCGACCATTTGTTTACTACAGGCCAGAAGTCTCCTGGCACGGATGGTCTATGTAATGAATTCTATAAAACATTAATAATGCCTATCATCAGTTCAGTTCAGGCGTTCAGTCATGTCCCACTCTTCGAGACCCTATGGACCATATCACGCCACACTTTTCGGTCTCACACTATCTTTCTAACATCACATAACTTCATCTGCAGCGCCTCGAGGATGCCATCTAACCATCGCGTTCGCTGCCTACCCCTTCTCCGGCGACCCTCAACCTTTCCCAACATCAAATCTTTCTCCAGCGACTCCTCTCTTTTCATCAAATGAGCAAAGTAGTTGAGCTTTAACTTAAGAATTTGACCCTCCAATGAGCAGTCATTGTTTATGGTCGACAATATCGACTGATTTGATCTTCTGGCAGTCCAAGGAACTCTCAAGAGTCTCCGCCAGCCCCAGATTTCAAACGCGTCAATTCTTCGGTGGTCAGCCTTCTTCACAGTCCAACTCTCGCATCCATACATCACAGCTGGAAAGACCATAGCACGAGTTATACGGATCTTGTTTGGCAGTCTAATGTCTCTGCTCTTTACTAGGTGGCCAAGGCTAGCCATGGCTCTTTTTCCCAGAAGCAGGCGTCTCCGAATTTCATGGCTGCAGTATCCTTCCGGGGTAATCTTGGAGCCCAAGAAGAGAAAATCTGCCACAGCTAGCTTACACTTCTTGTCCCTTGATGCTCCAGGACTTGGTAGGGCAAGACGCCTTATCTTAGCACCTACCTTATTGGAAGTTTTCAGTGCTGCTGATGACAAAGGCTTTTTGCCTCTTACGTTATACACTGGTCACACCATACCAATCCCGAAAACCACAGACGCATGTCTGTTAAAAACTGTTGAAGGGTACCGTGTGCATCCTTACGCAACGTGGATTATAATATATTTGTGAATGTTTTGTATTCTCGTCTGCTGTGTGTGGCATTATATTTAATATGACAACACCAACTGAGTAGAATCAAAGGACGTAGTATCCAAAACCATATCCATATTGCATGTTTTATGCAGTGTCAGATGAGGTCATTGAAGTGGCCCTAATTCAGATTGATCTGGCAATTTTTTTTGATAAGTTGCGTCATGATTTTTTTGTTTGTAGTATTGGAGAGTCCAAACATTAGTGATGTCTTGCTTAAAGGCATTAAACTATTTTATAAAGCGCCCACTACAAGACCGATTGTTAATCCAAACTTTACCTAACCTATCCCGCTTAAATCCTCAGTTCGACACGCTGTCATCTATCGCCTTTGTTATTCGCGTTATATCTTGAGCCCCTATGTCGTAGCATAATCAAAAAGAAAACAGCTCGTGGCTTCTCACTATCGCAATGTAGAATTACGATTTTGGCTTTTGCTGATGACATTGTCCTTTTCTGTACTGATAAAAAGAGTGTGACCGACGTTTGGTGCGTACTGTCTCTTAACCTTCATACATCAAAGGGGTTCTGGTTAGGTCACTGGGGTACAAAGCCTAATTAATTTGGCGGCATCAGGTGGGACTCCAAAGATTTGCAATATTTGGGAGTTCCTTCGCATCAATATTGCAAAAGTGGGCCTTACTGAGATTCTGAGGTCTCATCAGTTAGGCGACAAACCCAGGCGGGGATGCGTTGGGAGCTGTATCTATTGCACGAGCACACGTTTGAAATGTTTTCCTAACTTTGAAGCTTATCTATGTATTGTAGGTTTTGCATTGTGCAAGAAACAAAGCGCAGTCTATGCATAGAATGTTTGCTACTTTTTTTTGCGGTGCTCTCAATCGGCACTTATACGTCGAGATTATTTGTTTCTCCCTCTGGAGGTCGCTGGAGCTGGCTTTCAGCTCATGTTTGTTCATTAGCTTGTTTCAAGGTTTTTCGTTTTTAAAACAGCTAGCCATCCCTTCCTCCTAGCTGTGTTTAATAGACGATTAAGTGCTCAGTTGCACAATTTGTTTTCGCCTACTAGTGATAGGAGTGGGGGTCCTTTGTGGGTTTTTTTTTAATGACGTTGCAGAAACAATCCATTTCCTCACTGTACGGTTTTCCTTGGATTACCTGTGCAGTCTATCCAGAAGACAGATGACAAAAATTCGTATTGAGACATGACTTCCTGTACGAATGTATTGGCAGCCTTACCTCCCCTTTCTAGACAATAGTGTATTAAAGCTGGTTCAACTAATGTATATACAATCAGCCGAAAAGACTTTCTTTTTTAAACTTCACTCTTCAACCATACCTGTGAGAACTTGGCTTCGTGCAAAAGCGACTTTTGTGGCATGGTCAGTAGACTGTTGCCTGTATAAGCAGCCAGAAACAATAGATCCCTGCTTTGTTTCTTGCCATGATGCAGTGTTTTCGGTACATTTTTCAACGGTCTATCAAGAAGGAGTTTGATATTACGCTCTACACTATAAGATATTTGCCTACAGTCGAAGCTTCTGAGGCGCCATGTGACCTTTTTGTGCTCATGCGAAATTTTAGCCTGTGGAAGAGCCGCATGACAAATCGCCACGCTGAACCACCACGTTCATCGAAGTCTCTGTTCAGAGAACAGTGCGTTGTGGGGCGGATGATATCTGCTGTGCAGGATCGACCTCCTGCCCGATTACCTTTACTAGATGCATCTATATGGCTCCCGGAATTTTGATGTGTGGCCAATGTGAGAGCTCAATGCTGGTATGACTGCGTGGACAGGTTGCAGGATACAACCTCGTTAAACCGGCCCGAAGTGTTTTCATGCAATAAAGAAGAAAATATCTGTGGCTTGGCGCAGTCGGTTAAACCGCAAGGTTGTGGATCAAAAGGCTGGAGGTTCGATCCCCGGTGGTGCCAAGGTTTATATATTTTCGGGTTTCGCTCTCGAAAGTGTGACACCTACTGCCGAAAGCGTGTGCTGACAGCTCCTGCTGACAACTATGAAGCATGAAAGGCCTTCGCCTGATAAGTTACGTTTGCAGTTATAAAAACCAAGGCATAAACAGGGCCACCATTTCACTGCTTCGTCTCTTTCCAGCCAATGCTTTAGAGCAATAAAGCTACGAAAATGAAGTTGAGTGTGACTCCGGGCAGGAACAGGCCATTGTGCAAATTGCCGGTCTGCTCGCAGCGATAATAGATCCTTTTTCGAATACAATGTGTTTTAAATGTTCTGACCAGTCGTGTACAATGTGTTGCTGCTAATATTTACAGCAAACGGCTGCGCTCTATTGTAATATGTTGCTTATTTTGTACCGGTTTCTGACATTTGAGCACGCTTGTCAGTCCAGAGACAAGTTACTGATGCACTGTTGGACCATTCCGTTCTAGTATGTATATAAAATAATAAAAACAAAAAAAGAAGGAACTCCTGTCATCTGACAATTTTATATGATGCCATACTTCACTCAATGCACATTGATGAAAAGCGTATGGGCCTAGATCCTTTCGAAGATTTATTAGAAGAGCTCTTAGAAAATCCGAAGTACTTATACATTCACACCTTGCTTATCTAAAGGAATTTTCACGAAGCTGCCTGAAAGCGCCGAAGATATTTTAAAATGGTGAGTCGTAAACCGCGCCCGGTATCTTTGAGCGCTATATCTATGCCTAAAACGGTAACTTATTACGACAGTCACTTTTTCACAGAAATATTATTTTAAGCTCGCTTGAATGCATATTTATCTAATTTGCTCTTGACCGCATCCAGTGGTACGTAGTGTTCGGGAATCCTAAACATCCAAAAACACATCGAGATTTAATAATGAAAGATTTCGCAGATAACTCTCTCTTACTCAGCCGGCTCATTCTTCTTGCGACCATAAAGTTTCTTGTTCTTTACCCCTTTTGTGGATGTAGTGATAATTAATTTAGGAAACTTCGTTATTATTAGAGGTTTTGCTGTCGGCAAGAAAACAACAACAACGTTGCGACAGCGTATGTCCCATTCACTACGCAGGAAGTAGATATTATGTGAAGCAGCGTATGTACAACCATCGACTTTGGGCATGAATACAGCATGAATGCTTCAAGAACAGTACTTATTTCTGAGAACCTTCGGGGTACAAACGGATTGAGGCTTCCCAGAATCGTCACAATGAATTTCGACATGTCCCTCTGTCTGGCTACTTCCCTCTGTCTTCGGGGATTTATTTGCCTTTCTGTTGTTTTTTTCGCTTTTTCAATTAAGGCTGCGCGCAATTTTATTGCACTAATGTGTAGGGGAGAAGGTAAAAATGTGGACACCTCGTCCTATTCGATTCTCTCATCGCTTCCAACCAGTCTACCTTGTTTCAACTGTAGCGGTACTTATCGGCGCTATAGTTGCTATTCCCCTCTAAAACAGATTACATCGAGCAGGATTCCCTTAGCAGGAACATTTTCATTCTCCCTTGCAAATAATAATTCCTGGCAATCAATCTCAACGCCATATGCCTGCATGCACATGTCCCCGCTAACCCTGCCAATACGGGAATACTGCCAATGTGATAATACTGCACAAACGTATGTCCAATTGGCATACGCTGCGCACTTTAGCTCCAATGTATAGAAAAAGCAAGCTACAAAGTAAATATTAACATTTAGAAATTTCGTTTATTAGCTGATATTTAACTCAGATATATCTCGGCTTGTACAGTCGACGGCACTTTGAAGTATGGAAAGACGGTCAACCACAACAGTTAAGCGCTTTCAATTGAAGAACTGCCATTGAATGTGCATCTTTCATGCATTTTAGTTAGGGAATGCACTCAATCAAGGTAATAGTGGTTAAATGGTTAAAGTAGGTAGCAACTAGCGAACTTTACTACACGCAACGAGCAGAGTAAGGCGATCACTACCTCGTGCACAAACACCACACTGGCAGGAACAACTCTCAATATGAGGTGTCCTATTGTTATCAAATGTGGGCTGTGTAGCGCGCAACACTTTCTTGAGATTTTGAAAGGCGGATATTTTTTACGGAACCACACCATGCGCAGAAATAACTAAAATGGTATCAACGGTTAACCTACTTTTGTTTTTGAGCGCTGCTATGAAAATTATTTCTTTTCTTTCGCACTTTCTCAAAAGTGATCAGTATGGCACATGCCGTTTTTTTGTTTCTGCTAACAGTTATGAATTTAAACCTTTTTCTCAATTCAAGAAGCTTGATTGGCACAAATTGGCCGAATTATTGGCACAAAGTTTCAGAATGAAGTTGACGGACAAGTTTTAACATCACTCATTTCCAGTACCTTAAACTTCCAGCTTCAGCTTTTTAAAAAGAATGCATTTTGCAGGCATATTTCTATATAGAATTCTAAGTACGTGTGCGTTGGTCCTCTGGCAGGGAATTCCACGCTCTTTGGAAAATGTCAATTTTTATGAGGGCTCATTTACATCGACAGGATATTTACTGGTGCGTTCAGAGATGTCGAAGAAATGATGACATCGAAAGGAGCAACAAATATAATGAGAAATGTAGTATGGTGAGAATGAATAGTTGAAGAGTGATCGATCAAACGTTATAGCCTTTGAGTCATTTGATTGACAGTAAGATGCGGAAAGCAAAGGAGATTTCGCAAGAAACCGCTAAATTCGTAAAGAAATGTCTCAAGAGCTGATACCATGGTATTAAACACACAGACCACTCGTTCCGTGAAACTTAGTTTGAACAGTGAGGAGTCACAAAAGACCGAGGTTGTCACAGAAACCATCCTGACATCCGAACGAATATCAAAAGTGCTATGCGAATGTAAGTCGATGTGCCCATGTAAACATAAGAAGAACACAAGCTCCCTCGACTGTGCCATCTATAATCTCCACGTAAAGTTATTCCCACAACAAGCAAAACAATCTTATATAACTATATAGAGGACAGGAGGAGAAGGCTGCTTGATACATGGCATCCTTAAATTTTATCTGCACATATTTGAGACTATGCGAAGTGTTGCCGCAGATGGTGTTGCATGCTGTGGAAACGCAGTTAGGTGTTTGCCGATTAAGGTTAAGGAAACGGGTAGCGTGGTGTATTGTAAAGCGTTGGGCGCTGCTACCAGGCCACACTCGTTTGGACCTCTGCTGTATGCACTACGAAATCATAACAGTTTCATTTTGTACTTAAAGGAAGATATTTGATGAATACCACATGTGCAGAGAGTTCACATTCTCCTCGAGAGGGTTGCAGTTTTGAAGGTAGCGGCATTTCTAATGTTTTCAGTTCATTACAATCAAGGGATGGCTGAGAGCGAGAAAAGCTTCGGAAACTTCAATAATGAAAAGTGTAAATCGCGCAGGCTTCAACGCAAAAATTACGGAGATTTGTACACCGCCTAAGTCGATGGCAGGGATCTGCAGTGGGAGTACCAAACACTGCTGTTCAACACTTGTTTAAGACAGATGTCATGGTCTATAATATCTAATATATTTCTACAACCAATATATACAACTTTAATTATTCAAGGCAGGAGGCTGACTGAGCAATACCAAATAAAATGAGATGTGTTGCTTCATCAGAGCATGCAGGGAGTTCTTGAAAATTAATTATGGTTATTAGCAAATAAATTCATCTAAATTCTTTGAAAATGGTATCTTTAATTGTGACTGCTAGGCTAACTCTGGGCTGCAGTTTGAGAGCAAACGCTACCACCTTGTAGAGAATGAGTGGTAGGTTTGTTTTCTGCAAACGCAGTATTGAAGTAAGGAATTAGGAAGTCAACATGGTTACTTGCTTGAAACCTTTGTCCAGGACAAATTTGGTTTCTCAATGGAGGCAGTAAAGCTGCAGTAGACAGTCAGAATGGAGGAACTCTACAATAGTGTGCCTCATACATTATCCTGAAACTCTACCGATGGTGACTTGGTGGTGTCTTGATATCATCTCACAACAACCAGGTATTTAAGTCACGCTAAGTAAAGCTTGTGCTTTCAAATGCTTAGTGAAATGACTGTTTGGATATGAACATTTCAAGTGAACCTGCTTTGAATGAGCTCCTCACTGGTTATGGACAACTAGCTGATTACATTTTCTTACACGCTGGGAATTGTTTAGATGTTACGCTGGGGCGACTGTAACAACATGTTGATATTCAAAACCTATCGGGCGCATGCAGTTCGAAGGTGACACCAGAAGGATATTAGGAAGGTCTCCCGCAAGAGCTCTCCGCAGCGACAGCACAGCGCTTGGCGTAAATGTTCTTTTAACATGTCTTTGTCACGCGAAATTCAGATCAGGCATAGGGTAAACTCAGCCGTGCGCTGCTTGTTTGAGGACGGTAAACATGACAGCCTTTATATTCAACTCATTTGGAGGTAGCGCGCAGAGATCACTGAGCAAAGTATGGCCTTTATGTTTTCAGCGAAAGGTGAGACACTTTCTGCAAATAGAGTACGTTGTACCAAGTCCAGCTCAACGACTAAAATGTATTTGACAGTCGCAAGCCCTCACCTAGAAGACTGCTGCGACGTATGACGACATTGTCTGATAACTCTACGAGCTGGTTTGCATTTGCATTCCACCTCTCTCTCATGAAAACAGCACGCCAGTCACGAGCATATATTTGCATTCAAATAAAAACCCTTCTCTAGAACGCCGTTCTGATTCTTCCCGAGCAAACTTTCGCTTCCGAGCACGTGAATACTTTTCTGTTTCTCTTTGCATTCTTTGTGTCCCTCGCTGAACAAAGGCAGCTGCAAACGGCAATCAGCGCAGACATGCTGTATGCGTTATTGTCACAGACGCTTCATTTAGAACAGATACGCATGTGTCGCTACGGTACCAGTGAAAAATCAAATGTTTGCGCATATGAAGACTGCATCATAGCACTGCGCGAACGTGAAGGCGAGTTAGCTGGTGGCTTAGTGGCTAATATTGTTTATGCGTATTCAAACTTTGTGATTGGGAATGCGGTGTTTCAGCTCTGCAAGCTTGTATGTGCCAATGTATAGAACCGAGACGAAAATAAAAAGCTACCTGCTGAAATATTACGCGCTATTTCAACGCAAATTTACCCTCATTTTGCCTGTTCACACCGCCGCGCGCTCGGCTGCTGTGCGATTTCAGTGCACGTGAAAGACCCCAGGTGATAAAACTTTCCGGAGCCCTTGTGTGCGGCGTGTTTCATAGCCTGGGTTGCTTTGGGAGGTTACACTCTATAAACCACAAGGAACCAAATTCTCGCCTATTGCGGCATTGTTTGAGGTGCTTTTTTTGCCGAGGCATGAGGTTTTTGCTTTGCTCATGCAATAAATAGCTGTCTTAGCCACGGCAGGATTATAATAAAATACCGTACTTTCTAGCAATGTCAAGTTGTTTTAAGGAAATCATAATATAAACGCATCTAACTACTACAACGTAAATTTATCAAGCTATTGATGTGATGTGACATGTCTGTGATAAGACTGTACTAACTTCACCCATCCCTTTCTTACAACTTTTATATCAACTCACCCCTTTCCCCTAGTGCAGGGTAGCAAACCGATTTCTTTTACGGGTTAACCTCTCTGCCTTTCTTCCTCATTTCCTCCTCTTATCAAGCTCTAAAGTTATTCAAATGGTAGTACGGGGGGTATTATGCACTACGAAGACTGCGGTAATAAGCAAAAAAGAAATTTATTTGCCTCGACATATAAGCCAACTGAACCAAACGCGTTACTACATAGGTTTACGTATACCTGCTCATCGCTCACGCAACCCTTGCTGTCAGTTTTACAAGAACTCATTATATCTAGGCTTTCTTGAATATTGCAACGTTTAATGACAGCGTCAATAACCTAGAGTCCGCCTCTTACGGCGTAGACAACGCTGGCAAGTCGCCATTAGTAATGTTTTAGAAGTTTTGTAATCAAAATATTTTTGGTAGTTTTAATTTTTTATGTCATATGTAAAAAAGTATAAAATTATGAGCCTTGTTTTTTATCCTTTCTTCGTATCTAGTAAGACTTCCGTGCGTCATTATTATGTGCATTAAAAAGGCTGACAGCGTTGTAAACACCTATGAAAAATACATAATGCGTCTGCATATAACACTCTTGGCTAAAGTCTGATTGATATAAATCTATTTCATTTTTATATTCGCTAGAAGTCTTTACGCTACTCCAACGATCTTACTTTCATAGTGCGCTTCCTCAAAGTAAGAGCACATCAGAGCTTTTTGCATGCACAGAGAGTACGGTGTTCTTCACTCTTGATATTAATGTGTAGGCTGTCTGGCCACTGAAGACGTTCAGTTCAGTTCAGTTCAGTCATTCAGTCGTGTCCGACTCTTCGTGACCCTATGGACCATGTCACGCCACGCTTTCCGGTCTCTCACTATCTTCCTAACATCACATAACTTCATCTGCAGTGCCTCGAGGATGCCATCTAACCATCGCGTTCGCTGTCTACCCCTTCTCCGGCGACCCTCAACCTTTCGCAACATCAAAACTTTCTCCAGCGACTCCTCTCTTCTCATCAGATGACCAAAGTAGCTGAGCTTTAACTTTAGAATTTGACCCTCCAATGAGCAGTGAGGGTTTATGGTCGACAATATCGACTGATTTGATCTTCTGGCAGTCCAAGAAACTCTCAAGAGTCTCCGCCAGCCCCAGATTTCAAACACGTCAATTCTTCGATGGTCAGCCTTCTTCACAGTCCAACTCTCGCATCCATACATCACAGCTGGAAAGACCATACCACGAGTTATACGGGTCTTGGTTGGCAGACTTATGTCTCTGCTCTTTACTAGGTGCTCAAGGCTAACCATTGTTCTCTTTCCCAGAAGCAGACGTCTCCTAATATCATGGCTGCAGTCTCCTTCCGACGTCATCAACCTTCTACTATAAATACAAATGTTGTCCACGAGAGACAGTCGTTAAAGTCAAGACCTATTCTCCAATCATACGCATGGGTGCCGGCACCATCCTCTGCTTTCAATTTTGTTTAGGCGGCTTTTCTCATAAATGTGATTTTTTGTGCGCCTTTTCAAACTCAGACAGGTGTTATAGAGCGCATGAGGCGCGGTAATAAGACATTGGTGGGTCGTGATAGAAAGAATACAATTTTTTGTCGCAGTGTTTAGAGAGACCCGTAGGAGTAAGTAAGAGTTCTGAGTGCGTATTATCTTCCTTGAATGAGAAGGACATTTGGCTCTGAGGTAGTCCTTTTTCGAGTTTGTCGTAATTTTGGTGCCATTCGCACTCTTATTAGACTGTTTGTTGCCCACTTTTCTGATATCAATACTCTCGTCCTTAAGTGGGGTATGCTTCTTGCTAGCTTGAAAGAGAACATACAAGAAAAACATCTTGTTGTGCCTAAAAAAATCTTTTTATATCACGGTTTACTATAAATTTATATATTTATTTCTTGCTTATTGCTTCTCACTTTCTGTTTACAGAAAGTTATACGGCGGAAGCAGCTATAAAATTAAATGAATGCTCTAAGCAACAACCTCGGAAAATTGTGGCAAGAGCTCACTAAAACGTTTCGAGGAACTGGATTAAAAAAAAAATTCGGAGCAACTGAGTTCTATATAATAAAACAATGTAAAGAAATTAATTGTGCTTTTAAGCAGTTTCAGTAAGTTGTGTATTAACGCTCCAATAGTGACTGTTTTAAACTGTTTTACAGTAGAAAAACTTATTCGGGAGCATATACCGAGAGGAACGCCAGGCCGAGGCAATGATGTACTCATTGAAGGACCGGCGTTTCTTCACCGGCTCAAGATAATATAATCTTCAGCTACTGAAAGCGAGGCCACGGTAATCAAAGAAAGTGCCTAGCAGGTTTGTATACTTATTCTACTTCTAGTGTTCAGTGCCCAAGTATATCTACTACACGAGGAGGTTAACATGAGTGGCCAGACCCAACCTCTGGTGTAGCAGAAACTGATATTAATTTACATTCACTCATAACCTTACAATATATATTTCGCTTCAGAATCCCACCTCATATCATGTGAAACTCACTGGCGGTACATGATTGAGATAATCGCTGTCATATATATATAGCATGAGAAAATTTCGCTAGAGCGAGCTAGGAGGAGGCGCAAAATTTACTGCGTAATTTTCATAAGGTGATTTATCTGGCTTCATTGATGCATATTTTAATGAAGCAGCACTGACCATGATGATCCACCTCAATTGCATTATGTAACATTGGCATCTATAATGCATTAAATAAATTATGGTAACAATGGTAGAAATCTGAAGCTAAAAACTGGCAGGTAGTGCCTTAGGTAATCTAAGTCAGCACCGGGGGTTGGGGGTGGTCGGAGGGGCGCGAAGAGGCTATCAGATGAAGGATAAATGTCTTATGGCGGTGCTAGCTCAGAGGTGGTGGATCAGCTTCGTGCAAGTGGTCATCATATATCGGGTCGCTCTCTCTCTTTAATAGCCTGAAAGCGTATGGGTTGACTTGTTTTGAAGCCTTTTGAATAGCCCAGAAACTGTTCAGAAGAAAATGTTCTCCTAAACGCGGTCGCGATGTAAGAATTGAGTGTTTTTCTTAGGAGGCAAAAATATAGCCCATGTTTGTCACCCTTAATGTGCACTAAAAATATAAAACGCTCTGCAACTCAGACTTCTATCATAGGTTAGCTTAGTTACCCAACATGCAGCATTCCACAGGTGCCATTAGGATATGAGCTGCCAGAAATCATGGTGACTAGCACACAGAGGCTCACGTGCAGATGTTCATCTAAATATAGGTTTTGATTCATCAAGAACTCCAAATGTGTAAGTCAGTGCCCAATAACATAAGAAAGTACAGACTAGAAGTCAACTATTTTAGAAAATTTCCTTTTTTAATTGGCGTACTTTATTGTGCGATGGCTAGTCAACTTCCTGAATGCAACACATTATTTCCGCTGTAGGCTAATAGACCTATACGCATCTTCTCTTCGGCTCATGTATAGGTGTGAGATGTAATGATAGCACAGAAAAGAAAGGCCATGTCAGCCCAACATCTCCTGCTGCGAATACAGTTTACTGGAGTGAGCCAACGACTGGTAAAAACAATGAGAACCAGCAGCTTAGGTTTTTATTAGCGTAAGGTGCGATGAATGGAGGCTTTGAAGGTTCTTAGAGGTTTTTTGTGTTTCATTCGTGTAGGTCTCACTGCTGTGGATTCCAAAGTTTGCAAGTTATATGTCGTATAAGTTGGCCTAAGTGCTCCAATCCGGACAATTTCAGGATTTAAGCTTTCTTAGAATTGAATACGAGATGTGCTTTGTCAATTGCAAGGCACCGCGCTACGAAAAATGGCAAGAGCTATTGCACCTTTTGTGGAGAAATGGTAGAAGCGAAAATATTTCCTTGTGAAGAAAATGGCGCAATTTTACACTTTAGTGGGGAAACAGCGGAATTCAAGGTACTTTTGGTTTGCTCAGTTTATTTATGTTACCTTTGGATACATAACGGTGCTCGCATGCCAAATTGTTTGTGGCCTACACAGCCTACTATTTTCGATCGCTGACCGATTGTCTGATTTTAGGCACGCACGCTTATTTTTATAATAAAGAGCAACTTCAACATGACAATTTCGTGAGGTCTAGGCTATGTTGCTGGGTTAGGAGAGATGATCGATCGACCTTACTCATACATGATGGTTTCAGAGACATTTTGCATCGGAAAAACTTGCACATCTTCGTGTTTTAGTGTTGATCGAAGTGTGATGTACTCTAGAGAAAGACGACATCGGAGAGGTTGGTCTGAAGGGGACAAACTGCCTTTAATATCAACTTTACGCTATTATAATAGGCTCTTTGAAGAGAATGCTTACCCACGGGTTCAATTTTTTTTGTTGTCTATTGTCAGCTGTAGAACACTTTTTATCAGGCTACTTTTGAGTGGGAGAAGTAGCCCTGTCAATTGGTGCGAAATATATGGAAAGCTGGAGTTCCTTCTTACCGCTACTCAGTGCAAGGTGGTGAGGCCAAGAATGAAGCCCACCATTTTCCGCTCATAAAGCTGACATTGGAGTCTGTGAAAAGCTGGGCGTAACGCTAGAGGTTTAAAGGTTGGTGTAAGCCAGACTTGGACCACAAGCCTCGAGTCTCTTAGCCTCCATTATTTGTTTGTTTTTCCGGATCTCTGTCTTTTCGTATTTTCCCAATTCTATTTTCTACACAGAGTGGCACGTCAGCGTATTCAGACTGATGTCTATGTTCTCTGTTTTTTATAGGAATGTTTCTCTCAGTCTATGGATATGGCCGAACACGCTTCCGTTCCAGTCTGGAAGAAACAGCCGGTTTCCCTTTTTGGCAGGAAATACACTATGTCGAGGATGCCATCTAAGCATCGCGTTCGCTGCCTTCCCCTTTTCCGGCGACCCTCAACCTTGCCCAACATCAAATCTTTCTCCAGTGACTCCTCTCTTCTCATCAGATGACCAAAGTAGCTGAGCTTTAACTTTAGAATTTGACCCTCCAATGAGCAGTCAGGGTTTATGGTCGACAATATAGACTGATTTGATCTTCTGACAGTGCAAGGAACTCTCAAGAATTTCCGCCAGCACCACAATTCAAACGCGGCAATTCTTCGGCGGTCAGTCTTCTTCACAGTCCAACTCTCGAATCCATACATTACAACTGGAAGATGAAGTTATCTGAAGTTAGGAAGATAGTGAGAGACCGGAAAGCGTGACGTGATATGGTCCATAGGGTCACGAAGAGTCGGAGACGACTAAACGACTGAACTGAACTGAACTGAACACTATGTCGAGCCCCGTGCGTATGTTTTTTTCTGCTCTTTGAAAGCTATTTCTCTTCTTTCCTTCTATTTTATCCTTCAACGAGAATTCCCAAACAAGTGCTGCAACATTTCTAAGACTAATACCATGAATGCTATCAGTACAACTGAATTCCACTGAATTCATTTTTTTTTTATCTTGAAAAGAGCGATGTAGATGGGTGTAGGGAAAAGACACAATATTGCGGATAACCGAACCAGACTGTAAGACGTCTAAAGGGTATCCAAAAACATTAAAAGAAACAAAATTATGACTAAGCATTATCGTCAGATCCGATCATGTGGCACAATTTGATAAAATGGCAGTAACTGAGAGGCCATGACGCGTCATGACAAAACTCTATTGCAAACAAAAAAACGAAAAAACACTGTACAGTTCCTTATTCTCTTTAGCTATCTGTACAGCCTCAAGAAGTACAAAAAGCCTGAACGATGTTTAAAAACTCTAAAAAAGCCTTAAAAGCAAGAATGTAATTGCAGGAAGACAAGAAACAGCAAATCACAACCCCAGGAAATAAAAATGACAGGGGACACGAAACTAGTCACGCAAGGCTTCGGAGATGATATTACAATGGTCCGAGAGGCATAATTAGTCGCCGGGCTCATCTCGACTTTGTCGAGCATGGGTCCGACAAGTATGAAATGCGTTCTTGGAACGTCACATGAGACGGATGCTGTAATGCCTCATCTTGCACTCTGTTTTTGTTGTTGAATAACGAGCTTGGTTTAGCTCAGCGTCAAGATGCCTAGCTTCAAAAGAACTTGAGTAAAAATAATGCAGGGTTACAATGTCCGTAATACGTCGGCAAGTAAAAAGCGTTTTGCCTTTTTGGCAGAAGTGTAGTTACAATTCATATTTAGTTACATAATAATTCGTCTTCGTAATAGATTTCCTTTCATACACAGGATCATGAAAGCGCAATGGCCACAGGATATTTATAAATACGAAAAGCTTTTAAAGGAGGAATGGAAGAGCATGTGCAGTCTGTGATTCCTAACAAAAGTGATAATTTCCACGTGACAAATAGAACAATTATTAGTACACTACTCCATCAGTATGACACATATTTGCAGCGGGTTGTGTTGTGTTCAAACTTCAGTAAAGGTTATAAATACTGCTAGCTACCCGCTATGAAAGTGCTGTGTACTTTGATTTCTATTGCAAGAACTATAGCTATCACTACCTCCGTGGTGGCTGGTCATTGCAAATCCCACATAAAGTTAATTATATCGTAATCCTCCTTCATTAGAGGAATGGATTGGCTTCCTGTGGAAACATATAGCGGTTAAAAAAAGCGTGTTCTAATTAGCAAACTTGAGTTAGTAACATATTTTATAACCTCCAAAAATACTTGACCAGACAAGTTCAACAAACTACCACAAAAGCAAACGGCACCTTCTAGCAATAACGCCCCTGAAGAGCATCGAAGAATAGTTCTCTTTGCCAGCAACCCGTACATTCCTCTCGATGACAGGTCGTGGCAATGAGTGCTTGCGGAGCTGCAGACCACCCATTCTGTCAGTCATTCGGTCGGATCAACAAGCCGTTTGGTGCCTATCTGTTCTGATACAATACCTCATGGGGCATATCCTTACTTGCTCTCTCGTTTTCATTCTTCCTGTTCGGTTTTCATTCTTCCTGTTCTAGAACGCTCTATGTACGGTAGGCTTCGGCAGCAATGCAATAAGGATAGCGCCCAGAAATGAGCCCTTCTTGAGAGATTTGCTTTTTATTTTTCTGTTCTCGCAAAATAAAGCGCACGTCGTTCCACAAACAACACGCACCCAAAACATAGACGAACGCGACTCTTTTGCTGTGTGGAGCAGAGACATCAGCCTACCGCTACTGCAGATATGCTTTCATTTGAGTTGTCATTGTATAAAAAAATACCTTTTGTGCGCTATCATTCGAGCCAGCTAAGCGTAACTAGAGAAGAAATGTGTAATTCAATATCTCCGGTGCTTCTAAACATGCCTAACCAAAACTTAATGGGAGTCAAAAGACCTATTTTCTGGTACACTTATTCTATAGCCTACGATACTCCGCATCAAAACAAATAACAATGCTGCTAAGTTGAAGCGGAAGTCCAGGGCCGAGAGATATGGATGCTTGTGGAACGACAAGGCCCGTCTTTTTCGGTCTCCTTATTCGGTCCTCGAATAGTTATTTCGACGTGCTGTAATTCAGCCGTACGCGTAGGAGTGCCTTTTGGAGGATGAAGATAACGCTTCACCCCACAAACGAGCATCAGTGTTTGTTCCTAGCGTGAAAATGTATAACGGTATTTTTGCATTCACAGAGATACTTAAGGAGTTGAAATGCTTTGGAACACCTAAAGCTCCGCCATTTATAATATAGCGCAGGAAGCTCTAATGGGCCGAGTATTCGCTACACACATTCCCTATCGCGTAGTCTTCAATTCCCAAATCATGTAAGAACCATAAGACATAAACATAAAGCAGTGCCTTAAGCAAGCTGGGTGCTGGAGAAGTAGCGCACACGGGGATCACGGTCCGCTTATTTTTATTTTTTAGAACCCATCTTTTTATCTTCAATGAGCTACAGAAGTTGACAACTCCTGATAACTGTAACAAAGCATGTGCGGTTGTAACGTCCAAAAACTTGAATATCAGCCAATACAAAGTAAGGCCACTAAAAATACCACCTCCCACACCAAACGGATTTTATTCCACCCTGATCAAAGTTAACTGAATTTTCTGTTCACCTAAATTATTTTTACAAAAACAATTTGGGCAAATAAAAAAAACCACCATGACAAACGACTATAGCATTCGACGACGAGAGGGAATAAGTGATTGCAACTGCGGAGCATTCCTCGACGTGCATTACATTTTCTTCTCTACCATTCCGATTTAAGGAGCTGCTCTTGCTGGAAGCTTTATGACCAGCCATATCTATCTAGCCCTGTTTACCATATCGCAAGAATACCCAGTAATGGATTTGTCGTCTAACTCCGTGCTCTACGGGGCTCATAATTTGATGACATCAACTGGGCTCCCCGTTGTTCATTATTTTATCACACCTGATTTCTCATACCGTTCCACGTATTTATACAGCCGACCATAATAGGTGAACTTTATTACCTTCATGGTTATTTCTTGATTATCGTCTTTACAGAGTTCCGTTAGTATTGAGAAGTGAACAGCTCTAACAAAGACTTTCTTCATTGTATATACATAACCCCTTCATTGTATCTACATAACAAGTTTCAAAAATAATTTCTTAAGCGCTCAGGTAAAAACAATAGAAATAACTCCGGTGCCATTCATTAAAGGAGTATAGACACCGTTCTCTGTGGCAGGAGTTTTACACGTGAGTGATGACAAAAACAGCGATGTATTCATTACGCTGTCGTTATAATTCACTATAAAGAAAGCCAGGCTCATGAGTAGAAATCACAAGATAAGAGTAAGCGATTATATTGCGTTTTTTTTTTTTTTTCATTCCACACGTGAGAGTTGATTTTGATGTTAGAGCCATCACTAGGCTGGTGAAACCAAAACCGAAGCCAGTGAGAAAAGCAAAATCTATTAGATCCATATACCGAAATGCCTTGCGCTTCATTAAAAAAAAAGAAAAATGACATGAAAATTTGAAGTCTACTCATATTAAACTTTTAACGCCGAACGCGTTCCCATTTCTCACATTCTTTTTGATCACATGGGCCGGAATGTTTTGGCAGAAGTAAGGACTTTAAAGAGGTATATTCGAATTAGATGTGTGATTATAATGTCAGCGAAGAATGAATGCAGCGAAGCCCAGGCACATCCTTGCTCAAATAGTAGACTATGTTATTGGAATTGGCAATTGTTATGGTCGTTGACAATTAGATACGCTTACGCCTTAGCGCATTCCTTTGTTAAAGCCCTGCTGCACACGTGCCTCCTATTGCAGCTTCCCTATTTTTAGGAGCCACTTCCTATTTTTTCAAATGTGCAGCGGGCTTGGTGTTTTTCGACATCTTTAGTTAATAGCCGCGTGCCTTTATTGGTCTCATTGCTTGCTTTAGAAAGTGCCCCCGAAGATATTTCTCATTCTTATTTCTCCGGCGGCAAGAAGCTGTAATGTGCCGTATTATGCAAGTTTGTCATCGTGAAAATATGAGTAACACTTTTTTGATACGCACAGATGCTGCACGGTGGTAACACACGAAAACTTCAACACTCATTCACTAGCATGCATAGAACTCGATGCGAGATGCTAATGTTCTCCGAACGCGTTAATTAGCTGTGCGACACATCGGAGGCTAGCGACTCGTTCAAGTGCAATTAGGCACGTGTAAAGGATGTTTCCGAACAACCCACTGGACGAGCCAATCGTACTGCTCCCCTGAGAAATTCAGGCTGGCGGTAAAACGGTGAGGCGTTAATTAAAACGCACTGAAGGCGGCCGTTGACAGATGAAAATGGGAGTCTCGTGCAGTATACTAAAGAACACAGGTTATTAACTAAACGAGTATGTCGTTAAAGAGGCACAAAGAACAGGTTGAATTTACGTGATGTACGTTGTTGAAGGTGTTCTAACAAAAACTCTCTTTCTTTGCAATGTATAACATGCTATTATTTTATGTGAAAGCGAACAAAATTCTCAGGAAACATCGACAAGAATTCCAGACAGAGGAATGTTTCGCTCGGTAACTTCGAACTGTTTTGTTTCTTTTTTATTCTCACAAGTCGCGAAATCTTGTAAAGTAAAAGAAAAAATATCTAAAGAAAAACGTGTGATAATGTAAAGAGTCTAGGTTTCAGAAATAACTTCGGGTAAACGTCCTGCGCGGATCTTTGAGAGTTGTATTCGACGTTTCCAATTTGCCGCTGTCTCTGCCTTGATGGCCCTGATCGTTAAGCAAACGATTATGTTTGTGTTCAAAATGGCCTCCATGTCGTCGAAAATAAATATGTGTACTGCGGATATGCAGAAAAAAAAATGAAACCCTTTATCCGGAAATCTGACTATATATAGAAATTGTAATATTCAAGCGGTTATAGAAAGGCGCCTACGCTTCCTCAAGTAGTTAAAATGCTGACATCATTTGTATACGAGCACGTATATCATATTTGTTCATATATTTTGTGCCATAAAAATTCGATGGAAGCTTCAGACAAAAATTACAAATTTATTTTGAACTTCTGGACAGCACACACACACACACACACACACACTAACACACACACAGCCACAAACAAAAATGACTGTCTCACGAGCGGAAGTAACGCCACTCAGATTTCTTAGCACACGGAATGCTTCGTTCGTTATTCACTGGAGGTAACTGAAGTAATCATGGTTGTTTATTTGGAAGGAATGTCATTTTAACCTAACGGTAATAAATAAAACAGAAATTCGATATATAAAGCCCCATTGACCATTGAATGTTTCTTGCTTGCTTGTTGAGATTTAAAAAACATGACCATTTTCGCACTCCACTCGTAGCCACGATATGTGTTCATTTTAACATAGCGTCTATATGTATCCACACACCCGACATAGGTAAAGACCACATGACAAGTAAACTTATAATCATTCGATTTATTCCATACTTTCGCATTGAGTTTTTTTCGAACGCTGTTCTCCTCGGGGACCATAAGAGCCAATGTGCAAAATATGTCGTGATTTTTGCGTCACGAAGTTTTTCCTGCTGCAACTCTGCGACCTTGCTGCCCTTTAGGGTTTTGCCCAGATGCAATTATTCATAAATTAGATGCGGTGAAGCTGCTATGTAGCGGTTTCTAGGCGCCCGACTTTTCAAACAAGGTGAGATTAGAAACCGCCAGCACCGTCTAACTTATAGGCGTTATCTCTATAAAAACAACCGATGGCTCTAAGGTTCTGAAGCAGGATTTCACATCTGTGCAGTTTTACCTAGCTTTATTTTACGCAGCCACAATCTCAAGCATGGCTTCCAGAAAACACGCAATATCAAAAAAACATGCAGCCATTTATTACTTCGTCCCAGTACTGTAGCAGCTACCAGAGCTAACTTCCATGATTTCTCAAGCGAAAGCCTGGACCTTTGACTCAAGGAGGTCAATACATTCTTTATTTTACGAACACCACCCTTATTGCGTCCCTGCGTCCAATATGTTGAAAGAATATAACTGAGCCTAAAGATTTTGAGCAAAATGAAAAAAGCAGGCCTAATTTTTTAAGCGGGAATTTTGTCTGACTCTGACTTTGCTACCTAGCTTTTCTTGTGCTTACCCACTCCGTAAATGAGCGCATCTGCCTTTAAGTGAATAAACCTCCTTGTGGAAGGCTTTATTGATTGTTAAAGAGAAGCAACGTGCAATAAATAACGTGTATCTACACTTGCTTGGCTGCTGAAATTATAGAAAAAAAAGAGTAACGCTTGCTCAGTTAAAAATTTCGAGATGGCATCATTTGTGTTGGATTCCAAGACATAACGTGGGGGATTTCCGACCAGTGAATTTCGCGGTTCGTGAGTCACATTCTTTTTCACTAGAAGCAAGCGAGTATAAAATTGCCAAAAAAAGGAAATGCCATGACCTGACCCCAAAACACAGTGCCGGGCTTGATTCCAAATGCCCAAATGCGCTTCGAACGGCTACCGTCTCGACTGTCGCCATGAAACGGTCTTCTATGCGACATTGCGCGGCAGACCTACGTCTTCCACTAGCTATTTTAGGCGGGAACATCCGTACAACTCATGTTGGAGCAGCAACAAACTTAAACGCGCATGTGCTTCCACATCGCTGCAGATAAAGCGCTAATCAGGCTCCTGCGACTGCCTACGCACGTCCTTTCAGAGCCCCAAATGGGTGAGAGGTAATACCCTTCTGCGCCCTCCTCTCCCATATGATGCCGAGAATGGAAAGGTGTAATCTGGGCTCTCACTATTAGCATTCCGGAGTGAAAGGTATTTTCAAAGTACCCGCATAAACATATACCGTGCACTGAAATGAGGTTGCGCATACGTCCTAAACCGCTGTTGAAGCCATTAGATCTCTTTTGGGAGCTCTAAAACTGGAAGCTGTATGTTAGTAACCCAAATTTTAGCGCATTCTTAACGGTAAACGATTACTACATATAAATGCGGGACAATATGAAGTCACAAATGAAAAAAAGTGGGGTGGAGGGGAGATAGGGGACTACTTTGCATTCTACGAACACGTTTTAATTAAACTGCATGAACGCACTCACATGCATCGGTGAACATAACGGGCCTCTCTGCGCATAAACCCGCCACCAATTAAGTCGGCCCAAATATCACCCCAGATCACACAGTCGCCAATCGTACCACTCTGATGAAAGCAAATGCCGCTAATGAAGCATCCTATGAAGTCCGGAAGGCTTGTACAGGGAGCGGATGACGTTAGAGACAGACTTCTATTTGCTACAAGGACATTGAACCTCCAACAACATGTGACACAGGCCGCTTGTAGCCGAGATTGGCAAGTCGCTGCGAACGTAATGTATGGTGAATAAATAGCGGCTGATTGAATAAGGCGTAGTTGAATATTTGCGTCCGCATCGCGGATGCAGAGATTGCACATTTGCTTTCAATGTCATTATACGAGTAATAAAACTTTATTAGCAACGTAATGGGTTTTTCTCAAAGCGCCTACTAGAGCTTTGAGAAAGTTCGCTAGATTATCGCTAGCCTTTCAGTGTAGTTCAGGAAAAAGAAAGCAGCCTTTTCTGAAAACGGATGCGTCCTGAAGACCTTTCCTGAAGACGCTCACGAATGCGAAAGAGAAAATACGGAGCTACAGTAAAATTCAGAGCCAAGTTTTTGTCCGCCTTTGTCAAAATCATGCTGCAGGTCTATGCGCTTACCATGCTTCCTTAATACAAGTAGACAACATTCCTTGCCGCATCATTAGTCTAATACTCTCGTTGTAATTCTGCACTCAAAGTCGTTTCAGCAACAGCGACTCTACAACAAAACAGCGTAACCTCGCTACAGGAGGAGGCGAAAGATGAGGAGGAAAGGTAGGGAGGTTAACCAGTAAAAGAAACCGGTTTGCTACCCTTTTCTGTTATGTTATGCGGTTATGTTATGTTATGTTTGCTGTTATGTTAGGTGATATGACTGTGACGTGATGGGATGTGGCATGTCTGTTATGTGACTGTACTAACTTCTATTAATCTCTCGCTACAGGATGCATACGAGAGTGAATAATATTGAAGTCATTGTACTTTAGGCGCTCCGATAATCACTGTCTTCTTTTCAGCTAAAGAATGACCAAGACCTTAGAATAAGGGTGACGGAGATGCATTTTTCGATCAGTTCCGAAGCATACGATTGTCCACTGCTAAATGTAAATTATATCCTATCAAAATGCACATTCGTTTTGCAACTCTCTAGTGCTATCTGGTCCAACATATTTTGGACCTACCGACTGGAACGGCCATCCTGGCGAAGCCGCTGCTGTCATGCGCTCACTGAGCCCCTTTTGACGAGATCACTAATACTTAAACCAGCAGCTACTAGTTTCTTTTAAATTTAAATTCGTCAAATATCCCACAAAGGTTTTCGAAGCCGCTATTTTCGGGCGTTTGAGGTTGTCAGAGAGAGAGACAGACAGAAATTTAAGTTTTCAGTAATAAAATTAATTACATTTGATGTTTCAACAGGAAGCTAACTCTACCGAGAAAACAGCTTGCATTTAGCTTGGCAGTCATGCAGAATGCGAAAATGAGAAAGTGGTTTTGGATGTTCTTCTCGACTTTCTTTATTTGCCTATGTACTTCCGCCAAATGGTTTGCCTTTAAAGTTGTACAAACTACCACTGTTAGCTTAAATTCACTTTTCCTGTAGGATATACACGTTGAGAGATATCTGCCGTTTCTTTTTCACAACTGATTACTGATAGAATTGCGAAAAAAGTCTAGTTGTTCTGAATTAATGTTCAATGTTCACGGCAGAAAAGCAGTAGAAGTCTATGATGATAAATGACGGCAATCTTCACATTATAGCTAATACGGGTTGGATCCTTTCACTAGCGCTATCAAGCTTTGTCTACGTGGTCATACTAACTACTATTTTCAGTTGGTTTTGGCTGTGTTTGCACTTGTGTTATTAAGAAACTGAAATCGGACTGAACAAGTTAATGGGCATCTCACCCACTGGGTATGTAGAATCTGTTACCCTCTTATTCTCGCAAATATCTGTCTTATCGTTCAAAATTTTAAATACAGGAAAATATTGTTTTTCGCGTGACGACTTCGTTTAATTACATTGCCACCCGCAATGTTTAATTGAAAGGAAAAAATAATAAAGTCGACGAATACGCGACACTTTGGCCCTAGTTTTGGTATCAGGCATGTTTCTGGGCAGCGGTGGCGTAGCGGTAGAACATCCGCCTCGCATGCAAGAGGACCGGGGTTCAAATCCCGGTGCCGCGCAATTCTCCACCGGATGAAAAAAAAAAAAGTCCGCGTGTCGATGGAATTGCATATACAGGTTTGGGGTGCGACCTGATGCCGGTGAACACCTCCGGCAACGCACTCCCTCACCAGAACAGGAGTTGGCCACCCTGGTGCAGTAATTGGCCACAACCTCCTATGATAAGCTCCATAAAACCCCGGCCCTCAGTCACCAGCGGCTGCGGAACAACTGACCACGGCGGCGGTCAGACCTGTGACGCAGCAGGGGGTGCTAAGAAAGCCTGGCTCCGCTGGACAGGCCGCCATTGGAAATTGACCCTGGCAACGTTTAATGCTAGAACTCTAGCTAGTGAAGCTAGTTTAGCAGTGCTGTTAGAGGAACTAGAGGGCATGAAATGGGATGTCATAGGGCTTAGTGAGGTTAGGAGGCCGAATGAGGCATATACTGTACTGAAGGATGGGCATGTACTGTGTTATCGAGGTTTACCAGAAAGGCGACAACTAGGAGTAGGTTTCCTTGTCAATAAGTATATAGAGGGTAATATAGATGAATTCTATAGTATTAATGAGAGGGTTGCAGGCATCGTAATTAGGCTTAATAAGCGGTATAAACTGAAGGTTGTACAGGCCTATGCACCTACATGTAGTTATGATGACCAGGCAGTTGAAAGCTTCTATGAAGATGTAGAATCGGCAATGCGAAAAGTAAAGACGCAGTATACTGTACTAATGGGCGACTTCAATGCCAAGGTAGGGAAAAAACAGGCAGGAGACAAGGCAGTAGGTGACTATGGCATTAGTTCTAGGAATAGCAGAGGGGAGTTACTAGTTGAGTTTGCAGAGCGCAATAACTTACGAATCATGAATACCTTCTTCAGCAAACGGAAGAACCGAAAATGGACATGGAAAAGTCCTAACGGAGAGACTAAAAATGAAATCGACTTCATAATGTGTTCAACCCCCGCCATTGTGCAGGATGTAGAGGTAATCGGGAAAGTTCGATGTAGTGACCACAAGATGGTGAGGTCCCGAATTAGCCTAAATCTGAAGAAGGAACGCAATAGATTAGTAAGAAAGAAACCCATCAACGAATTAGCGGTGAGGGGGAGGGCAGAAGAGTTCAGGATCTCGCTACAGAATAGGTATTCAGCTCTAACTGAGGATGGCGACATTACCCTAGAGGCAAGGAACAATAATTTCAGAGATATCATTACTGAGTGCGCGGTAGAAGTAGGCGGTAGGATAATTAGAGAGGATACCGGTAAGCTGTCTAAGGAGACGAAAGATTTGATTAAGAAACGGCAGAGTATGAAAGCTTCCAATCCAACAGACCAGATCGAATTGGCCGAGATATCAAAGCTAATCAATAAGCGCAAGGTGACCGATATAAGGAAGTATAACATGGAGAAAATTGAGCATGCTGTAAAGAACGGGGGAAGCCTTAAAGCGGTAAAGAAGAAATTGGGCATAGGCAAAAACCAGATGTATGCGATAAGGGACAAGGCGGGCAACGTCATCACTAATATGGACAAGATAGTCAAAGTAGCCGAGGAGTTCTATACAGATCTCTACAGTAGCCAAAGTAGTCAGGACCGTAATGAGATGGGCGGTAGGGAAAAACAGTCAGACGTTCCACCAGTGACGAAGGACGAGGTCAAGAAAGCACTAGAAACTATGAAAAGGGAGAAATCAGCTGGAGAGGATCAGATAACTACAGATTTGCTGAAGGACGGGGGGGATATTGTGCTAGAAAAACTGGCCACCCTGTATACGCAGTGCCTGGTGTCATCGACGGTACCGGAAGCATGGAAGAATGCAAACATTATCCTCATTCACAAGAAAGGGGACTCTAAGGACCTTAAAAATTACAGACCAATCAGCTTACTGTCTGTTACGTATAAGGTATTTACTAAGGTAATCGCTAATAGAATCAGGACAACCTTAGACTGCAATCAAGCAAAGGATCAAGCAGGGTTTCGGAAACGGTACTCTACTATCGATCATATCCATACCATCAATCAGGTGATAGAAAAATGCTCGGAATATAACCAGCCCTTATACATAGCATGCATTGATTACGAAAAAGCATTTGACTCAGTTGAAACCTCGGCGGTGATGCAGGCATTGCGAAATCAGGGGGTAGACGAGCCGTACGTGAAAGTGCTGGAAGATATATATAGTGGCTGCACAGCAACCATAGTTCTACATAAAGAAAGCAACAAAATTCCCATAAAGAAAGGTGTTAGGCAAGGAGACACAATCTCCCCAGTACTATTCACAGCTTGTTTAGAGGAAGTATTCAGAGACTTGGAAAGGGAGCAGTTAGGGATAAGGGTAGATGGAGAATACCTCAGTAATCTGCGATTTGCTGATGACATTGCCTTGCTAAGCAACTCGGGAGATGAACTGCAAATAATGATTGATGACCTAGACAGGAAAAGTAGAAAGGTAGGCTTGAAAATCAATATGCAGAAGACTAAGGTAATGTTCAACAGCCTCGGGAAGGAACAGGAGTTTACATTAGGTAGCGAAATACTGGAAGTAGTAGGCGAATATATCTACTTAGGACAGGTAGTAACCGCAGATCCGGATCATGAAAAGGAAATAACAAGAAGAATAAGATTGGGATGGAGCGCATCTGGCAAGCACTCGCAGATTATGACTAGCAGCTTACCGGTATCGCTCAAGAGGAAAGTATACAACAGTTGCATCTTGCCTGTACTCACCTATGGGGCTGAAACGTGGAGGCTAACCAAGAGAGTTCTACTTAAGTTGAGGACAACCCAGAGGGCTATGGAACGAAAAATGGTAGGGGTAACATTAAGAGATAGAAAGCGTGCAGAGTGGGTCAGAGAAATGACTCAAGTTAACGACATTCTAGTGGAAATTAAGAAGAAGAAATGGACATGGGCAGGACATGTAGTGCGAAGAGAGGATAACCGGTGGTCGCTGAGGGTAACAAACTGGATTCCAAGGGAAGGAAAGCGTAGCAGGGGGCGGCAGAAAGTTAGGTGGGCGGATGAGATTAAGAAGTTCGCAGGGGTCAAGTGGATGCAGCTAGCACAGAACCGGGTTAAGTGGAGAGATATGGGAGAGGCCTTCGCCCTGCAGTGGGTATAATCAGGCTGATGATGATGATGATGATGATGATGATGTTTCTGAAATGCTATAGGTACTTTTATTCAGAACCCTCCTGAGCTTGAGGAGTTAATGGTGATCCTCAAGATGTATAATGAAACCAGAGAAAGATGGTGTGGTCCCGTTAGACCCGATTATTTTGAGCATGTTTGAGACAAATTATTCGGAATAATCGTGTTCTAAATATATTCTGGCGCCTATTCATTAAAAATAATTGACAAGAAATGTTTAGCTTTGCTTGTCAGGCTTAACCGCCCAATGAACCTCAGGCTATGAGAGAGAAAGGTGAAATAAACAATTTTATAATATTACTTTTGCGTCTCTACTCCATAGAATTTGCCGCCATTGCATTCTGCTAAAGGCGTAAAGCACTACTTAGCACATTCCTACCAGAGGCACAATATGGGTATTCTTGACATTCAGTATTTTGAGCCAAAATGAAGAATAAAAACATAAAATGCTGGTTCATCTTTGACGGTAACGGTCTTCAGTTCGCGCCCAAATTTGAAAAATCACATGCTCAAGCCAGTGAATCGTTCAGCCAAAACGCCTGGAATGTACAGGTGCTCATATAGGTTTTCGGATTTTGCCGAAAGTAAGTTTTATGAATTTATCAACAGGGTTCATTTTATTCAGGGGAGCAGGGCAAAACTCATAGCTCCTGTGGCGCGTCACCGTATCGAGACCGCCTTTATGTTTCAGTATACCAGGGTGACAAGTGTGTACGTGTCCGTATGTACGCAGTGGTTTGCCTATAACTGGGTGGTCCACATGCTTCGTTTTGCCAAGATAACATGTACCCTCACGCTAAGAAACACCACAATAAAATTGGGTGGGTTTTAACTTGATTAGTAGTGTCTCCGCTCTAAAATATTTTCGTTCGCCTCTGTGAGGATCCCTGGCAGAATTTCACTGATCTGCGCAAAATAAAGCATCTTACCTCGCCTTCGAATCTACCAGCCCCCTTCAAGTGTAGCTGCATTGTACGCCACCAAATTATTGCTTCCAAATTTCTCGCAACGTAGAAAAGTGTTTAGTATCGGTTTATTTGTGTTAGAAATTGCCTCAGTCTTGATCTGAAAAGGAACATTCTGTCACAAGAGGCAACGATTGGACATGCATTGGTCTCGTTACAATTCGCGAATTTTCAGCATCGGACAAAATACTGTATAAGCTCTCTCAATTTAAGCGATTCAGACAGTTGGAAAAATTACGTCCATTGTGCCACTGCCAAAGCAGGAGGAGGCGCATTTTTTTTGTGTTGCCATGCCTAATACTTTGTAGTAATTGCAATAATGACCATGCGAATATTTATTCATTGCTTCAATTTATGCCGTTTGCTGGGGAAAACTATAGATCCGTGCAGTGATATCGACAGCCGTTATACGCCTTGGCAAAAGTTCTGTAAGTTGTGAAGATAATAATGTTTAAAACCCTGAATGTCCTCTTCCCCTACAACACGCTCTGGATCCAATAATCAATATAGGAAGGACACAACTATGAGAAATCTGTTTATTTTACCATTTTGGGGTGTGTTTTTGTTAAGATAAGTAAATTTTCCTCTTTATTATCCCTCTGCTATAAAATATCTTACGTAACACGTAGACACGTAAAACATCTTACCGCTAAAGTAGTGATCGCTATAGATTGGCTTTCAGTCGGTCAATTGTGCAGATTAGCTTCTTCAGGTGGTCAAAAGCGTACAAAGCGGTCCCAAAGGCTTTAGGAGCGTTGATAATGTGTTGAGATTTAGTTTGATGAGTTGCTTAAACGCTCCTACAATAGCGTTTCGTGTTTGTGGAGTGTAATGTCTTCCATCCTGTCATTTAAAAGTGGTTCCAGTTTTGTTCTTTCTGATAGTATATTTGCTTAGCTATCTCTACCAAGAGCGTGATCCTGAGGGCATCTTATATATAGCACTGCAGATAAACCTGCATGTTAAATATTCCACCATTGTTGAAATGTATTACTTGCTAACATCACTTAATATTACTGGAGTACCTTGACATTCTACGTTCGCAAATTGTAACATTCAGTTCAGTTCAGTTCAGTTGTTCAGTCGTGTCCGGCTCTTCGTGACTCTATGTACCATATCACGCCACGCTTTCCGGTTTCTCACTATCTTCCTAACATCACATAACGTCATCTGCAGCGCCTCGAGGATGCCATTTAACCATCGCGTTGGCTGCCTGCCCTTTCTCCGGTAACCCTCCACCTTTCGCAACATCAAATCTTTCTCCCGCGACTCCTCTCTGCTCATCAGATGACCAAAGTAGCTGAGCTTTACCTTTAGAATTTGACCCTCCAACGAGCAGTCAGGGTTTATGGTCGACAATATCGACTGATTTGTTCTTTTGGCAGTCCAAGGATCTCTCAAGAGTCTCCACCAGCACCACAATTCCAACGCGTCGATTCTTCCGCGGTCAGCCTTGTTGACAGTCCTAATCTAGCATCCATATATCACAACTGGAAAGACCATAGCACGAGTTATACGGATCTTGGTTGGCAGCCTAATATCTCTGCTCTTTACTAGGCGGTCAAGGCTAGCCATGGCTTTCTTTCCCAGAAGCAGGCGTCTCCTAATTTCATGGCTGCAGTCTCCTTCCGGGGTAATCTTGGAGCCCAAGAAGAGAAAATCTGTCACAGCTTCCACTTCTTGTCCCATGATGTTCCAGGACTTGATAGGGCAACATTGTATATTCCAACATTATATATTGCCTGATTGTTTTTTTCTAAACACGATGAGTAACAGCTGAAGTCGCCTCCTTTAATTCAAGTGAAAATTTTATGCTTATTTCTACACTAATGTGACTTCACGTAAAATGACTGAATGACCTCTCTATTATTTAATCACTACCCTCAGTTGCTCTTGAAGGAAATGTGCAGCAACCGTAGCATATGTTCTGCCTAAAGTGTTATTCTTCAACGCCTTAGCTGTATCAGGCTTACAAAAGCTCCACTTACAGCCCCAGGAGAGGGACAGCATCGGCTTCCCTTTTCCGCTGTGTGGCGCGCTTTCAGAAAATATACATATATACAGCCATTATGGCTTTCAATGGCAATTACGAAAGAAAATATCTAAATTTCATTTGAAAATTTTAAAGCCGCTCTAGGGGATTCTTTGATTTATTGTCTCAGCGCATCAACGCTTCTCCCTGAGCTTTGTTCCTGACATCTTCCCATTTGTTCCAAGCGAAATCTGGCAGCCCCGGTCTCCCTCGCTTGTCGGTGTTGTTGGGGGTATTTGCGCCTTTCAAGCTGTTATACCTATGATAAGTGGCTGCCTTTCTTAGGCCGTCAGAGCCGCTGGGCCATTTCGCTTGCCTTTTTTAGCTTCCTGTGTCTAGCCCTAGGTAATGAGACCGAAAGCCTGCAAAACTGTCCTAAACTTTTCGTTCAGGTAATCATTTCTTTTGTCGTAAAGACTGGCTGCGAAAGAATTGCGTTGAACTTATTATTTTTTTATTTTCTTGGCATGAAGTTTCACGATTTTACATAGCATTGCCCACATGCGCGTAGAACAATAGGAGTGTCTCCTTTTAGTAGGGACAGAATTCCTAGTAAAAGCTAAACTACATACGACGTCTTGTCCTCACATGTAAATTTGTGTGCTTCTTTAGACAGGGAAATTGTTGTGACAATAGATATTTCTCTAATCACCCAGAATTTTGCTTAGTGACAGCAGAATAGTACTACAAGCTATAGAAAAGAGCAAAGAATTTAAAGAAGTACCACACAACTATAGAAACTATTTTGTATTTTTCAGTCGCGTGTGTTAATTGTTTAGTGCCGATCGGTGCCGAGCAATGCCAGTCACCTACTTTCAACTGCCAGAGAAATGTTCGAGGTTTCTCGCTTGCAATGCAGACGCCGACAACGTTGAAGCCAGGTTTTCTGATGTGGTTTTCTTTGTCGCAATAAAATTAGATTATCTCCTTTGTATAAAATATTTACTCTCTGCAGCTAGTGCTCATTATTTATTAAATGTTTACAGCAGAGGCATCCAAAAAATTTGATTTTGTTGAAAAAATAATTCGATTCGAGCAGCGCGATTGCGCATGCTCAATAGCGCCCCCTGGAATGAGGTACGTCCATGATGTGACGCCACCTAACAGAAGTGGGGAGTTCGCGTTGATGACGGTAAACCTTTGCTCTTGATCGCCAGTGTTACCGCTGCCTTTAACCTAATTCGAATAATAAACAGCCCCGTGGATTACGCGCACATTATATGCTAACTCCTCCTTTTTCCTTTGACACTCCCCTTATAACATATAGAATAAATAAATATCTTCAATCTAATCGCTTAAGTGTACGGAGGGAACTCAAGGATGTTTACGTACTGTGAATGCGAAAGCATAATGTCTCACCGTAATGAGTGCTGCGAGGTTATTTGACAAAATGACATGCAGAACAGTCCCAGCTTATCGTCGCTCCCTTCTTGTGAGCTTTTGGCTGATCTAGCTGTCAGCCGTTTCTAGTCTAAGCCAGATCTCATCATCCTCATCATCATCAGCCTGATTATACCCACTGCAGGGCGAAGGCCTCTCCCATATTTCTCCACTTAACCCGGTTCTGTGCTAGCTGCATCCACTTGACCCCAGCGAACTTCCTAATCTCATCCGCTCACCTAACTTTCTGCCGCCCCATGCTACGTCTCCTTCCCTTCGAATCCACATCTCAGATACAACAAAAAAAATTGGTCTTCAGGCGAACACAGTTATTTGGTTTAACTAATTATATGGTTCTTACTGTCCCTGTGTAGTCCTCTTCGAGGACGGTAAAATTCAGTGGGACCATCTATGTAAATGACTTCATGGCCCATGGCTGTGTGCCTGGCTGTGTGCCTTCTCAGTGCAGCTCCATCCCTACTACCTAATGCCCTCACACTATAGCCCAAGCACAGTGACACGGCACTACTTGCTGCTCGCAGTTCCCTCGTGCAGGTCACTGCGCAGAGGCGGCCCCGGACATATTTATTGAGGAAAGCTAGAGTTGTAGCAACAGCGGCCTCTCCTCAGGGCAAAAGACCCAGAGCGTTCTCAAGCGCTTGTGCCCACTCTGTTATTGCTTATTCGAAACTCGGTTGACGCTGGTCACGCGGGTCTGCAACGTCTCTCTGTCTAGCAAGAGAATTATTTAAAGAGGTCCCCATTTGCTTAAAATCCGGTGTTGGCGTTGTTTCCGTTCGCGATGTTAGGGAAACATTTGGGGCATGGTTCTCCCAGGTGATAATGGAGGGGGACATGGTGAAGTGAGAGTAACTGTGCTACGTGAGTGCTGGCAGGCTCAGCGAAGTCGGGCTTAGCTTTTGATTCGCGAGAGTGAGATCGGAATCTAACCATGCAGGACCCTCGGATTTGGAAGGGACTAGATGCTGCTCATAGGTCACACAAGCATGTAGGTACGCATTCGTTAAAACGCGTATTTTTATCTATGTCCGCTGTTTGCGCAATTATGGAGCTGCTGAGAGCCATCCCTTCCTTCAAATAAAGGCTTCATTCATTCATTTATTCATTCATTCATCTATGTCCAATGGGCGTTCACATAACCTGGTAACGTACGACTGTAATGCTGATCTCGTGCCTGAAAGCCACTTGATCTCAAAATCACGATCCAAGTTGCACAGAGGTCGGGTGAGGGCTTGGCAGCCAATTTAGCCTTTGCCGGAGGTTGAACACGGCAGAGGCGAGGATCCTGTGGAGTGCTACTTGACTGGTAGCATTATACATAGTAAACAGGGCCCGTATTCCCAGTTTTTATCATTATTGAAGTGTCGCTATCCCACGTGACCTATAGTAATCGCGTTGGTCGAAACGCTGGAACCGGGTGTTTCAGCTACCGAACCGGAAGAGGTGGCAACATCATGTTCCGGCGTTTCCACAAAAAGATGATTCGAGGTCACGTGATATATCGAGACTTCGATAGCGGAGCAAACTCGGAACACGGCCCCACTTCTTTGTTTATATAGTTCTTCCCGCTTCCCATACGTCCTTACAGTTAAAAGGTTGCGATTATACCTAAAATAACAGAGCCAAAAAACCAGTGATACCACCACTACCAAATAGTGTGGACGTGAACTTCGACCCTTGTGAGAAGACCGCAAACGGGACCGTTATTACTCTCTCTTCACGCCTTTAATGTGGAGCTGAAGTGTATCCGCAGCTTTTGGTAGAAACTTTGTAATGCATATGGCAGTTTCCACGCGGTTTGTTTATTTTTCTCGCGCAGAAGAGTTCTGCCCACCGCTTCTCTGTTCCCGAGCACACTGGTTTATTCTTCATGTTTCCTCCTTGCCCCGGTAGGTTCTCCCAGTTAACCGCAAATTTCTAACACACATTCTATTATGTTTCCCTCGACAAAAAAGGATTCTATATAAAGAAAAATTTAGTGCACGTATCCCCTTTTGGTGCAAGTATAGTTTAGGTGTCTATCAATCATTCATACTTTATTTTTCCAGAAAACAATATCTGGAACACTTCAGTTCTCTCCAGGTGTAAAAAATCGGCGCCCTTAAACCGTAGATTTAAATGAATCGATTTTAGGCTCCATTTGGCAATGCAATACACTATGCAAGCAGAATGGACAAAACACAGTTCTTAAATGCTATCGTATGCTGCTTATTCAGCTGTAAGTCTCGAACATTTTCTCCCAAGCGACCTGCGGTCTTCAAGCACTGAGTACAGTGACCTCTGTGTTTTCTGTACGCTAATTTCTTTACAGCAGACAGTAGGAAAAGAAAAACCGTGCGGAGTGATGGGAGAGGGAGAGAGAAATGGAAGGGCGCAAAAAAAGACGTTCTCGTTTGCGGGACTCTCGCACTCGCCGTGAATTCCAGGCTAACCAATCGACTTTGGGGCTTTGGAGGATAATAGCGGTCGCTTCTGGAGTGCAAAATAAAACTCTATAAAAAACTAAAGGAATCGAATAAATACAACACGAGAAGATTGACTCTATTGTCGGGTGGCGGCAACCTCAGTCTGAACCGACCCGTTGTGGGTTCATTCCCCTCTAGTCGAACGTAGCGCTTGATTGTTTCTTCCCGCTTTGTAATTCCGTAGCCGGGCCGACTATTAGCAGTGGAGATTTAGAGAATTACACTCCCCACTACATTTATTATGAGTGTCTTGTTTTCCTTTTCTCCTACTTTTACGCTGACTAGGAGGTGGATTCCCATAGGTCGGTTGCAGGCCACTCTTATTACTTTCACTACATCTATTTCCACTTCCATTCCTTGTATCACCTTGTTCGGTTAAATGACTTCTTTCGTCTGCGTTGGCTTGAGCAGCAGAATTGCGATGGCCTCATTGTTTTCATTCATTACAAGAAAATCTTTGCCCCGCAGTTTTCTTATTGCTACTGATATATACGAGTACATAGAAGTAGGTTATTAGCAGCAACCTGCATCTTGCAGAGAAGAAATAACTTAAAGTCAAGGTCAATTGCTTATTGACACAACCTAAACAAGAATATACTGTAGTCGCACGAGGAGCACTAACCTTGAATGAGGTAGAGACAGATGCCGCAGCACCGACCGAAGAAAATATAGAAATCAGAGACGTGTCGCTTTCGGGGAAAGTCGTTCACCAATATGCAATGAGGGAAGTGGAATGACAGCCTAAATGGGGAGATATTTGCTGGTATCCACCCATCACAACTAATATGTAGGCCAGGCCCTACACCAATCCTACTTGAGCCTACAATATAACTGTTTATTACGGGAATAAAGATATTTTAAAAGTTCATGGCAACCTCGCTCTTTATGCGTCACGTAAGTCTGCATACGTATACAAAAGAATTATGAATTGTCCGATTGTCCTGTGTGATTATTATATTAAAAATGACGAAAATAGTGAAATCTTCTAAACTGTTTCTTCAAAATGTAATATTGTAAGCACTGTGAGTGACCTTCATCTTCATCTCAGCGTAATCATCATCGGTCTTCGGGTCGTGCGAAGAAGACGAAGTGTTGCTAAGCTGTGGCTAGTCGGTAGCTGCTGCTTCGGCCTACCTGAAGTAAAAAGGTGAATTTGCTGGTGCGTTCTTCTGCCTCACAAGTGGTGGAAGTGACTCCTGATCCCAGCGTCCTCAACGCGGCACCCCCTGGAGCTCCGTTCCGGTCGTGTTCTTGGCGGCACATCAACCGCCATGGCGCAGTCACATCCCCCTGCTCTCACCGTTCCGGCGCCTGTAGCTACCGATGGGCATCCCACGGCTGCCCATGCCACCTCTGCACCACTGACGTCCCAAGGTGCACTTGCTCAGCACCATTTGACCCACCCAACTTGGTCAGTTACCTCACGTCAGCGCGACCCTCCGGTTTTCGCCGGTCTCCGCGGTGACGACGTCGAAGACTGGCTACAGCAGTACGATAGGGTGAGCGCTTTTAACGGTTGGGACGCTTCTATGAAGCTACTCAACGTCTCATTCTACCTGAGTGACGTGGCTAAGACGTGGTTCCTCAACCATGAGGACGCCATTCCTGACTGGCCTCAATTCACGACACAGATCCGCCAGATATTTGGAACTGTTGGTGCTGGTCCGGCCTCTTTTCAAAAGAAGCTAGAGACCCGTGTGCAGCTTCCAGGAGAGACATACACATCCTACATTGAGGACGTACTCGCCCTTTGCCGGCGAGTTAACAATGGCATGGTCGAGGCTGAACGTGTCGGACATATTTTAAAAGGAATTGGCTCTTTTGCCTACGCAGCTCTAGCTGCCCAAAATCCCGTCACGGTGGCAGACATTCGTGCCACTTGCCAGCGACTTGACTATCTACAGTCGCGCCGCCTCAACAACACCTGGGATCCGAGCCAAATTCCCGAAACTGATCTGCGCACCATCATACGATCTATAATACGGGAAGAGCTCCACAATGATATTTCGTCGGTTCCTGCCTTCTCACGCCCACCTGCTCAATCTACTGGGTTGCGTGGCATTATCAAGGAGGAGCTTACTTCACTCAATCGTCCCATGGCTACAGAACCACCAGCTCCGACGTATGCTCCGAACGTTCCGACGTATGCTGAAGTCACTGCGGCTCCTCCTCCTTGTCCTCCTGTCCATCACGCGCCTGTCCCACCCAGCCTCGCCGCCCTGTCCCCGCGACCACCGGTGTATGGTAATTGGCGGCCTCTCCCACCTCGTCCAGTATGCTTCTACTGCGGAATCCGCGGCCATGTAACACGCGTTTGTCGCCGACGACTGCGAGATGAGCGTGCGAGCTATGGGTACGTTCGACGTGACGACGCCTACCAGCTTCCTCCTCGCCAGTACTACACCGATAATGACCTCCGTCCCTCTTCCTCCCCGTCGACTTCTCCTGACCGGTCTAGGACAGCACGGCCATCGCGTCGTCGCTCCCCGTCACCCTTTCGCCGGACTTCGTCGCCCCTTCGCCCTCCATCTTCAGCTTCTGCCCGCCAAACGGAAAACTAACCTGTGCAGTTTCCGGAGGTAAAACTGCACCGCCTGTCGTCTCTCCAATTCCTCCTCTGCTCCCATCAAACATGTTGACTGTATTCCTTGAGGGACATGAACTGGAAGCTTTAATTGATACCGGCGCCGCTATTTCTATTATGAAACTTGACTTGTGTTTAAAACTGCGAAAGGTGCGCACACCTTATACCGGTCCTCCTTTACGTGCTGCAAATGGACAGAATATTAACCCTTGTGGAGCGTGTACAGCCCGAGTCACCATTGATGGCATCTTGCACTTCATTGAGTTTGCTGTCCTATCCTCCTGTGTCCATCAACTCATCTTCGGCTGGGATTTCCTCCAAAACGCCTCAGCAGTCATTACGTGTTCCCCTCCCACTATTGAAGTCACTGAATGCAACATTCTTGCCGATAGAGAACCACTTTCTTCCCGTGTAGTTATGCTTGCCGATCACGTCCTCTATCCGGGCAACGAAGATATTCTATCTGTGACTTCTGACGCCGTCACCGATGGCGACGTCCTGATTACACCCAGCCCTCGTCTCCTGTCAAGAGGTATTATCATCATCGTGTCCCTTCTTCGCTTCTCCAGCGGTTCTTCTCTTCTCGCCGCATTCAACACCACATCAGAGCCCATTCTTCTGCGACGCGACTCTACTGTTGCATCAATTGCTTCCGCCCAGCCTGTCACACTTCTTCCCATTTCCACCTCCGATCGCTCTGATTCATCCCCTGCCTCGCTCAGTGCAGCACTTCGCCACACGATCAGCACCGACCTGACAACAGACCAGACAGACGCATTGCTCGCTGTATTGAACAAGCACGCAGACTCGTTCGGCGTCAATTCCGGCACACTGGGTCAAACCGCTGCAGCAACGCATCGCATACTCACCGACGGATCAAGCATAGTTAGACGCCGGCCTTATCGTGTTTCCCCAACCGAGCGCAAAGTTATTCAGGAAAATGTTGCTGACATGCTTGCACGCAACATCATACGCCCATCGTCTAGTTCCTGGTCATCGCCTGTTGTGCTAGTGCAAAAAAAAGACGGTTCGGTTCGTTTTTGTGTAGATTACCGTGCTCTAAACAGAATAACTCGTAAGGATGTGTATCCCCTCCCTCGAATTGACGACGCCCTCGATTGTTTGCAAGGTGCCCAATTTTTCTCCAGCCTTGACTTAAGATCAGGCTACTGGCAGATCCCCATGAATGAAGATGATAAAGAGAAGACCGCCTTTGCAACACCGGACGGTTTATACGAATTCAATGTAATGCCTTTTGGACTCTGCAACGCTCCTGCTACATTCGAGCGTATGATTGACACAGTTCTCCGCGGCCTCAAATGGAAAACATGTCTCTGTTACTTAGATGACATCGTCATTTTTTCTTCGTCATTTCCTGATCACCTTACTCGTCTCGATGAAGTTTTGACAGCACTTTCCAGCGCTGGCCTACAGCTAAACACGAAGAAATGCCGTTTTGCATCAAAATCCATTAAAGTTCTTGGCCATCTCGTAAGCAGCGAAGGAATTAAGCCTGACCCTGAAAAAATCGCTGCTGCGCTGCACTTTCCCCGTCCAACTCGGGTCAAAGATCTCCGCAGTTTCCTCGGCTTGGCATCATACTTCCGCAGATTCATCCGCAATTTCGCCTCTATTGCCTCACCTTTACATGCGCTTCTTCACAACGACACGCCTTTCATCTGGTCTCCTGCTTGCGAAGAAGCATTTGAAACTTTGAAGCGTGCTCTGACTTCGGGTCCCGTCCTCTGCCATTTTGATGATAAAGCACCGACAATTTTGCACACCGACGCCAGTAGCCATGGCATTGGCGCTGTCCTTCTGCAACGCCAAAACACCTCTACAGAAAATGTTGTTGCCTATGCGAGCCGAACTCTGACTTCTGCGGAACAAAACTACACTATTACCGAACAAGAATGTCTCGCCGTCGTCTGGGCTGTTCAGAAGTTTCGTCCTTACCTGTACGGCCGTCACTTCACAGTCGTCACTGACCACCACGCCCTATGCTGGTTATCCACTTTGAAAAATCTGTCCGGTCGTCTCGGGCGGTGGATCCTCCGCCTTCAAGAGTACGACTTTACTGTCACTTACAAATCGGGCAAGAAGCACAAGGACGCCGACGCTCTCTCTCGTTGCCCTATTGCTTTGCCGTCGCAACCCATGTCCTCGCATTCCTCTCCTGTCCCAACGGAGTCAAGCCATTTAAACCCTACAGTTATGCAGTCTTTGAGCGCCGCCTCTATTGCTCCCATGCCAGATATACCCTGCAATCTTGCTCACCACCAGAGTGCTGACCCTTACTGTCAAAAGCTGATTGATAGTCTCAGCGGTGTTATTAGACCTCCAAATGCCCGTCTCCGTCGTCGGCTCAAAAATTTCAAGTTACAGGATGGCACATTATTTTGGCACAACTACAGCCCACTGGGCCACACATGGGTTCCCGTAATTCCTTCTTCCCTGCGTCCTCAAGTTCTACAAGCCTTTCACGACGACCCCACCGCAGGTCACCTTGGGTACCACAAAACCTACGACCGCATCAAACGTCGTTTCTTCTGGCCTGGCCTTTCAACCTCAGTATTAAAATACGTAGCGTCTTGCATCCCTTGTCAACGACGCAAGCGGTCTACGTCGCCTCCTGCCGGTCTCTTGCAACCTCTCCCATGTCCTTCCACACCTTTCGAAGTCGTCGGAATCGACTTGTATGGACCCCTGCCCTTGACTCCAGCTGGCAACCGCTGGGTCGTTACTGCCGTTGACCACCTCACCCGATACGCTGAAACCGCAGCACTTCCTTCCGGCTCCGCTTCCGAAATCGCCAACTTCTTCCTCCACACCATACTTCTTCGCCACGGCGCCCCTCGCCTCCTCCTTAGCGATCGTGGCAAGTCGTTCCTCTCCACCGTCCTCGCCGCAGTGCTTCATGCTTCAGGCACGGTGCATAAAACTACATCTCCTTACCACCCTCAGACCAATGGCCTCACGGAACGCTTTCATCGCACCCTTTCTGATATGCTATCCACCTACATTCACCCTCAGCACAACAACTGGGACTCTTTACTCCCCTTTGTAACCTTCGCCTACAACACTGCCGTTCAACGAACCACCACCTACTCTCCGTTTTTTCTTGTTTATGCCCGCCATCCTACCTTCTCCCTCGAAGCATCTTTCTTCACAGCTTCTACTCCTTCTGCCGCGCCTTCCCACGAACAGTTCGTGTCTCGTATCGCCCACTGCCGTGATCGTGCCCGCCTTCAAACTGAAGCCACTCAAGCTTCCAGGAAAAGCACGTATGATGCGACTCATCGCTCAGTGTCTTTCCGCCCTGGAGACGAAGTGCTACTCTGGACACCTACTCGCATCCCCGGCCTGTGTGAAAAGTTTCTGAGCCGTTTTATTGGCCCGTACACGGTTCTGGAACAAACTTCCCCTGTAAACTATCTCATCACACCTGCATCGCCTGTTCGCGATCGCCGGTGTCGCGGCACCGAGATTGTGCACGTGTCGCGCTTGAAACCCTTTAACCGCCGACCTTAAGATTTAATTTGCGACCAGGATGGTCGCTTTCGTTCGAAAGGGGGAATGTTGTAAGCACTGTGAGTGACCTTCATCTTCATCTCAGCGTAATCATCATCGGTCTTCGGGTCGTGCGAAGAAGACGAAGTGTTGCTAAGCTGTGGCTAGTCGGTAGCTGCTGCTTCGGCCTACCTGAAGTAAAAAGGTGAATTTGCTGGTGCGTTCTTCTGCCTCACAATATTCATATTCCAATCTGAACAATATATATATATATATATATATATATATATATATATATATATATATATATATATATCATACGCTGTTCATTAAAACGCGCATCGAAAATAAAAAAATATTAGGCGGAACGAAGTCGCCGAACACCGTGCGCTCTTTCTCTTCTTTTCAACGAATGAAGGATAAGTAATGCGAAGGAGAAGCAATATATTGTTACAAAAAATTTTTGAGGTATGTCCTGATATGAAAAATGAATTGCGTTCAACGAGAGAAGCTTGTAAATATGAGATACAGCAAACAATCCGAGAGGAATGCTTTTCTGCGGAGTGAAGATATGTGATATACAGGAATGCAATCAATATGATTAAATGAATCCCTGAAGCTGACAAAGGAGACGATGACGCTATCCGCTGCTGCTTCCGGCGCTTCTTTACCCCAGCAAGTCCCTATGTTTCCAAAAAAGGTGCTTATACGTATTTCTGTCTTCTTAATATTCTACAAGGGTTTTATCTTTTTTATATTGTTCACTTCATTCTCAGATTTCTTTCGATCTTCCTCACGTCCTTCCTTCCTTCTGCTTTCATTAAACAGTCAATTCTTTCGGAAGAATATTATGTTCTTGGTCTTGCATCTTTCAGTATAGTTTGACAAATCGAACGAAGTTATGCTGGGGTGGGACTCCGTTCGGTAAGAGAAAAATCTATTTTTAGATTTCTTGAATAAATTTATCGAAGTACCACGCTAGTACGCTCATTTGCTCTCGAATGTAGTGCCACGAGTTGCAGGCATGGTAAAAGTTGTTGAATTGGTTGGCAGAAATTGAAAAAAGTTGACCAACTCAGCAGAGTCTCCAATGAAGAAGGAAACACCCAGATCTTTAGCGAAATATTTTTGCTCCGGCAGGAGCCGTTAAGAGCCACCGAGGAAAAGCAAGGCTTCTGTTTCCTTTTGAGAAGCCAGATTTGTATTTCCTTCTACCGCGATTATACCCATGTGATGGGTTATTATCGTAAGACATATCTCCAAGAGATTGCAGTGGAACGACGGCATAGTTATGCAATGTGCTAAAAATTCGCAATAAAGGCTTCTGTTATGTTTCATTATTTTCAACAGTGGACGCGAAATTCAACTGAGACCTTGAACCATTTACTGTGGTTTCACCGAAATTCTATACTACATCTTTCTTAGATAAGTGTTACGTCACATCACATTCAAGAATACACGCCAGCACATGAGATTAACAACATGCCGGCAGACCCGCTCACAGCGCCTTTCCGTGAGGACAGCGAAGGAATAAGGTTATTACACTGTTGCGAAAGAGACGCCCACAGACAGCTCCGCCGACACGGAAACGATCTCTCAGAGACCAATATATTTTGGTTGTTCGCACCTAGTTTTGCTGTATTTGTGTGGTTCTAGGAGTGTGTCAGCGCCAGTAAAGGCACGTTTCTCAATACCAATAGCAGAAGACTACAGCAAGAAATATCTTCCTGTATCTGAAAACTCTGTCTATATAGAGCGAAGCTGGAGCGAGATTTTTAAACAAAACAAATTTCTTTATTGTGTCTTCAAAAAGATGCCAGATTGCGCACGCTAGGCTACGCTACAAGCACGTAAAAAGTATCTGTTAACAAAATCGGTAACAGAAGTTGTAGTCTGCGTTGTGTTTACCTTGAAAAACCGCCCATAGCAGCTCGGTAACATTTTTTTTTTGTTTTCAGAGCGGAGCGTATTTTGTCACTGATATCGGGGAAAGGAGTGAGACCAAATTTTTTGCGAGGCTCTTTACTCCAAGCTGTAGCGAAACTCTAACCGCCCTGTATGCACAGGTTAGAGCTGAAAATTCGTGCACCGTGCTAACATAACACGGTATGCAATGGGACAGTGCGGTAGTTACCGGTACAGGCTTGCTAGAGCATGGCGTCAATACTGATGTATCGAGGGAGAAACCAGAGGAGAACTCGATTACCGAGCGAAAACGAGACAGTGCGGTGGTGTTGCTGGGTGGGTCAGTGTTGCAGCGAGAGGTTTGTCGGCAAAGGGCCATACATGTAGCAAACTCGTCGCCCAACGATCCAGATTTGGAGGCAGGAGCATTAAAGAAACGGTGTCAAATAGTGTTGTGGGTTGACTGCCGTAAACTAAGAAGAAAGTGATGTAGCCAGTGATGTGTTGAACGGTGGAATTATATGTATAGGTAATAAAAGACAAAACATTGCCACAGTTGTTATGATTAGGCTATACGTAAACATGGAAATGTTGTCGAGCAAGGTGCGCCGAAAGCACTCAATTAAGCCATAGGTCTGAGAATGTTTCTAGAGAAGCCTTGTGGACGGCGTTAGCGGCACGGAGTATTTCCGCGTGAACGTGGGAAAGAAATGACTTCTCACGGTCGCTAATCAATAAGTAAAGAAATTCCTATACCATAAAATTTCTCACATTCATAAACTCTTTAAATTTGCCAAGTGTTTTAATTATAGCACATCTCCGCACGAGTGCCTCACCTTCAAGTAAAGCTAAGGATGCCAGTGAAGTGCTCGACAGGTTATGAAATTGTTTTGGCGATATTCAATGAATGCCTTTTTACGTCGGCCAAATATTCGTCACATTTCCAAGATACACTCACACACGTGGAAATATTGCATCCCCGAATAACGAACACCTGAATACATACTCACGTACTCACTCATTCACTCTCTCTTTCTCTCTCCCTCTCTCAAACACACACAAACAGAAATGCACACACCGACATCCACTCGCGCAATCAATCAAGCACACTGACAAACGCAACACGCACTGACTGAATAAGCGCTTCAGAGGCTCACTGGTTACGGCTCTCGACTGCTGAACCCAAGGACACAGGATCAAATGCTAACCACTGCTGCCGCTGTTAAATTGAAACGAAGAAAAAATTACCAGTATACAGTATTATATGTCCTTGCACGTTAAAAGCCTGGGATGGTCAAAGTTTATGAAGCCCTTGATAACGTTGTCTCTCAAGCATAGCTTGAGCCCTTGTGGAACGTTACACCTGTTAATTATCGTAGAACAAACGAACATTGCCTCAATCCCACGTGCACGCACGCACACACACACACACACACACACACACACACACACAAGCAGAGTTTCTCAATTACACACAAACATACATACAACGCTGACTCAAGCCCAAGCAGCCAAACAGGCACTCACGAAGTCTTACTTTCTCACCCACACGCGCATCGACACGGCCCATGGCTAAGTGCTCAGTTACGAAACACCCGAATGTTTCCCGTTTTCAGCAAGACCGCTTACATCGCCCTGAGCAGATGGTTGTGCGAGAGGGTAGAACGCGGACAAACTGCTGCAACACGCAGTTCCGTACTGCTGCAGCGTGTATAAGAGATAATGGATCCTGTACGTGTCCGGAGTTGTGGCAAGGCCAAGTGCTTTTTTCTAGCGACCATTATTACTTGTGCCATATTTGTCTTTGTGACCTTGGTTCGTATCGAAAAATGCCACCTTTGTGCGGACTTTTCGCGGCACTCTCCTGTTCTTTCGTCATCTATGTATAGTGCCGTGTTCCACGAAAATAATAGAGGAAGGGCGCCGATGGTGTGTGTTCACTGTATGGTGTAGCTTCACTTTCCCTAACTTACTCAGCGTGCACAGAATAACATCGTTCATGCCGCATTGCACAATGTCGGCCTCTGTGTAGGAAACTGCGTCATGCCTGCTGCTGTGTTGTTATACTGATCCGTCCTTCGTGATCAGGGAAGTTGGGACCGTTACGTTATTACGTTTTGGGCCATCAGAGGGCTATTAAGACTGACACGGTAAACGCCACTTGGATTCGTACGGTGAGGTGTCAAATATACATCCTTAGGTTGATCATTAGCCATTGTTCGCTGGAGAGCATATTTTGCCTAAGCTCACCATCAAAAAAGTACTTATGCCTACGAAATCTCCGTCACTACTACATAAAATGAACGCCGCCGGAGGAGTGCTTCCTTCATCAATCCTAGAGCGATGTGACCACGACATCACACTCTGTATTGCAGCCGGAGAGCATCACACGAAACATTTCAAAACATACTTTTTGCAAAGTCCGATTACAGAAAAATGAAACGGAAACTAGCTAGTCTATGAGTTTTCACACTTTAATAAGTTAACAGAACAGACAGTTTTTGAATGTGCATGAGGGTATCGAAGCATTACAGGCTTTAAGCGCTACTTGTTACCCATTTTACTGTATGACCCTCTTTGATCTTATTGGCAACATTGTACGCCTTATGAAAGAGTGTTTGCGGAATAATTAAGTTCAGTTCAGGCGTTCAGTCGTGTCCGACTCTTCGTGACCCTATGGACCATGTCACGCCACGCTTTCCGGTCTCTCACTATCTTCTTAACATCACATAGCTTCATCTGCAATGCCTCAAGAATGCCATCTAACCATCGCGTTCGCTGCCTACCCCTTCTCCGGCGACCCTCAACCTTTCCCAACATCAAATCTTTCTCCAGCGACTCCTCTCTTCTCATCAGATGACCAAAGTCGCTGAGCTTTAACTTTAGAATTTGACCCTCCAATGAGCAGTCAGGGTTTATGGTCGACAATATCGACTGATTTGATCTTCTGGCAGTCCAAGGAACTCTTAAGAGTCTTCGCCAGCACCACAATTCAAACGCGTCAATTCTTCGGCGGTCAGCCTTTTTTCACAGTCCAACTCTCGCATCCATACAGCATAACTGGAAAGACCATAGCACGGGTTATACGGATCTTGGTTGGCAGAATAATGTCTCTGCTCTTTACTAGGCGGTCAAGGCTAACCATTGCTCTCTTTCCCAGAAGCAGGCGTCTCCTAATTTCATGGCTGCAGTCTCCTTCCGAGGTAATCTTGGCGCCCAAGAACAGAAAATCTGTCACAGCTTCCACTTCTTGTCCATTGATGCTCCAGGACTTGTTAGGACAAGACGCCATGATCTTCGTCTTTTTAATGTTCAGTTTGAGCCCAAACTTCTCACTCTCTTCTTGTACGCGCATCAGAAGTCTCTTGAGATCCAATTCACTTTCTGCCATTAAAGTGGTATCATCCGCATATCTAAGGTTGTTGATGCGTTTTCCAGCGATCTTCACTCCAGCTGAACACTCGTCAAGACCGGCCTTCCTCATGATGCTCTCTGCATATAGGTTTAATAGGCAGGGCGACAGTATGCAGCCTTGCCTCACCCCTTTCTCAATCGGAAACCAATCAGTAAGACCATGCCCAGTTCTGACTGTGGCCTCTTGCCCTTCATAAAGGTTCCTAAAGGAGACAGATGAGGTGAACTGGAACTCCCATCTCTTGGAGAGTTTGCCAGAATCTGCTGTGATCTACTCAGTCAAACGCTTTCGCATAATCAATAAAGCAGAAGTAAATGGGTTTCTGGAACTCTCTTGCTTTTTCCATGATCCAGCGAAGGTTGGCAATTTGGTCTCTAGTTCCTCTGCCCTTGCGAAACCCAGCTTGCACGTCCGGAAGCTCCCAATCCACACACTGCTGCAGCCTACCTTTTCACCAGAAAGATACTTTAAACATATATATATATATATATATATTGTTACTTGGTGACAAGTAAAGAGACGGCACAACATGGTTACAGGATGAACGATGATTTAATGTCTGGCCTAGCGCGAGGGCTCCTCAGCGCCACTGCGAGAGGAGCCCTGGCAAGTGGATTGTCACTGAAATGTGAGCAGCGATTGAAAGTTCAGGCAAGAGCGTAGTTTACAACTATAATATTTTGACGAGATTGTGCCGCTTCCCAGAGGGTGAAGCATAAAGACTTCTTTCAGAGCCTGATTTTTGCTTTTGATGCGGTAAAAAGAGGCAAGTGTTAGGGTAATCAGTAAAAGCTTTCTATACCAAGATGAAGAGTGTAGTTGAAGAGCAAACAATCAAGTTTTCCCGAAAATAGCACCCACACACATCGCAACCTGACTTGTCCCGGCTAAAATCCCTCACGAGCACTCGGTTCGACTGCAAACCGAGCAAGCGTGCGCAAACGAGGTACATATCCACAAACGAAAAGAAACATGAAGCAAAGAATTCGTGAAACAATGAGGAGCAGCGAGTTACTTCCGCAATCTCCAGAAGATGACGTGACACCATCCTGGTCACACGTAAAAGAAGTCCTGGATGTGAAAGGAGAGGTGGCCAGGCACAGTTTTACCCTGACAGTAACGCTCTTTTTGAAAAGAAGAGACTTAGAGGTATGATGTGGGCTTTGCAACCGAAGAATAGCACATATCTTCGAGGACGCACGAAGCAATATATCCCCTTATCTAGAAAGTGCAGTTATTTGTTTTTTCGTTCAATCAATCCTGGTTGATGGTTCCACTTTTATGTTTCAGTACAAATACCATTGGAGAAATAGCATAGGAAGCTTGCGTCGGAAGGATGAACGCATAAAAATGCTGTTTATCACGTTCTCTTCTAGGTAGACATAAATGTCCTTCTCCCAAAATACACGTGGTACATTTCTTGAAGAAGTTCACGGAGAGCAAGAGAATGTGCAAGGTTATCTTACGGAGTGTAGCTGTGTTCTGACAAAACCTCCGGTGAAAAAATAGAAAGCTCTGCTCTTCATTTTCTTTTAACTGTTTTCAATATTTACCAACATCTGAAAAACATGTGTGATGATTACGTTTTATCTTATTGCAAACATATAAGCCCTCTTCCAGGCTTAGAAGTGAATTTATATTTCACATTTGCTTCTCTGGGAAACTTTGACATACTGATAACGTTCCTGACTTGAGGAGCTTTTTTCCAGCACCTATTTCCCCTGTACAAACTATACTACGATTTTTCTCCCAGTTCTGCCTCGCATGTTTCCTTGGATTGTCAGGAAAGAGATCTCCGAGATGATTTTCTCGTATTGGGTCACTTCCTTACAAATAACTGAACATGTAATCGATAAAATTTTCTTAAAAAAGCAGATGCCTAAATCCCACTTCTACGAACCATATTATTACGAATTTATTACGTACTAACCCTCTGTACATCATATCAGAAAGGAATTTAGCTGTCAAGAAAGCACTAGTCGGCAACCATATTAAATGAGCCGTTTTGAAATAGTGCAGTGCCAAGTTTATTTGCTTCTTGTTACCGAATATGAGAATCCTATTGGCATCGGGTTTCATCACCATATCTCTGCCATCGCCCGCCTCTGCTTTCACTACTAATGAAAGCCTCCGTACAAAACACCGCCCACGATAGTGGCTTGAAAGCCTTCACTACGTGGAATGGAAAAGTCATGCAAGCTTATGTGATTATGAAAATATTATCCAAATTCATGTCAAATATAAATATTTCAAACTTTGCATTTACGCAATGTTCATAAAAACAGCTTCCTCATTGCGCATGAAGTTAGCCACGGAGGCAATGTTTATCAGTGAATGTATTTTCAAAATAGACACAAAGCACTTGAATATCAGCTTTATTCGACGTTTAGTTGCTTTCGAAATTAAAACAGCTTAAATCTCGCAGCTCTAATGCCAAGGAAAACCTTCCTACAGGACACTCCGTGACAATTATATGAGCTACCTGCATCTTGGCCGATGGTAATTCTGATTATTTGAGTTGTGTTGTGGGTTTTTATTTTCCCAGTAGATGATACCGCTGCAGTTTGCTTTGTGTAGTGGGAAACCCAATTCATAGGAGAATGCATTACTTGCCCTTATAATAATTACAAAATCTTGCTCATTTTCAATATGTTGGTTGCAAATATATTTATCTGGCAAAGCAGTTATCTTATATGTATTAATATCACGCAATTCCCGGCTCGGATTCTGCTTGAGCGTGTAACGATATTGTTTCCTTATGTTTAGAGCGAACCTTTATACTGAGCGAATACATCTTTGTACAAGAAAATTCGAGTGTTCCTAAGCTGAAGGCCATGCCTACCCAACTATAACTTGGAGGTTCTAAGCATGCTGGTAAACAGAACAGCAGCTTTTGCTTGTTGGTTATTCATCCTGATGTAACAGCGAAAAAAACTTCGACGGGAGCACACGTCTAGGAGAAGGCACTACGAGCGCTGTTGCCACCGCCGAGGTTTGGCGAGGAGCCGAAGGCGTAAGCAATCCCTATACAGGTGAGCCTGACTGTACCATTTTTGCTTTAAATTCTTCAGGCATCTTCGTGCGTGGCTGTCAGAGGGCGCATGCCTTCCAAACAGGACTATCACTTCCGAAGAGAGAATATTCATGCGTGCGCAGAACGACATGGTTCTCCCTCGGCAGACTGCGTTGACAGGCTGTGAGGGCTGGGACGTGAAGAGTGAAACATTGAATGGAGCCCGAAGTACAAGAAATATAGTTACCCAGAATAGCAGCTTGAGCTTGTTGGTTATCCATCTTGAGGTAACAGTTCAGAACCTGGCCGGGAGCACAAGACTAGAAGACGACTCACCGAGCGCTCGTTGTTTCGTCTTCTAGTCTTGTGCTCCCGTCCACGTTTTGCGCTGTTACCTCGGGATGCTGTTAAAGGTCTCATGCGAAATATAATGGATATTTATTGACTTGTTTGAGAATTTGTACATGACCTGAAATCAAAGCAATCGACGTCCTCTTGTAGGAACCAGGAGTAGCAGCTCAAAGTTCTGGCAAGTAATAGGAGTAAATTGCTGCCAGCTTGAGTGCAAAACTTTAAAAGAAATCGCGATATGGAGCAAAAAAAAATAGCTTAAAAGGTATGGATTTATTCAAAATGTCTTCCTCTTTTGTGTGATTATTCCTTTCAGTGATGAGACTCAGATGGTTTCCGCAAGCTTTAAAACCTGTTGCACAACCTTTCTCCTTGATAACTGATTAAAATTCCTAAGTTTGTGTGGCCAAAGATTTTCAATTTTGCCTTCTAGTGATAAAAGTCGTGCATCGTGAAGTACCCACGCGAAACCTTTAATATTCTATTTAATCAAAAGGCAATGATTTACCTTGTGCCAAGGGTCCACAACGAGACCGTTAAATGTTTATTGTACTCCCGAACAGTCAGAACTAGGTATCAGACCAGAAATCCGTTTATGAAAACGTCGGCTTATTACTATTATTAATATTTTTAACGGCTCCCTTACTGAGATCTGATTCAAAACTGCTGCAAATAATGCTGTGTTCTTTCAAATCTCATCTCCATGCTGTCTTTATATACTGAGTAGCAAATATGGTCGAAGCGAAAGTATGCGTATTGCCGCCTCCCGATAACTATTTTTCTGCATTGTTTTGCCCAAGACCCCAGGCATGGAACTAGAGCGCAATTTTCGTATCATAGGACGATTTAAAAGAAAATGTATCTTCTCGCTTCGTTCAGTACGCGCGAACTCTTTTCTTACTAAACCACGCATTCTTAAATCGCTCTCTACTGGGATATATTCTTCAGTATGCAGTGTCCCCATTCGCGATTTTTCTTATGTCTTTTTATCATTGTTAGGTAAACTATTTCAGTATGCAGCTGAATGTTTCCGATGGGAGCTTTCTTGTTCTGTTACTTTATGCGTCAAAGTGAGAAGCAAGGAAGATTTCGGGTGCGCGAAGGAACTAAAAATCGCGATTAGCTATCTGCAAATATGCCATATTAAATATGCTACATGAAAAGTGATGTTGTGAAATGTCCATAAATTTAGGTTGCACACATGGTTTCCTGGTTTCTGCTTTGTGCTCCTCGTAACCTAATACAAAATCAACTGTTGTCATAGAGGCCTCTGAAGTCTCCATAAAAATATCTCCTGATATGTATCTAAATCAACATAAAGCTCTTAAGGCGAAAGCCTTTAATGGCTCAAACTGGCTTCCATTCGCCAGAAGTGTCACACTTTTTACGCGCGATATAGCGAGATTGGGATGTCATGAATTAACGACGTCATCGACTATGGCCGGTGTGAAGGTAAACTAATTTTTTTCTCCACTGGCAATCGAACCTTCATTTTTTGGATCCCCAGCCGAGCACTCGAACCACCTGCGTCGCCCCGGATCATGAAACATCATCATATTCCATAATCACTGATAGATACAGCGCCTTTCCTTTTCTGTAAACGAATTATAGAACACCGGTGAACTTCGATGCCTTCAATCAAATGCTGATTGTGTTGAACAAGGGGCGCGCGATGTACCATCACGAAAGGTCATGACCTCACCAGGCGATTCATGCTTATGCGAAGTTCATATGCTATGCTATGACTTCATATAAGGTTTTCAGTACCTTATACCAAGATTAGATGATGGCGTATTTATTTCTGAACAAACTTTAATTTATACCTTAAAGAAGTTTAAAGACATAATTTTTCGTTGTCTGCCTCATTTGTTGGAATATTACATCACACATTACTGTATAGTTTTCTTCACGAGACATTCGCCTAATACCGCTCTGTACTATATAATAGAATGTCTTTGCGCATATATTTCTGTTTTGGTTTTGAATAGCTGAGGTATTCCTAAAACAGGTAAATTAAATTTAGGTCCCGTGAGGAATAAAACAGGATTGTATTCGCTGTTTTGGAATTTTAAATAAATGGGTTAGTTTGATTTTTAGGGTTTAACGTATCGAAACGGCTCTGGCTATGAGAGACGCCGTAGTGGAAGACACCAGAAATTTTGACAACCTGGAGTTCTTTAGCGTGCACTGACATCGCACCGCACACGGGCGCCTTGCTTTTCACCTACAATACTTTTGAGTGGCTGATAGTACAAGAAATAATATTTAATTTATAGAGGGATGAAAACGCAACTGTTGAGAAATAACGATACTTTATATAACTATCCAGCACTCCGTGCCTAATAAAGACACGATTTATCGGTGGCATCACTTAATAGTGACCAGTGCTGCAATTGCACACTTAAGCTGTTTTTATAGACCTAATAAAATATGAAACGTATAAAAACACTAATAAACTCTGCACGCAGTAACGCACTATGGCCCATATCTAGATGTGGTAAGTGGCTAACGCGATTATGAGAAGATTCGTGATGGAGCATTTAAATCATTTGATCGAGTGGTAATTTTTTCTTCGTTTCATTTGATTTTCTTGCTTGTATTGGTGGCAATATGCAGCCTTGAATTTTTTCAGCCTTCTTTTTTTCTGCCAGCACGCAGGTAAGCCGAGGCGCAAAGGGGTTGCTTTTGTTCAAATATTTACGCAGAAATCCATCCTGTAAAATAAAGATGGATTGGTTAGTTTGTGTGGCTTAACGTCCCAAAGCGACTCAGACTATCAGGGATGCAGAGGTGGAGGATTCCTGAAATTTGACCACCTGGGTTTCTTTAACTTACAGACACCGCACAGGACACAGGCGCCTAGCTTTTTCGGCTCCACTGAAAACCGGCCGCCGCGGCCGGGATTCGATCCCGCATACTTGGAAACTGTAGTCGAGCACTGTAACTACTGTATCAACACGTCGAGGAATAAAATAAAGAAATATAGAGCACTAGCAAAAAAATTTACACCAAATGTGCAATACAGAGGCCCTTTATTTAAGAGAACTTCATATTGCTCTGCTGCTCCTTACCTGTACACAAAATCGCGTAGAAAGCTAATCCACGCAGTCATGAAAAAGGGCAGAAACCGAGACTTTCAGAAACGCACCTGTCAGCCAAGTTTATATTCATTACCTCTAAAAGTTTTGTTTATATTTTCCGCCTTTATCGCTCAAAAAGGTTCACTCATAGTAGTGAAAGAAATGATATTCGAACTTCAGATGCAAAACAATATTTCGCAACAGTTAGCCTCCGAGATCCGTTCTATTCATGGCCCTTGTGTTTCCCGCAAAACAAGGGGATTTTGATCATTAATTTCAAGTTCTATTTCCTTTCTACAAGAGCTCTGTTGATGCAAGCGAGCTTAACATTCTATACAATGCTTCACTAATCAGAGATTAGAACGCGAGTAGGCGCAAGCTGCTTTCAAACAAAGTTCTTACTCTCTCGTTGCCTTTATTTTGGCAGCGTGCCATACACACCTCCCAGCTGCAATTGTAAAGACAGAAAAACTTCTGCCCTTCAATTAAATAATCATTCAGAGTTCAGGGAACATCTTTCATTCTTGACGTCAAAGCCTTCATGATACCCCTATCAACTACTGCAGCATTTACTCCGGCTGCTTCACTGCTGTTAGGCGGGGCAGTGTAAGCTCTGGTAACACGGGGCACGTCGTTTAAAAGACATTAGCTCTTTCCAGACTACGCCTGGTAATCCTTCCGAGCTGCCACACTGCTGGCTGGATTTGAATGCAAGAGCGTCCATCTTCCCTGCGCGGACGAACAGTACCGTGAAATTATCTTCCTCTGGCATCTTTGCGAGAGTTTCGAAAGGTCGGAGAACATTCGTGCTAGATAACGTGTAATTTCTCCCAGAGTATAGCATGAAAACAATTGGTGAAAACACAATCTCTATTTCAGTGGCAAGTTATGCCGTCCGCTATTGCATTGCAACGGATGCTATGATCAAAATGAAATTTCTTTCTATTTCTGCAAAATTTCACATCATTGAGAAGACGACTATAGTCGCAACGCAAAAAAAAAAAATGTCATGGTGTAGTTTGTAGCAAGCACACCGAAAAATATGCAGTGTTTCAAAAGCAGCCGGTAACAGCCTGAAAACAGGGGTTACCTAGTGTGAAGTATGCGACAGGTGACGTCGGGATGTATGACATAGCTGTTCTCATTATTCACACTGTTCAAAGTAGAAATGTGTCGCCTTCTTTTATCCGATCATCCCACGCCTCTTTAAGAGACATATTTTTATGTCGACAGTCGAAAACTGTGTCAAAGAAAGAGTTTGGAGGGCGGCTGAAGGTCATTTTGATAAAAAAATATTTCTACATAGTATTAAAATACTGGGCTTTGTTAGTACATTTTGTATATCTGTGAACAGGGGCTGGTTTCAAGCCTAAGAACATGGGTTCAGCGGTGCAGTCAGCCTTCTACCGAGTCTGCCAGATGATAATAATATTTTTAACTTATTCGGGAAGGATATTGGCATTTATATTCTTGAATACAAGTTTACAACCATTATAGCTTCTCTTCACCTTCAATGCCTTTTAGAATAGTTCATTCGAACGTACTGCGTAGCGCTTATACAAAATGGCTAGGTCATTTGTAATGTGTTTAACATCCCAGAACTAATACCTCAATGAAGGACGTCATACTGAAGGAATTCAGAATTTTCGAAGAAAGTGAGTTTCTCATCTGCTGTAACATCACACATTACGCGAGAAACATTCATTTGGCCTATAAGAAACCTCGGCCGCTGAGGCCGGGAATGCACACAGATTCTCACAGTGAGCAGTGAGCAATCGCGGAATAACACTAAACACAGAATCACCATGGCAGAGTATATAATTATAGCGAGAAGGAATATAGAAGCATATTTTCAGCACTTGCTTGGGTATTTAGGGCATAAGTGGCATCTCCTGTTAGTAGGCTTTTTCTGTCTTATACGACTATTTTAAGCAGCACGGTTGCCTAGACCTTTGCGGACAACAGGAGGCAGGTCAGCCCATGCACGTTGAAGTTGAATGGATTTATGGGTAAGTTGATACAGGCTGATTGTCGATGGCACAGCAAGAAAAAAGAAAGGACGAAAAGGAAGATTTACATCGGAGAGTTCTCGTCTTGTCGTTCACTTCCATTTCGTTTTTAGTCTATTTTGGCTCTGTACCTTCTACAGTGAACTGATGAAAGACATTGTTACTGTGACTGACCTGCAGAAAATGCTATTAACACTCTAGTTGGAAAATACTGTGCACTGTCTGCTGACAGATATTGATGAAAAGAGCACTGGAGAAGCACGAGAAAACAAGATACGTGAGTAGAAGTAGCCTAAAAAGCACACCTGAAAACTGAAAAATGGTCACTGTTGTCGACCGTGACTTTGAGGTTCCTTAAAATCGTATTTTAGAGCAGTGTACATTTTGTTGTACATCGTAGCAAAGGAAAGTTCGCCAGTGTACTGACTGGTTTGAAAGTTTCAAATTCCTTCCTACTTCATCTTTATTCGTAAGAGTCTGAAAAAAAAGCTGTGAAAGCATACCTTGAAGCGAGGGTAGGGGATCACAGACAACAGTTTAGGTCTTTTGAATGGTAAAATACCGAATAAAACACTTAGAGAAGAGAACGACGTAAGCTGAAAGAAGTAGGCCATGAGGGCATTTTTTTAATAAAATATAATTTTTTTTTAGATATAGGCTGCCAGAATTAGTGGGCAAGTGTCGTATGGGTGATTTCCATAGTTATTTCTCTGAGCCCAGTGGATCCTTTTCCGATTGGTGAAATCTACTGGAAAATGCGATACTGCTTTTATTGCTGCCGGTGGTTCTTCAGCGTTCGTTGTAATATTTGATATTGGTTCTTCTGTGGTTGGTACTTTGTGTTTTGAATGATATATTACCACTCTATGATGCTCTTTTCAATATTTAAGTTGATTTTATACATTTATACATTATACATTTATTGCCTCATCGTTGTCGTCAGCAAAAGTGTCACGCTTTTGCGGTGGCCATCGCAGTATGTGCGAATGCGTGCCTTATATGGCCATAGGGCAATAAATGATCAATTAGTAAATAATGATTGAATATTATTTTAGGAAATTATTAATATAAATAATTAATAACTAAATTAGTTAATAACTACTAATATATGACAGTCGCTTAATTAATAATTTAGCTACTATACAATGCTGAGAGCACCACACTGCGCGAATGCGTGCCTTATATAGCCATATGCCAATCAATTATCAGTTAATAGAAATATTGTCTACCCCGCCGGGTTGGCGCAGTGGTTACGGCACTCGACTACTGTTCCCAAGGACGCGAGATCGAATTCCGGCCTCGACGGCCGCTTTTTGCTGGCGGCGAAAAGCAAGGCGCCCGTGTACTGTGTAATGTCAGTGCACGTTAAAGAACCCCATGTGATCGAAATTTCCGTAGTCCTCCACTACGGCGTCTGTCGTAGCCTAAGTTGCTTTGGGACGTTAAACCCGAAAAGCCACCACCAGAACTATTGTCTATATATACAATAATAATTATTAATTACTAAGTAAGGCCAAATAAATATTGATTACTAATTCTTTACTGTTAAGTAGTAAAAAATAAATTATTTACTTATTATTTCCGTGCACCTGGTAAAATCAACCGCATAACAGTAAACGTGAAACAACTGCGAAGATAAAGGAGTTCGATGTCGTTGCTAATGAACTGATTTCATCTCCCCGAATTGCTTGCCCCCTGAGGACATGCGCAAATTTGGCACAGTACTCAGGCTTTCGCCTTTGATCATTTTAGTCGCCAAAGTGTACTCGAATTTTTTTTAATTTCTTCCTCCAGTACCGCTGCAGAAATTTGATCCCCAGTTTACATTGGCAAATCGCCACGGCATTTATGTATTTTCACCATGACTTTCGTTGATCATGCGAGAAAAGATATGCGGCCGGCAGCCAGTTCATTTAGGATGAATTCTAAAACCCCTTTTATTCTTTGCTTAAATGTGCGAATTAATATTTCAACATTTTCCTCATTAAGGTTTATTTTTTTTTCATTAACATTTTCTTTACCAATGGTTATAAACGTTATTAACGTTTATGCATGGCTTATCTTATCTTTCAGCATGTTCACGGGGGAAAAAGGAAAAGAATATAATCTCGGTGACACAGCTGACAGTTGCCAAACATTTCCCACTTCGTATTTAAGTGAGCCATCGTAAAAAATAAAAAAACAGCACCTCCTTATCTGCATATGCAAACCATATCTCAAGAGAACAAGCTTCTTTTATATACTTTTATGTATTCTTAAAACGCATTATCGTTACAAAGGTCTTTCTGAAAATAAGTTTGGTGGAACAAATGTTTCCAAAATAAAAATACAGCCCACTGCATACAAATTATTTTTCGGCACATATATTCTTTTCTTGACGAAAAAAAAAACAAATTATCTATGAGCAATGGATGGTGAACTGCATCGTAGGATCACAAGGTTTGATCAGAGTTTTTGCACACAAACGAAAACAAAACCGTAAAAATGGTTAGACAAGCTATTGCTTCTTGTGGAGCTTTAAGCTTTGCAAAAAAATAGTGAAACCTGCGCCTCATAACACATAATACAGTAACCTGAACCATAGCTGAAAAGGCTATTCTCATTAGTAGGTATTGTAAAAAGGCAGTATATTTAGAAAGTAATTCCAAAAATAATATTTCGGTGGACTAAATGTTTCCAAAAAAGAATCATAAGGCATGATTTCAAAGCGGGGTTCTTCGAGCGCTTCCTAGTGAAACAAATAAACTATTAGTCACAGTACCATCATAGAGATTTTCTCATACCAAACCTAAACAAAGCCATACAATGTCATATATTTCTTGGGTTCGGTGAAAAATCCCACAGAAAAAAAGGTCCCCGGAAGAAATGTCCCGGAACAAACGTACCTGGGAAAAAAAGTCCCTTTTTTCTAAGCTGGGATAAATGTCCCCAAACGAGGTCATATGTATCATAACATCAATTTTTCGCCTTACCTGGGACTCGGCTTCTCAGGAATTAGTTGCTTCAAAAAAAAGGTGTTTACCTACACTCTCATATACTGGACAAAATAGCCCTGAACAAGGGGGGATGGGGAACCTCAGCCCACAAGCTGAAAGAACCTTGTCTACACGTGGACTTGTCTTCGTCTGGACAGCGCGATCATCAGTGGCGTTAGTTTAACTACGCTCTCGATTCCATAGAAAAAAATGCCAGAGAGGAGGGGTGTAGGAGGGAGAGAGGAAGAATAGGGCAAAGAGTGAATGTTCCTTTGGCTTTTATTTTTGAGCCTGGCATCTGTGACTCGTGGCCGGAAAAAGTAAACAAAACACTGCACCAACAGGAAAAACTGCAATGCGGGGTGGATGAGGAGTCAGCACCTAAAGAAGGGATGATAATAACGCGCCTTCTTTCAAAGCGGATTGAGATTTCAAAGGGTCCCGATAAAGAAATCAGTTCCAGGGGAACAGTCCTCAAAATCTTTTTGCAAGGAGGGATGAGGACCTATGAAAAAAAAAAAAAAATAACAGATCAAGTTAACCATACCTTTGACTACCTACATACCTACATGACTTAAAGTAAGTAACACTATTTCAACGAAACTATCCCTTTAACTGTCTTAATATGGCCTTCGAGGAAGCAACCATAATGACCAGCAAGGTAGTTCTCATAAAACTGCCGAAAGCCAGCAATGAATGGCAGCCTTCTTTTGTAACTAATACTCCAATTCCCTTCCAAACAAACAACATTTTGCGAAAGTGCAACTTCATACTGCGTGTAGACAAAGCCCAATGAAAATAATTCCGGAGGCACCAAGGGTAAGATACAAACGTAACACAAATGTAAAATATATCCTAGTGTGCATTTTACACTCGACAAGAAGCATGCAGCGAAACAATATCCTTGCTCTGAACCCAGATGTAAGAAATGCTGTCATTAACAAAAAGACAGCATGTTTAAAAGTACACAAAGCGATTTCACTTTTCACATGAAACCAGACTTTATTTGCACATCGTCAAATATTATGCACCTTCTGGAATGCTCTCTCTGCAGTACACAGTACATCGGACAGACAGGGCACTCAATGAACGTAAGGCTGAATGGTCATAGGTCAGACGCCGGCAACAACCTTCCGAAAGCTGCTTTCCAAAAATTCAATTCGATAGACCGTAACTTCGAGCACATTGGAATATTTATTCTAGACTCAGGCTTCAAATCGTCAAGGGGCAGAAAATATAGGTAGGTATATCTAATCCAAGAATTTAGAAACTTAAGACTGATGGTAATAAATATCTTGAAAAAAACATTAAAATCCCTTAAACGTATTCCCTGTGCGTTATAACTATTCGGAAAAACAATCCCATATAACGTAATTGCACCATTTGCCCAAAGGGCTTCTACTCTCCAACCACCCCTATCCAATAGCATAAGCTGCACATGTTTTGTAAACATACTTCTTTCTTATCACTTCCTAATTTTGTTCTCTGAACCCCTGTCTTCAGATAACGGGCATGGTCAGCGTGAGTCACTTGATATGTTATTGTCTGTTCCTTTCGTTCGTCTCCTTTTTCCCGAAAGCGTTTGAGGACAGTTTCCCTGCAGCTGTATTCTTTGCCAGGACCCTTTGGAATGCTTGTATCCTTTAAAGAAAGTCGTGCCAGCGTCGACCCCGCTTAGGTGCTGACTAATCATACACCCCGCATTGTAATTTGTTTTGCTTCTGGCAGTTTTTATTTTCAGAACAGGGGATCATTGGTTCCAGACTCAGAAATACGTACCGAAATAATATTCTTTCACTACTTTCCCTACCTGTTTCTCCTCTTCTCTTCCGTGGATATTCCTCTTCAGAAGCAAAAGCATAATTAAAAGCCCTCAAGTGATGATCGCGCAGCCCAGACGGGTACAAGGGCACTTGTTTAAAGTTCCACTCGGCTTGCGAACGGAGGCTCCCCTCTGCACGTGTTCATTGCTCTTTCATACTGTGTAACCATGTTCTTTATTTGTTTGTACCCTAATTCATATGCTGGAGTTTTTTTCAGATGGGTAGGGTTATGCGGTTGTTTGTAATCGGGGAGCCAATATATCTAGTTGATACGGAATGGTGAAGTGGAGTGGATGGCTGCAGAAATTTACGAGCAGGCGTCGCTTCAGCCATGAAAGAGCTAAAGAAAAATACGCAAACGTAATTTTGCTTCAGAGCACCGCTGGTCATGGCGGGAAGGGCGCAAAGGTTGTTTCAGAGAAACAACATTTGGAATGAAGGACAGCAGATGTGTTTAAAGCTTGTTCTTTTATGATTATAAAGATGAAAGGCTCTGATGGGAATTATAGTAGGGCAAACAAGATTTCCTAAGCAGAGAGAAGGCTGCCGTGCGATATATTCTTATTGAAAAGGGACTAATATATTTTGCATGCCATAAAGAGCGAGCTGTTAATTACCAGCCCGCTGTCGCTTGTGATGGCAGCAAAGCGAATGAACAGTCCACACTGAGTAAATAATTCCAATTCCAGCTCACATAAATAAAGCAGGTCAGGTGAATTCAAATCTGAAACAAAGCGGCATATTTATTTACTTTTTCATTTGGAACCGGCATCCGGTGCGTTTGTCAGAGTCCTTTGAGCTCAAGTATTCTGTATAACAAGAAGAATATGATTGGGATGGGGCGCATTTGGCAAGCAGTCGCAGATTATGACTAGCAGCTTACCAGTATCACTCAAGAGGAAAGTATACAACAGTTGCATCTTACCTGTACTCACCTATGGGGCTGAAACGTGGAGGCTAACCAAGAGAGTTCTACTTAAGTTGAGGACAACCCAGAGGGCTATGGAACGAAAAATGGTAGGATAACGTTAAGAGATAGGAAGCGTGCAGAGTGGGTCAGAGAAACAACTCTGGTTACTTGCATTCTAGTGGAAATCAAGAAGTAGAAATGGACATGGGCAGGACATGTAGTGCGAAGAGAGGATAACCGATGGTCGCTGAGGGTAACAAACTGGATTCCAAGGGAAGGAAAGCGTAGCAGGGGGCGGCAGAAAGTTAGGTGGGCAGATGAGGTTAAGACGTTCGCAGGGGTCAAGTGGATGCAGCTAGCACAGAACCGGGTTAAGGGGAGAAATATGGGATAGGCCTTTGCTCTGCAGTGAGTATAGTCAGGCTGATGATGATGATGATGATGGTGGTGGTGATTCTGAATAAAAAAATTCCATTACTTTACTCTCACTTTTCCGAACCTTTCAAAGCTGTCCTTTCAATAGGTGGCAATAACTGCCATAGTCGCCCTCACAATATTGTTGCACTTCTTTGCCCTCGGTGAAATTAACTTGGGCAAACATTTCCTTCTTCTTTGCCAGCGCTAGGAATAGCGTCATTATTTTAAAGCGATCTCAATACATCACTTTATACAAATAAAAAAATGACATCAAAAATTTCGGCAAGATGTTAGTTTTTTTTCTCATTACTTTACCCGTAGTCCTGTGAACAATGTCATCGGTATAATAATTTCCTAATTTATTTTTATTGCCCACCAAAACAATGTAGCTTTGCACCAATATTTTTTCGGGTCAAAAAAGAAAGGAAACGGAATTCTTTATAAAGACTGTGAGAACTATTCTAGACCCGTTCGTAGTTTTATCCATCATTTTATTTCTTAATTTTTTTAATTCTACATTACTAACATTATGTCACTTCTCTACTTTTAGGCCACCAATCTTCCAGTCGTTTTTTGCTAGTTTCCACAGTCGGTTTATTCACCCAGTCACTGGTATCTCTAAACCCCAGAGCTTCAGGAACCGTTACTGCGCCTGCATCAACTTCCGGGTGGATACCATTACATTAGAATATAATATGGTCAATTGTTTCACTGGAGTTACCACATACAGCACATGCGTAATCTTTATTGTTAAATTTCTTTTTGTAGCTGCGTGTTCTAAAGCACCCTGATCTAGCTTCAAAAAGTAGGGCACTGCCTGTTGAGTTGTCAAAGAAATATTCCTTTCTGATCTGCATTTTCCACTTTCGGTATAATTCCACATTCTGTTTCTTCTCCATCGAATTTATCCAATTTTTACCTTCTGTGTTTTTCAACTGTTGCCTAATGCTCTTTATTTCTCCGTCCTTGTGACTGGCATATACTTACTAGTTAATTTCCTAGTTCTTTTCCTCCATTGTGAGTCAACGCTTTTTAAGTACAGGTATTTAAATACTTTAGCTGCCCATCTGTTACTGTCCAATTTCCTCAGGCGTTTCTCATATAATATTTTACTCTGAGCTTCCCGTACTTCGAAAGATGCCCAGCCCATATCTCCCTGTACCGCCTCATTTGTAGTTTTGCCGTGGGCACCTAGTGCTAATCGTCCAACGGGTATCTGATTTGTTTCTAATGTCGACTGTACCTCTGATTTTAGGCACAAAACCGCATTTCCGAAAGTAAGTCCGGGCACCATAATTCCTTTCCAAATACCCCTTAAAACCTCATACCTGGTGTATCCCCACAATGCTCTATGCTTCATTATCCCGGCATTCCTTCGTCCTCATTGCTCATGCTTTGGAATGTATGCCAATCCTTCGTTTACCCATAGCCCCAGATATTTGATTTCTGCTACTCTACATGAACAGCTACAATGGCGCCCTCTTGAGTGTGTCCAGTATTTTGTCCAATATTCATCAATATGCAGTAATTCGCCTGTGCCCTATAAATCAGGTCATATCCTAGATTTGCTTTTTAACAGCCATATAAAAACGGCCTTCTAATATCCAAGGAATTAAGAGGAAGAATCAAGTTAGGTGGCCCTCAGTGACCCCATTCTTTCATCATTCCAGTAACTTTTAAATATTTTTTGTAAAAACTGTATGAATTACATGAATTACCTGTTTGTAAAAACTCAATAAAGTACCACGAGCGTTCTCTCGAACTTGATAATGTGTCTTTATTACCCTGTTCAACGGTCTTTAATGACCATGTCTGTAGAGTTCTTGCAAATACTGTCTTCGTCGCGATTTTAGCAACATGTTTAGGCTCTTTTTTTAAAAGCTTTATTTGAGTTCTTATTTAGAATCCAGATAAAGCCGAAACCTACTTCATTTCGAGACGTATTTTTAATCCGTTGAGGTCTTCGCCAGATTTTTTTCTCTTTACTGCCCAAGGCATAGAGGCAATCAAAGTGTTTTGCGACTTTCGGCAGGTGCTTTTTTCTTTGCTGGTACATTAATTCGGTCGTCAGCCTCCTGACGTAGAGTAGATGATGTGTCTAGGTGATTGGGTTCGACCGTGATACCGTCGTAGTCACTGCATCAAATACGCCATTTTTCTTAGCGTTCTTTCTTTCTTTCATTGAGTTCGGAACAAAACACATGAAACGGCTACGTATTGAAAGGAAGGACGAAAACCAGCGAAGGATATCCCTTGTTCAAGGCAAGCGCTAAAAAGTTTCGTTTGTTGCTGAGATTTGAAAGTGAAATATCAAATATGACGACAAAGAAATATCAACGTCTCGGGTTAGAGTTTGTTTTCGAAACGTCATATCATGTAAGCTGTACTCTGTGAGTTTCTTTATCAGCGTGCTACGGTTGACTTCTATTTTCGCCGAAATTGTGTCAAGAAAGTGCAATACATTACTCACAGTGCTATGCTTAAGTAAGCAGTGTAAAAGCGCACATGCTGCCTGTATAGAGCCCTTAAAAGTCAAGCATAAAATTGGCAGAGATATCAAAGCTAATAAATAAACGCAAAATGTACGATATAAAGAACTATAACATGGAGAAAATTGAGCATGCTCTAAAGAACGGTCGTAGCCTGAAAGCGGTAAATAAGAAATTAGGCATAGGCAAATATCAGATGTACGTACTGAAGGAAAAAGCGGGCAAAGTCATTACTAACATGGACAAGATAGTCAAGGTGGCCGAGGAGATCTATGCGGACCTGTACAGCAGCCATAGTAATCAGGACAAGAATGGAATTGGCTGTAATGAAGATAAATCAGACATCCCGCCAGTAACGAAGGAAGTGGTAAGGATCGGCTTAGAAGCTATGAAAAGAAAAAAAAAGCAGCTACGGAGGATTCGCGTAATCACAGATTTGTTGAAGAACAGGGAGATATCCTGCTAGGAAGAATGGCCACACTGTATAAGCAGTGCCTGGTATCATCAGCAGCACCGGAACCATGGAAGAAAGCAAACATTATCGTAATTCCTAAGAAAGTGGATGCTAACGACATGAGAAATTACAGTCCAACCAGCATACTGTCTGTTACGTACAAAGTATTTACTAAGGTAATCGCTAATAGAATTAGGATATCCTTAGACTGCAATAAAGCAAACTATAAAGCAGGTTTTCGTAAAGGGTACTGCTCTATTGATCATATCCATACCATGATCTAGGAGATAGAGAACGTTCGGAATATAGCCAGCCCTTATACATAAAATTCATTGATTACGAAAAAGCATTTGATTCAGTTGAAACCACGGCGGTCATTCAGGCATTGTGATATCAGGGTATAAATGAGCCTTCCGTGAAAGTACTCGATTGAATATATATATATATATATATATATATATATATATATATATATGGATTGCTTGTTACTAATGGGCCAGAGTTAAATTCAAACAGGATGTCACACAACTTTCCCGATTATCTCAATTCTACCTTGAAGAAGGACGTTCCACCGTCCGAAATTGTTGGAATAAAATAGATAATCGAGAAAGTTGTGTGACATCCTGTTTGAATATATATATATATATATATATATATATACATATATATGCAGATTAATCAAGGGGAAATGAGGGTGCTCGTTATAATACATGAAGGAAAGAAGCCAACAGTCGGCGAGGCCAAGGAAAGCACTGGGGATGGTACTTTATGTCTTTTTTTTAAATGTTTACTTGGATAATCACAGAAATTAGTAATGTAATCTGTTTAGGGGAAAGATAATTAGACACAAAGTAGAAGAAAAAAAAAGAAGAAAAAAAGTAGAAGAAAAAAAAATAAATATATATATATATATATATAGTGGCTGCGCAGCAACCACAGCTCTGAACTAAGTAACAAAATTCCTATAAAAAAGATGTTTAGCACGGAGATATAATTCCCTCAGTACTATTCACAGCGTGCTTAGAAGTATTCGGAGACTTGGAATGGGAGGAGTTAGGGCTAAAGGTAGGTGGACAATACCTCAGTAATCTGTGTTTTGCTAATGACATTGGCTTGCTAAGTAACTATGGGGATGGACTGCAAAGAATAACCTTACATCGCCAAGCGAACGTCACCTTATTGACGAACAAGTTCGCGATATGCATCGACGTTATGTGATCCAAAAATACTGAAGCCCTTTGGCGGCTCCAATTATCTCAATGAAATGAAACACAACACATGGCTCTTCTGTGGCGACTATCGTAGGCCTAATACTGTAACTAAAAAAAGACATGTATTCATTCCACGTATTGACGATGCAATCGCATGTCTCCACTCAGCCTTATACTTCTTCTCGTTAGACCTGAGATCGTGGTACTGGCAGATACCGATGAACAAAATCGACAAAAAAATGTGGAATTTGTGACACTCGACGGTATCAATTAGGTCAACGTAATGTCCTGTGCATTGTGCAATGCACATGCCACGCTTTAACGATTCGTGGACGACATTTTGCGCGGACTCAAGTGGAAAATTTGTTTCTGCCATTCGGATGACATTGTGATATTCGGTAAGACCTTTTGGGATCACAGTAGCCGCCTCACCACCGTTTTTGACTACATTGAAATAGCAGGCCTCCTCATCACATCTAAGATATGCCACTTTGGCGAATACCAGACAATTGTTGTTGGCCACTTGGTTGATAAGGATAGTGTTCGGCCGGATCTTCAGAAGAATGGGACTGTAACCAACTTTACAGCTTAGGAATCGGGGAAGGAGCCTAGGAGCTTTTTAAGACTATTTTTCTACTTTCGGCGTTTCGTGTCCAGATTCGCTGACATCGCCTGCTCATTCACGTGTCTTGTGCAAAGATCCCCGTTCATATGGACTGCTGACTGTTATTCTGCCTTCCGCCATCGCAAATTTTTTCTAACATCGGGACCTATTCTACTCCAGCTTCTGCTTCCTCCTCTTTACACTCATATTGGTGTTGGCGCTGTGCTTGTGCAATGTTCGACAACCGGCGAGCATGTAATTGCTTATAAAAGCCGTTCCCTCAGCAAACCTGAGTGTATACTACACTGTTACGGAACAAGAGTGCCTCGTTGTAGTTTTCGCTGATCAGCGGTTTATGTGCTATCTATATGGATGCCATTTCACGGTTGTGACGAACCATCATGCCCTGTGTTGGCTCGTCAACCTTCGTGATCCATCTGGTCGCCTGGCACACTGGTCCCTTCGTCTGCAGGAGTACGACATCACTGTTTCGTACAAGCGTGGCCGCAAACACGCCGATGCAGACTGTCTTTCACGTCTCCTCCTTCCTACGACTGAATGCGACTCTGCTTACTTCGATCACTACATCTCCTTCGTACTTCCCGAGTTTCCCGACGCCTCGGCTCAGCGGACTGCGCAAGAGACTGTTATAAGCCTCGAGCCACTGCTTGTGGTGGCGCGGATTCCACAGATCCCAGCCCATTCTGTGTCCGTGATGGCCATTTGTACAAAAAGGCTTAGTCTTAGTCCAGCACCGGCACGAATTTTCTACTTTGGTTCCCGAGAGTTACCGCTTGTGCGTGTAGCGTGCCATGCATGACGACCCCACTTCCGGTCACCTGGGCTCTGCACGAACCCTCCACCGTGCCCGCGACCGGTTTTATTGACCGAAGATGCGCCAGACGACTGAGCGATATGTGGCGAGCTGCACTGAGTGCCAACGACACAAACGTCCTAGGTCCAGGCCACAGGGCCTGCTGCATCCTGTGACTCCACCACATGGTGCCTTTCAGAAACTTGGAATAGACATTATGGGTCCCTTCCCGATATCTTCCGATGGATATCGCTGGATCGTGGTTTGTGCCGACTATCTCACCCGCTACTGCGAAACGGCCGCTCTTCCTTCAGTCGCCGCTCACCCTGTATCCATGTTCTTGCTCCGTTCCGTCATCCTGTGCCATGGACCTCAGCGAGTGATCATCAGTGATCAAGGTCGCCAGGTTACGGCAGATGTTGTGGAAAAGCTGTTCCGTTTCTGCTCGTCACATTTTCAATACTTCACACCATACCACCCTCAAACCAACGGTTTGACGGAGCGCATCAACCGCACACTCGTCAACACGCTCTCTATGTACATTGCATCAGACCACAAGAACTGGGATACAATACTGCCGCTTATAACGTTTGCCTTCAACACTGCAATACATGAGACGACCGGCTACAGACCGTTTTTTCTTCTTTATGCCCATTATCCTCGGTATTACCTAGATAACCTTCTTCCCTATTCCATCCACACGAACCTTGCATGACCGAAACTCATTGTCGGGCCGAAGAATCGCTGTCTCACCCTCTTGTGGATTCTGGCTTCACAAGAGCGTTCCAAAGCTCAGTACGAGAGACAGCATAGCCATTTGTTTTGCGCACCTGGAGACTTGGTCTGGCTTTGGCGACCTCTCCGGAAACGTGGTTTAGCTCAGAAAATGTTGGCGCATTACGCTGGCCCTTACGTTGTCCTCGACCGCGTCAGTGCCCAAAATTAAAAATTCGCACGCATGGCCGCAACTGGTCGTCGTTCAGCTACAACGGATTAAGATATGCCGATCCCGTTGGAACGACTAACTTCATCGCCCAGGTGAGCCTCGGCTCTTCAGGTAGGGGGGGGGGGGGGGTTGGAGAGGGGGATGTAGCAATCTTGAAGAAGAGAAATCATAGAAGAAGACAGGGAAAAAGATGTTGAAAAAGACGTGGAGACTCTCGTGCGCCCTTGCCGCACTCGCAGCCGTTGACCAACTGAGTTTTCTGCCTCCTCGACTTGTGCAGCGCCCTGACGTCAAACCCTGTCGTAACCGTATAAATACCCATGAGTGACCTTTGCGGCAACGCAATATTAAAATTTTTTTGGTTAAACAATACAATTCGATAAACCTACGCTGAATATATTTCTAGAGAATCGATTTTAAACAAAACGAGGCTAGCGCTTGCATCAGATATGTAGATATCAGGCGGTTAAACACTGGCTTCTCACAGAAAATATTTCTTTATTTATTTTTATTACTTCTGGTCTCATTTGAGACCAAGGCAAGTGGGCATATAAAACTGGAGCAATACAGTGCATTCACGGATGGCGTAAAATAGCTCATACAAAAATTACAATCAGTATAGGAACCGTAAAAACAAACAAAAACAAACACTACAACAATGATTGCACATTTAATAGCCAGGTGTTTCACCACATTGTCAGTAAACGGCAAACAATAAAAACAAGAAACGTTTACAATCCCTTTATGATAGCAATCTATTTAGGTGTTTCGAGGCGTTTAAATGGTCAAGGCAGACTATTATTGATTGCGTGGCATGAATTCTAGCCGCGACATTAACTCTGATAAATATTCTGCACAAATGATCGAATGATTTAGGCAATTCCGCTCTCTGATCACGAGGGGAATGGGAAGTAACTGAACGCATTCGTTGTGGCACCGCATTTAAAAACTGCATGCAGTCACCTGGTTTCATTACAGAATAAGCCCATAGCTATGCTGCTAGCTTCGCTAGCCCACACCCGTATGTAAACTGTGAAGCACCATTGCCTCGTCGCCTGCTACCTAAACATTCTTAGTGTATTTTAGGTGCAGTTATGCAGGCAAGAGATGTTTTCATGTACAGCCTCGTCCACTTCTAGCTAGAACACGGTCACTGCTTTCAAGGTGTCATTGCATCCGACCCGGCCACGCAGTAATCTAAAGTGACTGGCCATGTGAAGCAGCACATCCGTGTCTCTGTGTGCTTGCATCGCTTTGCATCGATATCTGCCTGCGTCAGATACAATGTTGCTTTAAAAGCAGTTACCGTGTTCTAGCTAGAAGTGGACGACCCTGTACATGCAAAGCATAGAAGATGAAATGGTGAATGAGCGTCGCATAAAAGCATCTTGTTCTGGCTACCAAGGTTGATTGGCTGGTCCTGTCGATGCTACCAAAGCGTAGATCATGTGACATCTACCTCCACTCCGTCGTGCCGACAAAGAAACAATTCAAATAATAGTAGTTTTTCGGATAAGACATGAATGGCATTTCAAATGTCGTATACTGCATACTGTGAAACATGTGAATGACAATGAAAATAACATGGAAAAGGATTTTCAAGGAAAAATCTTCAAAGCATTCAGTGAAAACAGTTTCAAATCTCTCTTGACTTTCGCTGTGGCCAGTGTCAGCGATGATGTCGAAATCGCAACTATTATTCCGAAAATAAATTTCCTTTATTTGGAAGGTGTTTTTTTTTCTTCATGTGTATAGCCTAGCCACAAGCTTTTGGTGTGTTATCAGTTTCACAGAGTACCTGCAAGATGATATTATCCCCTTCTTTCTATGTTTTCAACTAACAATAGTGCTCCCCATCCTTCACTAGAAACGACCTCTCACCGCCATCCGAGTGTTTGAACAAAAAGAACGTAAAAGGGGAGATAAGTTCTGTCTGCGGACCAAAACTTTCTCCTGTGAACACATGCGGTGCAGACAAGGAAAGAGCCAGCTGAAAGAGATTGGGAAGATAAAAAAGAAAAATAAACCTTATTCGGGACCCTAAGTTAGAGGAGCACAAAATACAATAGCAGCTATCCGCCTGGATGAACGCGGGAAAAAGTTGTTCGCCCCTGAAGCGGAAGCGGTAACGACAGGGCGGAAGCACCCCTTCTGCAATACGACTCAGGTGCAGTGCTAGCGGGATCCCAGTTCCCGGTGCACTGACAGCGGGAGCTAGGAAGGAGAAATGCTGGGTCATTTAGCCTTGGCCTCGAGGTTTTCCGCTTTTCTGGGAAAGGAAACTAGCTTGGAAACAACGTTGTGGCCATGAAAACAGCGGCAAACGTGTTGAAAATAAAAAAAAACCGAACAAAGACGTTCGTTAACTGCTTCCTTTGAGCAAGCTCGCTAACTCAGGCATGTGAAAAAGCCGCACACCCAAGCAACGCGAAAACTTCGCTGGTAGCAGTTAAGTGTTGCAAGCGTATTGCATAGCGCTGCAGGTATTAACGTGTTCATACACCCACTGTTTTGAGCTTATACGTGTGAACTTAAGGGCCACGCGAAGAGCCGCCTTTCATTCCTATCCAAAAAGGGAGTAAACGTAGTCCCCACCTTGAAGTTAAACTGGAGATAAGGCATGGTTTAGGTAATGCGATGGGGCGGTGGCTGACAATCGCCTGAAGCGAACGTCTGAGGTCAGTCAGCTGTATGCCTCTATAGTTTTTGATCCAGGTAGAACGAGAAGAAGGTGGTTTTCACGGTATGAAGAATAACTGAACAAGGCTAAATGGGGTACGCCCAGACGAAAACAAGTCCTGAGGCGTACAAGAACTGAGGCATACCCCATTTACCCTTGTTCAGTTCTTCTTCATATCTATAGTTTTTGGAAATGCATCGAATGCTTCGAATAAGATGAATGAATTGGTCTCAAAGACCATGAATTTAACTTGCGTATTCGCGTTTTTTTATCATTCCACTTCATGAAACGCTTGAATAACGCAGTGGTGGGTAGCTCGCCTATGTGTTGGCTGCTCTCAGTAATGCACTGGGGAGGATTACCGCGGAAAGCAGAGCGCATGCCCACCACGTCGGGACAAGTCAAATTGGGGTCAGTGCCATTAGGAGGGCTCCCTGCACTCCGATAACACAAACCGTAACATGGTACATGGTATGCTAGAGGCGCCTATTGCCTTGCTAGCATAGTTGTGTAGGCTCATAGTAGGGGTGCTCGGCTCCGCCAAGCTCGATCGTTGCATTTTGTCACGTAAACAAAGGCAATTCTGTAACGAAATGTCTTGAAGAAAATAAAGTAAGAAGGAAGAAAAGAAACACAAAAAGCAGGACGAATGGAAGAAACAATAAACACAAAAATAAATAAGGTCACGTGACATTGAAATCATGCTTTCGAGGTCTTTGAGGCTGCTAAATCGCCCATTTTGTTGCTACTTATGTTGTTCGTATGGTACTGGACATCACTTAGTAGGTTATGACTGCATGCTGCATAATGTGTGCTGGAAAAGAGAGAGAGACACATGAAGGCATTTAGAATTCACGAAATATAAACTTATTAGTGTCCAATACACCTGAGTGTCTCCTCAGAAATAAGGCAAATATTTGTTTACTTCTTTTACTATATGCCACAATGCTGGTGAGAGCTGTTACGAGCATGGGAGCTGGATATTAGCATTCAGGATTCAAAAATACCCTTTTGTACTGGTACTGAATGCAATGCTACACTGCATAAAGAGCTCAACGGCCTGTTATAAGTGGATTAAATTAGAGCTTGAGAAAATAATGAGGACAATTTCTAATCTCTTGGCTTTGAAGAATCTCTTCATAACATTATAACGGTCGCTTGAAAGGCATGACGCTTGACGTCATCATCACATCTAAATTAGTATCATTCCTATTCACATGATTGGTATGATGCTAACTGCGCTTTTTCCGCGCAAAGCAATATCTTTACATCCGCAGCAGTCTTAATGAAGTTTCTGTCATGTTCCGGCGTCCCTATTACCGCTAGGGATTTATATTTACTTGGAATCTACATGTGACGTTTTGACCATCAAGACAAACACTGCTTTTCTTGACCTTCCAACATTAACTACTACTGTCGCCTTCAGTATAACGGGACCCTTGGCACTATTGCATTATTACCGTCACAAAAAAACAAAAAGGCAGCCTTAGATCTGAGGCGGGATCTTGAACGCATCGAACCAACGACAGTAACACTGTTCACCAAGTACAGACGCAAAAATTCGAAAAAGCGTAAAAATACATTCATAATGAACAAGCTCCCAGCCTTCGAAACAGCAAAACTAAAAGAAAACACAGCGATCTCAGCCGGTTCCACCTCCGAAGCAGATATGACCGCTGTCAACCTGGAGATTTTATAAGTGTGTGACACCCGCTCAGTAGAGCGCCCTCCGAGGAGTTACTCTGTCGCTACTTTCGCCCAACAGAGGTCTGGTATATTACGGTCGTGAAGTACAAAAATCCCCCCCCCCCCACGGTCAATGATAGTTATCGTGGTGGAATTTCACTGTCCAGACCTCGCAAGCATAGAAAAATATCATGAAAGGCAGGGATCAATTATGTACCCAACATCACTATCGTGCATGGGCGCCTTTCGTTGCCTACTCTGCTCAACCTCAACTCTGGGCCTTGTGTGTGATACCAATGTCAAGGCGGTGCTTTAAAATAGGGGGCGTTGTCTCGTGGCTCTCAGCACTAGTTTACCCATATGACGAGGTGCAGAAAGCTTTTCAGACATCTTCGCAGGGCAAAGCGTCTGCTGGCTTGTGCATTCGCCCGATGTATGCAACAGCCGTTATGTACTTGGGGCATTTTCGTCTGACTTTTGCTTTAGAAAGTGTTTCATTGAATCACACATTTCTTACTTTTGTGTCTGGATCTCCTTGCTCTTGTAACTGATTGTAAACTGCGACACGCTATCTGCACGCATATTCATTGTTATAGAAATCTATATGGCATCATGGTTGTTTGTGACTGCGTTCTGCTTTTGCTTTCTATCGGTTTATGCTTTTCAAAATTCCGTTTTGTGCTATAATCACTGATGTAGTTCGCACGCAAATTACACGTGCGCCGCTTCTGTAATCTTACTAGCGTTTTTTAACATTTGTATTATCTATTGGTGTATTTGCATTATCTACTAGACTGTATTGTTATTTCTATGCGGTGGGTAAAGTATTGGCAGATTAAAAAAATTCAACCAAAACATGTCTCCACTCATATTTTCGCATCTGCGCCGTTATAACTTATGCAAACAATTTTTAAAGCATTTTCTTGAGACCATCTGGGATCATTTTTTTTTAAACTGTTCCCTATAACGTAGTGAAATCAAAAACCCATTACGCCTGTTCTCCGCTTTTCACCTATCTCTGGGCCTGATTTACGAGTAAAGTGTCCTTCCGAGTAATAGCCTGTCGTTGGCCCTTTCGTAAACGCACACCCCTAACTGAACGATGTCCGCAGTTCTAGGATGTCAATGCGGCTTCGATATCTCGGTCATCAGTCATCGAACAATCCCTCGAAAAGTTGCCAACTTCAATTTTTTAACTGTTGTGTCCTTGAACGTGTCGTGTCCTTGGATGCATTTCTTTTCGGCCAGTAAAACGACCCGTTAGCAATCCATCAAAACCGCTACATCTAACTTGGACATTTGCTAAAGTGGGTTGTTTTCTATGTTTAGTAGCAGCATGTTATTTCTATATCTATTGATTGTGTCGCCTTGATTCATGGACATAATGTGAACTCGTGCCTGTTCAGCTCTGCAATTGATGTCGTAACTTCATAGTATATAATCTGGGCTGACAGTGCGCTATATATTAAGTGTACAACACACGAGTGTTGGACTCCAGGATCAGTTCAGTTCAGTTCAGTTCAGTCGTTCAGTCGTGTCCGACTCTTCGTGACCCTATGGACCATGTCACGCCACGCTTTCCGGTCTCTCACTAACTTCCTAACATCACATAACTTCATCTGCAGTGCCTCGAGGATGCCATCTAACCATCGCGTTCGCTGACTCCAGGATAAGGTGCAAAATTATAGCAGAAATGTTCCCCTTTTGTTAACATTACAGAAAATACCAAAAAGCATGAGCATCGCGCACTAGTCACCATTGGCAGAAAGTGGGGGAGAAAGTTAACAAGTGGGATAATTGTGAGGGGGCATTTGGAAAGCGATAATAAGATGTGCTAGTCCAACAGGTTATGCTAATATATTCGAGGCAGAAAATTTAACTGAATTCACACGTGATGACAATTTTTCAGGTGAATGTTGAACGTTTGTTGCCATTAGGATTAAACATAGCTTATTCGCCCGTCGTGCTCATCGACTACGCAATGTATTAAGTATGCACAACTAAAATGCAGTTAATTATTACAACAAAATTGATTGACCATGGAGTGTGCCGGAAGTACACCGCAAAGCTAAACCTCCTCACTACTAACAATACCATCCTCGTAATCCAGTCGCGATGTTCGCCTTCAACTAGAAGGCAGTTACCAGACCACGGTACCCACATATGTATTCACCTCCCAATATACCAGCATGTTATATGTTATGCATAAAAACTAATCACTTCCCTCTTCAAAAGAGTGCTAAAACCTGTGTTTAAAGTTGACGCTATCATCATGTTGAAAGCCAGCGATTCTTTGTATGTGTGTAATATTTTAGTTAGCGAATGGTAGCGCGCACGGGCATATTAAAAGCACCATACCGCAAATAACACCTGAGAACGAACAAAGATACGGTATAAGAACTTACTACATACTTGCACACTATGACGCTCTCGTGTAAGGAAATTTTATAGTCATTGATTCTACGGAGTCTGCATCAAAACGTTTTACATCGTGTTCAACGACCATTTCTTGTAATTATGGCTACGCCATAACTACAAGAGGGCGCTGTTTTTTGGTGAATCTCTAAAACGGCCCTCCTTTTATATTTCGTACCACCGGCGATCGCATCTCTCCAGCGCAAGTATAAAATCTTACACTTTTATTCTTCTCTTTATTAATATTCGTAGGATAAAGCTGCTTCAAAAGCAGTGTTTCACATTAAAATGATGTAGTATATTGAAAAACATTTATTTATATACAATCTCCTTCACTGCATGTACTGCTCTCAATTTTTAAAAGAGCTTCCTCTTTAAGTGCATCCAAATAAGTTGCAATTGATGTTTTTCAATAAAATAAAACCGTTTCCATTCTTGATGTGTCTCTTTACTTCTATTATGCACATTGTATATTCCTGCTGCAGGTAATGTCTTTACGTAGGAGCGACTGTCGTAGAATTGTTGATTTAAGAAATCAAGACTGGAGAGCATTGAATTCAACCTTCTCTCCTAGCAACTCGCTGATGTTTTCGCCTTTACCAACTATCAAGCTATCTATCTTCTTTTTATTCTTCTTCTACTGTGCCACGGTGCATCGTAACGCGGTGCCACACCGATGGCTTGAAAACTTAACGCAGTGTAGCCTTCTCTACAATAATTTCCTTTCATGAAATTGTCTGGTCATGTACAATTCTGTAGGCTAACTTTCAACGTATGGATACGTTTTAAATCAAGCATAATTCTCTTTAAACTTTTTAACATTTCAGAACTTTCCTGCTGGGTAGATGCAAACATTTATAAAAGGTTCAACCATCAGATCATTATCAAGAATTTGGGACATTGCCTTCTATGTCGCTTGGCTACCGAAAATATCACAACGCTTGATGTCCATAATGGCGCCCTTAGAGTATTCACAATGCTAAGCAAACTTCACTATTGTTGAAATCCCGTCAAATGTTTCTCAATGAGCCGCATTGGTTTCGGTCCCTCGAAACAAGCGTAACAATTACGTAACCGCGAAGACTGGATTAGTTCATACGCATGATTCGATGGGCCGTTTTAAAAAAATATCGGAACTTTAGAGACTTAAGCTCGTTTTTCCAGCAAGCACAGAATAAAGGACAGAAACAGCAGCCGCTGCCTCTTTATGGCTGCTGAGAAAAACAATCGGAGTCGTACATTACCAGAAGTTGTATTTTGAACGCCTTTGTATTTCGGCCGCTTCTAAAGCTTCCAACTTTTAAAGTACGGAGAGCGTGAGAACCATAGCTTTTCTGGACACCGAAGTGTCATAGTCTCGTTTGGTACAGGAGATAACTAGAAAACACAAATGAATTAGAATATCTGCGCTATGGGCAGTTATAGGAACCTTGCTGTCTGTTTAAGAGCTAAGGGCAGCTCAACTTCGAGACGCTCTTTGGCACAGTTTACAATTCTTTGTAATGGTACTCCGGAGAGACGAGCGCGAAAACCTTTCATTTGGTTGACATTTGAGAGCCACCCTTTATATTAAATATATTCACAACTTGTAAAGCTATATTTGAGATAGTAAAGCAAAAGTAAATCCTTTTTGGCATCATTTGAAACTTGTTTCTTTTCCATGCGGAGCCGAATTTAATTGGGCATATCGTAACTCTAGAACTTGGGGAGTTATGCGAAACCTGCAAATTGGCTTTATTATTCGTTCCTGATATCACAGTAAGGTCAATTTCCTGAGAGGGGGGGAGGGGGGTCAGTTCAGTTCAGTCGTTCAGTCGTACTGCTACGCCCGAAGACAAAACAACGTGCGAAAGAACGTGAGGGAGAGGGCATGCCCACAATTTCTGCTGATGGAATGAGAATTGTCTTCTGGACTCCTCTGATTAATCCGAAGCAGAGTTGTACACAATTGATTTATTGTAATTATTCATATTGTATGGTATTTTGCTATATTAATGATTGCTTGCTTCTAACAATGACTTTTCGGTAATCCAAATATTTTCTTTCCTAATTTATTCCGTTCCGTTCCGTTCAGTCGTTCAGTCATGTCCGACTCTTCGTGACCCTATGGACCATGTCACGCCACGCTTTCCGGTCTCTCACTATCTTCCTAACAATACATAACTTCATCTGCAGCGCCTCGAGGATGCCATCTAACCATCGCGTTCGCTGCCTACCCCTTCTCCGGCGACCCTCAAACTTTCCCAACATCAAATCTTTCTCCAGCGACTCCTCTCTTCTCATCAGATGACCAAAGTAGCTGAGCTTTAACTTTAGAATTTCACCCTCCAATGAGCGGTCAGGCTTTATGGTCGACAATATCGACTGATTTGATCTTCTGGCAGTCCAAGGAACTCTGACAATTCAAACGCGTCAATTCTTCGGCGGTCAGCCTTCTTCACAGTCCAACTATGGCATCCATAGATCCCAACTGGAAAGACCATAGCACAAGTTGTACGGATCTTGGTTGGCAGACTAATGTCTCTGCTCTTTACTAGGCGGTCAAGGCTAAGCATGGCTCTCTTTCCCGGAAGCAGGCGTCTCCTAATCTCATGGCTGCAGTCTCCTTCCGGGGTAATCTTGGAGCCGAAGAAGAGAAAATCTTTCACAGCTTCCACTTCTTGTCCCTTGATGCTCCAGAACTTGATAGGGCAAGACGCCATAATATTTGTCTTTTTAATGTTCAGTTTAAGCACAATCTTCTCACTCTCTTCTTGTACGCGCATCAGAAGTCTCTTGAGTACCACTTCAATTTCTGCCATTAAAGTGGTATCATCCGCATATCTAAGGTTGCTACGATTTCCAGCAATCTTCACTCCAACTGAAGACTCGTCCAGACCGGCCTCCCTCATGATGCACTCAGCATATAGGTTAAATAGGCAGGGCGACAGTATGCAGCCTTGTCTCACTCCTTTCTCAATCGGAAACCAATCAGTAAGACTATGCCCAATTATGACTCTGGCCTCTTGCCCTTCATGCAGGTTCCTGAGGAGACAGATGAGGTGAATTGGAACTCCCATCTCTTGGAGAGCTTGCCACAATCTGCTGTGATCTAAGCAGTCAAACGCTTTCGCATAATCAATAAAGCAGAAGTAGATGGGTTTCTGGAAATCTCTTGCATTTTCCATGATCCAGCGAAGGTTGGCAATCTGGTCTCTAGTTCCTCTCTCTGGGGGGCTGACAAATGTTTTATACTTTGATAATCTGGACAATACACTGTACTGAACTCATTTATTTGGCCTTCACTGGTGTCACAAAAGAAAAGTTCACACTTTTTTAGTTTATCTCAGTCTTGGTGGTTCATGTAGTATCAACGCAGGATTGCATTCCTGTTCTTTAAACGTCGACATGGCCGCGCCACATGGCGTCTGAAAAACAGTAGGTTGGCGCAGGTGCGAGAAGCAAGAGTACTTGTGTCGGTACGTATGTTCATAGAGTTGTTTCGTTCACCTTCACGTTCAGGAGCATTCCATGTAAGCTGCGAAAAGCTCATGGCGATGAGGCTAGCAGCCTTTCAATCTTTTATCAGTGGCGTATAGGTATTATTCTGAACTGCGGGAACTCCTACTCTGCCCTGTTCCCTATTCATCTTGGACTCTTTTTTAGCACACTAAAAGCCTAGACAAAAATGCGTGCCATATAAAACCCGGCCGAATATTCAAATGACCGACATTTATTCTGAAGATTTACTCATCATGAGTTGCAGAAAGCTATGGAATGACTGCCGACCAGCCTCTTTCATAAAACAATCGAACCATTCTTGTCCTTTAGAGTATTTTTTTCAACGAACCACTGTAAAAGAGCAGAACTATGTATCTGTTTTAGAAGTGCATCATTGGGAATTCACTTCACTCCAGAAGTCTGTAAACCAAGTCATTGGGCTCTGTGCCAGAATGTGCGGAAATTTCATAATAATGCAAAACGCTCTCTAAGTACTGTGTGATCGCAGTTTGAATGCAGCCAATCTACATTCTTCTTATATCATAAATCTTTAACAAACAAGCTTTGGTCCACCTCAACGCTTCCTAAGATAAAAGGCTGCTAAAGATACTGATGAACAGACCCATCGATATTAGTCAATCTTAACAATTTCACGCCTTTTCGATACCTTTATTTAAAATACCAGGAAATCTGTCTTCCCTCTTAAACCGCTTTACATTCTTTTTTTATATTCACACTTCACTGTGGCAATACTACTTGGAATGGTCTTCCTGTAATTACGCGAGTATCGTAATGACTTAAACACCGTCGGTCCGTCGTCTGAAAATTCTGCTTTCATTTGTCATTTTGTGAAGTTTGTATGTGCCGCGAATTTTACAATTGTTCACATTTATGTGTTTGGGATTTATATCTTTTCACCATTTGTGATCCAATCATGCGCCTCCTTGTATGAGCCGGTAACCTGTGTATGTTCTCGCCATCAGGTTATGTCGAAAGTGTCTTTTACTGTCTTTTTTATTTCAAGCTTATACCCTGGGATTTAGGATTCGAGTTCAACATGACTTCTATTATGTTGATCCTGGATGAACCAATGTACTAGCGGTTAGAGAGTCTTGTCAGCCTAGCCAGCTATTTCTGCCGTCAGCATTTTATATTTCTCGCAGTACCCTTCTTGCTTTATATTGTTACAGAGAAACGCGTGACCGAAGTGGTGTGTTGAAAGATGACGACGATCGCGGAACGCGTGGACGACAAAGTGTTCGAAAAGACGATTACGCTTACAGTGTGAATGCTGTCCGGCTCCTGAAGTCGTTGCGCAGAGTTCCGCCCATCGCAGCGTCAGTTACATCAAATACATCCCTGTAACATCTTGGTGGAGGTGCTGGGTCTTTTATCATTCGTCACCCTCTGATCCTGATCCGGCGCTTCGGCGCCTTGCGACTTCTTTTGCCGCCAGCTGAAGGTTAGGAAGCATCTCATGTTTCCTAACTTGCCGGACCCAGCAAGACCTTGCCGTTCCTCCGCCCATCCCCACGCCCCGACCACAAGACACGACGAAAGAGACGACCCGAGATGGGGGGCAGCACATGACCGCAAGACACAAGAAGAGACCTGAACGATCAAATGTGACACCACTAACCCCACCCCAGGCCCCAAAACCCCACGACCCCAAGCCATCGCTACACTTGAAGACATCCTCCCCTACCTATGTCATGCGGTGCGTGCCTTGGCCTCCACCATCGAATCGTGACAACATGTGACCCGAGAGTGTCCTGGGCCCAGATTCATCGGTAAGCTAGGCACAGGACACTTCTCCTTCAAGCATCCAGACAAGCCCATCATCATGTCATGGAATCAATAACGTCGGTAAACTTCCTCGTCCACGATCGCGACGATCGCTCGGTGGCCCCGGGTCATGTTACGGACGATATCAAGGAAGAAGAAGCGTGCAGTGACGCGGGAAAGGGCGCTCGTGCTAGGCTCGCTAACATTTTCATTAAACGTCATCTCACTGTCATCGAACATCTTTTCTCTGTCCTCTGTTCTCCTGTTTTCAGCGCTTGCCGCCACATAACAATATGTCGACTTGTATATAAGAATAGTAGAACTAAAATAAGACATACCAAATCAGTACTTTAGACAGAAACAAAATATCTGAGCCGAAATACTGCGATGGCTTTTCTACCAAAAGAGCTGTATACAGTCTCGATTTTCCTTCTATTTCTCCGTCTCTTTCAGAAGCGCAGCAGGTCACTGTACAGGGGCCGCAAGCTTTTGGTCATCAAGTCTGGCTTCGTCGCAAACAACCATTCTAGTGAAGGCCAGTTCCCAACATCCCATACCGAAGATCATTTTAAAGCGGTATTGATGTTCTCCAGAAGAAAGCACTTTTACAGCTTTAGCTCTTGCTGCGAATATCTGCGCAATCGGAAAGATTCCTCGCGCGAAACTTTATAGTGCGAGTGCCATCAGGACAAAAACTTCTTTCAGGAGGAAAGATCTTAGTACTCTGATATACCGGGCGTACTATCGGCCGGAATATAAAATGGACCCCCGCTCAGGATAGCGGAGCGGCTGCGGGCACGCACAGATGCGCTGTTATCTCGCGCTGCTCGCTGGCAGCCAGAGTGCCCCGAGTGACGACAAACTTTGCCCTCGCCCTCGCGCGGGGGCTTGTTGCGCTTGATAAAAATGTAGTGTTGCGTTCAGCTGCTCTGCTGTTGACGGTCTCGACGTAGGGGAGCGCACATCGCCTATTCACCGAGCACATCGGGCTGTGGCAGATCAGCTGGACAGCCGCAGTGCATCAAACCGCGGCTGTGTGAAGAAACGAGTTGGAGTTTTTTTTCTGGATTTCCTTATATTACCCTCATGTTAGATGGTACCTCTAATCTCCTGCATCCATCATAGCCGGTGTTTAAGCACCGCAGTCCAAGACGGAGCATCGGCAGCCATCGTGACGGGCGCTTTTTCACGCCAGTAAGATAACAGAGACGGCGAATTTCTCTACGGGCGCTGCTTCTCTTTCGAAGCTGTTGTACTGGCACCGTCTTCGCAATACGCTTGATATTCTGTTCAGCAAAACATCTGCAATTTTTTTAATGGGGTCTACGATACGAATTTCTTTACAATAGTTCAGTCGCGAAGAGAATTTTAGAAAGAAGAATCACAAAAATTATTGTCATTGATAAAATTTATTTGCGAAAGCAGATTAAAATTTTCATTGGCATTCTTCAGAGTTACCTTAGTGAGACGAAAGGTTACCGTCTGCCGCGATGACTTGAATGAGTCGTCTGGGCATAGAGTTATACAGTGCCGCCACTAGGTCTGGACGTCGGCACAGGGCTTCCCATTCTTCTTTGACGGCATGCCAGAGCTAGTCAGCTGTGCCACCACAAAGGTGCCGTGAGGAAAGGTCCTTCTTCATGACTGCTCAGATGTTTTCGATGGTGTTGAAGTCAGCCCCGTTAGGCGGCCACGGGAGCTGACGCACGGCGCAGCGCTCAAGAAGCTCGCCATACAGCACACGCCTAGTGCACGGGGCTGCGGTCGTGCTGAAAGACGTACCAGCAAGCCGGGAACTGTCCGTCTAGGACATAGAGAATCACGAGACGGGTAACGATATCGCAGTACCTCGGCTCGCTGAAAGAGCCCTCGGTCCGCGCGAGTGGGTCGAGGCCTTCCCTACTGGTGGCGCCCCAGACGCTGACTGAACACCGGCCACTGCTGAGCACGTTGTGGGTGTAGTCAGGAAGATACCTGTGCATAGGACAGCAGAGATGTTCCAACAAATATTAGCATATGTGGGCTCCCAAACTTAAATCAAGTAGCGCTAACATAAACATTCCAACACTCGGCTGAAGCGTCTGTTCGGCAGGAGGTAGTAACCTGCTTCGTATTCGACACTGAATATACGTCGAAAGGGAAAAACGAGGCTGCGCTATATTCTCAATACTGCGATGTGTTGCAAAGCATACTTCATTAGCTGCAAAAATGGCAGGTCATACCTGCTGTTGACCGGGCGCCACACACGTTGCTGCTGGTCCCAGCGCGTGCAGAATGTTTACTCATCCGAGAAAATCACTTCCCGGCACTCCTCTGGAGACCACTGCTGGAAGGCTCTGGCGAAGCCGAGTCTCTCCTCTCTCTGGTTTCTTGTGAGGTGCGGCTTTTGAGCTGCAACGCAGTTCAATATACCTGCTTCTCGCCACCTGGATCTAATGGTGTCGCAGGAGCAGCTCATCCCATGTTCGTCAGGAACCTCACTGGCATTCAAGAAGGGTTCTACAACTACTGTCGAAACGATTAACTCATCTTCTTCAAGCGTAGTACTCCTTGGATGTTCACTGCGTTCAGCATCGTAAATTCTGCCGTGTTCGTCCCTGTACACTGTACGAATACGGCTCACCGCTGTTCTTGTCCTTCCGGTCGGAGACAGATTTCACGCTGAGGGACGCCTTCTATATCCGGTCGCACGATCCGCCTTCTTTCCTCGATTGGAATCCTTGGTGGCATTCTTGCGAAGTATTGAAGCCGATGCAACTGTTCTGGGTTTTATAGGTTCAGTGGTTCCTCACTGACCAATGACCAGACAGAATGTTATCAGGATAGCAGCACGCAATGCAAAGGTTCTGGCCTATAACGTTCATAAAAGTAAAATACGAACATTCAATCCAGGTTAACCGGGAAGCCACAGAACGTATAAAAACAGCAATGGTCGCATTGGGTTTGGTACTTCGCAAGAATGCTACCTAGGGGTCAAATCGAGCAGAGAACAGCTCTTCATACAACATGTTCCGCAGCGTGAAGTCAGTCGCAGCGTTTCAAGGGCTAGAGCAGAGGTGAGCCGTATTATTGGAGTAAATAGGGGCAAAGATAGCGAAATTTTCGATGCTGAGTGCAATGGGCGCACAATGAGCACAATACTCGATGAGGATAAACAATTGCTGCTTCTTGCTTGAAGACCCCTTCTTGAACGCCAGGGAGGTTCGCGACGCACCTGGTGTCAGTTTCTCCTGCGAAACCATCAAGTGCTGGTAGCAAGAGATGAGTGTAATGAACTGAGTGGTTTCTCGAAAGCCGCACTTCCCAACAAAGGAGAGGGAAGAGTGACTCGACTTCTTCGAAGCTTTCGAGCAGTGGTGTACAGAAGAGTAGCGGGAGGCGATTTTCACGGCGGCGTCCACGTTGTGCACACTCTTGTGTGGCAATAGTTGAACCGCAGGTATGATCTGTCATTCTTAGAGCGAACGAAAAACGCGGCTAAGGTTGGACTAACATATCAGTGCCAAAAGGGAACCATGGTTTGCAACACATTGCAGTCTTGAGCCTCGCTTCTCCCGTTTCTGCTTGATTCGACATCGATACAACATCGAAAACGAAGCGGATTATTTTCTTGTGCCGCCCAGAAGTTTGAACAAAATGTTGCATTTCTTGTGTTTTAGCAATAAGGCTTATTGTTCTGAAGCGAAACGGGTTTTAGTTCGGCACCTGACATAAGATAATGTTAGCTGACAGATGATTCATCTCTTATGATCAGGTATCTCCCTAGGTACTCATACAGCCTGCACAGCAGTGGCCAGTGCTCAGTCAGTGTTTGGAGTACCATCAGTAACGACGCCGTCGGCACACTCGTGCGGACTGAGGGTTTTAACACCAGCCCGAGGTGCTGCAAATCCTCAGCGGGCACCTAGATTCCTTACGTCATAGACGAGCCGTCCCCGGAGGGCTGCTACATGCGCCAGAACAACAGCAGCACCTTGCATAAAGCGCGCGGAATAAGCGCCCTTCTGGGGCACTACGCCGTGCGTCGACTGGCGTGGCCCTCTAACGGGGCGCCATATGCCGAGCGTCGTCCTGGGGCGGGTAGCCGGCTGTAGGGGGGGGGGGGGGTGGAAGAGCCAGCGGAATCTGTGTAGGAGGGCAGAGTTGCGTGGCCGATGATGAGTCACCAAAATATGGCGGATCTAAGACGAGGAATAATCAGTTACGACAGCGTTCGGATTTGAACTGTATTTCTATTGCACTGCTCACGCTGACTCACCCAGCGTCAACCTATTCTACTTTTTCCAGCACCGTGCCGTTGCTTGCGATAACAACACTGTTCGAGGGGCGCTACATGTCCAACCGTTGTTGCTCAGAATGACAGCTTTGTGGAAGTTTCACACTTAAGTAGAGAAAATAAAAGCGCGGAATTGGATTATGTGGGGAAGAATGCCGGTTGCCAATATCATCATGCCTTTTTTATGTATCCGCAAGCAATGCGGGCATTTTGTTCGTTCCTCAGCTTGAGGCATGTATCAGCTTTAATTTCGCAGGCAGAATGCAATCGGTAATCTTACGTGTTGCAAAATTAAGCCACATAGACGTGGTCTATGAAGTGCCCTTAAGATTGGTGAAAATCTGGTACAGATTAGCGGCCCACTTTCTTGAAGCAGCGCTTAATGTACTAGTAGGAAAGGTGCGCTTCGGAAAACTGGAGCAGAAATGTGCTCACACAATGAGAAAAACATAATATGGGCACGTGCATATCATTCCTTAGAGCGTACCATACCAAATGACGCCATGCTCTTCATCAAATAAATATTTCGTGGTTCTTCATAGCCTGCAATGAAAGTATGTTACTGCCGCTATTTTCAGGCACTCTAAAGTTCCAGCACGGCCATATGATGAAGGACGGTGCTCTATGAACACACCATGCAACAGAGAATATTTAGCACATGCATACTATGTGTGGAAGAACATACAAATAATTACAGCAAATGTAGAGAAAAACCAAACTGGCCCATAGAGGTTATGGCACAAGAAAATAAAATTTTGCTTATATTTTATTCAATCGCTTTGACATGAGCAACTTCAATGAATATCTAATGATGGGGGATCAAATTTTGGCCGCGGCGTCCGCTTTTGATTTAGGCTAAATTAAGGCACCCGTGCCATGTGAGAGCAGGTTAAACATTCCAAGGTTGTTGAAATATGCGCTGACCTGCATTACACCGTCTTCAAAAGCCTGAGTGGCTCTGGGTCACCAGACGCAATAAACGAAACGATTCCAATAAATGAAGTCATTGATGTTTTAGCGGGAAAAACGGCTACAAACTTTTCGGACCCAACAAGAAAAAAATCATTATAAATCTGTCATTTTACCCTAGGCAATATTCAATGTCGCGTTTGTTTAATACAACCGTTTCTAACATTACAATATTCACAGATGTTGAAATTGGTAGATAGTAAAAATAAAAACTATAAGGGAATAGTTCGGAACTCTACGGCTAGCAGCACTTGTTGGAAAGAATGCAGGAAATTTTATAGCCACACTTTTTTCTTTCCTATAGGCGCGTTTGGGATTCTTTCTTAACGTCTCGCTCTACCTTGAATGTGAAAGAAAAAGACCACGATAAGGAGAGAGTACAGAGCGCTCTACACGTTCTTCTTCATTTCGGTTACACTCGCATCTACTGCAACTATCCCTCTGTCATCATAGTCAAGACTTTTATTACGGAATTAAATATAGTCGTGCTTGGCTCTTCGAAACTAAAGAATCAAGAGGCAAATGGGTGGTCTTACATTACAGGTACTATAAGTTTTCGTAATGGGTGTGCTTCCAAGCTGGTAAATCCCAAATACTAGTTCAAAAATGGCTGAAATTTTAAGAACAGCCATTATTCAGAAAATATGAGTAGCTTTGGGGTTATGGCTGCCTCTTCAGTGCTTAAAAAATTTCCATTGTTTCTTTGCTGCATATATGTAACATTATCAGCATTAACAGTAGAAAAATCTAGAGATTGGTTCGCAGGGAGGAATGTTAATTCAACGTATCATGCAATGCTGTTTGTCGTTGCATATTCTGGCCTTAAGCTGAAGACGGGAGTTGGAATCGTGCTGCGAGAGAGATCGTAGAATCCAAAGGGTAATTTTCGGATGTAAGCAGTGTAGAGGAGATTGGTGGGCCGAAAATAGTATCGTTAAGCTGAAATATACACAACCCTAGGAGAAGATTTGTTTGCAAATTGTGAATATGGTGACAGCTTGTTTTCGTTTTTGAAGAGTGCGAAACATTCAATTGTCAAATCTTAACTGTCATATATTGGGATGACCCTGGTTTTACGCAGCCGCTTCGGACTCATGTATGAATTTTTCCGCACAAGTTGTGGTGATAAAGGTGTTGTCGTAGGAGGTTTCTGTGTGTAGATAAATTGATTTTAGAGGTATAGCGCTCAGAAAGAGGAACGTAATAATTAAATATTTCATAGGCAGTCCTTATTACGATTGCCATATTCATATATGCAATGAAAATTGCTAAATTTTATGACGAGCGCATTGCCGAGCGAGTATTTTCACGGCGTAGACGGCTGCTTCTGACCTGACATCGTTTCCACTGTTTTTTGAAATATATATTTCGCTTTTGTTTTAAATATACAGACTGATAAACGTGTACTAAAAGGGGCCTCCGGCTATTGTTTCATTTTTGGGCTGTCTATAAAATAGCTTCTAGAGTAAAGGCAACAAGTTGGCTAAATAATGCACACCTGGCAAGACTAACAAATCGCTTTGCACTCCGCAAGCGTCTAAGATGCAGTTTTGACCTGTGCCGTACTTCAGATAATTAAAATCTTGTTGTCTCTTACAGTTTGCATGAGGACTTGGTTGATATAGCCACTCCCCCAGAACACTTTATCTTTTTTATCTGCCGAGAACTGTCTAGGTTTATTTACTATCATATATTTGGTACCCCAACTTCTTTCTAATCAAAACAAATGGTTGCTTTCCTACTCTGCTGGTAATTAAGCAAGCTCTCATGCAGCAGCCCACTTTTTCTGTCAATATTTGTTCGTGACATCAGCGCGCGGCCCTTTTGGTCCCTAGAATTAGGCTTCCACGGTGACATATTGTCTCGCCCTCTGTCCAGCTGACCAAATCTTATAGGCGTCTTGCGCTTAATCGATGAGCTTCACGTTGGCCCACAGCCTTCACGGAACCTGCGCGGAATGCTGTCGCCGGGAGCCGCATTTGACTCTGTGCTGTGAGCTTCTCCGCATCTATCGGCCCGTGGCTAGAAATCCTTGACCGACTTTTCTACGCCCCTTGTGACCTCGTGCTCCGTGCCCTCCTAATGTCTCTCGGGATACTAGCATCCCACTCCATTTCAGCTTACTTCCTCTCTAAGTTCCGATTTCTGTTCCCTAGCGTCAACACCACAGCCCTCTATCTTCGCTCCCACCCTGCGTACTATCTCTAAGCGTCTAGGATTTGTCCTTTACGCGGCAGTCACGGTATCATCTGGAAAATGTAGCTTCCTTTATCCGCTCTAGTCGTATGGGAAAGCGTAAAAGTCGCAGGAAAAGTACGGGCTTCTATTTCGCTTTTTACTGTTTTGGTCATGAGGCTTGTAAGAGCACCTAGGTCCTCGGAAATTCTAAATTATAACAGGAAGGTAAAAGCCGTCATTTTGCTCGCAGTATTATAAGGAGCAAAATACCAAATGACGTGGTAACTACAACGACGCACCTGTGAACCTCTAGTCGCTCTTAGGTCAGGTGCGCCGTGGAGCTGCTTTTGGCTGAGAATGATCGCAGGTTATTTGCTGGCCTTGTTCTCAACGAATGCTTTTTCAGAAACTCTGATCCTTGTTTCCTGCAACCTGGAAGACGTTTTCTCTCTCTTTTCTCTCTATTGGTACTCACAGGGTTCCTTAAAGGCACTTCACCCCTTTTGTTAGTGTTTGTTTAGTTTTTATAGGGAGCGTTATTTTCATATTTCTAATATTACTGACATTTGCTTTCACTGTATATTTTTTTCATGCTCTTATGCCTTTCGATTTCTATTGTGGTTCATTTTCTTCGCTTCAAAAAAAAAGGGTGAATACATTTTTAGCACGCTTTGCAGTTTGGAGTATGCAAATACAGATGTTTTTGTGGTTAGCACATTTCGCTAAGCTTTGCGTCTGAATGCTTTGCCCTCTACACGAAAATAACAATACGATGTAGGCTTATATATTTTAATAGCAAGATGGTCAAGGCTAGCGTACTTAATATTGCTCTTAACGCCCCCTGTTTGGTTTTCTTTGTACATTTATGGGCAGCACTTTTGGTTTGAATTTCTAAACTAAGTGTACATTCCTGCACATCCCGCCGGTTTTCGTAATTTTGCTTGCTAAGTTTCTCGTGCAATTCTTACTTTGTTATTCATTTAGAGTGATTTTCACTTTTCAGATACAGTCGTCAATACATTTTTTTTGCAACCTAGCGACGTGCGTGTATACAGCACCATCAAGAGAATACTTTTTTGCTTGCATGGAGTCATAGATTGGTTTGTAGGCTTTAACGGCTCAAAGCGGCTCAGACTATGAGAGACACCGTCGTGAAGGACTCCGGATATTTCGACCACCTGGAGTTCTTTACCGTGTACTAACATTGCACTGCAACAGGTTGGTTGGTTGGTTCATAGGAAGGGAAAGGCGCAGTATCTGTCACACTTGCTCTGTGGACACCTGAACCGCGCCGTAAGGGAAGGGATGATGGTGGGAGGGAAAGTGGATAGAGAGAAAGGGGGGCCGTAGTGGAGGGCTACGGAGTAATTTCGACCACCTGGGGATCTTTAACGTGCGCTGACATCGCACAGCACACGGACGCCACTTCGTTTCGCCTCCATCGAAACGCAGCCGCCGAGGCCGGGATTCGATCCCGGGAACTCCGGCACAGTAGTCGGGCGTCTTACCACTGCACCACCCCGGCGGGGCTGCAGCAGGTGCCTTACTTTTCGCATCCATCGAAAAGCTGCTAGTAGTCAGAGTAGGATAAAGTTTAATGAATTACCACTACAAGATTGCTTCCCTAAAAAAATTAAAATTAACGCATAAATACCTGATTTTCTATGCAGATAACGTATATATATATATGACAGTGCTCACTTGTTAACGTTTAGGGGCACCTAAGCTTTTTCGTGGGTATGACGCGAAATACTAATCAATGAGTCCGCTTTTCTACTCTCACCGCGGATTCTTTTTCGGGTGCATGGACTTTGCTCCTTTAATATTGAATGGTGATATAAGATTCAGCCTGTCAGGTCGCCTTGCATTTACATTGCTCCTAGGTACCCAGACATAGTCATACGTCTCGGTTAAAGCAGGAGATTACATGTGAGGTGTTAGACTACACTACTGCATCATGTCTTTAAAAGTGAAACCTAAGTGCGCGTCATAATTCATTATTCCATGGCAAAAGGCGACGGTCAAAGGTCAAAATCGGTTATAAGCTTTAATGTGGATCCGGCTGGAAATACTATTGCCGAGAAAAGAGGAACATTTTAAAAAAGCCGAGATTACTAAAAAATATGAAAGCATTTGAACGTTAAAACAGCTACTTGATTGGACCAGTTATCTTGGTAAGGGAACCGCAAAAAATGTTTTTGGTACATTTCCTGAACTCAGTGTTTAACAGTCACTAATCTTAATATCCTGATTTCTGACAACATTGGAACTCTAGATAGAATTTATGGGAGCATTTATCGCCTCAGGGAAAGCAAATTTTGTTTCTTGTTGCGTGATCCAGAAGAGTACGTGCACAAATGGAAATAACCCTATAAATAACTAGCGCCGCTGGGGCCCAGCACCCTAGAGCCATACCTGATTATCGGCCCAGTATGACGCTGTAGTCTGAGCGTGCTGGGACGCGGCATACTACCACCCTCCGCACTGGTGGCACTGGTCGCCCGGTAAAAAAGGCCTCGGATAAAAAGGAAAAGCTAAACAGTAACGAGCCGCCTCGAGTGCATAAAAAAACGAAACAAAATGAAAACATTATTTACTTGAATGAAAAAAGCAGCGATGGCGGGATTCGAACTCAGTACCTCTTGTACCGTAGCTGTTTGCGCTAACCACTCACCGATCCCGGGAATTCCTTTTTGATTTCTTGCATGGAAAAACTTCCGTAAAAAAACAGCTGGAAGCATGTTTTTTCATGGCCGGATTTGTAATGTTCGGACATCATGTTGCAGCGGCCGCTCTAGCAGATACAACTTCATGACCACTGCAGCTTGATGACTGCTCTCACGACTTTCAAGTAATGGTCTGGGTGCCTATGCACACAATTTTATGCACCGGAATCATTTAAATTCGTGGAGTTTCACAGCGCTGGTAATTTTAACAGCGCCGGCTCGTCGTTATGCTTTGCTACAGTGGGCGTACATTTCGCCGAACACGGAGCTGTAGCACAAACCTTGAAGGAAAAAAGTGCGACGAAGCTTGATAACTAGCAAGCGCAGCAGCGAGAACAATATTTTACTGGTAGCTACATCCTATTTTTATGTAAACCCTTTGGGAAGCATTGCGATGACCGAGAACTTGGTTGGTTTAAACAAGAAGGACCGAAAACGTTTGAGAAACATGTAAATCATTGTGCTTTACAAGCGCTGTATGTTCTGTTTTTCTCTATGGCCTGTCGCTCGGTGAACGACTCTTTTCCTAGCTCTATTTATTTATTTCTGCTGTTTATACAGAGCCATGGTGCGGGCTATGCTCGTTAATGCGTATGCCGTATTTGGAGCCTGCAATTCATCCCGCAGTGAACATTTTGGCAGCAATCATTGTGTTATAGTGCCCTTAAAAACAGCTTGAAGTTTGCTATGCATGGTAGCTCACTTTATTTAATTCTCGTTTTAGACGTACGTTGATCATCAGTGTGTCATGAGATGAACAGAGCCGCGCTGAATGTCTCTCTCGACACGGCCTAACGAAACGTGGAAACGCGAAAAAAGAAGATGCCGCCTTTGTATTCTGTACAAATGCGCAGCGAATTCGAAGCAAAAAGCGCTTCCTTGAACAACATTTTCCTTATACGCCTTATTTCTCGCCTCCCTTATTTCTCGACTATTTCCAAAACGATAATGGGACCAGTGCGGCCCGCAAGTACAGCAATTCTCCAAGTGATTCGTGGGTGCCAGCGATCCACCAATTATGAAAAAGGTATTTGCAGCGTTTATCACCCATCGTACCAGTGTAGCCAGTCTCTTCCCGTCACTGCTCCAGTGATTCACGCAGGCCTCTAGCCTTGCAGCAAACCGAGTGCGAAACAGGTATGAATACCTGACTGGATTCGAACTGGAATATGCTGCGCGACACTGGTACTTGTAATAGGGAACATAGTGAATTTAAGAACTAATCTGAAACACATACTCTCACTTCAAGTGAAGCTGGAGGAAATCGTAAATGAGCACTGCTGCCGTATTTGTTTTTACAAGGAGAAAAACTATTTATTATATTTATTGCGCGTACATAGCCTCCAGGTCAAGCAGTCCAAAGAGCAGAAAACATTGTAAAACTGGAAAGGAGACGGAAGCGTCATTTGCAGCAAATTTGCTTACCAGTAACATCAAGGACCTGTTAAGGTAGGCCCATCTTGTCGGCAGAAACTACAAAATAAAGCGTTTAGCAAAATTATGTCTTTACAAAGAAACGCCGCTTTGTTCAGCACATTAGAACAAAGCAATAATTTTTATGAACATGAAACATCGAAAATGACGCAGAAACAATGCAAACTCATTTAGACAAAACGAGGCAATGAAATAGGGGCAATGCGCGCCGTGCCCGATCGGCAAAATTCCATGACTTCCACGGAGGCCGACATAGGCCTAAAGTGAGGTGCCGATAAATGCCACATAAGGGCTGTCCAGTTTCCTCCAGGATTGCCACATGTGCACGTCCCGTTAACGTCCGCTATGTGCACGTCCCGGCTACTTCATAGAGGCTCTCAGCAGCAAGTCTAAGGTAAGCTTCCTCGTATTATTTCAGTACTATTCGGATACAGATAATTTATGGGCAGCCCTAGTCCATGTTCTCCCAATTAAAGTTTACGGTCATATAAATACACCAACTTTGCATATTTCTACTCTTCTTAAGCAGTTACCACTCATTTCAAACTATCAATGCAGTTTATAATGAATCGTGGGTTTAGAAAAAGTTTTATTGGACACTGAATCGAGACTGAACTGCAAAATTTGAAAGACAACTAAAGAGTGAAAAGTGGCGAGTGCATATAAAATATCCCCATAGCGAGAAAATACATCACAACTGCTATTTGCAATGAAAAAGAATTGCTTCTCGTGATGATGATATACACAACTTGAACAACAATGCAAATATTTCGCCTTGCTTTGGAAATGAAATTGTCTGTTATGAAAGGTAATGCTATACGGACAGCTTCAGGCTGACTAGGGCGACCCTGTAAGGAGCAGCAGCACTGCTTACGCATGGCCCAATGATTTTAGCGCAATTTATATGGGTGCGAGAAAGCCAAATGAAGTTTTCTAATGAACTAAATATGCTGACAGTGTTTATGCAAATCATTTATAACTGTAGTAGAGGGCAACATCTAATACGAAAAAAATGCGTGCTCAATAGAAGGCAGACACTGCTATAATCGCAGGCCCGCTTAAACCGATGCAGGACCCACAGCGGCATTGATTCGGCACTTGCATTTGGTCTATCGATTATCTTCGCGGAAAGGTCCTGCTTTTAAGTTGCGTCAGCCCTCATTCTTAGGAGTTCTGAAGAATGGTGTTAACATGCGGACGTGCGAGCTTTTTGTTTCCGCTGCGCCAACGTGGCGCTTAAAGCGCTTTCGTATGGGCACCCCAATTCGTCTGGGTGTTGTTTTTTGCACCTATAAGGGACCGCTTTGGGCAGCATTCGGGCACGCTCGTCTTCCAGTAGTATTACGGCCGACATGGGACCTAAAGTGGATTAGCTAAAACGGTCTCATTTGGGCTTCACGAGGACTTGCCCTAATTGCGTTTTCATCCATATTACACCTGCCCTAGAAAGGTCCGAGTCGTGCAGAATGCGAGCATGCCCGATTTTTATGCGCTTCTATTTTTATGCGAAACTATGCGCTTCTATACCCAGCCCTAAACATTTAGTCCTTCTGCGCTGCCACGCGGCCGCCCGTGCTTATAATATTTATTACAATCTTGCGAAATTTTAAAACCCGATATCTCTGGCTCATCGTGGCTATTCCTCACAATAAGGCACTGCATAACCCACTCAGATAAGGCTAAGATATGAATTGATAAACAGTGCTTCTCTTACAATGTGCAGTGTGACCTTGTTGGCTGTTTTGGTCGGGATATCAACCCGATCTAGAAGCCGTCGGCGCGGAACCTCGGATTCTGTAACGCATTCATGAGGGACACGATGTGTCCTACCTCTGGACGTCAATGCACCTAAGGCATTTTGACAAGCACCCGCACTGCACACGAAATGGACGCCTCGCACTGTTAGATGCTGGTGCACGTTAAAGACTCGGCTGCAAACATAATTAGCAGCCCTCCACTGCGGCATTGTTTCTTGCTTTAGTCACTTTAAGACCTACATCAGCAAAAACTATAAATCTGCAGAGTCTTTTCTTCACATCAGAGACGTCGCTTTGCGGCGTGCCACGCATACAGGTATGATCATGGAAGACAGTTGGGCTAGTTGGTGTGTATTCGTTAATTACTGCGACATTGCAACTAGCGTGGAAAAACACAAAGTACCGCGACGGGACAGTGCTGTGCCGTCGTTACTTTTGTCGCTGTCCTTTGGGTTTTTCCACGCTAGTTGCAATGTCGCAGTCATTAACGAATACAGGTAATTCTAAATCGGCCACACCCACTGAGCCCAAATTGGCGGATTATAAGTTGGACGATGGCACGACAGGAAGGAAATACATATATGCCGAAGAGGAGGAAGGGAAAGAGAGGATGTAAGCAGAATGTAAAATAGAATGCAATCATTGGCGTAGACTGCGCTTTTAGCAGAATTGGTCGAAAGAGACAACAGGATGAAGTACATACGAATTTTACCTAAATAAAGGTCCATCCACGTGTGCTTTTTGAAACGGTGGAACACTTACAAAGGCCGGAACCCACGCTTACTCTACAAAGCCTAGAAACATCGTCTCCTAACTGCGCTGCCATACGGAGTGGCCCGATGTGTTTCTTGCTTTGTATCAACTTGGGAAGGGGAACACAGAACTTAAGTGAATCGAGCGTACTTGGTTTAGTGGAACATTTATTTGTGTCGGCAAGAGAAAGTGCTCATTACGAGCAATGCTGCTTTTATACACCGGGCAACCTGCGAAGATGACCGGTAGGACACCACAGTTGGCGGAAGCGAAGATCAAAATAGTCATAACTGACGACAATGCAAGCATAACATAAGAGCCAGCCAGTTCACTTCGAGCTCATTTAGTCTCCTCAGTCTTCGCGATCCTTACCTCGAAGAAAATCTTTTAGCGCTAGGCTGAAGGAAAGGAAAGTGGGAAGAACTAGCGACCTGGTCATGTAGCGACTGGAATGGCGAACTTTGCGAGAGTGGATGTTGCGAGGTCCATCACAATGTGCTACTTGGGCTACTTGCAAAGTAACTGAGAGAAAGTGTCATCGAGAAGAATGTATTTTGATTATCGAGCAAGATTTGACATGTATTTCAGACGAAATTATTTTATATTTACAAAAGTGCATTTTTAATGCGTTGCCAACACGCTAAAAAAGACGCATGTCCTTTTCAGCTATTACAAATATTCCCGAAGTGTATTTTCAATTTGTCAAAAATGCCATATTTTTAAAATATATTTCCAATACTCGCTAACAAGTTTAACAAATTTATTTCTAGCATAGTTTTAGCGTGTTCCTGAACACAGTTTGTGCTTAAGACACATTGTGAATATGCCGCTGTATATTCGAAACCTATCAAATTTTGCTTAGGGTAACAAAATTACTAAAAACACTCAGGACCACCTTACTTGTATATATTGGATATAGCAGTCACTCATCATTGTTGTTGTCCTTTTTCTTTATTTAAAACATACTTTTTTAGAGTTAGGTACAATCATGAGACCCCTATGGTTTGAAACATCCGCATCAACCTCGAAAAAACGTCACTTTGTTCATTGCCGTAGCATTTCTAAATGATTTTCTTGAAAAGAGAACTCAAAACACCCAGCCCACCTTACCGGCCTTCTCAGCCTGATCAATACTGTCGTTACTTTAATAGGCGTGTTCACTCGAGGCAAACCCCCTAACCTAGAAGAATCTTCCTCTTTAATTGAGCGTTCCTTACATTCAAAGCCGACAACACAGAAACTATCTGAGTGGTTCGCTTAGATGATAATGAAGCAAGGCACTTTTTTGTCCAGAAAATTAGGGACTGCGACAGCTGTAATTGAATTCCTTCGAGGTCATTTAAGCCCCTCCCCCTACAGTGTTTGGCTATTTTGAAAGTGTCAATCTATATAATTTCAGAGTAATACTTGGCATTGAAAAGGACCTCCTCCTGTTTGGTTTGTAAAGAATATCACAGGGAACGTTTTAACCATAAAGCGGCAACCTCGACGAACACATGGAAGCATTTCATGGCTCGGAAATGAAAGCCTGTGTCAAGATGCCGACGCTATCTGAAAAGTTCTGTGCACCCCTTAGTCGATCTACTGAGAGGCGTAGCACAAATGTCTTCATTTAGTGTCATTCTTTGTTAGCAAGCGACTTGGCCATTGCACGTCCTTCTTTCAACCATAATTTGATAAAACCCAATGTTCCGACTATTACATTACATTACCAAGTTTCAGAAAGAACACCTCTTGCCCAATTGACACTCCATCAGTTCGAAGAGTCGAAAAACGGCTTTTGCTTTAACACAAGCTGTCACACTCACTATGTACTGTCGATTCACTTCTAAGAGTACTTAAGAGTACTGGGACGGTGAATGCGCGTTCTTTTTTAGTACTGCTGGAACTCCAGAAATGTGTGCTGACATCGTGACAACCATTGACTGGTAGTCTATTTCCTCTTGTAGATTGTATATTGTGTTAATACTCACTACATTCATTCGGCTTATACGCCTGCCATTAACGAAGTAACCTTGTGTTTTATCTCCAGGAGGTCTATATTTCTTTAAACCCTTTCAAGATACATGACTTTTGTTTTTCATTTCAGTTGTTAGTTTACTATGGCTGTGCAGAAATTCTTGCGAATACATATGCTCATTTTTCAAGGGGGTAATTTCTTCACTTCTTTATGAGTTTGCACTACTCTGTTCTTTAAATTGAAGATATAGAGAGAACTGTTTCAGGACGCGTTAAGTTTGTGAGTGCCAATTGGCACAAACTCTAAGTAAAATTGATCCAATTAGCAGTGCACATAACCATGTATCACTAACAACGGTAACACGTAATCTTAGTTTTAAAGCTTGCAAAACAGGATCATGACTCATTTTGATGGCAACATGTTTTCGCTTTTTGTTGAAATGAGCTTTCGGGATACACAGAGCTCCCTGGAAAATGTATTGTTAGAAGAATATTGCGTACTTCATTTATCACTAGCCACGAGCCTTATCCATGCTTCAAAGTAATTTATACCCTTACTTAACGTTAGGAAATGCGCAGAGTACTGCGCACGGGGATTTTGTACATCAGCAAAGCTCGGCCAAATATTTCGCGAATATACAAAAGTAGAAAATAGCGTGGAAACAAAGCAGTAATCGTTTCTCTTAATTATAGGATCCCATGTTTTCCGCCTCGAAGGCATAATAAGATAAGTAGCGACGCATTGAGCTCTGGTACTGCATGTTCTGTAAAATAAAGTAGTTGTTCACTTATATATTACGTCTCTTACCTCGTAAATCGTGTGAATAATAAGAGCACCAAGCGGGTTAGGCAAGGGTCTCTTTTATCCAGTATTCACCTACCCTACCTGCTCTAAGCCAAAAGGAATAGAGCTTTATGCAATGTTATAAGCAATGCGCATATAATAATGAGCTCATAATATTGCGCTTATAATAATAAGCAAGCAATGCGCTTCCTTAGACGGACTTTTCTTTGTACATAACAACATTCCGGCTAACGACTTTCGTTCTGTGCCAATTCTTAGGGCGAAAATCAAATATATGTTTGTTTTGAGATAGACTATAAAGTATCTCCTCTCACAAGCCCAACAATGCAGAACAAATCTACATAGCGACTGCAAAAAAAAAATATGTATCTCTCACTACGCAAATATATGAGGTCTGCGTATGTGGATTGCCAACATGCAGAAGATTATCTGTGCAACCAGCACACGCCAAATATTTGCACATGCTCGTCTTCAAAAGAATGTACTACGCCGCACCATTTATACAGCACCTGCCCGTCGTTTGCTCGATAAAGAATGCTTACTTACCGAAAAAGACGCTCTCTACGATTTAATGAGACGCATGGCATTTTAGTAATTTTTCTTCATCAGCTACATCACATAGAAGTGAAACATGCGCGATACTATTTTTCGTACATAAGATGGTGACATGACAGTTTCTTGGACAAGTTGGTTATTCATTTCTGACAAAACAATGCGTAGCAACGCATGTGTCTTGTCCCGCTGCTATGCGCTTTTTTGTCTCAAATGTCACGGATGCACCCGTTTAGTAATCCTGTAAGGTGCGCTATCTGAGGAAAATATTTACATTGTTTATATTGTCAAAGGTAAAAGCAACCCCACCGCATTATTCGATTATAGTCGGCAATGAATGTTTCTCCGTGATCCTTGTGTGCATTGAGGTTTTGGATGATTGTGCGAAGTATTGTGAGCTCAAACTTTTAAGGATTATAAACTCAGTAGCCTAACGTGTTTAGCGCATCTGAAAGCCTACTGCCATATTTTATTGCGAAAGCATTACTTCGCTATGTTCACAGATTTTTGTCCGCAGACCGCATCACCAAAATTGTGTTCGCAGCTGTTGTGAGTAATTGAGAAGTGGTAGAGGTTAACGAGGGGAGTCAATCGATAGACAGTGACGTAATGTTGTGTCTGAAAAAATTATTATGCCAATGAGTTAAGTAATTTAATACAGGTAGAAAATGTAAAAGTTTTCCGCAGCTGTTGTAACTGAGTAGTGGTAGAGGTTAACGAGTGTAGTGAATCGATAGACAGTGACGTAATGTTGTGTCCAAAAAAATCATTATGCCGATAAGTGAAGTAATTTGTTTTGCGCAACAGTTGTGAGTACTTGAGAAGTGGTAGAGGTTAACGAGTGTAGTCAATCGATAGACAATGACGTAATGTTGTGTCCGAAAAAACCATTATGACACTAGGTTAAGTAATTTAATACAGGTAGAAAATGTAAAAGTTTTCCGCGGCAGTTGTTAGCAACTGAGAAGTGGTATATGTTAATGAGTGGTGTCAGTCAATAGAGGATGACGTAATGTTGTCAAAAAATAGTTAGGCCAATATTATTGTGGTAAATAATCACAGAAAAAAAGTACAACAGTAAAGGTGAAAATGGTCTCATTAGCAAATGGCTTGGCGCCACATGTGAATGTATCAAATACTAAAATAATTAATTAAATCAGTCAAATAAGGTGAAGTCAAGAATGTGACGTCACGCAAACTGAAATCTTGCCAAAAAAGGCATAAGAAGGAATTGCACGCAATTTGAAAGTACCAAAGACGAAAGTAGTTAATTAAGGCACTCAAGGTGACGTAAAGGATATGACGCAACCAGAATTAGAGCCCAAAGAAGGCATAGAAAGGAATTGGCGCGCAATTTGAAAGTACCAGACTAAAATTGGTAAAAAAAGTGAATTAGCATCTAGAGACAACGAGAAGCAACCAAAAGCAGCATCCGGGCTTTCGCATTACTCCAATGCAGATTATGCAGTGCTCCTTAATTTTTCGGATTAACATTATCCTCCTCTAACTGCAGCCAGCTGATTCCTGCAAGCTTGTTATCTCATTTCGATCCCGCTGTGCTCAACACTTCTCCGCATTTGCCGATACACAACACTGATTTACACAATGTCAGCAATGACAGACAGTCTGCCACTTGCCCGTCATTAACATTAAGCTACTCTCCCACCATAGTACTCAAAATCGACCCCCATATTCGATAAATCAGAGTGGCGCGAAGGGCGCGAGCGGAGATAACGTAAAATGCTCAAGAACCTTGGAAATATTTGCTCTCAGCGCGTGGACAGCGCGTAGCCTCGTTCGCATTAGTGTCAATGCCTCCTCACCTCTCGGTGGCGGCGATGACTCACCCAGCGTAGAAGCCACTCGTACGTTCCCGAAGGTTCAGCCGCAACTAATTAATGGCTATGTGCCCTATTTTTCTTCCTGCATTCAGATCTCCTCCCCTTCTCTTTTTTAGCGGTATTGACGGAAAATGGGAGGGGGGGGGGGTCATCAGCCAATTTCTAATGCCAAATGAAGAGGAGGAAATTAGTTAAATCTCAATGAGGAAAAGAGAACGCTTGTGCTACGAAAGTGACGTGTATGTGAGCACCGGCATTTTTTTTTTAACAGGGACAGGAACACGGGACACCGCGCGTCCTATAAATAACAGGTCGCGTCGCTTCGGCTGGTTAGCTAGTGTTTCAACAAGTCATCAAGTGCTACTCCGCGGATCCCGTGGTCATTCCGCTGTTGGGTAAGCCACTGATCTGCGAGGGAGTGGCATAAGTTTTCGGTACGGCCACGGCGCGACTCTCCAGACGTTGGTCTGCGACATCACCTTGTGAACAATTTGGTGTTTATTTGTTCTGACTGTTCCGTGTATTATTTATTGTTTTGAAGCCTCTGTGTTGTATTATAGCCTCTATACCTTCCATGCCTTACATTTCGTGAGCCTCGTATCTGTGCGTTCTACGTATTAGTGTGAAGTCTTCGTTACGGACTTTGCTTTAAAAAGATAGTTATGGTTGGTAAATCCGACTCCGTATCTCTCTCTGGCTTGAACCGCGAAAGCTGGATACCAAATGGCCACCCCCTTTTGTCACTACAGGTATCTGAATTCCAGCTGAGCTTACCACGCTAGGCGAGGACCTCTCGTTTGAGACCGCTAAAGCTGCCCCAACATTCTAAGGGCATCTGGCAACATTCGCATTGCCAAGTTGTGCATCCCTAATAAATAAAATTAATAACGGGTTAAAGTGTGACAGCCTGTCAGTCAGACATACTGCCGCTACCCCTATGCTAAACATGCTGTTTTTTCTACCTTATTGAAGAGAGCAATGGTGGTTGGACTCCCACCTATTGCGGTTGCTGACTAATTTTTCTTAAAACATCTGTATCAATTGTAGGGTGTGAAATGGAGGAATTTTCGCGTACGCGAGTAGCAAAATGTATGCAACTGAAGGCGAATCCCCAAGTAAGTCGCAGATAGAAGCCATTGACTCTTTCATCTTATGCCCTCAAATGCAGAGCTTAAGTTTGAGGCGAACTCCTGTCATTTCTTTGGCCAGTATAAGCAATATCTTGTCCAATCGAAGAACAGGATTTCTTGCACCTCTTTCAGCACTTTGTGGCAAGTAGTTAATGGCTAACCCCAATTTAGATTTTCAACGTTATTTACTTTTGTTTCTCCAATACATCATTCTTAATCGTCTGGTAATTTATGGTCATTTGTAATGGTGTCCATCAGTTAGTTCGCATGGAAATACTGACTTTGATCAGCAACTGAACTTCTGTCCTGATTTTCTTCAATCACCTTCGGATATCTTCTGTGTACACGACGTTAAATTGTAGAGAAGCTATATAATTTCTTTGTTCACAATGTTTGTGATCGAAATAAGGTTACTTCTCTCTGACGAACAAGGTTGCTCGAATAAAGCTGCAGATAATTCGCAGAATATATGCATTCCTCCGATATACCTTTTCAACTTTATACCTGTGTACCTGTTGATGCATCGACCTACCGACTCGCTGCTTTGAATGCCAAAGGCTATTAAAGTTACATATTATATTCTTGTTTTTCTATACCACCTAGGTACTGATATATTATTTGTTTATCTTGATACATCTTTAAGAAAGGTCGCCCTTGCTTTAGAAGACTCAAATATTCTTGTTGAGCTGAATAACTGTTCTTGAAAGTTGAGCGTTATGAATAATGTACCTACAGCAGAGGTAATGATTGAGACTAAACGTTTGTTCTGTTTCCTTAGAATAAGATACTGTTAGAATGATGCCAAAGCAGAGTTCATAAAGAGGGGCATATTTTCTAGCATTATGCGGTCAGCTAGTACCGTAGTTCTGAAGTTCTGCTAATTCGCCACACCTAAAAGCCGTACGGTGCATGGTGAGGTATAATAATCAAGTAACTTTCACGAATATTTGTATAGTACGCTTAGCGTACTATACAATGCTCCGAATAGCTCCGAATAGATATGCTCCGAATAGCTGTCGCCTTACGTCGGTTTGAGAAGCATCGTTCAAAGAGAAGCCAAATTTATTCCGTCGCAAACATTTCAATTTCACTGTCATGAGGCGCACAAGCCATCCACGCGCAAAATCTGATCCGTTTTCGACAATATATATGGCGCCACAGTGTATTATCCAACATTATCGCAATGCTCTTCAAGATTGAGTTGAAACACTTGCCCTGAAAATGAGAGGTGTCTTGTAAATGTACGATGTTTTGTACATTTGACTGCTTTGACCGATTAGAGGTGGTTGATAGTAGGATTGGTGGATCAATATATTACTGCCTTGTTAACGGTGATTATAGCAGGGAACCAGTTTGTTGAAAGTGAATAATCTGGTGTTCGTGTCACTGAATTTGTGACGCACAAATGACCTGTGGCTGACACTCGCGCGACAAAGTTGACTGAAATTGTACCAGATCAGTGTAAGGGCAAGGAAGGCAGGGGAGGGGGCGAGCTTTCTTAGACGTTGTGTCTTGTCGTGAAGGTGTTACTCGACGATCAAGGAGGTACCATAAGGCGGATGCCAAAAAAAAACGGAGAACGGTTGGTGTGAGGCACCTAGAAGGGTGAAGCGAAGGCAGGCTGCCGCAGTACGAAGGTCAGAAATGAATTCAAGCGCCCTTACTGAGCGGTTGCAAGAGGTGAAGAATCAGCAAGCTTCCGATGATCGCAAACGGTCTTTAATGCCACAGATGCCGAGCTTAAACGGTCGAAATTTAAGAGTAAGCAAAGAAGTGGGTGTGATAAACATAGCACCAGAGTAGGAACAAATACTGTAATGAGCGAGCGCGTCATCGTGCCTACTCTTAAGAAGAAGCTTACGCGTACTCCTATTTTGAGTGTATTGTTAGATTCCAGAAGCACGATGTCATTTTGCTGAGCTGTTTATATGAATGAATGTGCGTTCAATGCTCACAAATGGCAATATATAGGTAGAAAGGGGTTGTCTTCTACGAAACTTGTCTTTTAAATAGAAATGTTCAATTGCGTGCTAGAGAAATTAATGCGCATATTACCTCAAATTCCATTGCGAGTATGCATCAGAGTTATTATCTAAATAGGGTATATTGAAGAAGATCACCTAACTGTGATTATATGCAAAGAGTTTGTAATCATTTGTTGGAAATATAAAATTCATCTCTAGCCTAGTTATCTCTATCCGCTTTGCATTTAGCAGGAATTGCATTTGATATGATTTCGTATTAACGGCTAAGCTCGAAAATTATATACGTTTTATTGCAAAAGCAATCTACGCAAGGTCTCGGCCCATCGCGTTGTCCAAGGCCGCAGTCATGAATGATCTTGAATAGCCGAGAAGAAGACGAAGACGAAGAAGGAGAATGCTCGGTCACCCGCTGCTAATGCTTTTGTTCTATATTCAGTTCAGCAGCGTTGAAAACTTTTCTTTTTTTTATATGTTGTTGCAAGAATTTGCTTTATACCAAATGTGTTGCTTTCAGAAAAAAAGGAAGGTAATGCTCTCAATTCCGTCTCTGGACCTAATTGCCAAGCTATAAACCCTCATTGAGCATTGCTTATTCGTATCCGTCTTCTTCTAACCGAGCCACTGATTAGTGTACTCTTTAAAAAAATACGAATAGCATTTTCCGCTAGACATGAGCCCTGGCCAAACACTGTAATGTAGGAATGCAAAGCGATCACAAAAGAATTATTTCAAGCAGCTTTCAGAACAAAGAGACAACCTGCAATGCCCAGTAGTTTTGTACCTTACAAAAAGCGTCAACTATAAACGCTGTGAATCTCGTCTTCCTATACATATGTCGCGCAGAAAGAAGGCGTCCGCTTGCGAACAGAAAGAATCTAAAGACCTCTCACAGGAGATGTTCTACCTTCACAATTGGTTATTGAACTACTTTTCGACTACGCACTCGCAAGCCGTGAGTTTCCAAACAAATAGCACACTGCCGACAATCTTCAAAAATGCCGGCAGTTATTTATCCAGCTGCCTGCCGTCAAAGCCAATCGAGCAAAGCGCATGGAATTCGAAGAATCGGGAGAGATGGCTTGGCTGTTTCTTAAAGAAAGAAGTTCTGGAATGTGCATCACGAAGCTGGAGAAAAGACGTTGGAAGTTTTTTGCAGGGTATACGTAGAATAGGATCGAGATGTATTTTTTTTTCTTGCACACTGCTACTGACGAAGTTTAGTGGCTATTTCATGGCACAATAGACATGAAGTTGCGAGCGGAATTCCTGAACCAAGATACCTTACCCGTTTATTACAGGGTATTTGGCTGAAGTTAAGGAAAATGACAAAGACTTGTCGAGCTGGCCAAAGCAGGACAAGGAACCTTTTTTAAATTCATCAATTGTTCTCTTTATTATCAATTTGCGGGCACTACAGGAGACAAATTCGCTTAAACAGCAAGAACTGGTTGTCTCTGTAGTGCTAGCAGTTTCATATATTCCTCTCGGGCACAGCCTTCCGTCACGCCATATGCAGTTTGTCTTGGAGCGGTTTTACACAGAATCAACATGCCGCAAAAAGCGCTTCCTGGCAGAAGTGCAGTTCCACGCTGTTTAAAATGAAAAGCACTACTCAGCCTGCTGCCACCAGGACCGAAAGGAGCACTGGCCCTTGATAGCCTTTTTCAGAGTTTCTGGATGAGACGCGTCGCTATAGTAATTTTGGTGTGCGTCTGAAGTTATTATTTGGGGTATCCTGATTCTTCTGCCACGCTGCCCAATAATTTTGGGAATTTATTATCTATGCCTTTGAGCGGTCTTATTGGATGCTGCCAGACGTGTTAACGTGACGAACGACGAGGTTAAGAAAGCTTCAGAAACTATCAAAAGGGGGAAGGCAGCTGGGTAAGTTCAGGTAACTGCAGATTCGTTGAAGGACAGGAGAGATATCGTTCTAGAACAACTGGCCGCCCTGTATACGCAATGCCTGGTGTTATCGACGCTACCGGAACCATGTAAGGACGCTTATATTATCTTAATTCATAGAAAAGGTAATGCTAACGACTTGAGAAATCTTGAACAAATCAGCTTGCTATTCGATACATACAAGGTATTTACTAAGGTAATCGCTAATAGAATCAGGACAACCTTAGACTACATTCAAGCAAAGGATCAAGCAGGGTTTCGGAAACGGTACTCTACAATCGATCATATCCATACCATCAATCAGGTGATAGAAAAATGCTCGGAATATAACCAGCCCTTATACATAGCATTTATTGATTACGAAAAAGCATTTGACACAGTAGAAACATCGGCTGTCATGCAGACATTGCGATAGCATTCTGTAGACGAGCCGTATGGGAAAGTACTGAAGATATATATAGTGGCTGCACAGCATACATCGTTCTGCACAAAGAAAGTAGCGACATTCTCATAAAGAATGGGTTTCGGCAAGGATAACGCCATTCCCCAGGTACTGTTCACAGCTTGCGTATAGGAAGTATTCAGATATTTATATCTGGAGCACTAAGAATTAGGAGCGGATGGAGACATTCTCAGTAATATGAGATCCGCTGATGATATTGCTTTGCTAAGTAACTCAGGGGATGAGCTGCAAAAAATGATTGAGGACTTGACACGAGAAGCAGAAATGTAGAAAGTAAGTATGCAGCAGACTAAGACAGTGTTCAACAGCCTAGGGAATGAAAAGCATAGTGCAAGATGTTAAAACGTACTGGAAGCCGTAGGTGATAACGTCTATATAGGATGGACAGTAAGCTCATATGCGGATCATGAAAGACAAATGACAAATAACAAATAAAATAAGATTGGAATGAAGTCCATTTGGCGAATACTCACAGATTATGAGTAGTAGCTTACCGGTATCGCTCATGAGCAAAGTATATAACAGTTGCATCTTACCTGTGCTTAACTATAGGGCTGAGACATGGAGGCTAACGAACAGGGTTATACTTATGTTGAGGACAATGCAGAGAACTATGGAGCGTAAAACGGTAGATGTAACATTAAATATAGGAAGCGTGTAGAGTAGGTCAGAGAAATAACTCGAGTTAATGACATTCAAGTGGAAGTCATAATGAAGAAATGGACATGGTCAGAGCATGTAGCGCGAAGAGAGGACAAGCGGTGAGCCTTTCCGGTAACAAATTACATTCTAAGGAAAGGAAAACGTAGCAAGGGGCGACAGAAAGTGATAGTTACAGGGTATTGAGCGCCACACGGACACACACAAGAAGACACCACAGGTGCTTGTGTGCAAGTCTGTTGCGATGAATTCTCTGTAATTATGTTTGGTGACCGATTAACTCAGCTGTTAACTCTGTCAAATGAGAACATGTTGGTTGGGCGGATGAGGTTAAGATGTTCGTAGGGATTGGTGGATGCAGCTAGCAGAGAACCGGGCGAATTGAAGAAACTTGGAGAAGCCTTCATCTTGCATTTGGTATAGTTCGGCTGATGTTGTGTTGCCGAAACTAGCTGCGCACATGCCAAGCACAATACAGTATTCGAGCAATACAGTGCTGCCAGTGTTATATTTGGAGACTGCACGACGTGCGCTGCAGTGGACAGCAAGAATGGAGTGGCGCCCTAGCAGAATGAAAGGCGTAAAGTTCTGAAATGTTTTCCATTTTAAAACAACTATTACTCAGAATAATATTTTGGAAATAAATTCTATGCAGTACAGCTTACTATATTTTATGTTTTTGCTGGGTGATCTCATTACGCGATTGCCGGCACATTGTGCTGAAAATAAGATTTTTTCGAATTGAGAATTTTTCACTACATACCTTGTGCTGAAAATAAGATTTTTTCGAATTGAGAATTTTTCACTACATACCTTATTATATTCCTCTGACGGATTTACATTAGTTTCCTTGCCTTCTGTTACACTTAGAAAAAAAAAAAGCTGACAATGCCACGAAACACATCTATGACAAACGAAAGACGAGCAGAAGGACAACAGTGTTCAATAAAGCTATCGGTCCCCACGCCTATTTAAATAAACCGTTCATTTTTTTTTTTCGGCATGTTTTCTCTCCTCTTTCCTACATAGTTAATGCTCGCAAGGGTGAAGTAATGGGCTAGTTGGTAAATCATCTTGGAAAGCAAAACAGCGCAATTCAAAACACAGGACACAGGAAGGGAACAACAACACAGCGCTGAACGTCTTACGTCTTATGAAACGAACGTCTTATGGAACACTCAGTGTTTGCAATACTGCAAAAAGAAACCTAGGTGTTCACTGCCTAAAATGTCCATCTCGGTTTTTTATTTTATTTATTTATTCAGTGATTGTGTGGGCAATACATGGTACTGCCCGTGGGGCAGGACAAAAGGAGGTAATTAGTCTCCTGACGAGGTCCTGGCCCCACTGGGCGCAACAGCAGCGGGTACAAAGTACAGGCAATGCACATTCAACTACATATAACAATCTTCACCGTATATGAAACAAAAACACCGAGTTAAAAACTATCACCGCAGTACAAAGTACGCATTCAGACACGTGCCAATAACAAAACATAAGGAAATGTAACAACAGTTATGAAACTCTGGAACAATGTAAAGGAATAGCACAATACATTTCGATTTTGCATCTACTTTAGTCATGTATTTGGTTTTCTATTGAAGTGAAAAGAGGTTTTATTCTCCGTTTGAAAGTTGGCAGACTTCTACTTGTTCTTGCGATATCAAGTATGTCTGGGTAATTATTACATAGTTTCATGATTTGATGATCAATTGTCTGTTTAGCATAATTAGTCCGAGGTTTATCTACAACAATGAAAGTCTTCCGCAGATTGTGACCAGTATCCCTATTTAGATAATGACTAGAAAATCTATTATAATTGCTCGACACTTCAGAAAATACGTACACAGATAATTTCTGCTTGTATATATCGTGGAAAGGTAGGATATTATGTGTTGCCATGAACGTTACGGTGTCTAAACTTTCCTTATATAATGCTCTAATGGCCCTCCGCTGCAGTGCAAATAGTCTGTCATTATCAGTCTTAATTCCGGTACCCCATACTAAACAACAGTAATTAAAGAGAGAGTGTATTAGTGAGAAATAGAGCTGCTTTTTGAGCCTGACAGGGATAAGATTTCGAAGGCGGCTTAACATTCCAATACATCTCGCTACTTTCATTCTTACATTTCCCACATGGTGGGAGCCATCCCTTCATAAATGTACTGTCGTTGCGAAAAAAAACATCAGGTCACACGCGAAATCATAGAAGCCGCTCACATTCTAAAGCTAGGTCAAAATTGTGTTAGCACACCCTAAATAGCCCTGACTGAACGCGAGTTAGAGTGTTTGAACCAGGCGCACAGTAGTGTTACTGTTTAGATTTTGGTGTACACTCTTCAGGCTTTCGCGGCCTGGCTTTGGTTATTTTAGGTATTCTGTTTTTTATGCCCTTTTGGTCTTGTAATGCTCTTAGTTGCCCTTTTGGCTCTTTTATCGCTCTTAATGCCCCTTTGTCTTCTTTATCGCTCTTTTTGCCCCCTTTTGGGTCTTTCATCGCTCTTAATGCCCATTTTGGCTATTTGATCGCTCTTATTGACCTTGTGGCTCTTTCATCGCTCTTAAAGCCCCTTTTGGCTCTTTTTTCGATTTTAGTCTTCATATCTTCAGATCGTGTCATCTGCAACTGTTTTTACCTATTGGAGGCTTTCCCTTTTTCGCTTCTTCATAGCTCTGCCGTTATGCCTTGTTTTAACCTGTATTGTTATCGTGCGCCTTTTAACTTTGCGTTCATTGTCTTACCTCCACGTGCAAGCTCAGCAGCTGTTGTAAATTCTTTCCCGCCCACTTTTCGTAGATATGTATTGTGTCGCTCTGTAATAAGAAACCAGTTGAAGATAGCGCTGTGTTTTTGTTCCCTTTCAGTGTCTGTGTTTTGAAGCGCGCTGTTTTGCTTTGCAAGATAGTAAATGCTCGTCTGAAGTTCTGAATTCATAATTTTGCTCCGCGTTTTATGATGGGAGAGATTTCTCTTTACCAGCTACAGAAGCGAAGCTACATGAATAATAAAGCTACACCAGTCGTTTTTTTTGTGCTGACTACAGTCTTGTGTACTAGGAAGCTCGACACTAACTACGTAACGAAGAGTATTACTAGATGAATATCTAAGTACAACTAATTATTCATTCTATTTTTAAATTTAGTACCAGTACGATATAGCGGAACCGAAAGCTGTTAAAGTGAAAGGCGAGTTCTTTTTTTAAATCTTTTCAAGTAGCAGTGTGGTTCCAACTAGAGAATACAAAAACTGTTCTTTTGAAGGGGTAATAAGTTGGCTTTCGTGCAATACAACATCTTAAATTGGTGTAGTTATGCTGATAAGGTGGATTAAACCTTGTTCTTAGGTGAATTCTCAAAACAGGTTCCCCTGTCAACGCAAGCACGAGTATAGTGCATTAGTCTCCCAGTGTTGCTCAAAAGGGTGCAACCGAACTTCTTGGAGTCCGCGAAGGAGATTTTTAGAGATCCGCGCAACCCGCACCCAAAAATGTAAGGTCGCGTGGTAGCTCTGGCCTGCCTAGACACAAGTTTGCAAAGTTAAAAGCACGGAGATCTAAAGCCGGCTTTAATTTCTCAAAGGAAAAAAAAAACATAACGAGAGCAGTGCGACAAAGAGAGCAACTACGAAAAAGAGAGCAAGAGAGAGGGACTAGGGTGTTTGACGATGGCGTAGTTGGCAAAACTAGATCTTTAGATGCAATGCTGAATTGAGCTGCAGTGCAATGCATCTCGCGGCCGAATCCCTACATGCGACACGCATATATCTTCTAATGGCTGGCATACGGCTCCGACCAATCACCTCTTTCCCACGTTCTCTGCAGGCAGTGTTACTCGAAATTATGAAATGCACATTTGCTAGGCCAGTTTATCTTTGTCAAAACCGAATTCCGCAACCTGCTTCGGGAAATGTGGCAGCAGTCAGTACAAGGTCGTCTTTTTACCCAAAGGGCTTAAATTGGCGGCTTTTCGATATGCAGAAAAAATATTGCAGCTCCGCAGGTAAAGCGCAGATTGGTTATCAGAGCATAGGTTTCTATCAGCCGCTATAAACCACCTACAGGACGAAGACTATTTCATACTCCTCCAGTTAACCGGCTCCTGTGCCAGCTGTATCCATTACAACCTTAAATATCTTAACCCCATCCGCCCACCTAACATCCTGCCACACTCGCTGTGCCTTACATCCCTTGGAATACAACTGGTTACAATTATTCACCTTCGGCTATCCTTTCTTCACACTACATGCTCTACCAATGACCATTTTGTCGAAGAAGACGAAGAAGAGAAAGAAAAAGAAGAACAAGAAGACGAAAAGAAAAAGAAGAAGAATTTGGGGGAGGCGGCAGGTGTTAGCTGACAATGCCGAGCTATAACAGGGCGTAGGGCTTCCTGACATTACGTTTAACAGGAGCTGCCAACTCGGGGCTCTTCCTTAATAGGGGGGCTGATACCACAAGGCGCCTGCCAAAACCCTTGCATTCACGTTATCCTTAGGTCACGCAGGCACGTTCATATGGCTGGGTTAAAACAGGGCTTTATATGCTGGCTGCTATCTTACGCTATCGCGTCATCACGAAGGTAGGAGTGAAAACAGAAATTGAGAGAGTTGTCTTAGCGGAGGGCTTCGGACCACGGCGAGATAGATGCTTCCCCTCATTGCAATTTATTGGTCAAAAGGCCCCCTATGACATAAAGCTGAAACCATAAAGTAAAATACTATGTGCAAAAGCCGTCTTTACTTTCAAGCCAAACCTAAGCGCAGCCATGCAGATAGCTCTCCCATTCTCCAGGTTTAACCTTAAGCTAAACCACAGCTACTTTGTTTCTCCTGATTCCCCTAGATTTCCAGAACAAGAGTTATTTTTCTCACCCACTCCGCGCGTGTCCTATCTCCTAACTGCGCTCCATCCTAATTTTTTATCCGGGTTGTTTACCTTTCTTGGTCCAGATCTACAGTTGCTATCTTTCTAGCGTATACATAATCGCCTACCACTTAACGTTAAACCTGCCATTTTCCATTACATAGATCATTGCGTTATCGTTAGCTTTTTGGAACCCTTTTAGTTAGCCTCCTCGTTTAAGCCTTAGGTTAGTACCAGTTAAGTGCAACTGTTTTGTAATTTCCTCTTGAGTGATATCGCTAGGCTGCTAGTCATAGTCTTCTCAAGCATCTGCAAACTGCGCTCCATCCTAATCTTTTTATACGGGTTAGTTAACTTTCATGGTCCAGATCTACAGTTACTATCTTTCTAAAGTATACATAACCGCCTACCACTTCCAGTGCTTCTCTACCTACTGTGAACCACTGTTTCTTTCCGAGGCTATTGAACGTTACCTTAGTCTCCTGCACAATTCGTTTAAGCCAACCTTTGTTTCTTTTTGGATTTCGCTAATCAATTATTTTTTACATTTCGTCCCCTGAGGTATTTAGCAAGCCAGTGTCATCAGCGCACCGCATATTACTGAGGTATACTCCATCAATCTTTATCCTTAGCAGCCCCTATTCCAAGCCACTGAGTACTTCCTGGAGTACTGAGTACTTACTTTGAGAATGAAGCTTTGAATCATACTGCTAGACCATCTTTCCTTGTGCTTGCCTAACACCTCTCTATGCGACAATTATATTATTTTTCTATTATGAACTACGCTTTCTGTGCAAACATTACAGATATCTTCCAGTACTTTCACATACAGCTCAACTAGAACCTGATTTTTCAATTCCTTGCAGAGGGGGCTATAAATCTACAGATGCAAATACGTTCGCTCTTCATGTAGTTGTTGCTGCCACGCCGGCCATTAAGTTTGTTGTAAACTTCAAGTTGCGTATCCGTTGTGTGCTATTAATCATCCTGTCGAACTAACGCGCACGTCGCTATAAATAAACTGCACGTTATGGAACCATCGGATTCCACACCTAAAGAGCAAACGGGTCGATATGTGTTCAGAGCTTAGGAAAATAGGTGTACGTGTGCACTGAAGGAATAGTTCGCCTTTCTAAGCTTTTTTGTTATTTCTGGTGCCAAGCATAAGCGACAGGCACCAGCTGCTTCACGCGCGGTTGGTCGCGTATACTCGCAATGGTTATGACGAATTGATTACTTTTCCGTTTTATCGCTGTTGCGAGACAAAACGAGACAATAACTATTTTCCTGCCCTGCCCTGCACATACGTCATTGTACTGTTTTCTCGCTGACATCGGGAAGTATTGCTCTAATACTAACGCAGTTTCCGTTCGCGGAAGTTTGAATGCTAAGTACGAATATTTGCTTTCTTTACATAGCGAAATATCAAGCTAGCTTTGGCGGTATGGTCAATGTCTAAACAAAATAGTTATGCCATGATATTTCGTCAAGCATTTCACAAAACGTAATGCGAAGCTACAGTTTCAAACTACTTCTCGACGGATTCTGGATACACTGGATGTTCTCCTATTTCAAAAACCTGTGAGGGTTGTCCTGAAGTCATAACGCCCATATTTGTGGTCCTAATGACACTGCTAGATGATAGCTGACGATGACCCAGAACGGAAGGAGCTACTCATATATCTGTCCATTTCTGAAGTGAAAGGGTTGTGAATCATGACATTCGTATATTATTCTTATATCCCACTTATTTGAACCCGAGGAGAAAGCAATATCTGGCAGACATTTTGCTAGCATTGCTGCGTAAGCTGTACACACGCGGCACAGGCAGGTTGCCTGATCTTTCTCCCTTTCCCTTTTACCAGCCCTCCTCTAAGCGATTCAGTACGCATTTCCATTTTCTCCATGTTCTCGGAAAACACTCTCAAGATTCAGTTAGAGGTGACATTATTAGATGAGAAAGTGAAAGGTTGGACAGCTGTCGATGCAGCTCATTTGGTAGGAGTACCGAGCGCGATACTCGGAGGTCGTAGTTTCGGTTTCCGCTATCCCCTCGTTATTTTCCGATTAATTTTAATTTTTTTATTAATCTTCCTAAAATATACAGGACTAATTGAGATCAACAGGGAAATAAAAAATAAAAAATCAATGCTTTCCTCATCTCGAGCATAGAGAAGGTGAACGGAAAGAGCAAGAGAAGAAAAAGAAGGAACGTAAAAGAGAACAGTAATATAGCCAGGCCTTTATGTCGAGAAAGGCGGCAAGAAAAATCAATACCAGCAAAAAACGTCACGGTTATTGTCCGCCCAACGTTTCAGCTTAGCCTTCTCGTACTAGTTTCATTTTCGCTGCGCGATGCAGACGTCTGGAGTTCTGGAACTTATATGAATTCCTAGCAGACCGTACCTTAGCTGAGGTATAGCACCTACAAGGAAAATGCAACACCTTTGTTTGGAATGCTTGCAGGTCTCATTGTTGTGCAGTGACCTGTATTTGAAGTTAGAACACCGGGGCAACAGCGCGAGCTTTTATATTGGGCAACGGCGGTCCAGCAACCTATTCCTGCCTAGAGTGCAATAGCGGACACCTTCCGAATGGGTAGAGACCGCAATTCGTCACAGCTCGAGCAGAACACAGAACATTGCTGACGTCGCTTCATAGTACACGAAAGCGGAAAAGCCCTCGCAATAGGAGGAGAGAAAATGTAGAAGCCGAAATGTGGAAGCGAAAATAAATCAAATGGATCTGGAGGTCGTCTTTTTTCTCCTGACAGCAAACCACGTACTTACTTTCTCAACGGAACCAAATAAACACTGTTTACATGCACCGGCTTGCAGCAATTCAGTGCACATTATTCGTTGTTTCTTTAGCTCCCCTCATGGTAACCGGTTTGCACAGGAGGGTCCCAGTCAGGCTAAGCGTTTAGCGCCAGTCAGGCTAAGATTCGCATAGAGTTGTGGGCTCTTGGCATGTGTGACCGTAAAAGATGAATCCAAGCTCCAAGAAGAGCTGAGATCATAAGACTACAAGGTGTCTGCGTTCAGCAAGGTATCAGCCCTGAGAGACTGAAAAATTATTTTTTTCTCTTCAATAATGGCTACAAAATAAAAAATGCCATTACTCAGTTCTACTAAGGAAAAAACTATGCCTTTAACTTGTACACGGGCGAAAATGTACACACACTGTAAACTCCTCCACAATAGGGCATCCTGATTTAATAGCTCTGTTGATATACACGATGGTAATAAATAAATAGAAGGGTATATCATTTTTAAAACCAATAGACTGAGTTTAAAATGTTGCATCAAAGCAATGCAACTTGAACAAGATAGCAGTGGAGATTCACATCCCAATAAATTAAATTTACACTTTAATAAATAATAATTAGATAAATAGGGCAGCCTGATTTAATAGCTCTGTTGATATACACGATGGTAATAAATAAATAGAAAGGTATATCATTTTGAAAACCAATAGATTGAGTTTAAAAGGTTGCATCAAAGCAATGCAACTTGAACACGAAAGCGGTGGAGATTCACATCCCAATAAATGAAATTTATACTTTAATAAATAATAATTAGATAGATTGTGTTATTAGCGAAAAATTACCTAGCATGCAAAAGCGGCCACTTTCATTTTTATCTCTGCGGTAAATATTTACAAAACGCTGCTGAACCAAATACTGAGCGAAAGCATTAGTTTCGGATGACCGAGCGTTCTTCTTTTTACTCAGCCCACATATAAAGCCCCGCTTTAACCAATCCATATGAACGGGCCTTAGTGGCCTATAGGGGTAACGTGAATGCCAGGGTCGTAGCAGGCTGATTTTGACATAACCGTCCAATGTGAAATGAGAGACCCACGTTGGCAGATCTTGCCAGGCCACGTGGGGTGTGACGTCACAGCGTGACCTGTCCTCCTCCTCCTGTCTGTGGCAAACACCACGTACTTGACGAGCCATTGGGTGAGCTACGTGATAGAACTGGCGAGAGCGAGTGGTTGTACGCACGACGCACATGTTGCGCGGCGCGTGCAACAGCATAAAATATTCAAGGTAATGCAATCACTTTAAGGTTGCTTGTCTTTGCAATCCGACGTATCCGCTTTCTATGATTGGTGCACGAAGATTCGGCCTACTCTATATTCTACCAAAGGTAAGGTTCCCTCTTTTACCGCTAAAGCGCATAGAATATTTCATTATTATTTTGCTAATTTTGTGGCGTTGTCAGGATTGATGCTAATAATGACGTCGATGTACATTTGCACCGTACCCTTAGCTCCTTTTTTCATAGTAAACGCATTGGAGCGCGTGGGATCTGCGCACACTAGGTTTTATCTGCAGGATTTTAATAGAGTTTAGTACCCTACATCCCTTCTTAAAGCTGAACTTGTTTGCCTGCTTGCCGCTCCTGGAGTATGCGTAGGTTGTTTGGCACGGTATTTGCAAATCAAACAGTGACTATAGTTACAGAGGAGAGCAAAATATTTTACGCAATATTTAGGATGGTTTCTCATGCACAGCTTCCAGCTGTCGCTCCTCCCGGAGTACCTGGCAGCATCGCTCTCCTCTCAACTGCCGTCGTGTCAAGGCAGACAGTTTCTTGTACAAACTCCCTCGTGGCCACATTATGTGCCCTGAGATACTTGAGTGCGTCCTACTGCGATCTTTGTGGAAAAGCATGAGGGAATTCAAATCGTTGTAATTTTCTGCGCCTCTGCATTTTCAATAATGTTTGGACAAAACTGAAAGGTTGTTTATTCATTTTTGTCCACAGGTTGATATATTTGAGAACATAATGTTTACTTTTTATTGGAAGTTCGCAGCGCGCCCTATGCTTAACAGCCATCTATATCGCAAAATAATTTTCCGGTAAAGCCTTTGTAGTTTTGTACCTTTTGCATTTCCAGCTGTTTAATTATGTCTATGTCCTGTAAATTGGTTTGCCCTTCTTATTGATATTTTAGCACTAAAACTTTAAATTTTGTGTATAACCGTTTGTGTCACTTTATATGATTCTATTTCTCGATTGTATTAGAGTATTGTATTTTTGTGCAGTCTTAAGGCTGAAATCGTCTTTTGCGACCCAATGCATGTTTAACATGTTTTAATGAAATGTTTGGCCTGCTTCCTCTCTGTGCGAGTAATGTTCGAGCCGCAAAATAGTTTAAGTACTGGTAGTGTTAAGACACTTTTCCGACAGTTTTTAAAGGCTATTTCAGGGCTATTTCAAACTTCTTTTATCGCAAAAGCGATGCTACTCTGGGTTTCGAGCCTTTCGCTTTTCAATCGTTATATCTTGCTTATAGCTGCACTGTTTAAACGGCGCTGAAAATTTATGTTACTTGGGAAAGGTGCGAAATATGTTATACGGCTCTTAGTATATCAATGAATTTAAGCAGTTACACAGTTTGCCACTTACTTGTTTGCTCAATTTTTTTATTAAACTGCTTTATAAAAGGCGATAGTGCATATGTAACGAATTTACCTCTAATTGCGAAGGGAGCAGCGCTAGAGACCACGTGCTTTGGTGTCGAAACACAGCATATTCTTAGTAGCATTGTCAAATATAATTTCGCTAAACGTAAATTGCTAGGAATTGTGAGTACAAATAGGAAACTTGACAAAAAGCCCGTAGTGCAAACAGCATGCGAAATCAAGAAATAAGTGTTTTCTCCAAATTTACAAAAGTTGCTACTTCACATTAAACACTCGCAGCGAGTAGGTTTCTCATCTTCGATTCCCGTGTTATTGCGGGTTTCAGTGTAATTGCAAGAACCGAAAACCAGCAAAGTTTACTCCAGGGCCAAATGCGCAAATAGGGTTTCTGCTTAGTATCGAAAACCTGGAACCGCCTAGCCTATAGTGCGACAGCGTATGCACCGTATCTAAAGCATTTCTCATGCGTGCTACTGTCAGATCAATTGCCAGCATTTTTTTAAGCTTGCTGGTATAGCTTGACAACATCTCTGAGAACGAGTTGTTTCAATCCTGGCATGCTGACCGTCGGACCGCTTCACTACGCGAAGCCGCCAACCAATCGGAGGCCCTACATTATACCTTTTCTATAGGAACTACTAGGTCAGGAGGTTGATTTATTGACAACACTGTGAATAGTATGTGCATGGACGTGTTTAAAACATTTTCAGGAAATTTCATTTCCGGGCGTATAATTTGCGTCCCAAGATTAGTGGACTGAATAAATGCTTTTCGTATATAAATGAAGCCTTTTTATAGCAGTGATAGTCTAGTTAATAGCCTCTGTGAAACCTAAATGCTGTAGCCTACTATCTTTGCATAACTGCTCAAGGCCAGCCCCATATGTTGTCAAGTAAGTAAGCAAGCAATCTTGAGGTCGATAAAATCCGCTAAATCATACTTCCGATGAACGCTCCTTAAGGAATAAAATCGAGGTGGAATACTTCTTTATGGTGACATAACGAGTGGAGAAATCAATTAGGTAATGATATTTTGCTTTAACCTTTTCGGTCCTGGATTTTTAATATTTCGGTAGATTTTTTCCTGTCTGTTATTGTGACCTATATGACCCAGCAACCACGCAGTAAAAATGTATTTCTCAAGGTGTAAGTATTTATGGATTGAGAGATATGGTGTCAAAATAGGACATCAGGACTCATCATCATCATCATCATTATCACCTTGACTATACCCACTGCAGGGCGAAGGCCTCTCTAATATTTCTCCAATTAACCAGGTTCTGGGCGAGCTGCCTCCACTTGCCCCCTGCAAACTTAACCTCATCCGCCCACTTTCTGCCGCCCCCCGCTGCGCTTTCCTTCCCTTGGAATCCAGTTTGTTACCCTAAGCGACCATCGGTTATCCTTTCTTGGTATGTATTTACCCACTTATTTGCTTCAATAAGGTCTTCTTTTGTAATCCTTCGCTAAGTTGTCAGTGGTACTACATATTGTTACGGCGCGCGTCGAGGAGCGCTTCGCCAGAAAAAGAAGAGGCGCGGGACGAGCACGAGACGAGCGCGCGGCGCCAGCGCGAGGGTTAGAGAACAAAAGAACAGCGCCGGGGCAAGTGGTGTTCGCCTGGTGTCCTCCATTCTTCTGTGTCTATCTCTAGGCGGGCACAGCGTCCCACAACTTTTTAGTGTCAGAAGTGGGATCATGCCGCTCACCCGCTCCCAAAGTCAAGGACCCGACGTGCCAGACCACGAGACGGGGGGGCTCGGTCCTTTGCAGCAGCTGGATGGCGATATTGAGCGCTTCCTGGACATAGTTACTCAGCAGATCGACGCATTTGAGGCCCATCTGACTGCCCAGGCTGTAGAGATGGAAGCTCTACGGCGCGACTTCCGTCGCCTTTTGCCGGCCGAGCCGAACACAGGTCATGAGTTTTAAGGCGTCACCGCCACCGCTGCCTCCAGCCCTGCCGTCGCTGGGCCTGCTGTCGTAGCCGCCAGTAACGTGCTCGGCGCGAGTACATCATTGGGCGTAGTGGAATTACCTACGTTTGACGGCACTATCTCGTGGGATGCTTATCGCATACAACTAGAAGGTATTGCTACGGCGAGAGGCTGGGACGAGCAAATGAAGGCATGAATGCTCGTCTCCAAACTGAGAGACCGCGCAACTGAGCTGCTGCAGAACGTGCCGCCCGACCAGCTGGGCCTCCTGTCCGACCACTACAGTACTTCAGGTCAACCCCGTGCGCAGTACCACCGCCTGCGAGCCCGCCGTCAAGAGCCCGGGGACACATACCAGGACCTCGCCGCCGCCATTGAGCGCCTGGTTCTGCAGTCGCTGCCGGGGGCACCTCAGAACGTCGTGGCCCTGGTTGGCACCGAGGCGTTTGTCGATGCCATCCGACTCCCTGAGGTGCAGCGCTTGGTCAGTTTTGGGCGTCCTGAGTCCGTCCGCACCGCCAAGGTGCTCGCCATCGAGGAGGAATTGACTTTGTTGGCCACGCGGGGGTCGCCACCGTCTGCCGCGCGCACCGTCTAGGTGCAGACTCCTCGATTGGCAGCCCCTACAGTGGCCTCTAACCGACGCGGGTGTAACGACACCCGCACGACCTGCTTCCGCTGCGGCCTGAGGGGGCACTACGCGAGGGACTGTGCCAGCCTTCCGACGTCGGAAAACAATTTGGCGGAACTCAGGCGGCACCGTCCCACACTCCTTCGTTCTCCTTGTCCCCTCCTTTTGTCGGCTTCGATAAAAACTCAAACTCCCTACGTATTCGTCGACGTCGCTCTGTTGACTGGCACGTAGAGGCCTTGGTCGACACTGGAGAGGCTGTCAATATGCTGGACAAATCGTTTATTGTTAATGAGCCCCACCGGCTTCTTCCAGCCGCCAAAACCCGGCTCTTAACTTTTAACGGCGCCCCGGTGGAGAAAGTCGGACGTGTCATCGTCAATCTGGCAGCGCTCACAAAGACCCTCTCCACCGAGTTTGTTGTAGCAGACAGCCCTATTTGGCCAGTGGTCCTCGGGTGCGGGTGGTGCCAGCAAGCCGGAGTCGTCCTTAATTTTACCACAGCAGAACCACAGGTGAGCCGAACTCTGCGTGGGCCGGGTTGGCATAGCCGGATTTCCAGTCTCGATGTCGCCCTGTGTCGGCGACCAAGCGTGCCTCAGAATCTGTGCGTTACCTCGCAACGAAGTGGCCATGTCGAGTCAAGCCGATCGACGTCACTACCGTGACTGTAGCGTCCGCCGTGACTCTGCCTCCGGGTGCGGCAATGTAGGTGTATGCCAAGCTTGACAGTCCGATCACTGCGGACGTGGTTTTCGAACCCATCCGGTGTTCAGCTCCAGTCCGTTAGATGACCTCCCCTCGAAGCCTTCTGCCTGTGCTCAAAGGAGAGGCCCACGTATTTATGCTTAACATCAGCCGCGCACCTCTTGTGCTGACTCCTGGCACTCTATTGGGTACAGCCTCAATCCTGAACTCCGGATCACCGGTTGCGTCTCTGCAACCTGAAGCACCGCCTCAGCACCCTCCAGCGCCGGCGCTCCTACGAAGGGAAACATTTAACTTTGGCCCCACCCTCACCGAAGTGGAGCTTGCCTCTATCAAGGCCTTGCTACTCGAACATCGCAGTTGCTTTGCTCTAAGCGCCGGTGAACTCAGGTGCACTTCCTGGGCCCAACACCGGATCAACACCCAAAACCGCGGGCCCATTCATCACCAACCTTGCCGTGTAGCGCCAGCCGAACGGATAGTCATCCACCAGCACGTATGCGACATGCTTGACTAGGGAATCATTGCCCAGTCTTGTAGCCCTTGGTCCTCCCCTGTAGTCCTTGTGCGCAAGAAGGATGGAACACTCCGCTTCTGCTTTGATTATCGCAAGTTAAATGCTATTACTCACCTTAGACGTGTACCCTCTTCCCCGCCTCGACGATGCGCTTGATCGCCTGAAGGGGGCCCGTTATTATTCCATACTAGATCTGCTGTCGAGCTACTAGCAGGTGCCTGTTCACCCCGATGATGCAGAAAAGACGGCTTTCGTGACTCCCGACGGGCTTTAGCAGTTCAACCGTATGCCCTTAAATCTCTCGAATGTTCCAGCTACCTTTCAGCGCCTCATGGACCACGTCTCAGGCAATATGAAGTGGACTATGACGTTGGTCTACCTGGACGACGTAATTGTCTACGCGGCTACGTTTCAAGAACACCAAAGGCGACCAAAACTCGTCCTCGAAGCACTTACCTCTGCTAGGCTTCACTTGGGTGGATGCGGCTACGTTTCAAGAACACCAAAGGCGACCAAAACTCGTCCTCGAAGCACTTACCTCTGCTAGGCTTCACTTAAAACCAAATGAATTTTTCTTCGGTTTTGCAGAGGTGACGTACTCAGGTCACGTTGTGAGCCGGCATGGCATCCGTCCCGACCCTGAAATCTAAAAGCGCTTACGGCTTACGAGGCTCCCACCACCGCCAAGGAGCTCAAAAGTTTCCTTGGAGTTGCTTCGTATTTCCGTCGTTTCATTCCGGACTTCGCCAAGCGAAGCGGTCCGTTGACCGCCCTGCTGAAGAAGAATGCAGCGTGGAGTTGGACGCCGGTCCAACAGCTCGCGTTCCTTGACGTCAAGCACGCCTTCCTCAAGCCTCCCACATTGGCCCACTACGACGAATCGGCCCCCATCGTCCTCCACACGGATGCCAGCCAAGATGGGCTCGGCGCTGTCCTTCTGCAGGAAGACGAGTCTGGTTACCACAAAGGTCTAGCTTATGCCAGCCGCCAGCTTTCCGACGTAGAGCGCCGCCGCCACTGTTCGGAACTCGAGTGCCTCGCCGTTGTCTGGGCCGTCGAGAAGGTCCGTCCCTACCTGTTCGGCCGTCATTTTACCATAGTCACGGACGACAGCGCTCTCACGTCGCTGCAGTCTGCCAAACACTTAAATGCCAAGAGTGCACGCTGGTCACTGCAACTTCAAGAGTACGATTTCACCATAGTGCATCGGCGCGGTTCTGCCCATCAAGATGCCTATTTTCTTTCTCGTCACCCTTGTCCCGTGACGGCTTTGACGGATTTCAGGACTGCACAAACGCAAGATCCCGACATTGTGGCCATAGTCCAATCCCTTGGCACCGCCGCCGGCGCAGGTCTCCCTAAACTGCGCCGGATCTATTGAATTAAAGATAACCTCTTGTGTCATGTGAGGTGGCTCCGTGGTCGACCACCCGTGTGGTTGCCAGTGGTGCCAGAAACACTGCTGTCGCAATCTTTCGCGGCCTACACGACGCTCCCACAGCTGGTCACCTTGGTCGCGGCAAGACCTACGCACGAGTGTCGGAGCGCTTTTGGTGGCCTCATATGCCCAGAGACGTCAAGGAACACGTTGCGTCCTGCCAGAAGTGCCAGTACCGAAAATCGTCCGCACGAATAACCAAGCCACCCCCGCAGACTTTTTCGCCGACAAGTTCACCTTTCAAACTAGTTGGACTGGACTATTAAGGCCCATTGCCGAAGACGCCAGCCGAAAACAGGTATATTCTGGTTGCGATCAACTACTTTTCCAAGCGGGTCGAAGCACTGCCCGTTCCAGACACCTCTTCCGCTCAAGCCGTTTTTTTTTGTGGAACAGCATCTCGCTCTTCGACATGGTGTGCCCCGATGCCTCATCACGGTCGGTGGGAGCTGCTTTATGTCCCATGAATTTGAGCGAGCCCTCCACTCCTTCGGCATTGCGCATTCCGATTTACGAGCCAACAGAGCGAATGGTGGTCAGTGACGATGGTAAAAACATTGTCATATTGGTAGGAACGGAATCGTTGCACCTCAAAAACCACTGCGAGGAACTCTTGTTCAGTAACGGTGTAGTTGCGCTCCGCCTTGCTCAACGAACGACTAGCATAAGTTATCACGTGCTGATCGGTGTCATGACGCTGGAAGAGCACAGCACCAACGCCCATGCCACTGTTGTCGGTGTGAACTTCGATAAGGGCAGAATGACAGAAGTGACGTAGGATATGTGCTGATGCCAGAAGGAAATTGAGGTGGCGGAAGGCAGAGTCGCAGTCAGTAGTCCGATTGAACGGTGCATCTTTGTGCAAAAGGCACGTGAGCGGGTATGCGATGTCAGCGAATCTGGGCACAAAACGACGAAAAGAGGAACACAGTCCTAGAAAGCTCCGAAGCTGCTTCACTAATTTCGGTGCTGTAAAGCTGGTTACAGCCGCAATCTTCTGAGGATCCGGCCGAACACCATCCTTATCGACCAAGTAACCAAGAATAAATGTTTGGCGTTAGCCAAGTGGCACTTCTTAGAGTTGAGGACGAGGCCTGCTCTCTCAATGCAATCAAGAACGATGGTGAGACGGCTATTGTGTTCCTGAAGGTCTTGCCGAAGATCACAACGTCGTCCAAATAGCACAAACAAATTTTCCACTTGAGGCCGCGCAGAAAGGTGTCCATGAATCGTTCGAACGTGGCAGGCGCATTGCACAATCCAAAGAGCATTACGTTGAAATCATAGAGACCATCGGGGGTCACAAATGCCGTCTTTTCTTTGTCGCTTGAGTTCATCGGTATCTGCCAGTACCCCGATCTCAAGTCTACCGAGGAGAAGTATGACGCCGAATGAAGACAGCCGATTGCATCGTCAATACGTGGAAGTGGATATACATCTTTTTTGGTGACGGCGTTAAGGCGGCGATAGTCCACACAGAAACGCCATGTGTTGTCTTTCTTTTTAACGAGAATAACTGGAGCCGCCCAAGGACTTGAAGATTCCTGGGTAATGCCACGTTGGAGCATGTCATGAACGTATTCGTCAATAAGCTGACGTTCGGCCGGAGACACACGATAGGGCTTCTGTCTGATCGGGCGAGAAATTCCAGTATCAATTGAATGATGGATGCGAGAATTTGGAATTGGTGGCTGATGATCTCTGGCGAAGTCGAAAACCGAAACATGCTTGGAGAGCAGGTCTGTTACAATTCGGCGCTCCTGTGCTCTCAACGCTGTGTTATCATTGCCTGGATTCGAGACTCTGCAAAATGAGATGTTTTCTCTTCAGGAGTATGGTTACTTAGTGCTGCCACGTAATTCGACACACCTTCCTCGTAAAGAGCGAGCCTCATGCCACGAGGCAACACGGCTGGCTCGTCTGAACAGTTTACAGACCACAGGAAGGTGTGGCCTCTGGTGACTGAAACTATGCAACGAGGCACCAAGACACTCTTTGCACAGGCCAGCGTTGTAGGTTCCACTACGGCGTCGAAATCCTCGCCAAATTCGTAAATGAAATAATTTGAAGGAATTCTCCGGACATCGCAGGTACAACTGTATCTTCAGACACAGAAAACGCTCCTAAATCGAGCGACGAGGTTTCTACAAGGTTTCAACCCCGCACCTCCACCACAACTGGTACGTACTCAGTACGTAACAGGGGTGTTTATTGGTAGTCTAAAGCGCTGCGAGTCACGCAAGGAACACCAACACACACCACTGTGTCTTCCGTTTCTTCTTCTTCTCTCCAGCCTCTTCTTCCTTTCCTGACGCCCCGAAGCACGTGACAATATATTATATTGTGCAGACGTATATTTTTGCTCGTAGTGAAAACAGTTTTTGGAAAAACGGATTGAATGAACACTTTTAACATATTGTTACCTGGGAACGCGGCCGCTTTTCCTTTTTCTGATTTGTTGACGAAATACTTCGTTCGTTCTCCGTTCGTCATAAGATCGCAACGGCCTATCACCCTCGGGCGAACGGCCTTTACCCGCACATTGACCGATATATGCGCATGTATGTATCCGACGGCCGCCGCGACTGGGACATTAGCCTGCCATTTGTCACTTTCGCATACAACTCTTGGCGCCATGATATAGGGGGGTACTCTTCCTTTTATCTTCTGCTTGGAAGAGAGCCCTTACGGCCTTTCGACACTCTGCATCCCGTCACTGACCCCATCACTACTCATCGCTACTTTGCCGTGATACTGTCGCCCGAGCCAATGCCGCTCACCAGATTGCACGTCACTAGCTCCCTATATTTCAAGAAGCTCGAAACCGACGCTATGACGCTCACCATCGTAATGTTTACTATATCCTCCCTGAACTCTGGTATTACTATGGCTCCCCTCCCGCAGTGGAGGTAACGTAAAAAACGTCTGCCGCACTACAAAGGTCGTTATCTTGTATTATGCCCAGTGAGCGACGTAATAAAATTACACCGCTCCGTCCAAAGTCACCATCTGCTACACCCAATCACTAAATTGTGCATGTGGCCGGCCTCAAGACGTATTATACCCCCTCCCCACCGCCCGCCTAACACGCAACGGGACGTTGCCTTTTTCCGAGGGGGATGGTGTCATCGGGAAACGTGTGATTGATGAAGTGGTGTGCCCACAGACGACGACGACGACCGAGGAACGTGTACACGATGTAGTGTGCTAGTAGACGACTACGCAGACAGAGTGGAGCTGGACGTTCCCTGAAGTCTTTTCGGCGAGTTCCGCCCATCACAGCGCAAGTTCTAATAAATCCTTCCCGTAGCAATATTGTCAGAAACCACTTTAGACGTCGAAATATTCACGAGTTACAGCCTGAATCTGTATGAACGTGCAGAAAAAATTACATATATACGTGCGCTATAAATGTTTCCTACTTTTCTGAAAGTAAACGCAACCTTAAACTTGGAGTTTTTTGTATTTATCAAATCTTATGAAAATAATGACACTGATTTTTTTTTTCAAAAAATTATCTTCGGGAAACCACATCAAAACGCATTCGTTAACATATACGTAAGGTGTTTTACACTCCGTTCCTTTAGGAAAGAAAAATACTTATGTGACATGCAACAAAGGGTCACATATTCCACTGCGTGAAAACATTTAAGGCCATTAAAATCTAAGGATAAAAAGGTCGAATTATTATAAAACATATATATAGCACGGCGGCATATTGAATAAGAAAAAGCCACACCTCTAGGCACCTGAAGGCACAAGGAAGTATTTTGATTAATAAGCATAATGGCGATAATCTTTATTCTTCTTAAATATGTTTATCATTTGCAGATTTTCTAAGTTCATTAAGTTCATTAAGTTGCAGAACCAACACACCAGTAGTTGTAGGGATTTAATCGAAACATCTTGAATATAGAGCGCCAACATTTTAAAAGAAACTGTGACACAGGGAGCAATGTATAATTAAAACCTCTCATCTACAGGTTCATCGGAAGGCAGATTACGTCCGTTGTAGCCTGCGGAATTGATTTCATATTTTGTGGCAGGAGCCATCATTGAATGCTCGAATACGCTTAACAAGAGTGCACAGGGCGCACAATATTCAAAATATTTTACAGTAGCAAGGAACAGAGATGAAAAAAACAGCGCTATATACTTCATAAACACTGTAGAATTGAAATACTGTGTCTGTCGAAACACTGTTCTAGCAGTCACGAAAGGAGCGACAACATTTAATCATACTTAGGGCTCCGAGACCTCCTGTTTTTGTTAGATTTCAGCAAGAGTACATGAAATTGTAAGCTTGATTCAGTAAAAGTATTTCGGAGGAGGAAGTGCATCACGCTTTCGTCTGGATGTGTGAGCACTAATTATTTGCAGAGTTGGGCGTACGAAAATAAATTATTTAAGAACAAGTCAATTATTACCATCACGCACAACCTCCTTATTCTGACTGTAGGATAAAAGCTGCTTTTGTATTTCAATCTACCGTTTTCCTCTTGCCAATCTCGTCCACTTCCCAATCCCAATCTAATCCGCCTAAATAATTTTGCTCCTCCCGCTGCTATGCATCAACTCTCGTAGAGCGATAGACAAACGCATGTGTCCAATACGCTGCCCTAATTTATCTTGCATTTGAAATAAACGTCGCACCTGTGAAGGTTCCTTCTTTTCTCTGGTAGCATTAATATTTAAGACTAACGTGCATACATTGAAGATCAAAATTTTAGCGCCTTCTGGCTTAACAGCAGAGCTGGACAAGATACTTCAAAAATGTATCTTCGATACCGATACTCGATACCCTGCAAAAATTGCATTGACTCAAAAATGGCGGCAATCGGCGCTGCTTGTCTTTCACGCTTTGCAGCATCGTCGAGGCGGCGTTTCACCAGACGAATCTATTGTTGCTAGAATGTTTTCTGCACTCTTTTGGCTTTATCCTTTTCTCTTCCCCAACGCAAACTTTCAGCTCGCAATGCAATGTCCTCCGGTTCGTCAGAGGCCACCAACTGACAATCGTAACGAGCACGGCTGCTCAGTTACTGTTCCTCCGATTCCATGGCGCTGCTCCGACCGAAGCGTGCGGCGCGCCTATATATATGAACAAGGTTGACCTAAGCGGTCATATGTTCCGCCACGCAGCTCTTATACGTTTGTCTATTTATGACGTCAGTTGAACTTTGGCCTTCATCTTGAACTTGTTCTTCAATGGAAACAGCTACACAAAGTTGCTGGGGCTTAAGTTCGAACTTGATCTCGAAGCTGTTGAAGTTCATGGGAAGCACAGGATGACCTTGGATATATTTTGCGTAGCGAATCTATCGCTTCAAAATCTACTAGGACATTCCTGTCATAAACTGTTTGACCTTTTGTACGGCAAAGAAATAACGTGGTTAAGGGCAGGAAATTATTGGTAATACTTTAAACACCAGAGTTTTCTTATATAACCTTGGCAGAAGTGTGATTAGAAAACGAGCCGCACCCAATACACTGCAAGGAACAGCCTGTTGACTACCATAAGAAAGGAATAATAAAAGCAATGCTTTTCTAAGCTGGAGGAAGTATTTTGAGATAAAATTTCAATATTGTTGTGTGAATCGTTTTGCCACTGAGTGTCGACACATTTAACAAATAGTGAAGAACAATTATTCCTCCAATAATACGTACACAGCCCGTATATATCCCACTTTCATGAATTCAGTGCAATTTCAGAGGAAGTATTTAGGCTTAATGTAATCGTCACCCAGAACCGAGTTATATGTATGTAACAACTTAATTAATATGCTTGCGCTATTCGGGGCTTCCTTGGAAGAAGAAAATATTTGATACTGTACTGAAGGGAATATATTATTTGCTAGCTTTCATAGTCTCTAAGGCTACAAGAGAATATAAGCTTCCTCTCTTTTCTTTCCCTGCAATGGGTGGAGCTAATATATCCCGGGCAACATTGTATTCATTTCCATGCAGTCAGCTTTCAATCTACCAACTCTTTCCACACTTTGCTTCTCTCGGAATGAAGGTTTTATAAAGAAGAGTCCGTTTGCTATTCACCTCTTCGCTGGCCTGACTGAAGCTCATTTCCCCCCGTCATTTCTATTAAGCCTATGTTTGGTTTGAACCTGCTGCATCGTTGGTGGCAGGCCTGGAAAAGTTCCAATTTTTTTTTGCATACCTGACTGGCTTCCATCTAGATGAGCTGTAGAGCTTTTAAGCCTCCTTTTTGTGGCATTTGTGGGCTAGCAAAGAGAAATAATTACAGACATATTTTGTAGCACCGCAAGTAACAAAATATAGACGCCTGGGATTACAAAATCAAGTGGCGGGGCTGCCTCTCTCTTTGTCATTTCTCAACAAAAACCTTGTACGGATAAATAAGACAGCCTATTGCCAATTGTTGTAAATATGGTACCAAGAAATGCAGACAATATGTGCGCGTCTAATGAGGGCAGAAAAACACCACGCCTTGTGCTTGAAAGTAACTAAAAGAAATATCCCCTTTGGCACCCGATGATAGTATCAGAAACAGAAACGCGGAACTTTCGTATTCTCCCAGTGTAAGTGTAGAACGTGAGACTTTTGAATTCATTTTGAAGCAAGCAAAAAAACCTACAAAAGCAGATTCATTAAAATAAAACGTGTAAAAAAGTCAGAACCCTTGACATATCCCACGGAGCCAGAACTACCCAAACAAAATGTGAGTGCTAGGCAAGGTTCACCTCTTTCGAGTAGAATGCAAGGCTGAACAGAAGTGCGAAACAGAAATATTACACGAAGAAGAAGGTCGGATCTTTTTTCTCGTTCATTTCATATGTCTTTTTTTTTTTTAGTCCTATTTAGCCACAAAACCTTGCTATGCGTTTTTTCGCTGAGAGCTTCAGCGGAAAGGCCCTTCATTTCGACAATGTGCTGTAAAGTGCTATTTTCTCTTTCTTACCAACAATGGGTTTTGCGCTTTGAAGCCCGCTACGTAGCCCTTTTAATTTTTATTGTTTTTCTATAGATTATTTTACAAGATGCTCTTTTTCTAACATGCCATTGCGGAAGATACAGAACCCACCACGTCTTTTCGTGGGAGGTTGTTTCCTTGCTACGGAAGATTTACGCGACCACCAAAGACATTGATGCAACCACTGTACGCTAATGCATTTCTTTTCTAATAAGCTTTTCTTTCCTTGCCACTTTAGTTAAAATTCTTTAGTTTTCTGCACACTTACAACGTTGGGATAAACGCTAGAAATATTTTACTTGTATGCCCTAAACTTACGTAAAATCACAAAACCTCTTCCTGTTTTCGCTCTAAAAGTATGCACTTTTCTGCCACATTTTCCTTGATTTTGGCGTAATTTAAGGTGTACGATGTGTGAAGGCTTGACCTCGATTGTGAGTTCTTCTTTCGTTCGAAAACACAATTCCTGGAAGTCTGTAGTCAGATGTGACTACTGGAAAGATTATGCATCGAGTTTAGGCTCGCTTCCCCTGAATGCTCATTTGTTCTCATACTCATTTACTTGACACAGCCACAACTGTTTAATGCGGCTACATTATCGTGAAACAAATTTTTCAGACGGCATTTCAAGAAGTGCACATGCCTTTATTAGCGTAGAGTATAACTAACACCCTAAATGTTGTAAACGTCTCCAGCGAGAATAGAAAATGATAGTTAAGCATGATCATATCTTAGAATGCGATACAATTGCTATGCATCAGTTGAAGCATTTTTGTACAAGCATCATCACACGTCCTCAGTCCTGTGACTTTTATTAATATAAGATGCCAGCGAAGGAGCGAGTTCTAGTATCTTTTCACGAGAATCTACTTCAATGAGGTTTCTTCTTTGTGCTGAGTTCTAAAAGGTTATTCGAGAATATGCGACAATCACATCTGCCTGAACGTTGGAAACAAACCCAATGTGTGAACAACTATCATGGTGTAAAACTCACGCGTATATTATATCATGAACTTCATCCAAGTAAATTGTGCGCAAAACATAAATCTTGCTTCTGCACACTAAACGTTGACTGTGTCATGTAAGTATGCAAGTAGAACTGAGAAATAGCCGCCCGGAATTTTATTTTCATATTTCTGTAAGGTTAATATGATCTTTCATGTCTTTATACAAAGCTCCAAAGTGTTTTTTTTTTTTTGCACAATACCCATTGGAGGACGAACGCCATGCGCTTTACATTGGGAAAGCTTCCTCGGAAGTAAACCTTCATGCTAAACTCATGACAACAGATTCAGAGAAATCACCATAGTCAATTCTGTAAAGAGGCCTCGCTGAACGACGATTGAAAGCTTTCTTTTAGGCGAGCCAGTTATTCTTAGAGCTTATGAGAACCCAAGAAGAATAGACTATTGTTCAAAGAGTCAGCCTCATTTCCGCTTTCCAGAAGAATACTCATTATTTGCTTTTGCCAGAATTCTCCTAGGGAATTCAATTTCTATTTGAATGAAATGTTTCCAGCAATAAAAAAAAAAGAGAACCTAAAGAATACAGAAAAAAATAGAAACCCAAAGGGAGGAAACAGTTCGGTTAATGCTTACCTGCTGTCAATACTTAAAACATCTTATAGCGGCATAACAGAGACATGGAATGTCGGAGGTCCTATGTTTTTTTACTGGCTCACAACTATTAGGGTGCCGGATTGTCGCAAGATGATTAGATCTGCAGCTTCGATCATCAAACCTTAAACGACGACACCTTGGAATGGAGATTAGTGAACTTGAGATAGCCTCTGAATACTGCGATCATGGAAGATTTACACTGAGGTCTTCAGAGATATTACTGTAGACAGGAAGAGAGGAAACGCCTCCGATACAAATCTCTTTACTAGGTCCATTTGCTTTTTACTAGGCACGGCGGTGGCACGACATATTGACGAATTTGTCTCGTTACGCTGCGCCGATTCTCATTGCAGCTTTTCGAAGGCATTTTATGCTAGGTTTTCCGAGAACAAAGCTGCCTATGAATATCTTGACAATTCCGGCTGTGCTGGAGGGACGCGTTTGAACCGGTGCATCGTCGTAAAATTTATGATGCATCAATGACTGAAGCGCAGCGACTATGGCCCTTGCTACGTTTTTCAAGATAACAAAACTACTTGCTTGGATAAGTCGTTATTCGAGTAACCAGCATAAATATGTAACACTAATTGAGCCCATCTAGATAAGGTGCATGTTGATTCCGGCATTCTCTAGGGATCGGCTCTTGATCCTCTGATTTTTGCTTTATATAAATGATATCTTTGATCATGTTTCGGCGCATATCAGGCTGTACGGTAATAATTGTGTGCTGCACAAACGAATTTCTTTTGTTGACGATCTGTCTTCCAGCACACAGTTCCATCCGGAGGGGCTGCCTTCCATCCCGCCACTAATGCTCGAGTACAGCTTCATCATTCGCCAAATCCGGAGGGAAGAAAGGAACAACTACGGGGAAGACTAAGCGCTAACATTCCGATACCATTTACGGCACGTGCAAATAATACAAACCATGCCCTCTAGCTATACAAAACCAAAACGTGTTACTTAGAAGAAGATGGCTACCGAAGTCATTCAGGCTCACCGGCCGGGGAATAGGGTCAGAACGCCGTGGGCGAACATTGGCACGCACCGGGAATGGCGACCGGGATTGCTCGTGGCACGCCATTCTTTGAATAAAGCCACGATATGACCTACGCTGCGGTAAGCAGGGAGAGCGTATGGTAATTAGCTGGTGCTCCGCAGCTTGGAACGAGAATACTGGCTGCAATGCACAACGACACCTCCCATTATCGCGGCAAATCTAGACAAGCCTTGCGGAGGCAAAAGGCCGCAGGCGGAAATAAAGATACGATAGAGAAGGGATACTCAGTTTGCCGGGTGTAGTCGAAAGACTTTTATTTGAGACCCAGCATGGTGAAGCTGACATTTAGTCGTATTAGTGACGATTTAGCAAGTGTGCGCGTAGCACTATCACAGTATAAAAAATGCCGGAGAGGATTCGAACCTGTCGGATTCGAACATAGGTACTCGGTCAGTAGCCGATGTTTGAGTATGGTCAAAACTTCACCATTTTTTATTAATGTACCTCATTGCCTTTTTCACAAGCAGAAGTAACGAACATACAAGGTCCTAACTTGATCTTCACTAATCTAGGAAGAAATTTACCTTTAGTTAGAGCATAAAGCATTTTTACCGCATCTGTTTTATGTAATATGCTCTTTAAAATGATGATTTTGATGTTTAAATTATACTTTAGGGGCCTTCCTACCGATTGCTGATATATCCGGCATTCTATTAGAATAGAAGCCAAAGAAGAGAAGGAAAATAACAAACCAAGATTACTGAAACCTTTCCCTTCTATGACTCATGTAATATATATAAGTAGCCAAAGAATAGTAATAAGGCAACAGTTTGCGAACCTAATACTTAGCTTCGGGGTAGATTATTTTGCTCACTTGCTCGCATTCTCTCCTCTCTCCTTTCGCCGTATTCATGAGCTGTGATCTTCGTGAACCGATTTCAGTTTGTTTACGTCATTTCACATACAAGCAAAACGTGTGCACAGGACTCTTTACTACAGGGTTCCTGGTAATTTTCAACCCCCAGAAGTTTTTTTACCAGCCTAAACACTGCTAATTACTTGGCTGCTGCAAGATTTAATCTATCGAAACGAGATCATCACGCCCAGGATCGGTCACGAGTCCTCTTGCTCGGTATGCGAGCGGTTAAAACGGTAAACTACTCGAGTGGGGCTGAGCAGCCTTAGGAGCTTATTGCGTTTCATTAGATTTCACCAATCAGTAGCCACAGCCCTCATAGTCTATCTTTTTTCTGCTCCGTAAAAAGTAGTAGTCTTGAATTATTACGCTTAGCAGTTCGCCATAGAACCTTTCTGCAAGTTTATGAAGGTGGTCAGTTGGTAATCATTGAGCTTAGTGAAATGTCATGAAAAGGCGAGTGCGAGCTTTGTACGACCTCTCGAACACGTCGTCTCGAGATTTATATCTCCACTAACATTCACGCGGCCAGAAGGTTGGTTATTGATGTAATAACATGTATTTGTTGTACAGCGTCCATGATTGTGCACGGAGGTTGTAAACTGTGTTTTTGTTTTCGAGTGTCTGGAGAAGCTCTCGTTAAACCACTGATTTAAGCGGTATTTAAAATTGCTGTTGGACACAACGGTACGGTCATTTGTTGCAAAGAAAGCAGCAAGACATAAGTAAAGATAATTTTTTATAAATTGCAGTGCGGATGGTAAGTGTTTCTTTTAGTCACTTCCTTCTCGCATACAGTGCTTTCCGAAAAGACAAAATCACTATTTTTTATTTCAGAAATCCACTGAAATAATAATAATATTTTTTTTACACAAAAGCGACATTTAGAAAGCGACAAAAGGCCGGCAAAGCTAAGTGCATTGAAGGCTACAACATGCGTAAATAATTAAACAACGCGAGCCCTTCGTGTTATTTTGGTAAGATAGGATGTTACAAATGTGTAAATCAGTATTATCATTTGTATTGACTAAAACAAGTCTTCAAGCAATGTAGGAAAGAAGTATGCAGAATATGGTGTAGATATAACAAACCTTCTTCTAGAACAAAGCCAGTACGAAATGTGTAGATACTTCCAAATGCAAAAAAAAAAAAAAAGAATTGAATGTTGCCCGCATATTGAAAAAGAGAAAACAAGTTGATCTCGATGCCACGAGGAAACTATGAAGGAATATCCTCGTACGTAACAGATGGCACCTAAAATGACAGAACAGATGGGGCCGCCATCATCCAGCGAGGCAGCGAATCTTAGGCAGCCGCCGTCAATCTGGGGCATCCCGTCCCGTTCTTTCCGGTACTCTCATATTGTTTTCTTTTAGCAGAGGATGGACGTCTACGAAGACTTCTGTGTCTGTCTACTGAAGGAAATCGCTTGCAGCCATCATGGGAGCTATATGCTTTTTTTCTGCGCCCCATGCTAGACTCAATAAGGAGTTCTGCCTATACAGTATGACCTTTGTGTTCTTTATTCACCGCAAGCTGATGGCCCGGAAGGAGTGGGAAAGATGTTTCACAAATTCGGGAATTATCCGAGTTAGGTATGAGAGTTCAGAAAATAGCATCGTCGCCCCTCCTGTTCTTCGACGAGGAACCTGAACTGTATAGATGACAGTTAGCTAACATCCTGCTATGTTTTCTATAAAAATAAGAGAACTATGGGATTAACCGTAGCATATTTTGTAATTGAAAAATGTCGGAAAGGCGATTGCGCCCATGAAACGAATATGCGGGTGGCCAATTGATACGAAATAGAAAGGAACTTTACTTACATGTAAATGCATATTATTTGTTTGCTGTGGCTGCATAAACGTCTATCATAACTACAACTGAAGAATGTCGAGTTCTCGCATATCAAATTATTTTAGATGCTAGGAGTTGTGGCTTTCTGCATGACACTCGTTCCCTTGTTTTAGACTTCATATATAGAAAGTTGCATTTCCAACACAGTATCATTCAAGAAGTGGTGCCATATTTTCTGCTTTCTGTGGATAGTAGACAGGAAGGCAAACTACACAGCTTCTGCCACACTAGTTAAACGCAGAGCTCTTTAATATTACTAGTTCGAATTTTCCCATAGGGCCCATGTATAAAAAACGGTGGTTTTGATTGACCGAAAATCGGACATATGCGGATAATGGCTGCGCCCGTAGTCATTAAACTATGTCGCAGGTGCAATGTTTCATATTGTTGATATATGCCCTATACCCCCTGACAAAAAAAAAATTAACTGAAAAAGCGCATTAGTGGAAATTGTTAGGTGGAAAGAGGTAAATAAGAAGAGAAACAAGCAGTAAAATTCGCGATTTTCTGAAAGCAACTACTGCAATACCGGACAGTTTTTCATGACCCAATTTTTGATATGGCGTCACAATTTATAAGACTCGAAAAATGCATTTGCAAGCTAGACACTTTTCGAAGCGGAGTTTCCTTACTGGTATGATGAAACAAATCTGGTTAAACTAATGCAGCGCACACGAAATTTACAAAAAAAAACATAGATAGGCAATAACATAGCATAAATTGCTAAATCGAGGGGATTTTGAGACACCATTTTATGTCTGAGCGAAGGCGCCACGGTATTTTTCGATAATTAAAAATAAACAAAAGCGAATATTTTCCGCACAAAGGTATGACTAGCTGGCTCTGAATAGCTGGGAAAACACCTGTTGCCCCCAGGTTTAGGTTATCTCCATGCTTTTACATTTTCATCTCAAAGCCCGCTTTAGTCCACCTTCTGCGCGCGCCTTATCCGGCTTTTACTGAGCATTGGCGATCACGCCATAAATGTATAATGTAGAAGAAAAGCAATGCCCCCGTCTTCTGAGCGAGACTCAATGCACATTAGAACCCCCTGTGGTCCGAATTCCGGAGTGCACCTCTATGGCGTCTCTCGTAGCCTGGGTCGCTTTGGATCATTAAACCTAATAAGCTAAGCGAAACCAAACTTATAAAAACATCACTATTATCGCACAATATTTCTACTTCTCTCTAAGCGTACATCTGGCCCTTCACAAACGAGGTAGTCGATACGATTTTACACGCCTAGGCGCACTTACCTTGGTTACTCGACAGAGCTATTTGTGATTTCCAATGACGGAATACGTTCCGTATGAAACCGAAAAGGTCAAATTCATAGAAATAGTGATATTCAAAATGGGTGTGCACGTTTGTTCGAAGCCATCTTTGCGCTGCAGACCACAACTAAATTTATGAGCTCCTAGCCCTCAAGCGTGGGTCTTTCTCTTTTCATCAGAGCTCTTATTCGTGGCAGTAGAGCCTATTCGTAGCATTGTGTTCGGGATGTCATGGGTGCCAGCTTGTTTTACAGTTTAAATCATGCTAATGAACCTATGGCGTAAACGTTAGAGTTTTGCAAAGTCAAAAAGTCTTCGGCGAGAAAAGCACGTACCCCTATATTCATAAAATACTGGAAGTAATATACCCACATCAGCCACCGGCAGCATAGTAGTAAGCAAAATTACATATGCTCATGATGGTTACGCAGGCGGCGCTTTCACAAGACCTGTACGCGCCGCCGCGTATATCGCAGAGCTCGTCTCTAGCGGTGCACGGGCGTCGTGGGAGCGCTTCCATTCCTCGCAAGCATAATTAAACATCGAATAATTATCTTTCTCCTTAAGGTTCGTCTATAGAACTGAGAAATATGCTACAGCGTTAATGGCACCGTTCGGCGGCTCCTATTCAGTTAGACATACGCCTTGCCGAGACTTGTACTATTTAAAACAGAACAGCGTTATTCTGCTCTCACAGTATATTCAACAAATCACTGAGCTCACATCAATACCGGAAATGTAAAGCGAGCTTTTTCACATCACTCATTACAAAAACATAAATCCGATATTACACATAAATTGAAAAACCCATCACCGGTAAAATATCCCAATTCTTTAATAGTACCTTGCGACCGCCCACTGCTAGACGCAGCGGCGAGTGGAAACTGGTAAAAAGAACTTCTGGGCCGATCACACTGCTTGTATGAGTGTCGTCTGCTTGGATTTTTTGTGCCAAGAAACTCGGCATAGCTTTATGGCTTACATCTTTGAGCAAGTCTACTTCGTTGTGTGTCTAATGCTCAGATTGTTGGAAACTGGTTCGTAGCACAATCCTTGTGCACTGTTGCTACTATGCTAACTTGTAATGAACGCCTGAAGAAAATATTCCCGGAGGCATCAAGGGTAAAATACATACGCAACACAAACCTTGGAGATAATCTAGTGCATTCTGGACTTGACAATAAGCATCCAATTCAATCACATCCTTGCTCTCGACACAGATGTAAAACGTGCAGTCATATACAAGAAAGACACCACAGTTAAACGTACTGCAAGCGACTTCACTTTTCACATAGGGTTAGACTTTATTTGCACATCTTTAAATATCTACCTTCTCTAACGCTCCCACTGTCATTAACAGTACATTGGAGAGACAGAAAAATCAATGAACATAGACTTAATGACCATCGCGGAGACACAGGCAGAGACCTCCCGATAGCAGTTTCAAAGTATTTCAGTCAGAAAGATCATACATTCGAGGAATAAATTATAGATTCGTAGGTCAGGCTTTAAATCTTCAAGAAAAAGAAAATAGAGACATATACAGTCCATACATTTAGAACTTTGAAACCAGCAGCTATAAATACGTCGTAAGGAAATTTACATTCCCTTTATTATATTCTATCTGAGCCATAATCCGCGCTTGCACGCACTATTGTTCGCCTTTGGGCATGGCATTGATATGTGCTGTTTGTGCAAGGGCTCTAAGTGAGCCTGTTTCCATGAATCTTTTTGTGTGAGCCTGCTTTGCTTTGTCGAGACCCTGCAGCTGCCAAATTGGCCCTGTCAAGGGAACCTCAAGAAAAATACAAAGAAATGTCGCCCGGTGGGAAAAATCCGGAAGTGCTTTTGTTCAACTGTTCACCCTACCTGTCGAGAGGCGCTATTGTCAAGTGAGGAATGCCTATTGTCCAAACGAGACGATCGTAATGACACGTCGGCTGACTTACAGGAGAAGAAAGGAGCATGACGAATACGGCCATTAGAGGATTTCCCGGGAATGCAGGAAAGCGTTGCAATTGCCGGAAAGGGACAATGCTGGGAGCAGTATTTGTGGCGCGCACGTACACTTGGGTTTCTGAGAAGGAAATCCACTTGCCGGAACCAACATAGCGGATCTTTGCAGAAGAATAAAAATGTACCTCCTCGCCGTTCCCAAGCTCTACCCGCCAACAAGTGACCACGCCCGACGAAACAATACCGGACCAGTCAATGTATCAGACCATCAGTGCAGTTATGTGTTCGATTGGATACCGATATCTGAGGGGCGTGCCCTGGGACTGGTTGGTCAGCCTTCAGAGAGGGGCTGGACATAGGGGGTTTTAAGGACGTTGCAGAGCACGAAATGAGGCTCTGAGCCCTGGGTAAACGGCTCATCCAGATGCTTCTCGCTATGAACTCTTAACGCTTGCCATTTTGCTGATATACCCTTCTTTTTCACGTAAATAAGTTTTCTCAAAGTGCCATTAAACCTGCTTGTATATATTATACCAACTTTGAAGATTGAATTCTTCATGAACCCGGAGTCTCTGCACGCTACCAAGTGAAGGCCGGGTCGCCTTAGTCCCAGCGTCACGACCGCGTGAACTCTCTCTTACCAACAACTCTGAGCATAATGAGGGAAAACAATCCCTCATAGCGCTAATTGCACACGTTATTCACAAAACTAATCTCCCGTCCGCATACATAAGCTGCACGGGTTTTATAGACATGTTTTCTACTTTTACAACTCACTTTGGTTTTTGTTTTTAGGAGATGGCATGTGTGGCAAACTTTAATTGTTATTATACTGCTTTTCTGTCCTTCTCCACTCCGTGCGGAAAACTTTTGAGAACTGTCTTTTTGCAGATGTGTTTTTCATCAGGACCGATTGGAATGCCTAATCTCTTTCAAGAAAGGTGTGTCAACATCGAACCTGCTTTATCATTCTCCCCGCACTGCAAATTTTCAGTGTGCTGCCGCTTTTTAATTTCTTTTTCAGGCCGCAAGAGCACCGGTTTCAGGCTCAAAAACAATTACCGAAGGAACCTTTTTTTCCTCCTGACCTACTTTTCTCTCCCCCACCCTACTGTCTCCCCTCCCCAGCCTCTCTTCTTCGGAAGCAAAAGCATATCTAAACCCTGCCAATGATGATCGTGCTGTCGAAAAAGAAAAGTACACTTGTGGAAAATTTGGTTCGACTTGTGATATGAGGCTCCCTTTCTTTAGCCTTCTTCAATGTGCTTTCATAGCGTGTAGTCATCTTATTTCTCTCGTTCTACTCAGCGTATAACTAAGTTATTCCCCCGACACCGAGGGTCATCTGAATTTAGTTGGTTGTAGGTTGTGATTCCAAGTGGTTAACAGGCATGGTAGGTTGTTTATCGCAATTGCACGCTCCAAAGAGATATCGCACTCGGTACATGAAGCGGGTAAATCGAAGTGGCCGCCGCCTCTCTGATTGCCAATGGGCAACAGCCGGCTATGAGTAAGGTTTGCTTTGCACATGAGAGAGGGCTTCTTGTATGAAAACATAACAAGGCCGGTTGAAGTCTTCGGCCAAACGTTGCTGAAACACCTGACGTCATCCTTCACTGACACCCACTTGGCCTTAAGTTGAGGACGCGCAATACGTGTCAGCAGTAGCTACGCCAAGTATGAAAACCTCGAAGGGTGCGACGTACCAGGTAGCCATAATCACCGTTGTGCAGGCGAAGGATGTAATGCTCTTACATCGCCACAGACGCTTTGACCCCGTAGCCTTTAATGCATAAACCTAATCGATAACTTGAAATAAATTAAGAAAGAAAATATTTGGATTACCGAAACGTTATTGTTTGGGGCAAGTAATCGTTTATATAACAAAATTACATACAATATAAATAATTAGAAGAAATCAATTGCTTACAACTCTGCTTCGGATTAATCAGAGGAGTCCAGAATACAATTCTCATTCCATCAGCAGAAAGTTTGGCCATGCCCTCCCCCTCACGTTCTTTCGCATGTTGCTTTGTCTTCGGGCGTAGCAGTACAATGTAGTTAACGTTCGCACTGTGCTTTTAATGTAGTGGTCGGCTTTACGTCAGCCGTAAAAGTGTGTCGTTTGGCTGCTCGTCGCGCGCTGCTTTTATTACTTTAATTGCCCGCTACCTGACACGGCGAACACCTTGACCTATACGTGAGGTTTGGATTCAGCTTTGAATCGATCTTTTTTATCTGGCATATATTTAACTTGTATATTGGTAGCAAATCGGGGTTCTGTTTTTTTGGTAGTGCTTCGCCGCGTCAAAAATGTGCCCCACTTTAAGGAGGGTCAAAGAAAACTCTGCAGCATGACCTTGCAAAAGGCAGCGCATTGCTCTCCGTTGGACAAGCCGACCACCTACCTACTTTCACGAAACTCAATTCGCTACTTTTGCCAACCTGCTGTATTTTCAAGGAGATACCACAGAACATGTCTTGAATGCGTTTGCTCTGGTGAAATGGGTGAGGCCGCATGAATTATGCATGGCTGAGGTCTGCGCCAGAGTTAGAGTAGCCTTCACTTGCCTAAAAGATATATTCGATGCTGGCAGTTTTTGGAAGCGGTCGCCGACAAGCCTGCGAAGAGGTTGGTTCTTTCTCAGTTCGTACAGCGTCGATAAGTTCGGTGCAGTGAGAAATCAAACTACATTCGTGAACATACTAGTGTGAATATTTTAAGACTACGGGTTTCATGATCAGAATCCTATCCTTTGTTTTATTATTCTTTTTTACTTTTGCTTTTCTCGATGAGTTGCCCGGAAATCGGGATAACACTCTAACGCCACTGAAAAAAATTCAGCACCCGTGGTGTCTTGCTTTCCTTTAGGAGAAAGACATTCCAGAAGTTATTTAAACGCTTGCGTCGCAAGTATCAGCGATACGCTCCTTCGACCTCTATGCATTCGCATAACATCACAAAAGCCCATATGCGATCTAGGAACGTTTTGACACTGCGAATGAAACCAGGAGCGACGTAGAAGATAAGACAGTGTGCCGAACACGGCAGCGACAGAGTCGTAGGTCCTGAGAACGTTCAATATGATATACATGAGAAAGGAGGAGGAGCACAGTCGGCTCGGGCGGAGGCGTCAGACCTCCCCTATTGCAAAAACGAGTGCCACTGGGTCCCAGCGCCCCAGCGCCATAACTGATTATGGTTCCAGTATGACGCTGGAGACTGGGCGCGCAGGGACGCGGCAAACTGGCACGCTCTGCACTGGCGGCACTGGTCGTCCGAGCAAAAAAGGCCTGGAAAAAGAATTAAAAGCTAAAACGTAACGAAGCACCTCAAGTACATAAAAATAAACTAATAAAGTAAAAAAATAGAAAAAAGAAGAGTGGCACGTAGCACGCTTCGGACACGGTATCTCGGCAACTCGGCAATCTGTAGCTCCACACGCTAACCACTCGGCTACGACAAGATTTTTTTCCTTTGTTCATTTTTTACATGGTATTTGTTACACATGGTTATGTACACAGACTATTTACAATGCACCCAGCCGTTGCTGAGATGCACAACAGAAAACACAACTAAAAGGCAGACAAATATAAGCACCGGCCGTGTCACCAGCGGAAACCAATAAGGTTGAAAGTCATTTTCATCATAAGTGTCCTTCAGTTGCCGCATCATTCTGCTAAAATGGAGTCTTCGTGGAACAACAGGTTCAGCGTTAGGATCCAACATGCGTGTCTTCCACAAGCTATGGAGTCCAATAAGGAAAAACATGTCATATGGTTCGTAATCATATTGTGTAACAGCAAGATACCGCACACTGTACGAATTTAGATCAAAGTCTTTCTTTAGAGTTCTTTGCAGCACATCCCCCCCAAAAAATTGCGTCTTTGTAATTAATGAAACAGTGCTCAATGTTTCAGACATATCACACAGATGGCAGTTTACAGAAGAAAAATATTTTTCCTACGAAGCCATGTGTTAACAGGTAGAGCTTCGGTGTGTAATTTAAAGAAAATGTTTTCGTGCAAGGAGAAATCTGCATTTTGCGCACCCTCTTTAACACACATGACCCTAAAGACCAAAGTATAAAGAGCGATATAGTGGTGGCGGAAAAAGCATTGCTATCTATTCCTTGTATAGTCTCTTGCGCGAAACAGAATATAAGTACTCATTCGAGAATCGTACTGTCAGAAACCTCACCGAAGCATAAACTTACTGCATAAATCCTAGTAACTGTGATCAGTCAGTAAAATTTGAAGAAACCATTAAGTCGGAAAGCAAAATTCATGAAATTAACTTTTAGGAATTGTTCAATAATGGGATATGAACAATCACGAAAAAAGAAGAAACGGGCAACTAACTGCCTTACACATAGGTGCACTAAGCCGCACCCCCCTGCACAAACAGGTATCAATAGGTTATCACGTCGAATCGCTTCAAAATTGGATGACCAAATAAACGCCGTAAATATTCGGTGAAAACGCTGTATGTAATGCCTAGCACAGTGGAGGACCTGAAGCACATAATAAAGTTTTGTCGCCAAAAACATGTTGCCCGACCGAATTGAAAGCCGATAGGGGATAAATGTATTAGCATAGCGCTGAACGACTCGAACGCGCTCTTTCCAGTAATTTGCACTTGACTTAAATGCATGCAGTGAAACGCCTAGATATTTAGGGACGGCCACGCCAAGATTTTATTTCTTGATTTCCTGTTAGCAATGATATTTACACTGGGGCAAAGACAGTATAATGCCACAAAGCGCTCAAGCAAAGGTAAGGGTTCACAAAGTTTTAAAACGCGTTAGGTTGGCCAGTTCACTCAAAACTGGCATCCATTCAGGTTTCTTACTTGGGGTATTATAGATGGCGGTCAGGCTGTATTGATACTCTCGATGAAATACTCCTTCGCTGAGCAAGCATCCACGTCCGCGTGTCTTACAACCGTTCTCGTTTTCCATGCACTGTGGAGGCAAAGCAAAATGAATAAGTCATATGGCACACCCCCTTGAATATTGACCGGCAGGAACAGTGTACATTAGGGTGTAATTGGCAAGTCCTTTTTAAAGTCCTCTGCAAAATATCCCACAGAATGACTGCATCCCAGCAGTCAAGAAAAATATTGTCTGTGGGTGTCGGCTTATGACAAATCAAGCAGTCCACCGACCACGGAACAAAGACACCACTCTCCCTCAACCACGGTTGAACAGGTAATGTATGGCTGTTTATTAGAAAGAAAAAACGTTTTGCTGACGACCGTGCTGGCATCTTTTTAAATCTTTTTAGGACATCCTCACCTTCCCCTCCACAGTGTAATGATCGATACAAAGGCACTGGCATCATTACATCAAGCAGGTCCTTATAAAGTTGCTTTTGGTTACAGCGCTTTGGAATTCCATTGAGAATCTCAATTTTGAAATGTTAAAGAAAGCCACAATCGCACGCAAAAAAAGACACACAGTCTTCTGTGTTTAAAGTTGCTAGAGGGGACCAAAATTCTAGTAAGTCTTGGCTCAGTCTAATTTGAAAAACAGTATGCAGGAAAAGGTCGATTTGGTTCCGTAAGAGCATAAACCTGGATACTATTTGTCGTAAAAACTTTCACAACAATGAACAAATTGCATAAAGTTAAACGCGCGAACATTGATAAATCAAGGCCACTCTACTTTGTTGTTTTTGACTGGACACGTTCACGTTCAGCATTCCAGTAATCTTTCTTATCCTTGTAGAGTTCCAGCCGCAGTCCAAGATACCTCGCAGGTGTAAACGAAGAAATATTTTCGAAAAGGGAAAGTGCGTTGCACCAACCCCATGCCACAGCCCAAACATTTATCCCAGTTGACTTCGCTGGCCGTTTACGTACAAAATCGACTAGCATCTTGGATTGCTTTTGACACGCTGTCTTGGCATTGACAGAAAACGGCTATGTCGTAAGCATATGACAATATCTTTACTTCGCTTTCCTTAAGTCTAAAACTTCGGACCCTTTCATGTTTAATCAGCTTTAAGCAAACCGATTATATATATATATATATATATATATATATATATATATATATATATATATATATATATATATATATATATATATATATATATATATATACATATATATATATATAGCAAATAACAGAGGAGAAAGTGGACATCCTTGTCTTACAGACGATCTTATTTCAAAGCTTTCTGGGACTTCGTTATTTACAATAATGCTAGGAAAACAATTTGCATATGCCATTCTAACTCCATCTAATATGACTGAGTCTACATTTACATATTTCAGTATTGAAGATAAAATTTCGTGAATAACCCGCTGAAAAGCTTTCTCGAGGTCTAGTTGCAACATTTCAACATGATTTGCAAGCGCGTCAAAACATTCCAAAATGCTTCTAGCTGTGGGATTATTTGTATATATGCTTCTCCCTCTAATTCCACATGTATTATGGGGCCCAACAATATATTTAATTACGTTCTGCAACCGTTTCGCTAGGACCTTCATGCAGATTTTGTAATCCACATTGTCAAGTGTTACAGGCCAGATGACTTCACTCAGAGGAATTTGACAGGGTCATTGCTCTTTCGTATCAACACCACGTGCGTACTTCTAAATTATGGTGGCATTACTTCTTTATCATATGCACACTCAAAACTCGATGCAACACCTGCGCTACTTCCCCCTTAAATGCTTTTTAAAAAGCTGCGCCCAATCCACCAGGAACAAACGATTTCCAGTAGTCAGGTTATCTGTAGCAAGTTCTATCTCTCCCGTGCTTCTCCAAGCTTGCTTTGGCATCAGTGGCAAAAATTCTTTTTCAGATCCTTCCTCCACTCGCCTATCGTGCCTAGAAAGGAGCAAAAATATTCTACGAACGCTTGTTGTATCTCCACCCTGTCACTTGTGACCCCATTGCTGGTGTTGATTTCTTTTATTTCATTCTTCCTGGCGTACCTTTTTTCCTCTCCTATTGCACGTTTAGTGGGCGCTTCTTCGGAAAATAATCTTCCTGCACGTGCTCGGACGGCAGCTCCTTTGTACTTGCGTATATCGCTAGCCTCTAGGTGGTTTTTAACCGTTCTCATTTCCTTTATATATTGCCCTGGTTGGGCACTTTCTAAGCTTAACAAACGGTCATGCTCTTCTTGCAATTCTTCCTCTTTACTCCTTTGTTCTCTGTATAAGGAAGCCGATCGCAAAATTACATGTTTCTTAATATCCTACTTAAAATACGGCCATGATTCAAGTACTGTTTTAGGTTCTACTTCTAACAAGGTTTTTATGCGTCGTGCACAGTATTTACAAAACTTTCATCTGTGGGTCGATTGTCGTTAAGCTTCCATAACTCCCAGTGTTTTTTAATAACGTCGTTTTCTGCCTCAGAGCATAATGGAATATGTAAAAAAGGGGGTATTAAATGAAAGACAAAAGGTTAGCTGTTCGAGTAAAGTTCAAGAGAGAGCGATGATAAGGCCCTTGAGTCCATACAATGTATGAGGATAAGTTGTTCGGCGAACGGCCCACTGCCGTCAGGTGCCGAATTCTCGTCGGCTTCAGTGCCGCGCAAACCTACAACAAATAGTGAATATCTTCCTCGTGATCTGGTGACTTTCAGACAGGACATCCTGCCCTCACACCTGCGGTGACACAAACATGGCCGCAATAACTCCCAGTTAAACCGCGGCTTCGCTTCTTTGGGTCCAATGGTGCACACAACCAGGCTATGGTCTCTAAACGAAGAAGGCTTTACCATATAGTTATTGCAGGGAGGCGCAAGCTGAGCAGACACGCTCTATCTAGCCTTGGTGTGACTGTCTCTCTGGTAATGTGTGATTTGCGGCACATTAAATTCGCAATAAATTAGCAACATCCTCGAGATAACACTCTTCCACAAAGTCGTTTTAAAAGAGCACTGCTGTCGCGAACAGGTTGTTTTTTGACTCTATCCTCCGACGCACACACACAATTGAATTCTCCTAGGAAGATCACATTCCGATCACTCCTCACATAGGGAACCATCCGCTCGAAGGAACCTGCGTTTCTGTTCGGCGCATACACACAAACAACGCTCCATTGTGAACCAGGAAAGGTAAAGTCACGAACTATAAAGCGGCCACTTTGACATATCGACACTCTCCACGGTAATGCCAATTCGGTTCCGGAGGAGGAAAAGACACCCCCCTGAATTACCTAAAGCATGGCACAAACAAGCATCGTACTGTGATCGGAAAGGTAGCACCATGTAGTCCGCCTGGTACTGACTTTAAATTTTTGTTTCTTGGGTGCCTATAACGTCCACGTTGTTTTCAGGTAATAAACGGATAAGTTGGTACTGCTGGCGTCTTGCTGCCAATCTCTTAGTGTTTAGTGTGGCGATTCTTAACGTAGCCGCCTTTTCTGTGGATTTAGGGTACTAGACCAGATGGGCATTCCCCCGATTATGCACATCTCAGACAAACAACAAAGAGGCCTATGAATTTGTATAATCACATATCAAGATACAATATGACAATCACCACCGCGGCTTGGCAGTCGTCACATAGCACTGGAAGACGCCATTGTTGTTTGCACCTCTAGCTGTCAGGTATGCCTCTGAGACGCCTCCCCGCCACGGACGAGCGTTATGTTTCGGCGTCGCCCCCGCCTGCCTCCCGTCTGGAGGCACTTTCGGCCGCGAACACAGAGTTGGTTGACTTTTCGGATCAGCCTTTGCCGGCAGCTCCACACTGCCGGTCTCCACTTAAAACGCCGAAGCATTAGCGGCATCCTCCCGCGAACGCTTAGATTTAGCGGCCGCGCGTCCCTTTGAAAGATCCGTAAGCTGCTGCACATCTTCGTCATTGAGGCTTCACTGATGTTATCCTTTTCGAGGTTGGTCCCTTCTGGTTTCTCCATCTCATCTGGTTTGTCGCTAATATTTTGCGGCTCTTCCCCGGCGGACTCAGGTTAGCGTGTCTGAGTAACAGTGGCACTGATCTTAGTTGCCTGAGCTGCGTTCATCAAGAGCGTCTCCAGGCCTGGGGTTGCTGCTTCCTCCGCGTCGGCCTCATCCATGAGGAGCTCTGACGAGTCGTCACTCCTCAAAGGCCCTGCGCACACATTGCTTTTCTTCATGCCCGAACCGGCGACTGATAGCACAGCGTGAAACGCGACAATCCTTTCGAATATGTCCGGTATTGTGGCAGCGCAAGCAGAGAGGTGCTCTACCGGGCACTAACACGAGGGCCAGCTCCCCTGCAACTCTCATCTCATGAAGAATGTCGTCTAACTTCACAGCCGTCTTTAGCTGCAGAGTCACCATGCGTGTGGTGGAGCCTTTGCCTAAAACACCGTGCATGCACGAGCGTTCCTTGGCCCATTCGGTCACTTTTCCACAGGAGAGAAACGCGGCCCGCCCATCGTCATCGGACACAGTGTGCAAAAGCCAATGTTTCTTGAGACTCACGTCTTTATTTGACGGGTCGATAGCAACACAGTGCCGATCTTTCGCTTTCAGTTCCTTACACTCGAGCAATCGCTTTAGACCTCCCCCCCCCCCCCCCCCATATGAACTTCTAAAAGGAACTGCCCACACACGGTTCATTCACGGCCACCATCTCTGGAAGCAGATGTACGCTTGACAGCGCGTCCCTGAAATCTTCCAATCTATAAAACCTAGATCTCACATCCGCATGCAAAACCAAGTGTTCAAAATCAACAGACCTGAAGGAAAACTTGGCAGAATAATCCGGTACTTGTCTTCCATTGTAGCAGAATTCCAGTTACCGCGGCTAGATACTGCCGCTGACACCGCTCCGAGGGAGCTCGTGACAACACGTCCGAACACAGCGGTGGCTAGACGTCATCCTCGGCCACGCCAAGAAGTGGAAACCTTTGAAACTTTTTTGCATTTTAAGTCATGACTGCATTTATAAGGTTGGGAAATTGTGTTTTGTAGTCTACAGGCTATTGCTGCCGCTCTAACAATTATAACTTCTTGGTCATTGGAGCTTGCTGCCTGCTCTCACAACTTGCAAATAATATTCTGGATGCCTATGCGCGCTACTTTGTGCACTGGAATCATTTTAACATGTGGAGTTCGACTTTGACGGCAAATTTAACAACGCCGGCTCTTCGGTGGTGTTCTGCTACCATGGGCGTAATTTTCGCTGAACACGGAGCTTTAGCACAAACCTTCAAGGAAAAAAGTGCGATCAAGCTTCAATACCGGCAAGGGCAGCAGCAACGACACTATTTTGCGTGTAACCAAACCTTATTTGTATGTAAACATTTCGGGAAGCGTTGTGATGATCGAGGGCTAGCGATTGCTTTATACACAAAGCAAAATGGAGCACAAAAGCTTGAGAAACACGCAAAATATTATGCCTTACAAGCACTGTCTTTTTTTTGCTCATCGGCCCATCGCTCGGTAAACTACTCTCTTCCTCGTTTTATTTTTTTTTCTTTCTGATGTTTATAATGGGCCGCGGTGCCGGCTACGCTCGCCTGCGATTGAGTCCGCATTGAACATTTTGGCAGCAATCATTGTGTTAGAGTGCCCTTAAGATCAGCTGTGAAGGTTGGTATGCATGGTAGCCCACATTATTCAATTCTAGTTTTAGTTGTACGTTAAACAGTGGAAACGACCTATCGAAACATGGAAACTATAGAAAAAGATAATACTTTTGTTTTCTTAGAAGTATGCAACGATTTCGCAGCAAAAAGCGCCTACTTGAACTATATTTTTCATATGTGCCCCGATGGTCGATTGCGAGTACGCTGTTGCCATATTGGCCCCTGAGGGAGGCTAACCGGTCGACGCCGTGGGCCGAACCGGCTATGTTGGGACACTGGGCCCAGTGCGGCTCCAGAGATGCTCCAGCGTACATACAGCGCTTCTCCCAGTGCATCGCGGATGCCAGCGACGCACCCGGCATCAAAAAACTAAATCGCAGCGTTTTTCTCTCATCGTACCAGTGCAACCAGTGCCTTTCCGTTACTGCTTCAGTGAATATTGCAGACCTCCAGCGTGCCCAGCAGATCCAGCCGAAAACCACCGTGAAAATCTTGCTGGTTTCGCACTGGTAGACACTGGGAGTCGCTGCGTTTTGCAATAGGGTCATGTCGCCTTGGCTACGGTTTAAAATTGAGGATATAGATATAGGTGGTCTCTAACAGCGCGATTGCAGTAAATGTTTTCTTCGCGCTGGGTCCAGGTGAAATCCAGCACTCCAGGCTGGCTTAATGAGTCGGCGGAGTCAGAGTGCTCACAAACACTATATTTTATTTTCACCTGACACCAATGCCCAACAGGTGTAAGGAAAATAATTCGGTTTTATTTTTTTAAAGTTAGTTGTGATAGTGTGAACACATAATACGTTTTGACAAAGTGAGCGCGTACATTCACACATGTTTTCAGAGGATATACATTTAGGAGGGTAATAATGTAGTTCAGGCACCGGATGAGAATATGAACTGGGAAAAGCTTGGTCCACTGAAATATTGGTTGTTTTATTGAATTTATTGCAAATCATTCTGGCAGAAAAATCCCTGCACTATATCCCGTTCACAGGATGGAGATGGTGGTGGGTACATATGAGAAACTAAGAAAAGGCCAAAAATGATAATACTCTGGCATATAGGTATCTAATTGTTATGCACCCGACTCCCATCAACTGGAAATGAAAGTTAGAAATACAGAGCATAGCAAAGTACACAGGGCAGCACAGAAAGAAAACTTGTGTTAGAGTTTATGCTACTTACAAAATACCAAAAGTAATAAAGTTCATACAACTCGCAGGGAAAATATAATTGATGTTCTGCAATCCTTCCTCAATTTCTGAGCTGCTGGTCTCTGCATATTAAGGGTTATAGAGCGTTAAAGGGTTCTTTTTTTTTCATTTTATGGATAACTACGATTCCATTACATCCATGGTGATAGTGCTGGGGCACGTGGGCTGACACCAACCCGACAGGCCTCTTAGGAAATTTTTATTTCCTTTGTCTAAGTAAATACCTCTATATTTTTTGTTTGTGTGTGGGTCTGTCCAGCGTATGGAAGTCTCCAGGTGGCAATCATTTATCACAGAGTCACAGAAGGAGCGAGGGTGGAATTTTAGCTGTGAGCACATAGCTTAATTTTGGCAGGTTGGTGGGAACAGCGCGTGCAAAAAACAAGTTTCAGTACATTTGAGGTTTGGTCACGGCAGAGTTTTTATTCGTCACTCGCTAAAACGTTTATGTTTTGGAATGGAAATTTCAGAATGACTGATTTCCGCACTCGCAAAAGAAACTCAATGATTCCAATTAAAGAAGCGATCGCCTTACCCTGTAAAGCATGCTTTTCATTCAGATTGTCTATCATTGTTAAAAAAAATGAAACCCGAAATAGCTATCCACGTTGTAATTGGGGAAATGGAAGCTGCCTCTTTATTTTCAATCATTTCATAATGAAGTAATAACTCAAATATGCGAAATCACTCCTGGCTCTGTAGGTGGACAAATGTGAATGTGATACAAAATAGGAATTCACAACGTCATACAAATAAACGAAAGCAATTTTGTCACATTATCACTTGGGTAGATGCAAGATGGGTAGAAAGAAGTGAGACAAGGTTGCATACTGTCGCCCTGCCTATTTAACCTATATGCAGAGTGCATCATGAGGAAGGCCGGTCTGGACGAGTCATCAGCTGGAGTGAAGATTGCCGAAAAACGTATCAATCACCTTAGATATGCGGATTATACCACTTTAATGACAGATAGTGAAGAGGAACTCAACAGACTTCTGATGCGCGTACAAGAAGAGAGTGAGAAGTTCGGGCTTAAACTGAACATTAAAATGACAAAGATCATGGCGTCTTGCCATATCAAGTCCTGGAGCATCAAGGGACAAAAAATGGAAGCTGTGACAGATTTTCTCTTCTTGGGCTCCAAGATTACCCTGGAAGGAGACTGCTGCCATGAAATTAGGAGACGCCTGCTTCTGGGAAAGGGAATTATTATTAGCCTTTACCGCCTAGTAAAGAGCAGAAACATTAGTCTGCCAACCAAGATCAGTATAACTCGTGCTATGATCTCTCCAGTTGTGATGTATGGATGCAAGAGTTGGACTGTGAAGCAGGCTGACCGCCGAAGAATTGACGCGTTCAAATTGTGGTGCTGGTGGAGACTCTTGAGAGTGCCTTGGACCGCCAGATGATTATATCAGTCGATATTGTCGACCATAAACCCTGACTGCTCTTGGAGGGCCAAATTCTAAAGTTATAGCTCAGCTACTTTGGTCATCTGATGAGAAGAGAGGAGTCGCTGGAGAAAGATTTGATGTTGGGAAAGGTTAAGGGTCACCGGAGAAGGGGTAGGCAGCGAACGCGATGGTTAGATGGCATCCTAGAGGCGCTGCAGATGAAGTTATGTTATGTTAGGAAGATAGTGAGAGACCGGAAAGCGTGGCGTGACATGGTCCACGACTGAACCACTGAACTGAACTGACTGAGATGCAATATTTGAATAAAGACCCGATAATTCATTTAGCCGCTTTAAAATACCAATTATTTCACGTCTTTTTTCCCAATGTTTCAAGCCATAATTGCAGAGGAAACACGAAGATTCATTTCCAAGAGAAATTGCCTTTGCCTGTAAGGCGCGGTTGCCTGTTAAGCATTTGTGTAATGCAAATAAACTAAACCGTTCTTTCAAAACACGCTTATTCACTTTGCGCAACAAAGATATATAATATTTCGAGAGAGGTTTTTGATATACTTGCGGAACTAATTCAGTGAAGCTATCCTAGACAGCGAATCCTAGCGAATTTTGGCTTCTTGCATCAAAAAACGCACAAGATTTATATTTATTTATTATATACTACAGACTTTTCTTTGGTCCAATCAGGGAGGTAAACAAAGCAACAATAATTTATTCAGTGGAAACAGGCAACCAAAAACTTTAAATTTGTTATGGTGCGAGGAAAAATGAAAACTTGAATTCACCTCTCTGTGCAATATATTAAGACACTGAATTTGGATCACAGTGTCAAGTAAGCCTTGACGTGTCACGAGACAGATAGATTGAAGGGTGTTTTGCTAAATCTCTAATAATAAGCATGAAAAGAAACCGCATTCGTAAATTTTTACATTGCTACTGGAGAATATTAATGCACTTTGTCGTACAATGGTTGTAAAGGAGAGCGTACTGGGAGTATTTAGATTAGATAATTCATGCAGCTTTCCTCTCATGCCGCTAATGAGTATTTGTATTTAGGCCTAGTTAATGAGTAATAGGGAAGCAGTTTTACCTTAGGTTGTACAGGTTTGTGTTCATGATGCAAAAATGTAATTTTCGCCAGGCCGAAAAACCGATAACTCAAATATAAAAATTAGATCATACTTTTTAGCAATTGTACCACCTAAATACTTATTATTTGGCTCCTTGCTTTAAAGGTGACGAACCCCTAGACTGTAGGGGGGGTTCCAGATGAGAGAAGTGAAGGAGGACAGTCTTTTCAGTATTGAGCCGCATTTCCCAGATTATGCAACAATACAAAATGCCAGCAAGTGAAACATTTAAATCGATTTTCTCATTTGTTGAAGTAATTTCGAGAGAAACCGCATAATCCTCCGCAAATAACCTAACTTACACACTGGAATCTTGGCACTAGTGAATTATTTATGTAATACAAAAACAGCATTGTTCCCAGGAAATTTCATTGACGAACTCAAGGGTTGACAGGAAGACAGTCAAAATGTAATTCATTTATCTTTGCAATCTGGCGGAGATTTGTGAGATAGTTTGTAATACATGTGATATAAATTTCTGGAAACTGAAGATGTGGAAGTTTTAGTGTAAGTTTGTCTTGTGGAACCATATCAAAAAATTTTCAGCATATTTGCTGAATAAACCTGCTCATTTACTTCCATGCAAGATAGGGTTTATGATTTATGGGCAGTAACATTGCTTTGCGCGGCCTTGTAAAAGATAACACCGCAGTTGATATTAAATCTTGCTTCCTTGGGTTCAGCAGTCGAGTCCCATAACTACTGCGCCACCATGGTGGACTCCATAAAAAAGAAGGAACTCGCCTATGAAGCGGGTTCCAAAAACACGCTTTTCATACAAGAACTTGCTATTGTTATGCTTTTTCCCTAATCAATTGGTTTCTATGTTGAATTATTTTTGGCTGAGCAAGTCAGAAATTTTGGCTTCAAACACTGCTTTTGTGCAGCTTAAATTTGGATTCACAAAGCTGCTTTTGTGAAGTCGAATTCCAGCCGCCGTGGCCAGGAATAACCCCGCATACTTTGCTACAGAACTTGAGCACCCTAATCATCACTGCAATACAAGGACGGCTGGAGTAGTGTTTTGTGCGCGGTTGAATAAAGCATTTGTATGCACTACGCTGATACTACTTCAGGACGTAATGCATCTTGGGCTTCTGTAAAGGCTGTCGTTGACGGTATTCATACAATTTCCGAACGTAGGCTGAAGAGAATCCACATCACTAAAATAGTAGACGCAGAGAACGTTTTCGCGATTACAAATAATAATAGGTTGTCAAGTGCTAAGCGCAGTGACCTTAGACATGAAATTGAACGAAATATTCAAAACTTGTAGTAAGCGACAATGCTACAGACTTCAATTGTAAATAGTTCGATGTCACACCTTTATAGCGGCAGTCTACGTTCAGGGGCACCTTTAAATTCCTATAGAACCAATTTTTCATTGAGATATAATCGTGCATATTGTTGCCCTAAACGGTTTTTAAATTTGCGCATATAGGCCTCTAACAAATGGGTAATTTTACAAGTTACTAAAGTTTAATGTCAGATGCAATTAACATCATGAGAGTCCTTTCATTGTACAAATATCTGCCGCGTTAATAATATGTTCTACATCACAGCAGCAGTATTCTCTTACTTTGTCACTTCAGTTATTTGGAAAGCTTTTGTCGGGTTAGAGAAAATAGAAGCTGTACTGTAATCAAAAATTGTCTTGATCAGTATTTTAGTTCAGAAAGAAGTTGAAATTGCAGAAAACGTTTTTGCGAGTTCGCGGACATTCCCATGGGAAAGCAGAGTATGGCATGGTCGTAGGCTATCTTTAACAAACTGTTCTCTATTTACAAAAACGCCCAACTCAAAATCGTCTACTATCTAGATTTTAGACTTTGTATTCTTTTTAGGGGGGTCTGTCCTGTATTCGTAAGTTACTTCATCAAATGTCCAATCAGAGAAGTTTTATATTGACACCTGTTTATATTTGACAATGGTTTCCGCAACCAACAAAAAATATTGTGCGGCAGTGAAAATAACTCTCAGTTTACATTATTTGCGTCCTCAAACCGCGGATCGACTCTAACGCAGTGTCAGCAGTAGCAGGTCTTGATTGTAGTCTAACTACGAATGCCTGCTGCATTCGGCAGCGCTCAGTGTAAACTGAGATAAAAATATCTAGATAAGCTGGCCAAAAGCAGCTAAAACAGCCTGGAATCTGAATAAAGATCCCTTCGTCATCATATCATAACAACGTGGCAGTACAATAAAGAAATAAAGCTACTACCGAGAGGTATTTAGCACTCAGTAGCTTAGAAAGGATGTTTAAGTTTCTTTTATATAGATTTTCACATCGACTAACCTCAGAGCACAGGTCGGCTGCAGTTTTCTTCAAGATAATAGTTACTCTCTTGTGCTCATCACCCCTGCTGTCAATAGGAATTGTACTGTTTTTCATTGCCGAATAAATACTTACCTTTTTATGTAAACAAGATACACAATGGTTTTCTGCCAGGCGATCGTTAGAAAGAAAGCCGTCGTCTGCCACCCAACTGTAAAAGATGCATGTGAGATTTTGTAATACAAAAGGGAGAATCTGGTTCATGAAGAAAGATATAAAGTGCGATAAATGATGCGCAAATGGTACAAAAGCATCACTACATTATAAAATATATTTGGCTGCTGCCTAAGCAACAACGAGACTGGAGGCTGTGCAACTTCATTTGTTCCTTGGTCTACTTCCCTTTCTTTCTCTCTCTCTAGCCGCTACATCTCTCACCAACTTAATCCCCATAACTCGCTGCGTTGTTTTAGCCTACGTGCCGCTCCCCACATGTGACCCAGCACTTGTAACCACATGTGTTATACACTTTTATTTGGCGGAATGCTCTGTGACTTAATAAAACGCTACGAAAAAACCTTGTCTGGCATACTTCTGACTAGCATAACACGCACTCAGGCGGAGCATGTTTCATGAGAAAGGTCATTTCAGTTCTCTTACAACCGGAGTTGACTGACAGTACAAGCGACAACGAGCATACGACACGGAAAGCGGGCCGCTCTACCGCCCAGTCTCTCTACTCTGTGTGGGTTTGCTAGCGGAAGCGGTAAGCGCTTTTAATAAACGTCGTTGACAGGAGCGTTGCCTCAAATGGTTACCGTTTTAGGCTGCGCAAGCTAAGAGCATTTTCTCAATGTTGTTTGAAAACAAGTGTCAGCCACGTCTTCTGGCCTCTGTGATGCTCATCGAAGAAATAGAGTTTGTGTTTATTGGACGTTGTCTTGAGCGTTGCGGCGAAATTCGATGGTATAAGCGCTATTTTTTGCGCACGCGTTTATTGGGCAGAATTTATGTACAATGCAATCATTCATTCCAAACCTAAACCTATAGTCCCGGCAAAGGGGGCGGCGGAGTGCATCCCAACCAAGACCGGCAAACAAATAAAATCGCCAACAATTGCGCAGCCTTGCGAGCACCCTCAATATGAGCACAATTCAATAAAATGAATGTATTCTATAGTGAACCGCCGAGCACTACGCTCTGAAAAAAAACAAAAAAACAAACTGTAGTTAATAACGTTTAGGGTATACTGCTTGCCATATATGTTACTAACTAGTTAGTAAGTGCAGTTAGTACCTGCTAGGTAGTAGCATAAATCTACCTCTAGGAGGTAGCAATCAGAAATACCTATAACAAATTTTACTACCCCTAGAAGTAGTATCACCAACTACATTTAGTACAATTTTCTACCTATAGACGGTAGTAAAGGCAACTACATTTAGAAGTATTCACTATCACTGCAGGTAGTGAGAGCAGCTACCTTTAGCAAACTTTACTACCTAATAGAAGTAGCAAGAGCAACTACCTTTACTAGTATTCACACTATAGATAGTAAGAACATCTACCATCACCAAAATCTACTACCTATAGAAGGTAGTAAGAGGCACTACCTTTAGCAAAATACACTACCTCAAAGGTAGTAATAGAAGCCACCTACATCAAAATATACTAAATCTGTAATTAGTAACAGCCACTACTTTTAGCAACACGCTCCACCTACAGAAGACTGCAACAGTAGCAATCTGTAGTAAAAATACTACACATTTAGCAAACTCCTCTGCTTTGTTGCTATAACCACTAACCTGAGCGATGGATTACATAAGATGGAAGCATTGAAGCAGTGGTCATACATGGCTTCCAAAAAAAGAAACCAATTGAACACAAATGTGGCTAGGATGCGACTTAGAACATGCGAAGTGGCTCATTGTGATATTTGAAGGTGAAAAACGAAACTTATGAAATAAACTTGCACTTCTGAGAAAGATTGTGCACAAAAATGGAAACAACAGATTTTGTTATTGTGACCGCTGGTAGCTTAAAAGGCTTCAAATAATATATCCATAATTTCGGCTAATATTCAGGAAGTATTAAACACAAATTCGCTTTGTGTACTGAAGCTTTTTGCACTAGAACGCAAATTTAAAAGTGAATATGTGCCTATGTTTATGTCATAGTTTTGTTGTAATATTTCCTTAAAGGCGCAACATTACGAATTAAGTACGTGGTACTATATAGTCGTGGTGTATCCTGTGAAACCATGGCGATGGTATCTACCTAATGATACCTGAGCTTGAAGAGGAGGCAGCTCCACTCACGTTTAGACCACATTTAAAACGGAAAAATTGATGTTTGGTGTGTAATTATCAACATTATTTTACAGTACGCTTGAAAGTTCGCTTGTGCGTGAATATAACTTGCACTGTGAACAAGTTATATTTCTACAGTAGCTGTCCGTTTTTTGCAACCTAGATATTTCAGCTTATCATGATAAGGCGTTTTTTATTCATAGCATGCGTCAGCTAGAGAAATCAAATGAAGCAACCAAAATTTTTAAATGCCATTACCCATATTAAAAGTGTGCTCTGTTTTATGAAGTTCTGTTGTTTATAGACCAAGTGCAGCAGAGCTAAGAAAGACGACTATTAGGAATCTTTTCTTACGCAGTTGTTGAGGGATATATGAACATAACATGCGCCAATATTGGAATGTTCTTGTTATACTCTGCGTTGCTATACATTTGCCGCCACGTAAAACAAGTTGCTAAAGACGTCTGTCTTGAATTACGTTTTTATTGTAATCTTTCACACAGATCCTCTCTACAGTCGTTCCTGTGGCATCTTACCCTTTTTAGCGTCAAAATCTTCTCTCGACATTATGGTGGAAGCCCAGTTGTGGCCGATGCTTCAAAAAATATAAAATTTCGCAGCCGCTGCTTCTTACATGGTCCAGAAAAATTATAAGTGTTCTTTGACACAACTACATGTTTTGATGATGGAAAATATTGGATGTCTTAAGTGTTGATTATGTGAATGACGTTCGCGCTACTTTTAACGCCGACTCTGAAACCCATTCGTCAAGAAGCCAAGCGTCATCGCGATCATCTGAGTGGCGCATATATATATATATATATATATATATATATATATATATATATATATATATATATATATATATATATATATATATATATATATATATATATATATTTATATATATATATATATCCGCCACTGAGGCGATCGCGCTATAAATTCTGGGTTACTTGGCTACAGAGTGCACCTTGAGAAATCACCTTTGTACCACGCGTACTTGTATCGACGATACATTTTAGCTCTGGGGACTCTTTGACCGACTAGAATCAGCGCAGAAACTCCTCCTTTAGAAATGTTATGTAGACAAACATTCAATTTCTGAGACCCTAGATACTGGAAAGGAAATCTTCACTTACCAGACCTGCCACTGAGCTACCCGGCGTGGTCTGTTTTGTCTCTTGCGCACGTTTCTCTTAGCACTGATTTATTTTTTCAACAATACTGAGGTAATTAAAAAACTAGCTGCGTAATGTGCACTTCCTAAAGAGGAATACAGCAATACCTTAGGTTGCACTTCATAAGATATCTGCCATAAGACATTATTTTATTTAATCGCATTTCCCTTTTATTCGAATAGTTTTGCGACCACATAGATAGCATGCATGTGAATGCAATTTGATGTTTCATTTTGTTTTGCTTTTTACTTCTTTCTAGCTTCTTTTTTACATGTCTCTTGAAAGTTAAACTCGAGTATATATGCAACTCCCTCCTTAAATTATGTCGTCGCGTTCAGTTGCCCCGTAGAACGTTCACGAGGACATTCGCAGTATCGAACAGAATAAGTTATATGCGAACACATCGCACGTCTCTTTTTTTTTTTCAGAGTTAACGTCCCTTTCATATCAGAACTTTTTGATAACAGGAGGCGGAAAACTAGTTTTAGGGCATTTATCGCCAAAGAGATTTGTGTGGGAAAGTTTTTGGATGGAGCTAACGTGTCATGTGGCCCTGATGAATGTCTCGTCAGATACTCCGCTTCGCACTCGAGCACCTCCCTAGAAACCAGAAGGGCGTTCTTGAAACCAAAATGCAGCCCTGCTGCGAGAACGCTGCAAGCTTACCGTGCTAAGTCCAGAGAAGCCTAATGGTTTTTAAACGACATTCTCTGTGCTGAGATTATCAGAAGGCCTCACTTCTTCAAATATCCTGAAGAAACAAAGCTGTGCGTAACCACTTTTTAATGACCTTAAGTTGAGGTATGTAAAATTCTATGCGCACTTTTGATGAGTTTTTAATTGAATGATCAGAATATTTCCCTGTCGTAAGTAGAATCTATGTTCATCTCCCTCCAGTCAGCGTTTAGACAAAAATTAAACCATATGATGAGAGGGAAAACTCTGTTTCAATAACAACTGGAGCAAACACTCGTGTTTGTGCTCCTATATAGTGCTCCTATAAGTATAGTCCGACGGACACACACTACGCCACAGCAGTACGCTATGCCACCTCCAATGTGGGGGATATTTTGTTTTATAGGTTTAGAGACAGCAAGTATTATATTGAAATTTTTTGCGCCGAAAGCAGTTGATAGTGCACCGCATAAGCAAAAGATGTTTTAACTCGCATACGACTAGAAGGGTATTCCTGATTCTGGAGACATTTTCAACAGTGTAAATAATTGCAAAAAGCAGAATAATAAACCAATTATTGAATTTATTTTAAACTGAAGAGCAAATACCGATAGGTTTCCTAACTAACCCACTAAGCTCCTTCACTTGCACTAGCTAATCCATGCGAGTACCTTCTTTTACATGCTTTACACTACTATGCCCAAGAGCTCTGACCTTTCTCTGTCCTCTTGACAAGAATGTGAGTGTGAAGATTGCAGTCTTCTTCTTCTTCTTCTCCCTCGTTGTAATGGCACATACCCACAGTGGGGGATTGGCCAGAATTCGTTGTAGGTGACATAATATTTTTGATAACGTCGATTTGACTATATGATATAGATAACCTAATAATTAGAAGCTAGTGTTGCTGAAATAAATTGAAATTTTGAGGCGATGTAATAGAAAGCAATGAAAAAAAGGAATAAAATTGTAAATTACTAAAAATAATAATAAGAAGAAAAAATACAATTCAGCCAGATTAGCGCTAACACACAAATCTTCCAGTAGCAATATTATAATTATGAAGTAATTCACACACCGGTTTTAGGGCATACCCTTTGATGGTTGCACCAAAGGAGAGGAGGACAGGAACTGTAAATGGCAATCCTAGGCGACTAAGAGGTATTTCTAGATAATGTCTTCTCTGAGTAGCATACCTGTGGCAGGAGAGGATGTAATGTTCAATTGTTTCCACGTCATTGCATGACGCAGAAAGATTCGACGGCGTGAATCAAGAGCGACATAAATAAAGGTTGAGGGAAGGAATTCTACAACACATGAGCGTCATGGAAACCTTACATTGCCTCGAGGTACAACATCGGACATTCCAATGGAAATTTAAATGGTTAAAATCCGTAGTCGCAAGGAGTGAATCATGGCTCAAGAAAGTCGTTCCAGACTTTCTTGAGCTTCTTTTGTTTATTCATCCAGATATACACCTAAAATTAATTTCTCAAAAAAAAATTGGTAGCACGTTTTTGTGCCAGTCTTGGCACGAAACGTTTTATAAAACTGGAGAAGTGACTGCATTGAATTGAGTAAATTGTTGAGGTTCAGTGTTCCAAAAATGTAACTGAATGCTCTGTGATGCTGCCTGTGAGTCAGCTTGAAACGTAGTTGTCGGTCCAGGTTATTGGGCTTATATCAGTAGCTGCAATACTTTAAAGCAATCAACCGTACTCTAATTGTTCTAGCGTAAGAATGTAGGGATTTAAGAGGAGTATAAGGGCTCCCATGGAGCACCGAGAGAAAGGTTTCAAAGCAGTAATGTCTGAACAATATTAAACAACATGTACGTTGAATATCACATTAGATTCCACGTTGTTCTCATCTATTTACAATGTCTTTCTCTAAAAAACGAAGTTTCTCGCTTTCCGGGCTGTCTTATTCCTTTTCTTCGCTTTATTATTATATACGATTCGACTAAACTTGCCGGCAGATATTACGCAGAAATGTGGTTACTCTACCGCCATTACACATTTACATGCGAAACTATTATGGCATTCTCAATTTCGTTTGCCTATTTTACCAGATTTATTGCAGGCACCGGTAATGCCAAAAATTGACCTATAAAGTGCCCGCTCAAACCATCCAATCCTAAGTACGAAACAAATCACTGTATTCTCACTTCTAAACGGATAATCTAAGATTCTAGGCGATAGCATTAAAGAAATTATGCAGGGCCCGGGAAGGAGATGGGTGTGATGGATTCGGAGGCCTGAAAGCGGCAGCGGTGAGCTAGAAAGATAGAGATAAGGTGAGAAATACTACTATGAGATGATAAGTAGTTGGGTGTAAGTTAAATGATACGGAGAGGAAAGGAGAGAGTGGGTATTGATATTTGGTTTCTCCTCGAACGCACCCCTAACTTCTAGAGAACACTGTTCCACTTCCATACAGGTGCACTAAGCCGCGCCCCCCTGCACAAACAGGTATCTATAGGTTATCACGTCGAATCGCTTCAAAATTGGATGACCAAATAAACGCCGCAAATATTCGGTGAAAACGGTATGTAATGCCTAGCACAGTGGAGGACCTGAAGCACATAATAAAGTTTTGTCGCCAAAAACATGTTGCCCGACCGAATATTGAAAGACGATAGGGGATAAATGTATTAGGATCGCTGAACGACTCGAACGCGCTCTATCCAGTAATTTGCACTTGACTTAAATGCATGCAGGGAAACGCCTAGATATTTAGGGACAGCCACGCCAAAATTTTTTTTCTTTATTTCCTGTTAGCAATAATATTTACACTGGCGCAAAGACAGTATAATGCCACAAAGCGCTCAAGCAAAGGTAAGGGTTCACAAAGTTTCAAAACGCTTTAGTTTGGCCAGTTCACTTAAAACTGGCATCTATTCAGGTTTCTCACTTGGGGTATTATAGATGGCGGTCAGGCTGTGTTGATACTCTCGATGAAATACTCCTTCGCTGAGCGAGCATCCACGTCCGCGTGTCTTACAACCGTTCTCGTTTTCCATACATTGTGGAGGCAAAGCAAAATGAATAAGTCATATGGCCCACCCTCTTGAATATTGACCGGAAGGAACCGTATACATTAGGGTGTAATTGGCAAGTCCTTTTTAAAGTCATCTGCAAAATATCTCACAGAAAGACTGCATCCCAGCAGTCAAGAAAAATATTATCTGTGGGTTTCGGCTTATGAAAAATCAAGCAGTCCACCGACCACGGAATAAAGACACCACTCTCCCTCAAACCACGGTTGAACAGGTAATGTGTGGCTGTGTAATAGAAAGAAAAAACTTTTTGCTGACGACCATGCTGGCATCTTTTTAAATCTTTTTAGGACATCCTCACCTTCCCCTCCACAGTGTAATGATCGATACAACGGCACTGGCATCATTACATCAAGCAGGTCCTTATAAAGTTGCTTTTGGGTTACAGCGCTTTGGAATTCCATTGAGAATCTCAATTTTGAAATGTTAAAGAAAGCCACAATCTCACGAAAAAAAAACACACAGTCTTCTGTGTTTAAAGTTGCTAGAGGGGACCAAAAATTCTAGTATGTCTTGGCTCAGTTAAATTTAAAAACAGTATGCAGGAAAAGGTCGATTTGGTTCCGTAAGAACATAAACCTGGATACTATTTGTTGTAAAGACTTTCACAACATTGAACAAATTGCATACAGTTAAACGCGCGAACATTGATAAATCAAGGCCACCTGTTGTTTTTGACTAGAAACGTTCACGTTCCGCATTCCAGTAATCTTTCTTATCCTTGTAGAGTTCCAGCCGCACTCCAAGGTATCTCGCAGGTGTAGACGAAGAAATATTTTCGAAAAGGGAAAGTGCGTTGCACCAACCCCATGCCACAGCCCAAACATTCGTCCCAGTTGACTTCGCTGGCCGTTTACGTACAAAATCGACTAACATCTTTGATTGCTTCTGTCACGCTGTCTTGACATTGACAGAAAACGGCTATGTCGTAAGCATATGACAATATCTTTACTTCGCTTTCCAAAAGTCTCAATCTTCGCACCCTTTCATCTTTAATCAGCTTTAAGCAAACCGACTATATATATATATATATATATATATATATATATATATATATATATATATATATATGGCAAATAACAGAGGAGAAAGTGGACATCCTTGTCTTACGGACGATCTTATTTGAAAGCTTTCTGTGACTTCGTTATTTACAATATTGCTAGGAAATCAATTTGCATATTCCATTTTAACTCCATCTAATATGTCTGAGTCTACATTTACATATTCCAGTATTGAAAATAAAATTTCGTGAATAACCCGCTGAAAAGCTTTCTCGAGGTCTAGTTGCAACATTTCAACATGATCTGCAAACACGTCAAAACATTCCAAAATGCTTCTAGCTGTGGGAATATTTGTATATGTGCTTCTCCCTTTAATTCCACATCTTTGATGGGGCCAAACAATATCTTTAATTACGTTCTGCAACCGTTTCGCTAGGACCTTCATGCAGATTTTGTAATCCACATTGTCAAGCGTTACAGACCAGATGACTTCACTGAGAGGAATTTGACGGGGTCATTGCTTTTTCGTATCAACACCATGTGCGTCCTTCTAAATTGTGGTGGCATTTCTTCTTTATTATATGCACGCTCAAAACTCGATGCAACGCCTGCGCTACTTCCCCCTTAAACGCTTTTTAAAAAGCTGCGCCCATTCCATCAGGGACAAACGATTTCCAGCGGTCAGGTTATCTATAGTAAGTTCTATCTCTCCCATGCTTCTCCAAGCTTGCTTTGGCATCAGTGGCAAAAAGTCTTTTTCAAATCCTTCCTCCACTCGCCTATCGTGGCCTAGCAAGGAGCAAAAATATTATACGAACGTTTGTTGTATCTCCACCCTGTCGCTTGTGACCCCATTGCTGGTGTTGATCTCTTTTATTTCATTCTACCTCGCGTACCTTTTTTCCTCTCCGTTGCACGCTTGGTGGGAGGTTCTTCGGAAAATAATTTTCCTGCACGTGCTCGGACGACAGCCCCTTTGTACTTGCGTATATCGCTAGCCTCTAGGTGGTTTTAACCATTCCCATTTCCTTCATATAATGCCCTGGTTGTGCACTTTCTAAGCTTAACAAAGGGTCATGCTCTCCTTGCAATTCTTTCTCTTTACTCCTTTGTTCTCTGTTTAAGGAAGCCGATCGCTCAATTGCGTCTCTCTAAATATCATCCTTAAAATACGCCCATGATTCAAGTACTGTTTTAGGTTCTACTTCTAACAAGGTTTTTATGCGTCATGCACAGTATTTACAAAACTTTCATCTGTGAGTTGATTGTCGTTAAGCTTCCATAACTCCCAGTGTTTTTTAATAACGTCGTTTTCTGCCTCAGAGCATAATGGAATATGTAAAAAAGGGGGTATTAAATGACAGACAAAAGGTTAGCTGTTCGAATAAAGTTCAAGAGAGAGCGATGATAAGGCCCTTGAGTCCATACAATATATGAGGATGAGTTGTTCGGCGAACGGCCCACTGCCGTCAGGTGCCGAATTCTCGTCGGGTTCAGTGCCGCGCAAACCCACAACAAATAGTGAATATCTTCCTCGTGATCTGGTGACTTTCAGACAGGACATCCTGCCCTCACACCTGCGGTGACACAAACATGGCCGCAATAACTGCCAGTTAAACCGCGGCTTCGCTTCTTTGGATCCGATGGTGCACACAACCAGGCTATGGTCTCTAAACGAAGAAGGCTTTACCATATAGTTATTGCAGGGAGGCGCAAGCTGAGCAGACACGCTCTATCTAGCCTTGGTGTGACTGTCTCTCTGGTAATGTGTGAATTGCGGCACGTCAGAATTCGCAATAAGTTAGCAACATCCTCGAGATAACACTCTTCCACAAAGTCGTTTTAAAAGAGCACTGCTGTCGCGAACAGGTTGTTTTTTACTCTATCCTCCTACACACACACACAATTGAAATCTCCTAGGAAGATCACATTCCGATCACTCCTCACATAGGGAACCATCCGCTCGAAGTAACCTGCGTTTCTGTTCGGCGCATACACACAAACAACCCTCCATTGTGAACCAGGAAAGATAAAGTCACAAACTATAAAGCGGCCACTTTGACATATCGACACTCTCCACGGTAATGCCAATTCGGTTCCGGAGGAGGAAAAGACACCCCCCTGATTTACCTAAAGCATGGCACAAACAAGCATTGTACCGTGATCGGAAAGGTTGTACCATGTAGTCCGTCTAGTACTGACTTTAAATTTTTGTTTCTTGGGTACCTATAACGTCCACGTCGTTTTCAGATAATAAACGGATAAGTTGGTACTGCCGGCGTCTTGCAACCAATCTCTTAGTGCTTAGTGTGGCGATTCTTAACGGAGCCGCCTTTTCTGTGGATTTAGCGTACTAGACCAGATGGGAACCCCATTATGCACCTCTCAGGCAAACAACAAACAGGCCTATGAATTCAGATAATCACATATCAAGATACAATATGACAATCACCACCGCGGCTTGGAAGTCGTCACATAGCACAGGAAGACGCCATTGTTGTTGGCACCTCTAGCTGTCAGGTCTACCTCTGAGACGCCTCCCCGCCACGGACGAGCGTTACGCTGGCGGCGTCGCCCCCGCCTGCCTCCCTTCTGGAGGCACTTTCGGCCGCGAACACAGAGTTGGTCGACTTTTCGGATCAGCCTTTGCCGGCAGCTCCACACTGCCGGTCTCCACTTAAAACGACGAAGCATTAGCGGCATCCTCCCGCGAGCGCTTAGATTTAGCGGCCGCGCTTCCCTTCGAAACATCCGTAGGCTGCTGCACATCTTCGTCCTCTGCCTGAGGCATTGCAGCTTCACTGATGTTATCCTTCTCGAGGTTGGTCCCTTCTGGTTCCTCCAGCTCATCTGGTTTGTCGTCAATATTTGGCGGCTCTTCCCCAGCAGACTCAGATTAGCGTGTCTGAATAACAGTGGCACTGATCTCAGTTGCCTTAGCTGCGTTCATCAAGAGCGTCTCCAGGCCTGGGGCTGCTGCTTCCTCCGCATCAGCCTCATTCATGAGGAGCTCTGACGAGTCGGCACTCCTCAAAGGCCCTGCGCACACAATGCTTTTCTTCATGCCCGAACCGGCGACTGCTAGCACAGCGTGGAATGCGACAATCCTTCTGAATATGTCCGGTATTGTGGCAGCGCAGGCAGAGAGATGCTCTACCGGGCAAAACCAGGAGGGCCAGCTCTCCTGCAACACTCATCTCATGAGGAATGTCGTCTAACTTCACAGCCGTCTTTAGCTACAGAGTCACCATGCGTGTGGTGGAGCCTTTGCCTGAAACACAGTGCACGCGCCAGCGTTGCTTGGCCCCTTCGGTCACTTTTCCACAGGGGAGAAACGCGGCCCGCGCATCGTCGTCGGGCACAGTGTGCAAAAGCCAGTGTTTCTTGAGACCCACCTCTTTATTTGACGGGTCGATAACAACACAGTGCCGATCTTTCGCCTTCAGTTCCTTACACTCAAGCAATCGCTTTAGTCCATCTGAACTTCTAAAAGTAACTGCCCACACATGATTTATGTACAGTGTAAGCAGATGTACACTTGACAGCGCGTCCCTGAAATCTTTCAATCTATAAAGCCTAGATCTCACATCATCATGCAAAACCAAGCGTTCAAAATCAACTGACTTGAATGTAAACTTGGGCAGAATAATCCGGTACCTGTCTTCCATTATAGCAGAATTCCAATTACCGCGGCTAGATACTGCCGCTGACACCGCTCCGAGGCAGCTCATGACAAAACGTTCGAACACAGCGGTAACCGGACGTCATCCTCGGCCACGCCAAGAAGTGGAAACCTTTGAAACATTTTTGCATTTTAATTTATGACTGCATTTATAAGGTTGGGAAATCATGTTTCGTAGTCTACAGGCTATTGCTGCCGCTCTAACAATTATGACGTCTTGGTCATTGGAGCTTGCTGGCTGCTCTCACAACTTGCAAGTAATATTCTGGATGTCTGTGCGCGCTATTTTGTGCACTGGAATCATTTTAACATGTGGAGTTTGACTTTGACGGCCAATTTAACAACGCCGGCTCTTCGGTGGTGTTCTGCTACCATGGGCGTGATTTTCGCTAAACACGGAGCTTTAGTACAAATCTTCAAGGAAAATTGTGCGATCAAGCTTCAATACAGGCAAGGGCAGCAGCAACGACACTGTTTTGCGTGTAACTAAACCTTATTTGTATGTAAATATTTCGGGAAGAGTTGTGATGATCGAGGGCTAGCGACTTCTTTATACGCAGAGCAAGACGGAGCGCAAAAGCTTGAGGAACACGCAAAATATTATGTATTACAAGCACTGTCTTTTTTTTGCTCATGGGCCCATCGCTCGGTAAACTACTCTCTTCCTCGCTTTATTTTTTTTTCTTTCTGATGTTTATAATGAACCGCGGTGCCGGCTACGCTCGCCTGCGATTGAGTCCGCATTGAACATTTTGGCAGTAACCATTGTGTCAGAGTGCCCTTAAGATCAGCTGTGAGGTTTGGTATGCATAGTAGCCCACATTATTCAATTCCAGTTTTAGTTGTACGTTAAACGCTGGAAACGACCTATCGAAACATGGAAACTCTAGAAAAAGATAATACTTTTGTTTTCTTAGAAGTATGCAACGATTTCGCAGCAAAAAGCGCCTACTTGAACTATATTTTTCATATGTGCCCCGATGGTCGATTGCGAGTACGCTGTTGCCATATTGGCCCCTGAGGGAGGCTAACCGGTCGACGCCGCGGGCCGAACCGGCTATGCTGGGACACTGGGCCCAGTGCGGCTCCAGAGATGCTCCAGCGTACATACAGCGCTTCTCCCAGAGCATCGCGGATACCAGCGACACACCCAGCATCAAAAAGGTAAATCGCAGCGTTTTTCTCTCATCGTACCAGTGCAACCAGTGCCTTTCCTTTACTGCTCCAGTGAATATTGCAGACCTCCAGCGTGCCCAGCAGATCCAGCCGAAACCCAGCGTGAAAATCTCGCTGGTTTCGCGCTGGTAGGCAATGGGAGCCGCTTCGTTTTGCAATAGGGCCACGTCGCCTTGGCTACGGTTTAAAATTGAGGATATGGATATAGGTGGTCTCTAACAGCGCGATTGCAGTAAATGTTTTCTTCGCGCTGGGTCCATGTGAAATCCAGCACTCCAGGCTGGCTTAATGAGTCGGCGGAGTCAGGGTGCTCACAAACACTATATTTTATTTTCACGTGACACCAATGCCCAACAGGTGTAAGGAAAATAATTCGGTTTTATTTTTTTAAAGTTAGTTGTGATAGTGTGAACACATAATACGTTTTGACAAAGTGAGCGCGTACATTCACGCATGTTTTCAGAGGATATACATTTAGGAGGGTGATAATGTAGTTCAGGCACCGGATGAGAATATGAACTGGGAAAAGCTTGGCCCAATAAAATATTGATTGTTTTATTGAATTTATTGGAAATCATTCTGGCAGAAAAATCCCTGCACTCTATCCCGTTCACAGGATGGTGATGGTGGTGGGTACATATGAGAAACTAAGAGAAAGCCAAAAATGATAATACTCTGGCATATAGGTACCTAATTGTTATGCACCCGACTCCCATCAACTGGAAATGAAAGTTAGAAGTACAGAGTATAGCAAAGTGCACAGGGCAACACAGAAAGAAAGGAGTTGTGTTAGAGTGTATGCTACTTACAAAATACCAAAAGTAATAAATTTCATACAAGCAGGCAAAATATAATTTATGTTCTGCAGTCCTTCCTCAATTCTTGAGCTGCTAGTTTCTGCATATTAAGGGTTATAGTGCGTTAAAGGCTCTTTTTTCCTTTTTATGGATAGCTACGATTCCATTACATTCCCGGTGATAGTGCTGGGGCACGTGGGATAACACCAACCCGACAGGCCTCTTACGAAATTTTTATTTATTTTGTCTAAGTAACATCTATATTTTTTGTTTGTTTGTGGGTCTGTCCAGCGTATGGAAGTCTCCAGATGGCAATCATTTATCACAGAGTCACAGAAGGAGCGAGGGTGGAGTTTTAGCCGTGAGCACATAGCTCAATTTTGGCAGGTTGGTGGGAACAGCGCGTGCAAAAAACAAGTTTCAGTACATTTGAGGATTGGTCATGGCAGTTTTTATTCGTCACTCGCTAAAACGTTTATGTTTTGGAATGGAAATTTCAGAATGACTGATTTCTGCACTCGCAAAAGAAACTCAATGATTGCAATGAAGGAAGCGATCGCCTTACCCTGTAAAGCATGGTTTTCATTCAGATTGTCTTTCACTGTTAAAAAAAATTAAACCCGAAATAGCTATCCACGTTGTAATTGTTGAAATGGAAGCTGCCTCTTTATTTTCAATCATTTCATAATGAAGTTAATAACTCAAATATGCGAAATCACTCCTGGCTCTGTAGGTGGACAAATGTGAATGTGATACAAAATAGGAATTCATTACATGTCATGCAAATAAACGAAAGCAATTTTGTCACATTATCACTTGGGTAGATGCAAGATGGGTAGAGAGGAGTGAGACAAGGTTGCATACTGTCACCCTGCCTATTTAACCTATATGCAGAGTGCATCATGAGGAAGGCCGGTCTGGACGAGTCTTCAGCTGGAGTGAAGACTGCCAGAAAACGTATCAACAACCTTAGATATGCGGATTATACCACTTTAATGGCAGAAAGTGAAGTGGAACTCAAAAGACTTCTGATGCGCGTACAAGAAGGGAGTGAGAAGTTTGTGTTTAAACTGAACATTAAAAAGACAAAGATCGTGGCGTTTTGCCATATCAAGTCCTGGAGCATGAAGGGACAAGAAGTGGAAGCTGTAACAGATTTTCTCTTTCTGGGCTCCAAGATTACCCCGGAAAGAAACTGCTGAAACGCTTGTTTCTGGGAAAGAGAGCCATGATTAGCCTTGACCGCCTAGTAAAGAGCAGAGACATTGGTTTGCCAACCAAGATCCGTATAACTCGTGCTATGGTCTTTCCAGTTGTGATGTATGGCTTCAAGAGTTGGACTGTGAAGAAGGCTGACCGCCGAAGAATTGACGCGTTTGAATTGTGGTGCTGGCGGAGACTCTTGAGAGTTCCTTGGACTGCCAGAAGATTAAATCAGTCGATATTGTCGACCATAAACCCTGACTGCTCATTGGAGGGTCAAATTCGAAAGTAAAAGCTCAACTACATGGTCATGTGATGGGAAGAGAGGAGTCACTGCAGAAATATTTGATGTTGGGAAAGGTTGAGGGTCGCCGGAGAAGGGGTAGGCAGCGAACGTGATGGTTAGATGGCATCCTAGAGGCGCTGCAGATGAAGTTATGTTATGTTAGGAAGATAGTGAGAGACCGGAAAGCGTGGCGTGACATGGTCCACGACTGAACGACTGAACGGAACTGACTGAGATGCAATATTTGAATAAAGACCCGATGAATCATTTAGCCGCTTTAAAATACCAATTATCTCACGTCATTTTCCCCAATGTTTCAAGCCATAATTGCAGAGGAAACACGAAGATTCATTTCCAAGAAAAATTGCCTGTGCCTGTGAAGCGTGGTTGCCTGTTAGGCACTTGTGTATAGCTAAGAAACTAAACCGTTCTTTCAAAACACGCTTATTCAATATGCGCAACAAAGATATAGAATATTTCGAGAGAGTTTTTTGATATACTTGCGGAACTAATTCAGTGAAGCCATCCTAGGCAGCGAATCCAAGCGAATTTTGACTTCTTGCATCAAAAACGCACAAGATTTATATTTATTTATTATATACTTCAGACATTTCTTTGGTCCAATCAGGGAGGTAAACAAAGTAACAATACTTTATTCAGTGGAAACAAGCAACAAAAAACTTTATATTTGTTATGGTGCGACAAAAAATGAAAACTTGAATTCACCTCTCTGTGCAATATATGGCGACACAGAATTTGGATCACAGTGTCGAGTAAGCCTTGTCGTATCACGAGACAGATAGATTGAAGGGTTAATTGCTAAATCTCTAATAATAACCATGAAAAGGAACCACATTCGCAAATTTTTACATTGCTACTGGAGAATATCAATGCACTTTGTCGTGCAATGTTTGTAAAGGAGAGCGTACTGGGATAATTTAGATTAGAGAATTCATGCAGCTTTCCTCTCATGCCGCAAATGAGTATTTGTATTTAGGCCTAGTCAATGAGTAATAGGGAAGCAGTTTTACCTTCGGTTGTAAAGGTTTATGTTCATGATGCAAAAATGTAATTTACGCCAGGCCTAAAAACAGATAATTAAAATATAAAAATTAGATCATACTTTTTAGCAATTGTACCACATAAATACTTATTATTTGGCTCCTTGCTTTAAAGGTGACGAACCCCTAGAATGTAGGGGGGGGGGGGTTCCAGGTGAGAGAAGGGAAGGAAGACAGTCTTTTCAGTATTGAGCTGCATTCCCCAGATTATTCAACAATACAAAATGCCAGCAAGTGAAGCATTTAAATCGATTTGCTCATTTGTTGAAGTAATTTCGAGAGAAGCCACATAACCCTCCACAAATAATTTAATTTACACAGTGGAATTTCGGCAATAGAAAATTATTTATGTAATACAAAGACAGCATTGTTCCCAGGAAATTTCATTGTCGAACTCAAGCGTTGACAGGAAGACAGCCAAAATGTAATTCATTTATCGTTGCAATCTGGCGGAGATTTGTGAGATAGAATTGTAATACATGTGATATAAATTTCTGGAAACTGAAGATGTGGAAGTTTTAGTGTAAGTTTCTCTTGTGTAACCATATAAAAAGATTTTCAGCATGTTTGCTGAATAAACCTGCTCATTTACTTCCATGCAAGATAGGGTTTATGATTTATGGGCAGTAACAATGCTTTGCGCGGCCTTGTAAAAGTTGACACCGCAGCTGATATTAAATCTTGCGTCCTTGGGTTCAGCAGTCGAGTCCCATAACTACTGCGCCACCATGATGGAACCCTAAAAAAGAAGGAACTCGCCTATGAAGCGGGTTCCAAAAACACGCTTTTCATACAAGACCACGCTATTGTTATGCTTTTTCTGTAATCAATTGGTTTCCATGATGAATTATTTTTGGCTGAGCAAGTCAGAAATTTTGGCTTCACAACACTGCTTTTGTGCAGCTTAAATTTGGATTCACAAAGCTGCTTTTGTGAAGTCGAATTCCGGCCGCCGTGGCCAGGAATAATCCCGCATACTTTGCTACAGAACTTGAGCACCCTAATCATCACTGCAACACAAGGACGGCTGGAGTAGTGTTTTGTGCGCGGTTGAATAAAGCATTTGTATGCACTACGCTGATACTACTTCAGGACGTAATGCATCTTGGGCTTGTGTAAAGGCTGTCGTTGACGGTATTCATACAATTTCCGAACGTAAGCTGAAGGGAATCCACAGCACTAAAATAGTAGACGCAGATAACGCTTTCGCGATTACAAATAATAATAGGTTCTCAAGTGCGAAGCGCAGTGACCTTAGAGATAAAACTGAACGCAATATTTAAAACTTGTAGTAAGCGACAATGCTACAGACTTCAATTGTGAATAGTTCGATGTCACACCTTTATAGCGGCAGTCTACGTTCAGGCGCACCTTTAAATTCCTATAGAACCAATTTTTCATTGAGATATAATTGTGCATATTGTTGCCCTAAACGGTTTTTAAATTTGCGCATATAGGCCTCTAACAAATGGGTAATTTTACAAGTTACTAAAGTTTAATGTCAGATGCAATTAACATCATGAGAGTCCTTTCATTGTACAAATATCTGCCGCGTTAATAATATGTTCTACATCACAGCAGCAGTATTCTCTTAATTTGTCAGTTCAGTTATTTGGAAAGCTTTTGTCGGGTTATAGAAAATAGAAGCTGTACTGTAATCAAAAATTGTCTGGATCAGTATTTTAGTTCAGATTGAAGTTGAAATTGCAGAAAACGTTTTTGCGAGTTCGCGAACATTCCCATGGGAAAGCAGAGTATGACATGGTCATAGGCTATCTTTAACAAACTTTTCTCTATTTACAAAAACGCCCAACTCAAAATCGTCAACTATCTAGATTTTAGACTTTGTATTGTTTTTTGGGGGGTCTGTCCTGTATTCGTAAGTTACTTCATCAAATGTCCAATCAGAGAAGTTTTATGTTGACACCTGTTTATATTTGACAATGGTTTCCGCAACCAACAAAAAGTATTGTGCGGCAGTGAAAATAACTCTCAGTTTACATTATTTGCGTCCTCAAGCAGCTGATCGACTCTAACGCAGTGTCAGCAGTAGCAGGTCTTGATTGTAGTCTAACTACGAATGCCTGCTGCATTCGGCAGCGCTCAGTGTAAACTGAGATAAAAATATCTAGATAAGCTGGCCAAAAGCAGCCAAAACAGCCTAAAATCTGAATAAAGATCCCTTCGTCATTATATCATAACAACGTGGCAGTATAATAAAGAAAGAAAGCTACTACCGACAGGTATTTAGCGCTCAGTAGCTTAGAAAGGATGTTTAAGTTTCTTTTATATAGATTTTCACATCGACTAACCTCAGAGCACAGGTCGGCTGCAGTTTTCTTCAAGATAATAGTTACTCTCTTGTGCTCATCACGCCTGCTGTCAATAGCAATTGTACTGTTTTTCATTGCCGAATAAATACTTACCTTTTTATGTAAACAAGATACACAATGATTTTCTGTCAGGCGATCGTTAGAGAGAAAGCCGTCGTCTTCCACCCAACTGTAAAGGATGCATGTGAGATTTTGTAATACAAAAGGGAGAATCTGGTTCATGAAGAAAGATATAAAGTGAGATAAATGCTGCGCAAATGGTACAAAAGCATCACTAGATTATAAAATATATATTTGGCTGCTGCCTAAGCAACAACGAGACTGGAGGCTGTGCAACTTCGTTTGTTCCTTGGTCTACTTCCCTTTCTTTCTCTCTCTCTAGCCGCTACATCTCTCACCAACTTAATCCCCATAACTCGCGGCGTTGTTTTAGCCTACGTGCCGCTCCCCATATGTGACCCAGCACTTGTAACCACATGTGTTATACACTTTTATTTGGCGGAATGCTCTGTGACTTAATAAAACGCTACGAAAAAACCTTGTCTGGCATACTTCTGACTAGCATAACACGCACTCAGGCGGAGCATGTTTCATGAGAAAGGTCATTTCAGTTCTCTTATAACCGGAGTTGACTGACAGTACAAGCGACAACGAGCATACGACACGGAAAGCGGGCTGCTCTACCGCCCAGTCTCTCCACTCTGTGTGGGTTTGCTAGCGGAAGCGGTAAGCGCTTTTAATAAACGTCGTTGACAGGAGCGTTGCCTCAAATGGTTACCGTTTTAGGCTGCGCAAGCTAAGAGCATTTTCTCAATGTTGTTTGAAAACAAGTGTCAGCCACGTCTTCTGGCCTCTGTGATGCTCATCGAAGAATTAGAGTTTGTGTTTTTTGGACGTTGTCTTGAGCGTTGCGGCGAAATTCGATGGTATAAGCGCTATTTTTTGCGCACGCGTTTATTGGCAGAATTTATGTACAATTCAATCATTCATTCCAAACCTAAACCTATAGTCCCGGCAAAGGGGGCGGCGGAGTGCATCCCAACCAAGACCGGCAAACAAATAAAATCGCCAACAATTGCGCAGCCTTGCGAGCACCCTCAATATGAGCACAATTCAATAAAATGAATGTATTCTATAGTGAACCGCCGAGCACTACGCTCTGAAAAAAAAAAATTGTAGTTAATAACGTTTAGGGTATACTGCTTGCCATATATGTTACTAACTAGTTAGTAAGTGCAGTTAGTACCTGCTAGGTAGTAGCATAAATCTACCTCTAGGAGGTAGCAATCAGAAATACTACCCCTACTACCCCTATTTACTACCCCTAGAAGTAGTATCACCAACTACATTTAGTACAATTTTCTACCTATAGATGGTAGTAAAAGCAACTACATTTAGAAGTATTCACTATCACTGCAGGTAGTGAGAGTGGCTTTCTTTAGCAAACTTTACTACCTAATAGAAGTAGCAAGAGCAACTACCTTTACTAGTATTCTCTACCACTATAGATAGTAAGGACATCTACCATCACCAAAATCTACTACCTATAGAAGGTAGAAGAGGCACTACCTTTAGCAAAATGCACTACCTCAAAGGTAGCAATAGCAGCCACCTACATCAAAATATACTAAATCTGTAATTAGTAACAGCCACTATTTTTGGCAACACGCTCCACCTACAGAAGGCTGCAACAGTAGCAATCTGTAGTAAAAATACTACACATTTAGCAAACTCCTCTGCTTTGTTGCTATAACCACTAACATGAACGCTGGATTACATAAGATGGAAGCATTGAAGCAGTGGTCATACATTGCTTTCGAAAAAAAGAAACCAATTGAACACAAATGTGGCTAAGATGCGGCTTAGAACATGCGAAGTGGCTCATTGTGATATTTGAAGGTGAAAAACGAAACTTATGAAATAAACTTGCACTTCTGAGAAAGATTGTGCACAAAAATGGAAACAACACATTTTGTTATTGTGACCGCTGGTAGCCTGAAAGGCTTCAAATAATATATCCACAATTTCTGCTAATATTCAGGAAGCATTAAACACAAATTCGCTTTGTGTAATGAAGCTTTTTCCACTAGAACGCAAATTTAAAAGTGAATATGTGCCTATGTTTATGTCATAGTTTTGTTGCAATATTTCCTTAAAGGCGCGACACTACGAATTAAGTACGTGGTATTATATAGTCGTGGTGTATCCTGTGAAACCATGGCGATGGTATCTACCTAATGATACTTGAGCTTGAAGAGGAGGCAGCTCAACTCACGTTTAGACCACATTTAAAACAGAAGAATTGATGTTTGGTGTGTAATTATCAACATTATTTTACAGTACGCTTGAAAGTTCGCTTGTGCGTGAATATACCTTGCACTGTGAACAAGTTATATTTCTACAGTAGCTGTCCGTTTTTTGCAACCTAGATATTTCAGCTTATCATGATAAGGCGTTTTTTATTCATAGCATGCGTCAGCTAGAAAAATCAAATGAAGCAACCAAAATTTTTAAATGCCGTTACGCCTATTAAAAGTGTGCTCTGTTTTATGAAGTTTTGTTGTTTATAGACTAAGTGCATCAGAGCTAAGAAAGACGACTATTAGGAATCTTTTCTTACGCAGTTGTTGAGGGATATATAAACATAACATGCGCCAATATTAGAATGTTGTTGTTTTACTCTGCGTTGCTATACATTTGCCGCCACGTAAAACAAGTTGCTAAAGACGTCTGTCTTGAATGACGTTTTTATTGTAATCTTTCACACAGATCCTTTCTACAGTCGTTCCTGTGGCATCTTACCCTTTTTAGCGTCAAACTCTTCTCTCGACATTATGGTGTTAAGCCCAGTTGTGGCCGATGCTTCAAAAAATATAAAATTTCTCCGCCGCTGCTTCTTACATGGTCCAGTAAAATTATAAGTGTTCTTTGACAGAACTAGATGTTTTGATGATGGAAAATATTGGATGTCTTAAGTGTTGATTATGTGAATGACGTTCGCGCTACTTTTAACGCCGACTCTGAAACCCATTCTTCAAGAAGCCAAGCGTCATCGCGATCATCTGAGCGGCGCATATATATGTATATATATATATCCGCCACTGTGGCGATCGCGCTATAAATTCTGGGTTACTTGGCTACAGAGTGCACCTTGAGAAATCACCTTTGTACCACGGGTACTTTTATCGACGATACATTTTAGCTCTGGGGACACTTTGACCGACTAGAATCAGCGCAGAAACTCCTCCTTTAGAAATTTTTGTGTAGACAAACATTCAATTTCTGAGACCCTAGATACTGGAAAGGAAATCTTTACTTACCAGACCTGCCACTGAGCTACCCGGCGTGGTCTGTTTTGTCTCTTGCGCACGTTTCTCGTAGCACCGATTTATTTTTTAACAATACTGAGGTAATTAAAAAACTAGCTGCGTAATGTGCACTTCCTAAAGAGGAATACAGCAATACCTTAGGTTGCACTTCATAAGATATCTGCCATAACACATTATTTTATTTAATCGCATTTCCCTTTTGTTTGAATAGTTTTGCGACCACATAAATAGCATGCATGTGAATGCAATTTGATGTTTCATTTTGTGTTGCTTTTTACTTCTTTCTAGCTTCTTTTTTACATGTCTCATGAAAGTTAAACTCGAGTATATATGCAACTCCCTCCTCAAATTATGTCGTCGCGGTCAGTTGCCCCGTAGAACGTTCACGAAGACATTCGCAGTATCGAACAGAATAAGTTATATGCGAACACATCGCACGTCTCTTTTTTTTTTTAGAGTTAACGTCCCTTTCATATGAGAACTTTTTGATAACAGGAGGCGGAAAACTAGTTTTAGGGCATTTATCGCCAAAGAGATTTGTGTGGGAAAGTTTTTGGGTGGAGCTAACGTGTCATGTGGCCCTGATGAATGTCTCGTCAGATACTCCGCTTCGCACTCGAGCACCTCCCCAGAGACCAGAAGGGCGTTCTTGAAACCAAAATGCAGCCCTGCTGCGAGAACGCTGCAGGCTTACCGTGCTAAGTCCAGAGAAGCCTAATGGTTTTTAAACGACATTCTCTGTGCTGAGATTATCAGAAGGCCTCACTTCTTCAAATATCCTGAAGAAACAAAGCTGTGCGTTACCACTTTTTAATGGCCTTAAGTTGAGGTATGTAAAATTCTATGCGCACTTTTGATGAGTTTTTAATTGAATGATCAGAAGATTTCCCTGTCGTAAGTAGAATCTATGTTCATCTCCCTCCAGTCAGCGTTTAGACAAAAATTAAACCATATGATGAGAGGGAAAACTCTGTTTCAATAACAACTGGAGCAAACACTCGTGTTTGTGCTCCTATATAGTGCTCCTATAAGTATAGTCCGACGGACACACACTACGCCACAGCAGTACGCTATGCCACCTCCAATGTGGGAGATATTTTGTTTTATAGGTTTAGAGACAGCAAGTATTATATTGAATTTTTTTGCGCCGAAAGCAGTTGATAGTGCACCGCATAAGCAAAAGATGTTTTAACTCGCATACGACTAGAAGGGTATTCCTTACTCTGGAGAGATTTTCAACAGTGTAAATAATTGCAAAAAGCAGAATAATAAACAAATTATTGAATTTATTTTAAACTGAAGAGCAAATACCGATAGGTTTCCTAACTAACCCATAAGCTCCTTCGCTTGCACTAGCTAATCCATGCGAGTACCTTCTTTTACATGCTTTACACTACTATGCCCAAGAGCTCTGGCCTTTCTCTGTCCTCTTGACAAGAATGTGAGTGTGAAGATTGCAGTCTTCTTCTTCTTCTTCTCCCTCGTTGTAATGACACATACCCACAGTGGGGGATTGGCCAGAATTCGTTGTAGGTGACATAATATTTTTGATAATGTCGATTTGACTATATGATACAGATACCCTAATAATTAGGAAGTAGTGTTGCTCAAATGACTTGAAATTTTGAGGCGATGTAATAGAAAGCAATGAAAAAAGGAATAAAATTGTAAATTACAAAAATAATAATAAGAAGAAAAAATACAATTCAGACAGATCAGCGCTAACACACAAGCCTTCCAGTAGCAATATTATAATTATGAAGTAATTCACACACCGGTTTTAGGGCATACCCTTTGACGGTTGCACCAAAGGAGAGGAGGACAGGAACTGTAAATGGCAATCCTAGGCGAGTAAGAGGTATTTCTAGATAATGTCTTCTCTGAGTAGCATACCTGTGGCAGGAGAGGATGTAATGTTCAATTGTTTCCACGTCATTACATGACGCACAAAGATTCGACGGCGTGAATCAAGAGCCACATAAATAAAGGTTGAGGGAAGGAATTTTACAACGCATGAGCGTCATGGAAACCTTACATTGCCTCGAGGTACAACATCGGACATTCCAATGGAAATTTAAATGGTTAAAATCCGTAGTCGCAAGGAGTGACTCATGGCTCAAGAAAGTCGTTCCAGACTTTCTTGAGCTTCTTTTGTTTATTCATCCAGATATACACCTAAAATTAACTTCTAAAAAAAATTGGTAGCACGTTTTTGGGCCGGTCTTGGCACGAAATGTTTTATAAAACTGGAGAAGTGACTGCATTAAATTGAGTAAATTGTTGAGGTTCAGTGTTCCAAAAATGTAACTGAATGCTCTGTGATGCTGCTTGTGAGTCAGCTTGAAACGTAGTTGTCGGTCCAGGTTATTGGGCTTATATCAGTAGCTGCAATACTTTAAAGCAATCGACCGTACTCTAATTGTTCTAGCGTAAGAATGTAGGGATTTTAAGAGGAGCATAAGGGCTCCCATGGAGCACCGAGAGAAAGGTTTCAAAGCAGTAATGTCTCAACAATATTAAACAACATGTACGTTGAATATCACATTAGATTCCGCATTGTTCTCATCTATTTACAATGTCTTTTTCTAAAAAACGAAGTTCAAACTTTGAGTTCAGGAAACAGCTAAGCTAGAAAGTATTCATTTGAAATGTTAACTAAATTTCTCGCTTTCCGGGCTGTCTTATTCCTTTTCTTCGCTTTATTATTACATACGATTCGACTAAACTTACCGGCAGATATTACGCAGAAATGTGGTTACTCTACCGCCATTACACATTTACATGCGAAACTATTATGGCATTCTCAATTTCGTTTGCCTATTTTACCAGATTGATTGCAGCACCGGTAATGCCAAAAATTGACCTATAAATTGCCCGCTCAAACCATCCAATCCTAAGTACGAAAAAAATCACTGTATTCTCGCTTCTAAACGGATAATCTAAGATTCTAGGCGATAGCATTAAAGAAATGATGCAGGGACCGGGAAGGAGATGGGTGTGATGGATTCGGAGGCCTGAAAGCGGCAGCGGTGAACTAGAAAGATAGAGATAAGGTGAGAAAAACTTCTATGAGATGATAAGTAGTTGGGTGTAAGTTAAATGATACGGAGAGGAAAGGAGAGAGTAGGTATTGATATTTGGTTTCTCCACGAACGCACCCCTAACTTCTAGAGAACACTGTTCCACTTCCCGCATCTCGCTCCTCTTTTATTCCCTAAAATATTGAGGGGCCTCTCAAATAGTTAATCTTTGTAATGAGGAGCGGGTTTTCTCCATATACCGCTTAGTTATATTTGCCATACGACGCAAGCGTAACTTGCTGAATGCGGGGTCGTTATCTGCTTTCCGCCAGATGCATTATGCAGCTCTGTGGCCCAACGGGTACGTATAAACAAATTTGAAAGCAAATTCTAAAATAAACCAAGGAAAGTTTGCGGAAGAGGAAAGGAAGAAGCATGAGAGGGGGGAAGGAGAGTCCTTTGAAAGGAGATGGGTCGTAATAGGACTCCTCCATAAGAACGTCGTGAGGCAATCTCGGCAGCGACAAGTTTAGGCGCCGAAATAGATATTTCAAGAAAAGTATGGTAATTAATCGTGACTGTCTTGTACATATATTTGTGAGGGTAAAGTAGCCGATAAAGTTAGCTGGTTGTGCAGCTCCACACTTCTATAAAAGGAGCCGCCTCAAATTAATTTATTCCACTAATTATAGAGCCCAATTTTAAAGTGGATGAGAAAGTTGTCAACGAGAGCATGCTGTAGATTTCATTGCATGTTTATAATAAATTATCCGAGTTGCACTGGGAGCTCACTTTTCATTGTTTGTGATCTCCAGTGCTCCGTTCTAAATAATAAGGAGGAAATATTATTGTCACCTCCTCCGATTAGACAAGACGTTTCGTAAAACATATTTTCTCATGTGATATGTAGCTTCCTTTTGCAGAATTATTATTCCGGCTATTGAAATGATTATTCGCTTTGAGAAAATGTCATAGGATTATTCCTTAATACAATACTAAGAGGTTGTAATATAAATACTGGAAAAACAACTTTATTTTTCTGAGTCGTGCTAATTTTGCGGACCTCCACGCTCCTTAAACGCCATAAACACTTTCTCAAAACAGTTATTGTTTTAGTGGCTTTTATAGTGAGAGGGTTTTCGAACCAGTATAAGGGATTAAAGATTGGGTACAGATAAATGTTGTGACGACCACTGTACGTGATTGCTTGCGAACATTCAGATGGTATCGTAGCTCTTGTAGAGGAACTTATATGGCGACCGACTCGAATTGATGCAAAAAATGGAGCCATGCTTTTAGCCGAAAAACTCAACTAATGGCATCCGTAGAGACACGAAGACTTCACTTCCCTAAGTCAACTGTCCGGGTAGTTCTGTATATGATAAGGCATTCAAGATTGGCGTAAAATGAAATGACTTCAGCCTTAGGAAATGTCATCTCACAACTCAATGGAGGAAGAGAATGCTGGATCGGCACACCCATGTTTTGTATCTGCCTCTTACAGCATATTCTGAAATCGTTGGAGAAGCATAGCTGTTCCTTTTTTGGTGTTTTCAAAATTTGGTCGAATTAGATGCTTTTTGGAGCTAACACCTAACCGTCTAGGGCCTCTGGTTTTTCTTGAACGTTTTGACTGAAACTCCGATCATAGCCTTAATAATCGAAACAAACGTTTTAGCGACAACGTAATATTTCTATCAGGAATGTAGAATTGAAATGACTTATTTGAAGTGCGTGCCTTCGGGAGCAGAGTTTGCAATTTATGGCAGAAAATCTGAGGCAGCAAAAACATTTTAATAACTTTCCCCGAAGCAAATCTGGCATTGATTTGTTGAGTCAACAATATTAAATGAAAAAGGTGTGGTCCACTTGAGGTGATATCCGATATCCGATATTTTTTCTGAGAAAACAATAACTGCACATTATGAAAGACTGAATCTCATTCCGGAGTGTCCAGACATTGTCCTATCACAGAAAATTTTAATTGAAGAAAAAATGAAGTCATATGAACCTCGATTCTTGCTCTTATCTGTATACGCCATTACATATATATATGTATATATATATATACATATATATATATATATATATATATATATATATATATATATATATATATATATATATGTATATATATGAACCTCGATTCTTGCTCTTCTTTCACATGCGTAACCGTCCACTTTGTCCTTCTCTTGCATATGAGCAGCACCGCGCAGCGCAGCCTAATTGACGTGTATATCTATATACATTAAGGACGGGCTTGGCGGCCCAGGTGGACCAGGTTCATTGCAGACCTGAAGCCCGGGCCGCAAACCGAAGCGAATCACACTAAGCCTTAGCGATGACGATGGGTATCTACAAGAGAGAAGGATGTAGATGATGCAGCACGTGCACCGGTGTGCAAGACGAAGCGCCATACACTGCTCCATCTTTCACACGTTGCTTCACATTTGTTCAAAGTTGCTATCAAAGGCATGTGGGCTTTTACATAGGTAGTACTCCAAAAATTCTAGCATACAGCATATTATCCTACTTTATTATCAACATTCGACATTTCCAACCCTAAACCTTTAGAGAAAAAAAAATAATTTATTTCACTAGCTCGAACTACGAATAAAAGATAAGGAAGAGATTTAAATAGCTTGAATAAAGCATGCTAGAAATGAAACTCTAATACTCAGTCAACATAGTAGTTGGCGGGTAATATCTAAAGTTCATGTTATGAAGTATGGTAGAGGCTTCAAGAACTTCAGCTACAATCGCCGAATGAAACGTCCGACCGCGGTTCCTGAGAAGCACTTGAGAGGCCCCATGGCACATTACGAGGTCTTGCAAAAAGAAGGTGTCGACCTCAGGCGCTGAGCCATTAGGCAGAAGAGTGGTCACCGCGTAGCGTGGTAGATGGTCGACGGCGTTGACGACCCTGCGATATTCTCGTGTGGACAATGGAAGCGGCCCGTATATGTCGTTTCCGACAACGGCGAAAAGATGGCAGGGCAGAGCAGAGGCTGTAATAGGCTAGCGGGAGATGAAGTCGGCAGTTCGCGGCACAGGTAATGCAGACAAGAAGCGACATATTTGCCCCTCTTGAGGAGAGGCCAGGCCGGAAGAAACGGTTGTTCCTGCGATGGTCATCATCATCTTCAGCTGGACTATGCCCACTGTAGAGTGAAGACCTCTCCCATATTTCTCCAATTAACCCAGTTCAGTTTTAGCTGCATCCACTTGACCCCTGCGAACTTCCTAACCTCATCCGCCCACCTAACTTTCTGCCGCCCCCTGCTACGCTTTCGTTCCATTGGAATCCAGTTTGTTACCCTAAGCGACCATCGGTCATCCTCTCTTTGCACATGTCCTGCACATGCCCATTTTTTCTTCTTAATTTCCACTAGAATGTCAGTAACTTGAGTTGTAAGTTTTGCGGTGGTAATTTTTGTGAAAGGCTAAGGGACCGGCTTTATCATCGTGGAGGGCCGCCAGAATATGGTTGCGAAGCGCTCTCTGGACCACGAGGACGCAACGGATGCCTACAGAGCAATAAATGTAATGGGAGGCATTCCGTTATCAAGTCGAAACTGTTGAAATTGCCTGCGCATCTTAGCGGTAGGAGACTGAGGTGCACCTGTGAGACGGTCATTAGAGAACGGCAGTATGGATCCGGTCTCTGTGGGAAACAAGGGCGTTGCGATCCGGAGCAGCGGCATAATGCGCACTGGTGATGTCTGGAGCCCTTCATGACTTTGGGTCGTGTAGGGTATAGCGTCGTGATTAGTCCGTACCTCCATCCGTGTAAAGACGCTCTTGCCAGACCACGTTTAGTGGAGCCGACCTAAAGCCCGGGCCGCACACCGAACCGAATCACACTCAGCGATGACGATGAGTATCTATAAAAGAGAAGGATAAAGATGAAGCAGCGCGTGCACCAGTGGAAAAGTTGAAGCGCCCAATAGCACTTCATCTTCAAACGGGTGCACGTGCTGCTTCATTTTCACACGGCGCTTTACCGTTCGCTTTCAAAGACAGCTGAGCTTTCACATACATTTTGCACCTAAAGTTGTCGCATACAGCATATTATCCTACTTAAATATCAGCATTTCACAGTTCCACAACCTGTGAAACCTGGTAACATATCCCCTAAATCTTCAAATAAACAATACATTTATTTTAGTAGCTTGAATTACGAATAAAAGGTATAGATGGGATTCCCGTAACGTGAATAAAACATGCCAGAACCGAGCTTTTAACACCGTATTCAAATGACGAATGCTTTTTAATGTGCGGGAAGAATATAATCCCAAAAGTACAATTTTCTTCTAACACACGTATTTTTGCATACCGCAATCTTTGCAGGCAAGAGCAGTATTTACTATTCCATTCGCCGCTGGGATATAGCTGTCTCGTATAAGGAAAAGGCTACTAGTAGTAAGAAAACCCTCCTACGTGCTAACCGAGGGTACAGACCAGGTGTTTCAAAAAATGTAAATTAGTCTTTTTTTTGCCGATATGTACTCAAAAATAGGTATCAGTAATTCGACTTTGAAGCTACCCAGTCGGAAAAAACTACAGAAAATTTTCTGATGTTACGACAGGATTTCTGTGCGGTTTTTGACGGGAAACCTGTTGTGACAACAGAACATTCTGTCGTAACATCAGACATTTCTGTAGTTGCAACAGAAAAGTGCTACAAAACTACAGACAACAGAAATATACTACAGAAAAACTACAGAACTACAGAAAAGTACTACAGCACTACAGAAAAATCTGATGGTTACGACAGAACTACAGAATATTTTATCGTATTTTTGACACAGTTCTGTAGTTCTTTTCGACTGGGTATGCTGAATAAACCGTAAAACTGAAATGTAACAGGCCAAATAGCTTTGTATAGAATCAATTGGATAAGAAGCAGCCTCACTTTGACGCAGCGGTTGGTTGGTTGGTTGGTTGGTTGGTTGGTTGGTTGGTTGGTTGGTTCATAGGAAGGGAAAGGCGCAGTATCTGTCACACTTGCTCTGTGGACACCTGAACCGCGCCGTAAGGGAAGGGATGAAGGTGGGAGTGAAAGTGGATAGAGAGAAAGGGGGGCCGTAGTGGAGGGCTACGGAGTAATTTCGACCACCTGGGGATCTTTAACGTGCGCTGACATCGCACAGCACACGGACGCCACTTCGTTTCGCCTCCATCGAAACGCAGCCGCCGAGGCCGGGATTCGATCCCGGGAACTCCGGCACAGTAGTCGGGCGTCATTCTGGCTTTTGAGTTAAGAAGTATGCGGAAGATACTAAGCGCTGCTTTTTCCTTATTTCTAAAAAAAGTAATAGAATCCAGAGAAACCAAATATCGCAAAAAAGCGCAACCGCTAGATATTAGTTACCGCCGACAGCTTCTGTCATTCGTATCATAAATGTTTCCCGCATGAAGAAGCCTAAGCATGCTGCTTTGTGCAGTTTACGCCATTAAACAAGTGGGTAAATATAATTGTTCTTAGCGATGCACACAAAGCGTTAGACGAGCGAATATTCAGAATATAGTGCTGCTGGAAGCAACGTGCCTAAAGTTCGGGGTTCGACAAAGCGTAAAGTACAGTTCTTTGCAGCCACATGAAAGCGGAGATTATGGAGATGTTTCCACGAGAAACGTCTTCGCGCTGACGTCTTCATATTGTGCATAGTACACCAGCGGCCCCAACAGCACGCCTTGCTAACTGCTTTGTTTTCCTTTATTGCCTGGTCTTGGCACATTGCATTTCACGAGAACAAAATAAAAAAGAGCACTGAAATGCTTTTTACATACGCTATTTGCATATCAGACATTAAAATTCGCGCCTACACAACAAAGGCTCTAGCCTTGACAGCCGTTCGCAAGGTTCTGCTGCAGCTTTCTGGAAATAATATGCAATGGCGAGATCAGGAAATTATTCAGTGTTCATCGCTGTGGCTTTCGAAAAGCATAAAAGTGAAAACACGTAATGCTCATGCCATATCAAATCCTTTCAATTACTCTTGTTGCACGAAACGCTTTCCTATGAATATGTTTCTCTTCATAAGTACAGAAGAAAGCGGCCACGATAAGCAGCACAAAGAGCTTGTCGTACCTCTTTCATGTGAAATTATAGTAGGCTCTTCAAGCAGCTGAAATATCATATAGACAAGCTAGATACTTATTGCGCCATAGGAGGCCGCGTGCCTAAAGAGTGCGTCAGGAATTCGTGGCATGTTACGTGAGACTGAAGACAAAAAGTAGTCATTTCCTGTCCAAAAAGAGTTTGAAATTGGGGAATTAACTGTCTTTTAAAGTTTGCGCCTGCATATGAACTATATTATAATATTATTCATTTTATTCGCCGCATTCATCATAGAAGCTGCGAATGCATTCCAGTTTCTTATGGGCTGCTTTCGATTACACTGTTTGCTCGGTCTTAATAATATAGAGAACTTGATATATATTATTTTATTCGTGCATGAGCGGCACTGGCTTCTATATTTGATCTTTTTGACTTCCCTTACATGAATATAGCTCATACGCTGAATCTATTTCAGCTAGATTAACCATCGCTTACCCATTGAAAAAGGTGGGTATCGACCTAATATTTAGAGCGCACTATTATAAAACGACTCTGCTAACCATGTTTGTGCAACGTATAAGCAGGGTTATGAAACGTAGGCTCACAAGGAACACCCAACATTCGCTATCACGCCTGAATATATGAAGACAGAAGCTTTTTAAACTTTACGTATCGGAATAATAAGCAATTCACAGATATATACCATATTTTATATCTTCCAAGGTGCACTGTGGATGAGCTGCTTTCTTTCACGAGAACACCTGTACTGATCGCATCGGTGTCACGGAGCGGGAAAATCTAAATTTATACTGCGACGTGCGGCACCCCGGCCTTCCACCCATGCCTTCGAGCACTCGAGGGGAACGGGTGTTCGGCCCTTCCGTCCGCGGATTCGTCTGTGCACCCGATGTGCTGGCAAGAACGCAGCATGCGTTTGCCGTATCCTAGCTTGCTGCATTCGCTTCGAGGACTACAGAGTGCACGACGTCTGCTCGCGAAATGTGCCACGCTGCTGCAATTGCAGCGGTACTGTCCACAGATCCTGTTAACCCGTGCAGGCAATGTGAGCGACATGTGACCACGCTATCGGCCACATCAATAATACCGGTATACATAGGGGTAGATCGGTCTTACTCATTAACGGAGCTGCCAGGCAGCGGTAACAACAGAGGCGCATATGGCGCTCGTAGACCGAAGCGATTCGTCACCATTCCCACACCCTGCGACTCCAAAGAGTCAGGGGCTGCAGTAGGGCTAGTTCCATCTACCGAACTACAGCACCACACAGCGAGCAGGCGAAGATGTTAGTAAGTCAGGATTGCACGGACACAGCCCCAGCGAGCTGCGCATGTGAGGCGCTCGCTTATTCACGTCACATCGAGACTGCATGACCCTAGGCTGCACTACATGCAATGAGAAATTTTTATTCTGCTAAGGTTCGTACAATCGCTAGCGCTTTCTAGCAGGAGCAGGCCCCTGTTCGTGCATACGCTATAGCTCATCAGTTTATTCAATGCACTGCAGTGACGTGCGGTAATGAAAACGCCATGGTGCCCGCGCACGTGGCTTTATTTTTTGTTTGTTTATTTTACCGCGCCTATTGGCCGGATACAATTTTGCTGCGCCACATTTCTGATCAGTGGAAGGGAGACACACAAACGAGGAGAGCAGGGGTGCTTCATTTTACGCAGCCAGCAATATTTTTAAATGCGACTGGCGCATTCTTGCAAAGTGCATTTCACTAGTCACTGTACTATTCTTGCGAAACGATGGGGTGTATGTTGGCGCCGGAAATGGTATTATAATATCAATAGAAATTACTCCTCTATAAGAAGGCGAGGCAAGAAAAAATTTCTCAAATTTCCTCAAGGCTCCAAAGATAAAAAAAAATGTATTCATAAAGCTGGAACCTAAATGGGTCTTACACTTTTAAATTGATATACTTCTGATGATCATTAGAATTTTTGATTTTTTTTAACAAACCTCACTAAGTTATCTAGTGCATTTTTGTATAGCTATGAAACGATAGTCTGCCTTCTATCCACTCGAATTTGCTTTATAGTGCTGAAAATCTCTTAACAGCTGGAATTCAGTCATGTATAGCGCGAACGATTTATAAGCGGCTGTGTGAAGTGAAAAGTTGTGCACACTTTCTTCATTTTTGCCTTGACTTCGTTGCGCGCACACCCATTTCAGTAAGCCAGAACTGTACTCATTTGTTGGTGGCAAATATGTTTTGCCGGTTCACCACATGACAAATCGTAGACTGTAAAACCAGCTTTACATCGAGGCAATATTTCGGAAACATTGTTATCATTCTCATCTGGGTATTTTATAAATATATTTACCCTTCTCAATGTTTTTGTTTATTCCCCTCTAAAATATAATATCTTGGAATTGACTCCCCGCAGAAGTTAGACGGCATGCCTACCGTCTTCAGTTTACACAAAATAGTAGGCAGATGTACGTCGCAAAGAATACAGAACTATGATTCACAAACCGCTCATCACTACTGGCTTTGTAAGGAAGAAATCAGCTGATAATATCAATCATTTAAATAATCCAAAACTGTTTAGGTAACATCTTATCTGTGCCAGGCCAACAGACATTTGAGGCACTCTAATGTGTGGGAAAAATGATATTGGCGCATAGAAGACGACGCCAAAGATGACGTCTTGGACGTTCGACAAGCGGGGACCTGGAAGAGAAAGAAGTTTGAACGCAAGATTCCTTGTGGTCGACCATTCAAACCGTCTATATTTAGGCCCTCGGCCTTCTATCGAGACGTGACACTGGTGGAGTTGCTGGGTGTGGGTAAGACTCCTTCCGGCAGTCCACAGCGGATCCCAGACATCGACACGCGCCTGTCCATTGCGCTAGCCGCCGCCTTCAGGCCTAGCCTCGGAGTGCAACCATCTGCCGAGCGACTCTTCAAACGCCCAAGTTCATCAGGTCTCCCTAGCCATGGCACATCCCAACCCTACCCCGGTGACTCTTCAGAACACCAAGGTGCCAGAGTGCTTTCGCGGGGAAGCGTTTGAAGATGTCGAGGACTGACTTGACCAGTTTGAGCGAGTGGCCAAGATTAATCAGTGGAGCGCAGATCACAAGCTTTGCAATGTTTATTTTGCCCTTCAGGATAATGCTAGAATGTGGTTTGGAAACCACAAGGCCATCTTATCCACATGGAATGACTTCCTCTGTCAGCTGGTCGACACCTTTGCGAGAACTGACCGACGAGGCAATACGCTGCGCCTGCTTGACGTGCGCGTCCAGAAGCCGAATAAGAGCGTGGCTATGTTTGCGGAAGACATGGCTCACTTGTTCGCCGTGCCGACCCTGATATGAGTAAGCCAAGGAAGCTACGGTATCTCATGCATGGGTCAAAGAACAGGTCTTTGCCGGCTTGGTACGCAACCCACCTAGAACAGAGTGAGTTCGTTAAGGACGCTACGGCTATAGAGCGAGCCCTCCAAGACCGGTGCCGCCAGTACAACTGACCTGTCAGCTTTGCCCCGACGACTGCGGCGGCGCTGAATGCAACCGATAGGACCACTCTTCGAGACCTCATTAGAGAAATTGTCCTTGAGGAGCTGAAGCGAATTACGGCTACGAAGGCTGAGTCATCAGAGGCCCTCGTGGAAGCTGTCAGGAATGAAATTCGGTGTGCCTTGTCACCGTCTCCACCTTGCAACTAGGGTCACCCCGTCGACAACGCGGCAGCCATTTCGGAACCATTCCACGCTCCACAACCGGTTAGCTTCACGGGCGACATTCTTGCACTTTACTACGAGCCGCAACACGATAGCTATGCCGAAGTCCTTCGTCTCCCGCCTCCAGACCACGCCCCACCGAGCTGATCGAGCCGTCTGGAGACGCGATTCTTCCAAGGTCCTCAGTAAGCGCCTTCCAGGCGCTCTCAACCACACCGAGCTGACAGGTGGCGCAGTTATGACAGCCGACCATTCTATTTCTCCTGCGGACAACCTGGCCACGTGTATCGGTACTGCCGCTGCCGCGACGAGGGGCAGGCCTTTCCGCCTGCTTCTGCTCGCCACCACTTCAACGCTGATTCTGCCCAAATCGAGGACGACCCTCCGGTCAGCAGCGAAACGAAATCCCCGGGTTTCCGCCGCCGCTCCTCCCCATCGCCACAGCGTTATTCTTTACCGATGCGTCGTAGCATTGCTGACGCTAGCGGACAGCGGTCCCCGAGCCCTCGCCGGGGAAACTAACAGCCGCACCCTCGCGAGGAGAGGTTGCAAGCAGTCGAATATAATAAGGAGAAAGTGTTTTGCTCAATAGCTACTCTGTGCTGTCTCGCAGGCCAGGATTGAGTGACAGACGTCGATATTTGCCCTATCGTTAAGAAAAGGACAAGAATCCTAGACAAAAAAGCAAATATACAAGGCTAACGTTGTCCGCAGGCGTAGCAGCTTGTGAGGTCGTCAGACATCGCGTATTGACATAAGTGGCAACCAGCAGCTGCTCTCCGATGCTGCGTGTATTGATTTACCTTTCAATATCTCGACATCAGATCGTATCCACGTAAAAAAGGCCCCTACTTATTCTTTATTAAGCTATTACGGGAACGAAAGGGTGCTGGCACATACATAAATTGCATCTTGATTGAATCAGTCATGAAGAAACAATCTTTGCTGCCTTTTGTCCGCCGCCGTTTTCGTAAAGGCTACAACATGCCCACCAAATACATAAATATTAAAGCAATTCTACACAAGCTGCGGAGAAAGAACTATAGATTGCAGCAATGTTTTCAGTTCAGCAAGACACGCTTCTTACAATCATATGCCACAAATTACAAATCCCATCTTCGCCTATTTTTTATCCCTAAGAAAGACCTAAAGTCACATTTCTGTTCGAGAACGTTATCATGCTAAATGCGTTTTTTCTACTAGTCTGCAAGAGAGTAGATGCTAAACTCAAACTGAGGAGCCTTCGAAGCAGCGAATTCAAAACATCTTTCCTTAACTAATTGGAAACGCTTATGTTTCATGTCATGCACACCTTAACAATCTTGCCGTACAAGAAAGCATCCAAAACAAGCAGAAATAGAGGCTTGTGAAATACCTTTGAGTCGCTAATCGCTCGATTGACGGTTCATCTAATACAAACCCCAATTATAACTGCCACTTACATCTGATGATTTGCTAACGCTTATAACTACTACGCTAGCTGCTCTGAAGAACTCAATTCAACCTCCTTTCAGCTGCAGTGTTATGGTCGTTTTGTTTACGTTGCTTACTAAGCCTCCTGATAAAGGCTGAGTTGCAATTATGCTCTGTACTGCTGTAGCTGAACTGGGGCAGTGCATGCTGATTGTACTGTTCTCAGCACTGTTATTTACTACTTTCTCTATAACCAAACATATTGCCGCGAAACCTTCAAAACTGTGTTTGTTGTTTAAACAGCCGCCGGCATGCGGTCTTATCAGTCTGATTCTGGCACGCATATCAATTCTGTATTCTTTGTTTCTCAATGCTTGATGTTGCTAGGCGCACCTTTATCAGTTTCCTTGTCGCGCAAGATGCACCGAGATCTGTCTCGAAGATTGCGGCCACTCGCGTATCTTTCTTTAATGTTCCAGGTTGTGCTAGTAACAGTTTGCAACTTTATCTAGATGGTTCTGAACCGCATTTAAATTGAGCGTTGACGTGCGCGGCAGTTATTCTTTGTTCGACGACCGCCGAGCACTATTGTTGCTATCGCCGCCGCCGAATCGTTTAATTCTTTTGCGGCTGCAAGCGAGCCCAATAAAAAGTTTCTTCACTGCACTCACAGACTCTTAATTTGTGTCATCGACCTTGTCACTACCACGGGACATCTGGTGAAGGTGCTGCCCTTGAACCTTCAAGCGAAGGCTTGAAGGATCAAGGGTTCCTGTCGTCCTGGGGGACCAGCTCACAGGTCATCGAGCCAGCCGCCAACTTCAAGGGTTCGAACCCGAACACGGCTTGCTGCGTGACCCCGGTTGCCCGCGGAAAGCATCAACTTTGGAAATGAACCAATCACCAGTACTGGTTGTCTTCGTGAAGCCCCGGGAGCCCCCCATCTTCTAACGACTGCCCCTTACAGATGAGGAAGATTGAATAGACCTTTTCGACTGCGTGGCTGAATTCAACGGCTGGAACGACGCTGAGAAACTCAGGCAGGTCTACTTTTCTCTTCAGTGACATGCTCGAGTTTTGTTCGAAAATCACGAGGCCTCTTTGAAGGATTGGGAGACATTCAAGTCTAAGTTTTTGACGGCTTTTGCAAGTGTCGTCCGCAAGGAACGAATAAGGTTTACCGCAGGGATCTCCCTGCAGTAAACCTTAAGCTGAAGGACACTTAAGCTGAAGGGCACAATGACACTTTACTGAGATAGGTAGAAACATTATTTCACTATAGTGGCCACTTTACAACTGTACTTAAGTACCAGAGAACTTTTTCAATTGAGTATTCGCATCTTTGAAAATGTTTTCTGCTAATATAAAGGACTATACAGAAGACATATACTACTTCGCCCCGTTATTTTCTGTTGTAATAACATGCAAAGAGTTTGCCCCAAGTACGCCCACGAAACAAACAAACTGCAAATCCATATAGTATAAGAACGGAAAGAAGTTTGCAAAGAATATCGACCACCTCGGAACCCCAAGCACACTGACAGGCAGTGAGATAGACGACAGAGTGTAAGAAATGGTTCTGGATGATACAGAGATCCTCGAGCGGGAAAAAGCAAATAATGTCTACACGACCTGAAGTTAAGAAGGGTAAAGAAGTGGAAGAGGAAACCATTTTGTCTTCCGGTAATGAAAGCATAGACGAATAAGATCTTAAGATTCGAGCGATGGCGCGCAAAACGATCGAACAGTCGTGACCACTGGTCACCCGGGAGTAGCGAAGCTTTCAGTTTATATTTGCTTTTAGCCTGGGCCTTCTGTGCTGTATTTCCTCGGTAGCGGTCGTCACCCATGGTTATATTTTGTTCACCTTATACGCTCCTATATACCCTACAAAGACCATATATTATATGTCTCTGAAAGTGGGCGCTGAGCGCAAGTGCTAATGGCGGTGCATTGGGTGCTTTAAACTCACTGGTTATCACTTCCACTCGCGAGGTTGTCCGTCATTTAAATTTATTTGTACAGTACAGTTGTCGTTAAAATAGTAATGGCGCAATGAGTTGAGATCACCACAATAGCTGCAATCATATTACTAATGTGGTCAAGAAGGCCGCCAGCGAAATTGAAACTAAGTGATACGGCCATTAGCGACGCCCACGAAATATTGGGCATCAAGCCAGTGCAGAAACTCTGCTCTACGTTACCGGTCTTAACTAAGAAACGTGAGCAAATATTGCTGTCACTGTTTGCTGTCTTTTCGCAGTGAAAATAAATGCTACACGTAGGTTCCAAAAAAAAAAAAAAGAATGATTGTTCCCGGCGGAGAAAGTTAATCTGCAGGTGAAAATTACAGATAGGCAGTTCGTGCTATTACTGTCATGCGGGGAAGTGGCTGCTTGTAAAGGTGTTGCGCTGGCCTTTTTCGATATATTTTCAAGATGTCTCATCTGATATTAATGTGACTTGTATCAATGGTTCATAACCCTGATGCAGTGATGTTTCAGTCGAACAATAACACCTGAACAAAACTGCTCCTGCCTACTGGTATTTATTGTTACTTTGGCGGACATATAATTAATAATAATATTTGGTTTACGGGAAGGGAAAGACGCAGTATCAGTCACTTTTTTCTGTGAACACCTGAACCATGCCGTAAGGGAAGAGAGAAAGGTGGGAGTGAAAGTGGAAAGAGGAGCCATATTGGAGGTGTACGGAGTAATTTTGATCACCTGGGGATCTTTAACGTGCGCTGACATCGCACAACACACGGACGCATCTTTCGTTTCACCTTCATCGAAACGCAGCCGCCGGCGGTCGGGATGGAACACAGGTGCTCCGGCACAGTAGTCGGGCGTCTTACCACTGCACCACCGCAGTGGGGCACGACACATCCCGAACAGCTTTTCTTATCTTCATTCGTGTATTATTCTAGGTCACTAGAGTCTTCGCACTTCGTCCACCGTAATTGTTAGCGTTCAGGGAGATGTTATGTTCTTCTAGCAATACTACAAATGGTATTTATCATGGCCCAAGTTAAAGTCGCTGTCACTTCGTACCTACATTACCAAGCACGCTTTGTATACACCGGTACACACCGCACTTACTCCTCTGTATTAAAAAGTTATGGGTACATTAATCAAGTCCTTCCTAGTGATCGAACTTCCCACATCAGAACACTTGTGTAGCAAAGGTAATTAGAGCCACTTTTTTTGATAAGATGGCAGTCCAAATGTACCCAGTTTGTAAAACATTTGGGAGTATTCTCGGGTTATCGTGAGCACCTTCGCACTGTGAAGCTGCAAGGGATTTAACAGCGCAGTCACACTCCTTTAGAGAACCCAGTTGGTCAAAAACACAACTCCGCAATGGGAAAAAAAATTGCCCACTCCGCTGCCAGAGGCCTATGTACAACTAACTACAGGCTCGGCGAGTGGAGTAGAACAAGATCAATGATGTGAAACATTTGCGAAAGTTGTTTTCCGGTTTTAGATGTCAGTTCGAGGTTGCTGTATAGACGGTAGAAATCTCTTTAACATTGTAGCTCTTGTGGATTTTTCCACAGTTGATGCATATGGCTCTAATACGAATTCCAAGACACTGTTCGGAAATATGGGAGTGCAACTCTCTCAAATAAAGATACAGTTTACATCCGGCACAGTTTCGTACAATCGTACCACTGGTCAATATTCTTACATTTATACAAGACTCGGAAGAGCTGACATATAATTAGGAGTTTTAAATACTGAAATACCATCACTATTTACGTATTGCACTGTATTCAAATATTAACTGACTGAAATAAGACAAAACATGTCCGAATATATAGCCCCGATTATCATTAAGGTTTTATTTTGAAGTTTCATAATCCAGAATATGCACCGAAAAGAAAAAGCATTCACTTCGAAGAAAGATGAGCTTATATTATAAAATATTAAAGGACTGACCGTGTTTCGAAGTATTAGGTTGATAACAGCCTCTTTGAAAGCTGTTTAAATTAGCTTTCTCCCAGTCTACTTTTTTAAGGTTATTTCGCTGCACGTGCTGTTTCTGAAAATACACATTATTAATTTTGTGTAGCGGAAGTTAGCATAAATGCCAAAGAAATATACATAAACATAAAAAACAGGTTCTGTAGCGGCGACTATATTGAAGACAGGGATGGCATCTGCAAAGAAAAGACCTTCCAAATTAGGGCGCTAAATTTGGGCATATAAACATGTATATATCTACCCTCATGTCTATTTTGGATGACGTACAGACAGTACACTCCTAACACCGATGAACGAAACAAGGTGATTGCGACTTGAAAGGGAAAAAGAAAGAACAGAGACTGGTAAAAAAGTGCTACCGACGGGGATGCATAGTAGGACAGAAGTATAGGCCGCGTATTGTGATATAAGAACTGGAAACCGCAGCAGAGAGGGAATGAAAGGAGTAGACGACACAGGACATCGGTTTAATCACAGATCACCTCCCGCGCTTACCGCACCAGGAAGATTGTGGTGCACGCCTTGACTTTCATGTGCTTTTTACTCTTTTTTGCCACCATTCAGCAATGCAGCTCGAGGCTGCGGGAACTCCAAGAATGGAATTCAAATTAGTGAGCCACACGTGCGGTAGTATCCTGTTTTCTTGTATGTACTTCGCCGACGTCTTGAAAGTCGTCACGATGCTGGAGAGAAAACAATTTTCAAGATATACTTGCATCATACTTTTGAGAAGAGGCTAATATTTTATTTGAGGCATTTCTGACATTTTACATCATCTCTGCTGCTACATTTGTGTTTAGTAGTACCGTATCGTAAAGAGCGCGTGAAAGGTTCTTAGTGACAGCCTTTCCCATGTAGGGAGGAGATCAAGACATTGACAGCATGAATGGCCCCGCCGAGGTGGAGCAGTCGTTAAGGCGCGGTACTACTGTGGCGAAGTATGTGGAATCGAATCAAGGCCTCAGCTCCCGCTTTTCGCTGGCGGGTAAAAGCAAGTCGCCCAAGTGTTGTGCGATGTCATTAAAAGGTAAAAAAAAAAACAGGTGGTCGATATTTCCGGCGCCGTTCACTACGGAGCGGCTCAAGCATGAGCCGCTTCAGAATGTTGAACCCCGTATACAAAACCAAACCAAACAGCATAAATGCATTTTCAGTATGAGGCGACCTAAGCGTAGCATGCTAAGACTGCAAGCATTATTGGAGAGTTTTAAGTTCTGAATCTGTAAATGAAAGTTATCATTGCATTTCCACGATAAATACATCAACAACGATGTTCACATGATCAAACATATGTCACAACAATGCTCCAGATGTGAGCTCGTCCACACAAGAAGAGAATAAAGCAATTGTCAAAAACAAATTACGCAAAGATTAAAAATTGAGTTTTGCAAGAGCTGGAGGAGTTGACAGTATTTGACTAGATAATAATAAATGTAGTAAAAAGCAGCAGTAACATTGTTCAAATTGAATAAACATGTTTTACCTCTGGCAGGAGGAGCCCCATGGGAGGCTGGCAGACAGCTTGATTGTTGCTTCAACTGAAGGTACTCTACCAGATTGTCATTGGTTAAGGGCGCGAAACACACACATATTCAATGAAAATATATAGGAGGTAGCGGCACAATCCCATCTACTTTTAAATATTTCTTTGCTTCGCGCCTTCAAGTGAAGATCAACAATTATCAACTAAACCTACCAGTTCTTTCAAGCACTGCCTGGTCCAGAATTTACGATTGAGGAGTCAAGAGCGACCGGAGATTGAACCAATAATTAACTGCTCAAAGCGCAGCATCACGGCATAACAATACTTACCCCTTTGAGATTCTTCAGTAAATGATATCGAGAAGCAGCAAAAATCTGAAGCAAGTGTTTGTAATGCCCATAGCAACCACCTATAGTCAGGTGACAGTGCTAATAAAAAAATCCCATGCCCACCTTAAGGGAGTTCCAACTATTGCAACGAACAAGACGATATTATCTTAAATAGAAGCTGGCCATTAAAACACAGAATGACATACGGTCAGAAACATGTGTTAAATATACATACACGTCAACAATAGAAAAGAGCGGAACAACGCGACACATATCTTTACGCATATCCAGATAAAAATAGGTTACGGATAAATATTAGACGACTCTGATCGCTTGTCACGAAGGTTTATGCAATCCTAAATCCTACGAAGTCCACAGGTAAATTAGAGGATATATCGAAAGACTATATATGCGGAACCCTTTTGCAGCCCTTTTTTTGCTGTAAAGAGAGACTAATACGCTGTGGGCAACTTAGGATATCCATGCACTCTATAAGCAGCTATAGAAAAGAATCGAGCTGCATTAGATATAGGATGATGCTGATGATGTCCACTAGAGTAAGGTATACTCTCTCTAAAGAGCTAATGCATGCGCCTAGGCTCCGCTGTTTCGTAAGGATACTGAACGAGGTGTCCCTCGGGATAAAAAGGTGCGGCTGTCCCTGCATTGCCGATGACGAGCCGGTGGGGCTCCCAAAAGGAAGCAGGACCCACTAGTTACCCGAAGCGTTCCGTTTCGGCTTTCAAGGTCGATGTTCGTCATCGTCGGCACACTTGGACAGGAACAAATTCTTCATTGAACTAGATTCTTAGATACAGTGAAGGTAATGGCAATAAAGCAGGATGATTTCTCCTAGAAACAGACGCAAAGATTAAAAAAAACACACATACATTCTGCAGTTTCTGAACGTAGCAAGCTGGCTCAATTTTCTGTAATGTAGAGCCAACCCAAGGTATGCCTTGGCATGTGACTCAACCGCAAAGCTTTGAAAACAGGCCGGTCTTCATCTAGAAATAAAATCATATTATGTATTTTGAATAATATTCATGCGGTGTTGCACATTGTTTCCTAGCTGGCCCAGCACATTTCTCAGGGCTGACGTGGGGTTTGGTGTACACACCTGTAAGCGAAGAATAGGCGAAAGAGGGGGGGGGGGGGGAGGGACAAATACAGGATAGGGAAATGAAAGGGAGTTAGTGAGGACAGTGGAAAAGCATGTGAGGGGAGAGGGGCTTACAAACTCATCTTGAGTCAAGGTGCCAGTAGGTGTATGGTGCTCGCAGGAGTCGTTTTTCGTAAAGAACCAAGCAGGTACACGCCAGGACAATTGCCTCTTGTCCAGATGACATTGTTTGGGGTCATTTATTATGACATTATTTAAGAACGCGTCTCTCGTGGCAATCGCAGCGATGCAGGCTAGGAGCCATACCATTGCTGGCTGCTGTGCCGCCATAGCCTATCATGTTACGCATCTCATCCTATCCTCAAAGTATCCGCCTTCTAAATTAAACCTTATGTGATTTCCATGACAAGCCTTCTTCCATGAAGGAAAGAAGCCAACAGTCGGCGAGGCCTAGGAAAGCATTAGGGATTATACTTTATGTCTTTTTTTTTAATTTTTACTTCGGTAATCACATAAATTAGTAATGTAATCTGTTTAGGGGAAAGATAATTAAACACGCTGGCGGTAACAAAGGACGTTCCACGTCCACCGCTTTGGTTGAGGGTGGCGCTGGTGGACACTCTCAAGGTTCGTATACAGACAACATTAATACCCAAGAAAGTAGCAGGGGGGACAGCGGCCGATGTAGCTCAGTTGGAAGAGCACCGGACGCGATATTCGGAGGTCGTGGGTTCGGTTTCCACCATCGGCACCTTGTTTTTTCTTCTACTTCGTGTTTAATTATCTTTTCCCTAAACAGATTACATTACTAATTTATATGATTACCGAAGTAGAAATTAAACAAAAAAGACAAAGTACAATCCCCAATGCTTTCCTTGGCCTCGCCGACTGTTGGCTTCTTTCCTTCATGTAATATAGCGAGCACCCTAATTTCTCCTCCATTTATCTGCTTTTAAGCCTTCTTCCAGTTCGATTTTCCCTGGTGTTGTCATGACCTCTTCCTTTGTAGATAACCATCTAACGGGTGGTGAACACCTGAAGGAAAACGGTGGCGCCAAAAATACGGACGTGCGCCGAACAGCATCCCAGCAGGAGCGTAAGCGAACTTCATTCTAACGGGGTGCTCCTTTAATTTTTCAGTGACTTTGTTCCTTGTGAATGCTTGTAGTTGGTGTGCAATGAAGACATTTTTGAAAAATAATTTTTTGTTTAGCCACTTTAGTGCGCCTAGATGATTATGCGGTATTTCTAGGGACTCACAAAAATATGTACGTTGTCTTTTTTTTTGTAGCACAACTTAATATATCCTCATACGGATTAGGTGCAATTTGGAAGCTACCACATATCTAGTTATGCTAGTCTTCAAGACTAGGAGCTGTTAATATTATGCGCCTATTTTTCTCGTATATTTATACGGTTTTCAGGTATTATTAATAACTATTCAAAATATTGCTATAGTATTTTGGACTCACTGCCACCAAAGTTAGCTCACCTCATTCGCAATGTAGTTTCTAGTTCTAAATAGAACCCATTGTGTAATGTACTATAATACTTGAACTAATATTTCAGAAATTAAACCCCCGCCCCGCCGGGGTGGTGCAGTGGTTATGGCGCTCGACTACTGTTCCCAAGAATGCGGGATCGAATTCCGGCCTGGGCGGCCGCTTTTCAATGGAGGCGGAAAGCAAAGGCACCTGCGAGCTGTGCGGTGTCTGTGCACGTTAAAGAACCCCAGGTGGTCAAAATTTTTGGAGTCCTCCAGTACGGCGTCTCTCATACATAGCCTGAGTTGCTTTGGGACGTTAAACCCAACGAAACAACCAAGAAACCAACCAACTAAATTAAATGCCGACTCACTTCGAACGAATCGCCCGGCTTGCTCAAAACCGAGGCATTACCCCTCAAACAATATCCGCAACTTTATTGAAAATAGTTTCCTGTATTCAATCAGTACCACATCAAAAGACGTCGCCAAACATTGCTCTTCCAAGCGATTCTCTACCGATTGTTCTTCTTGCTCAGCAACAAACTTCGCAAATTCTTGTCTCACCTGTGCTCACCTAGGTTTCTGGGTTAAACCGCGAATGATTTGATGCGACGTTTTTGGCCATTTTAGATATATTTCGTCTTCTTTTTGCGCTAACATATTGTTTGAAGTGTTGTGTGAGTGGTAGATCATCTAGCTTCGCTATGCGCAGTTCAAACAAAGCATGCCTTGTACGCCGTCTCTATATACGAAACACTGTTAAAAAAATTTCTGTCCGCCACGGGTCATCAAGAAAGTCTAAATAAGCTATATGTTGTGAAGTCACTGTTTCAGCGTTTGAGGACAATCGAGTGCGCTATTAGGCACATCCGACATATAAATTCGGCAATTCTCGGTGCGTGAGAGCATCAGAAATGTTTTATCCACACAGTGTCGAACCTAAAGCGGAACAACACCGAAAACCGGAAAAGAACCCTAATTTTGGAGATATTACAACATATATCGCACACAATCTCTTGTGTCGTGCCATCTTTTATTCCGAATACGGGGGGTCGCTGCACTGTGCCAATTGCCCCGTTCTTCCTAGGCAGTGAAATAAGAGCACATATTTCGTAAATTGCGTTACATATTTAAATAAACAAAGATATAACTATGTACAACTGAAAAACAAAATGAATCTGTTAAAATATCACAGAAATAATTTATTTTTTTGTGTCGTTCGGCGACACCGCAATGTGCCACATGGCACATACGTAGCAGCCGTATGAGATGCGACGCCAGCAAATGCAATTCGGTTGCCGAGACTTCAGATTGATAAGCGGGCGCTGATGGCGGAAATGCTGCCTTGGGCAGCAATCTATCCGTTTGTACTTGAGTTGTTTGTGAACATAGCGCAAAGATGATTCCATAAGTCGGATTCCCTTTTGTATCAAGCGATGTCTGTTTATTTGATTAAATTTGGCAAGTTAAACTATGCCAGGAGTGAAGTTTTAATATGCAGATGTGAACACTGAATGGAGCACGGAAAGGAGTAGAATTACTGGTAGGAGCATTAATTCGCGAGCTATTATTGGTGTGCTATTTTTTTTTTTGCCCGTACAACTAAGATACCGAAAGAAAGAATGCGTTTCATCGATTTATCCACCGTCAGTGAAGCGAATACCTGAGAATGCCTTGAAAGGTGCCGCTGAAAGCTGGAAGTGCACTATGGAGTAACATGGTCTACGACTTGCGCGGTTGGAAACAATTTTAGTACCTTGAAAAGCAGAGATAGGGACAAGGCCTAGCGGACAGAACAAACCTCCGACTGGGCCCATGGAAAAAAAATAAGGAAGGAATCGCAGTAATTGTGCAGTCTGTAAAATGAAGGGCGAGAAACGGAAAGTAAATCCGATGGGAGGTGGTTGGAACAGGCTAGCTTGAAGCTGGAATGTAGGAAGTAAAAAAGGCACAAGAAAAGGTAAGCCGCTCGTGTACACGAGGCCGCTTAGAAAACACATGGTCTCTGAAACTGTCGGTAATGTTGTTTTAGGAAAGGAAAAAGTGCTTTGGGCGCGTGTACGCAGAGAGTGCTCACAAGAGAAAGCAGTGGTCCAAGGCCCAACTATTTATACAGTTGGACCGGCGTGGTAGCGGACACGTGTCTAATTGGCGGAATCAGATTAGCTTGTCAAGGAGGCGCCGAAGTTCGTGAGTATTTGTTCAAGCTTGTAATTGTACACATTCAGTCAGCAGTTGCACCCCTCACGGAGAAAGTACCTTTCTAGGCAGTGAAATAATAAGATATAGATAATATTTAAGTTGAGTTATATATTTAGATAATTAAATTGATAAAAAGAGGTAAATGCAGTGAGAGCCCAATGAAACATTGTAGTCATGAGCAATATGAGCTAGAACAAATTTTAACACTCATTTATTGATTGCTCTATATTTTGTTTGTCAAGAACAGATTTTTAGTTTATTAAAACAGGTTCTCTTTGGATGCAACATATACATAGGTCGCCATTATATTTAATAGAGAAATACACAGAAGGTTCACAATTTTGAGCAAAAAGTTTGTTCGTTCTCACGTTGCTCATGACTATACATACTCAATGATGTGACATTTTGTGCATCTTAGGAACGCAGTGGAAAAAAATATTCTCTTTTTATTTCGGCGCGTGGCAGCTGCAGTTTCCTATGTGTCAATGAAAATAATTGTTATTATTGGTCCACCCTGCTTTAATTGTCCATCAGATATTATGAACAATTTCTGAGGTCTCTGCAACCAACAGATACCCTTCACATCTGACAAAAAACAGTATAAGGACTACTAGATGAATTTTCAATATTTAATATGAAAGGAAAAAGACAGAAAACTCAACAGTACAGAAGTGGACTGAAAAATGCACGCAAATATTTTTCTTTTCCATAACCAATTGGAACTGACTAGGGCAGGGTAGGACCGATTCAAACCGGAACGTACGTTGCCTTAAGAGCCTAAACCAAACCCGAAAACCCCCGCCGGGGTGGCGCAGTGGTTACGGCGCTCGACTACTGTTCCCAAGGACGCGGGATCGAATCCCGGCCTCGGCGGCAGCTTTTCGATGGAGGCGAAAAGCAAGGCGCCCGTGTGCTGTGCGATGTCAGCGCACGTTAAAGAACCCCAGGTGGTCGAAATTACCGGAGTCCTCCACTACGGCGTCTCTCATAGCCTGAGTCGCTTTGGGACGTTAAACCCCACAAACCAACCAACCAACCAAACCCGAACACGAAAGGTGTGACTGGGAATCTGAACCGAACTTAATAATATTTCCACGTGCCTAGCGCCGTGCGACAGCCGTGTTTGGTGCCGACGACGACGAAGCGGTTGTTGTTGGCACGAGCGGCGCGCTGGTGCTGGACTCTGTGATCGGAACGACAAGCCGACCTTATTCTCTGGTCCTCGGCTACGTGTACCGTCACGGCTCCCTGTGACTTCAGTCGTGACACTGGTGGAGGTGCCATCGATGATCCCTTCTCCTGCGGACGATCCTACGCGGCCGCCTCTCGTGACCGCTCCTGTTCATCGTACCAGCCGACGGCTCCAAGGCTTGCCCCCCAAGGCCTTCGCTCTTGACGGAGAGACCCTAGCTGTGGCAACGACACCGCCCGCCCGTACCATGACTGTCGCTTCCACCCCTTCGTCCTGTCTCATCCTTCAAACCCCACGTACCCCTAAACCATTTCACGGTTAGCAGTTTGAAGACGCCGAGGACTAGCTAGCTCACTACGAAAGGGTCGCGACGTTTAACGGCTGGGACGACGCTGCGAAAATGCGGAACGTCTACTTCAGCCTTGAAGACGCTGCTCAGACATGGTTCGAGAACCGCGAGGCCAAATTCTCTACGTAGCCGGCCTTCCGAAGCCATTGATTGATTGATTGATTGATTGAAAACATCTTTATTTATTCAGTATTCTCAGAACATGTGGGTGGGCCGCCTAGTCCGGTAGTCCATTGGCGGCTGCTGCTGCGCTGGCCCTCCCCACCAGCCAGTGCTGACGGTCAGGATCATCGCTGAGCAGAATAGCCTCCCACTGCTCCTCCGAGGGGTTGGGAATGGGGTCAACTAAGGGATTAAATTGGCATGCCCACACCATATGGTAGAGGTTAGCTACCTCTCCACAGTGTGGGCACTGTGGAGAGTATAGTGTAGGGTACCACAGGTGTAATTTAGCTGGTGTTGGGTATGTGTTGGTTTGTAGTCTCCTAAGGATGTTCTCTTCTAACTTATTGAGGGATTTGTGGGGTGTTGGGTACTCCTTTCTGGCTGTTCTGTATGGCGCGAGATTGTCAGCATACACTGCTAAACCTATCAGGTCCCGGCACCCTTCATGGTCATCAGGGGGAGACGCCCGGTATAGAAGAGCTCGGGCATGCCTGTGAGCGGCTTTGTTTCCTCCTGGTAGTTGCTCCTCGGTACGTACTCCAACAGTGACCGCCGAGAGAATGCCGAGCGTGCCCTGACCTCTCGATTACAGCGTCAGAACGAAGGGGTCGCAATGTACGTTGAAGACGTCATGCGCCTTTTCCAACGCGCCGACCCGTCCATGAGTGAGGAGAAGGTGCGGCACCTGATGCACGGCGTCACAGAACTGCTTTTTTCCGGCCTCGTGCGGAACCCGCCCACCACCGTCGCGGCGTTTCTGGCTGAAGCTGTGATCATGGAGAAACTGCTACAGCAGCGATTCAGCCAGTACGCTCGGCCGCTGAATTCCATCTCCACACTACCGCCGTCTGACCGAACCGACTACAATCCCGGGGCAGATATGAGCCCCCTTCGCGACCTCATTCTCACCGTGGTTCGCGAGGAGTTCCAGCAACTTCATGAATCATTTACTCCTGGCGCGCCTTCTCTGGCCAGCATCATCCGTGAGGAGGTCCAGAACGCACTCAGCCACCGACAAGTGCAGTCGTTCCACCACCACCCCCGGACCCCACCCAGCGTTTGACTTATGCTGATGTCACACGCCGCCCAGCCCTGCTACCTACCCCTCCGCCTTACACGCCGCCACAGGTCGCTGTGCACGCGGCCGAAGCGCTGCCCCCTTGGGCAGGTCGGCGCCAGGCGCCCCGGAAGACTGATCTCTGGCGCGCTCCAGATAACCGCCCTCTCTGCTACCACTGTGGCGAGGCAGGTCCCCTCTACCGGCAGTGCCCTTACCATCAGATGGCCTTAGGGGATTTTCCCCCGACAGCCCTCGTCCACGGTTTGGTCAGCGGCCTCAGGACATCGCCGAGTACATCACCCGCCAGCGTAGTCTGCCACAATCTCCTCGTCGCAAATCGCGCTCGCCATCGCCTCTTCGCTCTTCACCCTCTGGGCCACGGTATACCGCTGGACGCCATGGTTCCTCGAGCCCTCATCGCGAAAACTAGCTCCGGCGACCTTTGGGGGCGAGGCCGCCGCACACCGATTCGCCGTAAAGCTTCCACCGCCGCACAGCTCGATTCGCCCCGACGTCGAACGCCGAATTCCTATCCAGTTTTCGCCGCACAGACCAGATCGCCCCGACGTCGTCCGCATCGCCGACCAGTTATCACCGCCGTGTCGCTTAAATCGCCCCGACGCAGACCACACAACTGCTGCCCAGCTTCCGCCGCCGCACCGCTTGCTTCACGCCGACCTGCCGTCGACATTGAATTGTCCCGACGCCGACCACCCAACTGCCTTCCAGCTTCCGCCGCCACACCGCTCACTTCACTCCGAACCGACATCGACAGGCCCAAGTCTTGGCCGGGTCTCCCTGGACATCCCTGTTATCGTCGACACGAAGGAGGTCAGCGCTTTAGTTGATACGGGAGCCGATTATTCTATCCTTAGCGGGCGGCTTACAAGGACACTGAAAAAGGTGATGATGCCATGGAACGGACGAAACATACGGACGGCAGGCGGACTTGTGGTTGCACCACTGGATATGTGTACAGCCAGCGTTACGGTGCGAGGCTGCACATTTGTTGCGACTTTTCCTGTTCTACGCGAATGCTCTCGTGATGTTATTCTTGGCATCGACTTCCTTCGTGAGCACGGTGCCTCTATATATGTACCGAACCGCTTGGTGACGTTTTCCGCCAAACTGGCCACTGAAAAGCATGAGTACCACGGGTCCCACTCCACGCTGCGAGTCGCCGATGATAGCCTCACAGTGCCACCACGCGCCACCATCCTCGCCAGAGTTACTTGTTACGAGCCAAATCACGGCCTCCGGGTTGTTGAACCTAATTTCTCCCTCTCACTCGCCTTGGGAGTTTTTGTGGCAAGAGGTCTTTGTTTCCTTCGTGGAAGAGAGACGGAGGTGCTTGTCACCAATTCAATGAACATCAACATCTGTTCTGTGGCACTGTCATTGCTTACGTCGACAATCTGCACGAAGTCGCCGAATGTTTTGCTTCAGAGGAAGCTACGCCTAGCACTGAACCGGATGATGCCGTACACGCTGTCGACATCAATTCTAGCCTTTCCTCCGTTGAAAAGAGGCAACTCCAAGATCTATTGCTGGAGTTTCGTGTGTGCTTCACGTCTTCATCTAAAGTGCAGCAAACGTCGGTCATTCAGCACCAGATTATCACGCATGAAGGCACTCGACCCATTCATCAGCGGCCCTATCGTGTGTCTCCTCAGGAGAGAGACGCCATCTAACAGCAAGTCAAGGAGATGCTAGCCGATGGAGTCATTCAACCTTCAAGCAGCCCATGGTCGTCGCCTGTAGTCCTCGTTTAAAAGACGGAACACTTCGTTTCTGCGTTGACTGTCAGAAACTTAACAGTATGACAAAGAAGGACGTTTATCCGCTGCCACGGATTGACGACTCTCTCTACCGACTTCGCCGAGCTAAGTACTTCTCCTTCATTGACCTCAGGAGTGGTTATTGGCAAATTGAAGTTGATGAGAGGGACCGTGAAAAAACTGCCTTCGTAACACCAGGTGGGCTCTATGAATTCCGCGTCTTCCCATTCGGGCTCTGCTGTGCTCCTGCCACCTTCCAGCGGATGATGGACACTGTCCTCACAGGTCTTAAGTGGCAGACATGCCTTGTTTATCGCGACGACGTGATAATTTTTTCACCGACGTTCACGGAACACCTGAGCCGCCTGAGATGTTCTCGAAGCCGTCCGATCTGCCAACCTTTCTTTCAAGCCTTAAAAGTGCCACTTCGCGTTCACCGAATTGAAGTTTCTTGGGCACATCGTGAGTGCTGATGGCATCCGAGCTGACCCTGAGAAATGTGCTGCCGTTGCTGCCTTTCCCGTCCCCGCCCACAAAAAAGCAGTCCGACGGTTTTTGGGGCTGTGCTCCAATTATCGTCGCTTTATCAAAAACTTTGCACAGATGGCCAGCCCTCTGACTCTCCTGACTCGAGTTGACGCATCATTTTCCTGGGGCGCCGAGCAGCAGATGGCTTTCGACGAGTTACGACGCCGGCTCCAGTCACCCCCGATCCTGGCACATTTCGAAGATGATGCCGACACAGTTACACACGGATGCGAGCAATGTCGGCCTTGGTGCCGTTCTAGTTCAGCACCAAGACGGGGCCGAGAAAGTAATTGCCTACCCCAGCCGTGCACTTTCCCGTGCGGAGTGTAACTATTCCACCACTGAAAAAGAATGTTTGGCGGTAGTATGGGCCACTGCCAACTTCCGCCCGTACCTTTATGGCCGACCGTTTCGAGTCATCACTGATCATCACTCGTTGTGTTGGCTGAAAAACTTAAAGGATCCTCGTGGTCGCTTAGCACGTTGCGCATTGCGCCTGCAAGAGTTCGACTTCGATGTTATAAAATTTATAAGTCTGGCCGGAAGCACACCGATGCTGATAGCTTGTCCCGCGCGCCCGTCGGCCTTCCTTCGTCAGATGCCACAGACGACGATAGCTTCCTTGGAGCAGTCACTACGTCCGATCTCACCTCTAAACAACGTGCCGACGACGAGCTGCGACTGATTATTGACCATCTTTAAGGTGGGCTTCCTACAATACCCCGGTATCTTGCTCGGGGGTGGTCGTCGTATTGCCTCCGCAATGGGGTGCTTTATAAGAAGAATTCTACGTCGAGTGCAAAAACATACCTGCTAGTTATACCGGCTAATCTAAGGCACGAAATCCTCCTGGCCTGCCACGACGAACCAACTTCAGGGCATCTTGGCTTTACACGCGCCCTAAACCGAGTCCGGCAGAACTATTACTGGCCACATCTTTCTCCGAGCGTTAGACGTTACGTACAGACTTGTCGACAATGCCAGCGGCGAAAAAAACCCACGCTCAAGCCATCCGGTATGTTACAATCTATTGAACCACCCCTCACACCCTTCGAGCAAGTGGGCATGGACCTTTTAGGCCCATTTCCTTTATCCTCGAACGGACACAAGTGGATCGTAGTCGCCACAGACTACGTAGTCGCCACAGATTACGCCCGAGGTACTGCCGGCGAAGTTGCTCGATTCTTTATGAACGACATTGTGCTCAAACACGGTGCACCGTCGACCATCATTACTGACCGAGGAAAGGCGTTTACAGCTCGGCTACTGCGGGACACCTTGACTCTCAGCCATACCGAGCATCGCACAACAGCGTATCAAACTTAGACAAATGGATTAACGGAACGACTAAACAAAACATTGGCGGACATGATCTCAATGTACATCGACGTCGAACATAAAATGTTGGACGAGATCCTGCCGTATGTCACCTTCGCCTACAATACGGCGCCGCAGGAAACCACGAAGTTTACGCCGTTCCGTCTCGTATATGGCAGAGAGGCCCGCACGATATTGGACGCGATGCTCCCGTGCGGGGAAGAAGCGGTCAAACCCGATGCCGCCCATTTCGCAGAACAGGCCGAGCAAGTACGTCAGCTGGCCCGTTTGCACATCAAGGAGCAGCATGCCACCGACGCTCGACACTATAACCTCCGGCTCAGGGAAGTCCACTACGAACCAGGCGACCAAGTGGGGGTGTGGACCCCCGTGCGCCGCAAAGTCTTGAGCGAGAAACTACACCGCTATTTCGAACCCTATAAAGTCCTGCGCCGATTAAACAGCGTTAATTACGAAGTCATTCCAGATGGAACTGTGACCGTCAGTGTTAGACGCCAGCGGCCTGAAATTGTGTATGTGGTGCGCTTAAAGCCGTACTTTTCGCGTGACTGAGCGCTTCCTGCAAGTGAAACCTTGCGTTATTATACAGTTCACCTCACGCCTAATTTTTTTTTCTCCTCTCACCTTGTCATCGGGACGATGTTTTCTTTCACGGGGGGGAATAATGCCACGTGCCTAGCGCCGTGCGACAGCCGTGTTTGGTGCCGACGACGACGAAGCGGTTGTTGTTGGCACGAGCGGCGCGCTGGTGCTGGACTCTGTGATCGAAACGACAAGCCGGCCTTATTCTCTGGTCCTCGGCTACGTGTACCTTCACGGCTCCATGTGACTTCGGTCGTGACAATATTACTGTTTCACACCCAGTAACAAGCCCATTTCGTTTCCGACAGCAGAAATAGTTAATGTCACTTCAGTTCTGTTGGACTTGTTTTTTGACGCACGATACGGGTATAATAGCCCAAGATGATTTTTAAATTTGACAATCTGTGGGGCTGCTTTGTTCCAGTACTTAACCAAGTAATATTGGTGCCTATTTTGACTTGGCGATTTTAGTTATTGAACATGCTGCTTCCCCTAGGGACTGCTGTTGATAAGTAAGGTTACACAATTTTCACTACGACCTAACAGCCCGCTTTTAAACAGATGCTTTGTTTCAGCTGCATTTCGTAATTTCAGGAGGCTCTGGGTATCTGTCTAACTTATGCTCAGTTTCAGTTGAAGATCACGAGCGCTTGGCCGGATTGCAAACGGAGCGCGTCGCTCCAGCACAGATCCCTTTCTCTAAATTTGCCATTAGAATGCCTTCGCTTCCGAAGGAGCAGCGTACGGAGGATGTAAGCCCATCAGCGAGCAGAAATGGTTCTTGTGGTCCGTCTCTCTGTATGGTCCCACCGCCTTCGGGCTACTTCGCTATGTTTCGAGCACATTTTGGCAATTGTTGTTGCAAGAAGCATATCTAATGGTACCAATATTTTCGTTTCTGATAAAAGATAATCATATCTTAAATCCAAGCAAACACACGTCTTTGCAGCGGCAGAGGCGTTGGTTTAAAAAACTGCTAACGCCGATCGCAGCGCGGTGGCTTCTCTAGTTAAGTGAATGGAAGTTTTGTTTCCTTGCTGCGATGATTCCGAGGCTCACGTTTTGTAATAGGAATAAAATAAAGTATGCTTTAAAACGTTCTTCTCGCGTATTCTGGGTCCCGGAACCATTTACGAGATCCGTTTTCGTAAAATATGCTTCGATTGTCTACGTTGTCCTGGCCAGAGTGGAGCTTCTTCGCGAACCTGCTGCCGGAGTGTGCACGAACAACGTTGAGAATCATGCGTGTACCTCACATGATATCCTTCGTAAGGCTAATATGAAAATTATTAAAATTTACGACTGATATATAAGCAAAACGTGCGATAACAACCAGAATACACTTCGCGGTCGACGGTCAGGTGGTACGTTTCTGGCTGCTACTTAATATTGCAAGGTACTTTTGACTATAGCTACCCACCTCGCGTTTCTTTTTACGCTGTTTTTCTTGCAGATGTCCATGTTAGACCGTTGTAGTCTGCAGACGCTTCTTTTGCACCCTGCAGCCCACTGCGATCTTGTCCGATGGCTGTGCATGCCTGAGGCGTCTACTGCTTCCGTGCTTGAAGGATTGTCCGACGATATCGGTGCAGGCCGCCACGCAAGGTTGTTCACCGCGAGAATGTCGCAGTGAAATTTCACCGTTGGAGGTTGGCAAGCACGTCACCCACAGCTACTCGGACCACCCTGTAGCGACGATGGGCCGGTCGCGGTGGGGAGCAGAAACAAAAACAACAAACAAGTCTTATGGCTTTCCGGCTAAATCGTTTATTTTGGCGGAGCAAATATCGCTGCACCGCGGAGCCAACCAGGTTCTACAACTGATCAATTTCTGTCATTGAAACAGAAAACTCTCGCTCCAGTTCTGCCATTGGAACACCATTGCCCAAAAAGAGGAACAAAAGTTGATCCGGATATGTCATTTGAATTCAACAATAATGCAATTTTCTGGCCTTACAACCCATCACTACGATGTTGAAAGAACGAATAACGGGAAAGATGCTTAGTGTGCAGTTATGTGTTAGTCCTCCTAATATCTGCATGCGCGATGCCTTTGCGCTTGTAAAATATGTCCGTTCCTTTCCATTTTCCAATTAAAATTTGAATGGTAGCCCATCGCCGGTCCTAACATTTATTTTTATTCACTGTTACCTTGTATCCTAAAACTGATCATTATGGGCATTCCCCTATTTGAACATTTCTGATAACCAATTTCATTTTCACTTAGCCTTGATGAGCAGTTCCGGTTTTTCAGAAAGTTTTCTACAGTTTTTGTAATATTTGAGAAAAAGCACAGAACTCTCATTTTCTCAAGGACCTTCTCATTTGACACAATATCATTTATTTTCTTCATATCCGTAGCCACCTTCATGTGCAGTACGTGTATAAAAACGTAACGCAAGTAAGCTAAAACCTGGGTCCTAAGATCTTCATGCAATGTAGCATGCAGTCCTGTTTTTGCGCCAGAATTCAGCTGGGTTCAATTTCTCAAGAGCGCTGATTTTGTTCATTTTCAATTCCAAGAGATGGGCACGTTGCGATTACTTTGTTTAGAGTCGCCGCCGGGGTGGCGCAGTGGTTACGGCGCTCGACTACTGTTCCCAAGGACGCGGGATCGAATCCCGGCCTCGGCGGCAGCTTCTCGATGGAGGCGGAAAGCAAGGCACCCGTGTGCTGTGCGATTTCAGTGCACGTTAAAGAACCCCAGGTGGTCGAAATTTCCGGAGTCCTCCACTACGGCGTCTCTCATAGCCTCAGTCGCTTTGGGACGTTAAACCCCACAAACCAACCAACTTTGTTTAGAATTTCGCGGATTACGAGCCATATATGCTGCATAATTATTTGATAGTTGGGGCAGAGTTTGCCTCCTTTGGAATAGGCGACGACAGAGGTTTTCCAGGGCTGTGAAATTTGCTCTTTCCATGTCTCGTTCATTGGTGTAAAATAGCATAAAAATTTCTTCCAAATTCTTAAAAGTTTGGTATGAAATGTGATGCTGCGGGGCTGTTCCTACATCCGAACATTTGGTACCAGTCAGCAGCTCCAATAAGCTTCATCGTGTTTAATGACATAGGCAAGGTAAGAGGGAGCGTATAATGTAAAAAACAGATTTTCGCCTCATCTGCAAATGCTCTCGTTGCTATCTGGATGTCGAATTACATACGTTCAGCATCATCTTTACTCTGCAGTCTCTTCCCCGTGCATTTGAAATCATCTCGATATTGTCTTGTTTTTCGGAACAACTAAAATACAACAGTTCACACACCTTTTAAGAAACATTGCTTTCTAATTTTAGGGTTGTCTCAGCTGTCAATCAGTTGCTGCTGTTTTGCTTTGAATACGCACAGGTTGCCGCTCATACTTTACATCCGCTTGATGTTGATATGCACGTAGTTGTAGAAGGTTTGTGTTGAACTTTCACTGTTCCTATTTAATACTGCTGTTATTATTTATTACCACTATTTAATGATGTCGTTTTACTTCACAGCATGCAATGTTGCAGAGTAGACACTAGCGTACCGTTGCTTACGATGCGGGCCCCAGTATTCGAGTAATCGTGTGTGTTGTAGATACATCGACTGTATTTTCAGCTTGTGTTGTTGTCAGACCTATATTCATATTTCTGAGGTCGCCCCTTAACGGGTGTTACGCGGCAAGAATTATGATGCTCCGAGCCCTTTCTAGTGCGTTACCCCTGAATTAAACATTTGAGTTTTTGACTGCGACGCAACTTTGGTGTGTTTTAACAGTTTGAAGGCAATTTATCCTATAACAGCGTGAATTTTATCACTGGGGTTGAAGTCAATGCCGCATTCCCTAACTATTGTGCAAGACATAGGCATTCCTTGGCTGCAGTCCAGTGGGAGTGTTGGGGGATACATATGAAACCTATGTGTTTATGTCATCCGATATGAATTTGGTTTGGTTTTGGTGTTTAACGTCCCAAAGCGACTCAGGTTATGAGAGACGCCGCAGCGTAGACTCTGGAAATTTTGACCAATTCAAGTTATTTACAAGCACTGGCATGGCACAGCTGACGGATGCGTTGGTTTTCGCCTCCATCGAAAGCGGCTGCCGCGGTAGTGATTCGATCCCGCATCATTTTATTGTAACCGCCGTACTTCAAGCCCACCCCTCATGTAATACCCCTTAAATGGGGCCTTTGAGGATTCAATAAATAAATAAATAAATAAGTAGTCGAGTGCCCTAATCTCAGCACCACCATGACGGGTCATCCGATATATTATCCCGTGTCTTTGTTATGAGAAAGTCATATGGGGCACTCGTAATTATTCATGTGGCTGCCTGAAAACAGCATAGGAAATACCTCCTTGTACATAGCCTATTTTCCTAATGAAACATATTTATATTAGCAATATGTATGTATGTATGTATGTATGTATGTATGTATGTATGTATGTATGTATGTATGTATGTATGTATGTATGTATGTATGTATGTATGTATGTATGTATGTATGTATGTATGTATGTATGTATGTATGTATGTATGTATGTATGTATGTATGTATGTATGTATGTATGTATGTATGTATGTATGTATGTATGTATGTATGTATGTATGTATGTATGTATGTATGTATGTATGTATGTAAGTATGTATGTATGTATGTATGTATGTATGTATGTATGTATGTATGTATGTATGTATGTATGTATGTATGTATGTATGTATATATGTATGTATGTATGTATGTATGTATGTATGTATGTATGTATGTATGTGTGTATGTATGTATGTATGTATGTATGTATGTGCGTCCCCAATCATCGAAATAGTAAGTTGATTGGCGATGCTCGTTTCCGCACGCGTGGGCCACATTCCGGAACATCGCCCTTTAGTATACAAACGCCTTCCCGCCTCCCACTCTAAACATTCTTTGTACAATGACCGAACGCCTAATTTCTTCTACCGATTTTTTTCTGTTCTTTCTGCCAGAATTGCAATCTGTCTCAAATCCTCCTGCACGCGTTTCCAGTTCTCTAAATCTGGCAACGCATCACCAGAGCACAGCGGTATACGTTTACAATTACATCCAGTCCTGTGCGTTGCACAATAAAAAAAAATTGTGAGGCGCGCACTCCGTGGGTGGCTTACCGTCAGTAGTTTCATCCCACAGTTCTCACGATGAAACAGCGCACCTCTTACCAATACTGAATGCTTCGCTCTCTTTCGAAGTCCATCCCGAGTAAGCTGAAACTAGCTTTTCTTTATTCGTCGCGCGCTTCCGACAAGTCATGCCATGATCATATGACTTGATTTGACATTTGAATATTGGGCGCGAACACGTAACTTAGCAGCATCACTAGGCAGCGCCCCAGTGGCGCAGTAATAGAATGAAGAGAGTTCGAACTGCTGCTGCGTTGTGGTACCTGATATATTATATTTGTACTTTAATGTTAATATAATTCATTTTCCTAATATAAACTTCAGTTGCCACCTCTTTCAGCTTATTATAAAGTATTAGGGTCTCCAATTTGGCAAAGCGAGATGCCGAAAAGTTCCATGCGGATTTTAATGACTGGGAATATGATGCGCCACCGCTTACATTGTTCTTGCTGCTATGAAATGCCATTAATACACCACACAATAAGCCAAAGGTAAAAGGTAATCGAATCTCTATAAGATTACTCGGTAGAACAAGTTTGTTCGTTAGCTACGTGAAAGAATCGCAGCACCTTCACAGTGCCGGAGCGAGCAGTGCTGTTCGAGTGTACCCTGAACGTACGGACAATAGAGACTGTGCGGACAGCGTAACAATGCGAAGACATATTTTAGTGTAGGATGGAGAGGGATGTTAAAATATTGCGCGCTGACTTCGATCAGTGGCACTCGGACTTCGGCGGATGCTTCTTTTTCTGCGCAGATTAGTTCTCTGAACCTTTAATTCGGCAGACCACAGTTTGAAATGATTTCGCTCATGTTTATTTGCTTTTCTGTTAATGTAAGCACTAGTTTAGTACTGCCGACGTTTTTGCGAAGACGCTTAATGCATGCCGCGGAGAAGTCGACATGACCTTTTACTTTGTTTCACGTGAGCCTTTCGTCGCGTATCATACCTTTATTGAGATGAAACCTGAGCCCTGCCAGCTTTCGATTTAACCATAGTTACTATGGGAATGTACTGCTCCGAAATGAAGCCAGCATTGTTTTCCATGTTATCTGCAGTTTTCAGGCGCAAGAATGTAAACGCGCGCGACAGTCCTTCGTGCATTAATTACGCAGCGAACTGTTCAGCGCCAGTTTACCTGATAAACTCTTGCTCGCACAAAATCTTTTATTTATTTATTTATTTATTTATTTATTTCCAATACCTCAAAGACCCCAGGAGTACGGGGTTTACCATGAGGGGTAGGCATGACAGTATTGTCGAGATTAATAAAAAAATGTTTTCAATGGCGGTTCTGAAATGGCTTGGGTTAGAGTGAGCGACGATGTCAGCGGGAAGATCGTTCCAGTCGATGGCTGTCCTGCTCATGAGGATGACCACTCGTTTCTTAGTCCAATCTTAATCATTAACCAAACTTAGCAGCTTATTTTGGGAATAGAATTGGGAGCGTACGACTGGTTTCGAGACGTACGTCTGCTATTGTGATTAAGCGTCCTAAAGAACTATGCAAACTGAAATAAACTGTAACCTTAGCGTCAGGGAAATACTGAAATTCGGATTTTTGACTATTGTTAACAAGCTCAAATTCACTAAAAATGCCTTTCAAAAGGCCCAATTTTAGTCGCGCGCGCGCTTCATCGACACTAAGAAAAGCCTAGTCATCATACTACCACCTTTACGTCAACGATGGCTTACAAGAACGACCGACGGTATATATCGTCTAATGGCTCTACTTCCAGCCTTCTCAACACGTATCTAAAATAGCAGAAAAAGACTGAGTCAGCAAAATTCGGCTAGTCATAAAAAGAAAACTTGCATGTTTTCTCAACAACTATGCATGAACAACGTCCTGACTAACATCGTGCGCATAATTCATGCTAAAATACAAGTAAAACAATTGCGAATACTAAGCAGTGATTCATTCGGGTGAACAATAAGCCTGTCAGCAACTCACAACGGCAGTTAAATAAGGAAGCAGCCGACGGACCGAAGGCCATGGTAATATATTTCAGGTCACGTCGCTTTTCCTAATTGGCGCCGCCCGAATCTTCAAGAACACTTGAGGTTGAACCAATTTGTGCATCTTGTATTATGGCAAACTAGTATCCAGGACATGCGGCACGGTGTTACTTGATATGCATTTTGAAGTGTGCCATGTACTTCATTTTGTGTACTTCTAGAAGTTCGACAATATTTTCATAATGACAAATCAGGAAAGGAACCGCTAATTAGTCGGTAAACCACCGGCTGACCTCTCGCAAATTAAAAAGTTTTCTGGGTGCCTCATAGCTTTTATTATCTCATCGTATTTTTTTTTTACCATGTAGAGGTAAAAATAAATTCAGTCACTCCCTGGCCGCATTGAAAACATGGGGTTCTTCCGTATTGCTTTTTGAAATTTTACACTTTTGACTCTCTTGACATTCTTTCGGCAGTTTGTTTCCTCTATGACTTATCAATCTGAAATGTCTCTTACTATGCACGAAATAAAGAAATGAAATACATGAATAAATAAATGAAATATATCACTGGAAGTAATCATTCAAAGAGGGACATCACGTTAGAATAACACGTGAAGGCTCTGGATTTTACAATGAGAAACTGCCCAGTTGAGTTGCGGCTGTTTTGCTGTTCATAACAACTAAATGTCTGGAAAATTGTTTTGGTTTTATAGTAGTGCAGGACTCTATAAATAAATGTTTGATGTTTATAAGGGGCAGAAGGACTCACCTTTCAATCATGCACAAGTAAGCTTCATGACGAAGAACGTAACGGTGAAAAACACGAGGAGCGTGAAGCATGAACCAAATGTACTAATGTTTCACTGAATCTTTATTCAATACACTTTGTGGAGCCAGAGCCAAGTAGATTCAAATACCGCGGACATTTACTGGGTTTCCCATCGCTGGCCCGCATATCCCTTCACCCTCCCGCATGGGTCGACACAAGCTGTCACCAATCAAGCGGGGTATAGATGAGAGGCGCACTGTCGCGTCAGTGGTCCAATTAAGTTCTGCGCTTTCATCTGCGTGCTTGCTACTGCTTCCTTGCGTGTCGCCTGTGTGCTGCCTACAAGAATCCCCTTGTCTCCAGCCACGGATGCCATGTAAGGAGTAAATAACATACTTTGATGTTCAGCCTTTTCATTTCTGTGAGTCTCTCGTGGTAGAGAAATCGCCCCCAACATAAACCCGCTTATACACTGCGCAGGAATCAGATGCCATCTAAGAGGCAGTTTACACAGTTTGTTGCTCCTTGCTGTACAGTCTACCTATAATTCTCGCCGTGATAAAAAACATGCCTTTCCATGACACCGAAAAATGTCGCAAGCTCCTAGCATCTATTATCTGGGAATTGTACCTGCTTTTCTTCCATGATCTCCCCTGCAATCAATATTTTCTATTGGTGTTAGCAACTTGGACCCGTTAAGGTTAGTAGTACATACTAATTGCTTACAATACACGATTAGTTACTTATTTACATACACCCAGTGCAGCAGTACGGCTATAAGGGCAAACTATACTGCTTTTCTCAGAAACTTTCTAGCCAAATAAAAATTTGTCCTTGCTTTGGGATGGAATCCGGCTCCACTGACTTTCAGGGAAGCTGTTCTACCAAATAAGCTAACTAGGGCGGCCAGCGAATAAGATGGTAAGGCAAAAGTGAATTGATCAATAACTCCAAGCCGGAACGGCGCTGGTCTAATGTTTAGGGGAAAGACATGGGCATTGGTGCCTGGTCCAATTAGTGAACCAGGGGGAGGTTTTGCTTTAGCCAAGAAGTTTCACAAAAATCTGTGCAACTTTCCTTAGGAAATGTATAGTTGCACTTGGGTTAATGGCAATAAAACTTTACTTCCTTATTACAAATTTTCTGCGTATTGAAAGATTCCCTGTTCATTTTAATGCTGTATTCGGCTATTTAGTATCAGCTATTCATTTTCCTTGTGAAATTTGGTTGTGAAACCAGCTAAAAATTACGCCTGAGTCTGTCCCTTACTCGCCGTCATGACTGACGGTTCTGAAACAATGTCCTCGCATATTCTAGCGCACAGAAAAAGACGCATAGTACGCCGTCTATGTTCCAGGCTTTCAAGACGGCAGCCTGGTCGAAATTGTCCAACCTGCCCTACAGGCGTACTAATGCGATGGGCCATGTAAGTCTGCTGGATGGTGCTGATTGTGAATCAAGACTATCGTTGTCAAAATCGACGGGTTAATGGCCGAAATTTAACTCTCCTTTTCTTGTAAGGACACGGAGAGGACTGGACTCAGGAGACTGAGAGACTTCTCTTGCAATTGACGAGTGATCTGATCTACTGGAGCCTCCATCTGAAGAGAACATTCTGGGCCCGTGTTCCGTCTTCTTGGAGGGCGTCCGTTGCATTAAAGCGCAGTCTCCAGCATCTGTACCATATGCCGAATATAAGGAGAATCTAGTCAGAAACAGTAGGTTTCAATAGAATTGGTCGAGATATTTTGAGCTGGCGCTATATTTAGGGATTCATTTTGTCGTCTTCTTCAGGGGTTGCTGCAATATCATTTTCTGCCGGTCTGCTGTATTATGTGTTTGCCTATGTATATATTGAATGCTCTTCACGTTGCCAAAGAAGGACGATCTCAGATAAAGGGGCTACCAAAACGGCTTTTACAATTATCTATTAGGCCCTCATTCTACTGTACACTGCGAACTAATTCCTAAATGAGTCATTATGAACTCAGGAGGGATTTTTGTCATTGGAATTTAAAAATTGAAAATTAAGTAGCTTATTACATATTTCCGCCAAGTAGGGTCCTAACGTCTTAATAACAACTTACGTGAGAGGTTCTCTGTAGCCATGCTGTCATCAAATGTAATTCAGACCATGTGTTCCACTTTGCTTGGACTCTCTGCTCATCATGTTGCTCAATTTCTGAGGCATAACGGAAACGAGTTCTCAGGGTTATCATGTGGCTTACTGCTGTTTTCTTACTGGTCACCTCAGTCCAATTCATTACAAGTAGTAGTATTTCATGGCTGTCGAAGAACTCACTCGTGCACTTGTATTAACCAATTAATGCAAAACACAGAGACGACAACGATATAGAGAGCGTGGATAGTTATTTTGCCAGTGTGTATTTTGGTATAATTTTTGTTCACCTCCGTCACAAAGCGGCGGCAGCCTTTTGATGGAGGCGAAAAACAAGGCGCCCATGTACTATGCGATGTCAATGGTCAACATCTCCAGATACCTCCACTATGGCGTACCTTGTAGCCTAACTCGCTTTGCGACTTTAAAGCCCACAAACTAAATCAAACCAGAATATCCTTGCACAGCTAGAAGTACATAAGACGGATTCCAACAGCCACTGGCAAAAAAAAAGCAAACGAAAATGTTTATATTGATGAATATTGAGAAATACGTATTTGTGGAAATCATTCGTTACAAATAAAAATAAAAATCAACCGCAGACCGCTGGTTGGGTTTGAGCCCTGTCTGCTGATTTCATCGCACTCTACGAGATAGCCGTGGTATTGCAGGCCGTTCCATGTCCACCGCTATGGAGAGCGGTAGCGTTGGCGAAGATAAAACCTAAGAGAGTGAGAGTTTGAACAGCCGTCTACGTAGCTCTACGGTAGAGTACCGGACGCGAAATTCGGAGGTCGTAGGTTCGGATCTCTTCAACATAATTATGTTTTCTTGCAATTTCTTATCATTCAGGAATCCTCATTACTTCACATTCATCAAAGCAGTGCTTTGATTTCTGTCATTACCTACTGACTAAATTATTATCTAGTTAACGCTGACCCCGACTAACTTACATTGTTTGTTGCTTAGCATTTCACTGTATTTGAATCTGGCCGCCTTGGCGTCATAGGTAGCATAACAGGGATATTGCACCGCTCCCGTTCTCCCCATATGCCACATTCTACGTGACAATCAGGGTGTAACAATGCGCGGCACGTCCGCCGCTACAGAAGACAGTCGCACTGGCGAACTCACAAGAATAAGTCAAACGCTGCATATGTACTTCAGAAAGTGAACAGATTGAACACCCGTTTTGTAATTCAGTGGTAGAGAAGCGGGCGCTGAATTCAATGGGCCTGGTAGGGAACCCACCGGTAGCATATGGTTATTTTCTTCTACCAGCCAATTATTTTCTTGTACAGAAACAAAACATTTTAACCAATAATGAACACTCTATTATTCCCTTTAGTTTCCTTTCTCTCTGTGGCTGCTGGCTAAGTTCTTAACTATTTGGTAACAAAGTTTTTTCTTCTACATGCTATATAGGCACAATATTCATATTTCGTTCTATTTCCAAATTGTAACGCCCAATAACATGATTGTATAGATACCAGGGGAAACGATAAACACAAGTGGCCTGTGGCATGAGCAGAAAAAGTGAAATACGCGCGACTATTGTGTCCATACTAGCCGATAGCGAAGCTTCCAGGCTAATTTCATTTCCCGTAGTCGGGATGCCGGTAGAAAGCAGCAAGGCCGAAAACTTACGTCTGAAACGACTGTTCGTGAGTTGCTTATCGATATAATAATGGGCCAAGGTTGCTGCGCGCTTAAGTCGGCTTCTTCTTTCTTTTAGGTTGTATTGCGAGCAGCGGTACTTTCTCTATCGCCGTCTTGCCCAAAGCCCACAGTTTACTGGAAGTAAAATTTTGGTGTCAAGTGACGTTGCTTTTGAAAGTGCATTCCCCACCGAACGTTTAAAAGGAAAACTGCTATAAATATGCCTCTCTCTCGACGAAAAGAAAAAGCACTATTTGTGTAGCCCCGTCGGCGCGAGGTTCTGGCGATAAGGAATGAACAGTATTTAATGTGTTCGATGCAGTCCTTAGGATTGGCCACCGTCGAGATGGAGCTTTGTTCAGCCAACCCATGTTTAAGAAATGCAACCTTCTTTGAACTCTTGCTACCAACCTTTACGTCAACAACAGTGCCGCACAATTCGTTGTTTCTGATCCCGTCCCTAATAACTTGTGCTAAGCATTTTTCTTTGAAGCTGGGCATGATTACTTGCCACCAATGTTCGAGATTATTTCGCTTTCAGTCAAAGTTACCGCCAAACACTCTAGCTGTGGGCCGAAAGCTTCATTCGCGATCATAATTAAAATGCTTTTCAGCAATTTTGACGGTAAATATCATCTGCACAGATATCTCGAAGGGTGTTGAAATTTGTTTTTTCCTTTTTCACTCAGTAGTAAAAGAATTAAACGAAAGTAATGTGCCGGTAGCACCTCTATTTCAAAAAGAATACAATATTTCCGGCAAACCTCTTTTTTTACTTGTTTCAAGGTTTTCTTTCAAATTTTTTCATCACACTAAAATGACTTCATTGCTTCAAGGGAAGTTCTTAAAGCCGGACTGCATGATGGTCTCCTCTGTTGCAGCATGGAGACGCACCATTATTTATTTCTTCTCATGGCGTTACCAAATTAGACTCTGTGGAGAAAACTTGTGTAATTATTTATGTTTTGTGAGAAAAGTTCCCTTTTGAGATTCCCTTCCACCACCTTTATCGTTTGCTAAACTTAGGTAAATATTGAATTAAAAAAAACGTTGTTGTACTTTTCTGTAATTCATAACCCAGACAAAACATTTCGAGGCAGATTCACGGCGGAGCCCAGTAGAAGTGTTTGTGGACACGTTTGAGTACTATTTCCTACGAAAGGCCTATTTTACCGTATCCTCAGTCCATTCTCAAACGACATCAAAGCACAAATTTAAGATAATAATTCAGACCTGTTAAGATGAAGAGTGGAAGCAGCCTTTTTAGATCTGTAGTTAGAGCGCATAGTATAGTGAGCAGAACCTGCTCATATTCTTTAAGGAAAAAGCAAGCTCCATTAGTTATGCACCAGCATTCCCAGTACAAAGCGCTTACAGCCAAGCTATTGCGGTAATTCATTACAGCAATGCACTGCATGCTCATAAAATAGCTTTACTTTGCATTTGAGCTTTTGTTTCGCAGTATTGTTTTATCCACTTGCACATAGCTCCAGAAGAGTGCGTTCAGCTGTAGCGCTTGTGCCATGCCAGGTATTTTATGACTCTCCTCTTGCATTTTGCGCACAAAACGTTGTATTGCAGAAAGATTTCGACCAGCGTTCTCGACCACAATATGCTGTTTGTATATATGTTCGCTGTGGGTTACAGGGAGACACCGCTATAGGGAGCCGGAAGGGGTCCAGACGTGAAAATAAGAAATATAACAACTAAAGGAAGCAGTTCTTGTTCGCTGGCGTAGTACTCTTGATTCAATCAGCGACCTGGGCTCGCGAGATTAATGGCTGTGGCCTGTGGTGCGAATGGAAGATTCGCGACAGAAAGAAACAGGAGACCAGCAGAAGTACTCGGGGAGTCAAGAAGGTAGACGACCAGCAGGCAACAATAGGGGTCCGCAACTTGCCTGGCTCTTTCTTGGATCTGTTCGGCTCTCTCCAGCTCTGAAGCCTTCATATCCTTCTATCCTAATGCAATGCCAGTTGCAGACATACCAATATGGCCGCATTCTTTGTCAAGTGATGTGGCTCCACGTTGCGTATCTTCATTGTGTTCAATCATTGCAGGAGCTTACTTTACATAAGCAAGTAAAAGGACCAAGACATTCCGGTCAAACTTTTTTTCCACTTTGTAATTATTTGTAAGCGTTATTTGTTTTTTGTATTTGTCTTTTTTTTGGGGGGGGGGGATAGGGTGCACTACTTTACAGCTTTAGCCACTCGTAGTTTTTGCGCTTTGATATCGTTGTAGCTTCATAAATACTAGAAGTATAATCTCCTAATTATATTTGCATCCTCTCAAGCTCTACCAAGCATTACATGAAACATTTTGTAGCGATTTCGCTTGATCCTCACAGTTTCCACACCTGAGAAAAAGAAATGCGCCATATGATAGCGCCAACCGTAAGATAATGCGTATTCTCATCGCCTACACAGCAAAAAATCGACATTGTATTTGGACACATTAAGTGGAAATTAGAACCAGTAGAAAATATTCTAATAGTCTGAAAATCTGCAGTGTTGCATCCAGAATTACACATAACTTTCTTGCAACAAACTGTTCAAGATTAAAAAAACAAAGGCATATAACTCCAGAAGCTTGTGTACTATATGCGAATAGAAAGTTTCTTTCTAGGTTATCAACAGACTTTGTTACTGCAATCTATAATAAAAAGAGGTAACAACGAAGTCTTTACTATTGTGCTTGCCGTGAAAGCTTAAGTATAACTAGTTATAAAACACCAAACTAATCTATGCACTATACCTAGTTCCATTTCCTAATGTTGTCCCTGCGGCGAATATTTACCGGAGAAGAGAGCAAGGATCAGGCATTGGTAATTCGAAAAATACGAAGGTGTTATGGAGTGAACCTAATAATCTAATATTATCAATTAAAACTTAATAAACGATTCAAAATTGTGCATCAAACTCAGTGATCTTTTGCTAAACCACTGAATCATTCAAGAGGCAGAAGACAGTACGGGAGTAGCTAAATCTTTATATTTTAGGCCACCGCTTGCAGAAACGTCTTCAATCTAGGAAAACCAGGTTCATGCACGTGGTCCTCACAACAGGGCCAGAGACGATGATGATGAATATATACAAGTCAATGAGGTGAAAGGGTGAAAGTTCCCATCTACGTACACGCCGGCATCACTATGGTCTTTCAGGAGACGACGCGACTGAAGCTCATCCAGACGTTGACAATTGGAGGTAATTTCAAACACTGAAGATGGGTTTTACGACAGCAAGGCATTGACGGTGACAGTGCTGGTGTTCTTGAGAATCTGGCGAACATGCCTCGACTCCGGCATACCAAGACTGACACGGCGGCGAAAGGCAAGAATGTTCTCTATGTAATAGGTATAGGACTCGTCTGGGTGCTGAGGACGAGCTGCCAGTTTCTTCATTGCCAGTGCCGGTGACCGGCGGGGGTACCGACATTTTTCTGCCGCTTCTGTATGAATGCTCAGCAGTCAGCGATCGCACCCTCATTATTCAATAACCAAGTTATTGCGACATTTTTCAAGGAAACTAGACATTATTGAGCTTGTGTGGGTCATCCCAGCGATTAAATGCACTGATTCTGATGTCAAGTCGCTGACAGCTTCATCTCGAACGCGTGCAAAGATCTAGAGGTCGCATTGGCGGCTGGTGAAGGTGCAGACATGGGTCGCCGCAGCAACGCAGAATATGCCTGGTGTGGGTGGGTTTCGTTGTCTTCATGAATTGAGGAAGGCCATGAATCCAAACGAATTCCAGAGTGGAGCTCCAGAGAAGGGCGTTAGATGCTTGAAATATACGACAGGTTGGGCATAAAAATGGCACCTCCGCCATTTGTAGACCACCGCTCTAAAAGTGTCTATAATCCAGTAAAATCTGGCACACAACGCACATGGCACATGACTGGCATCTTCAAAAGAAAGAGGTGAAATTTCGCTAATCGCACTTAGAATATATAGGAAGTGGTGCACAGACATCTAAACAACCGCAACGAAATATTCAGTTTTCACGTTTAGTTTTCGGGTATGATATCAACCTATCTTTGAGAGTTCTCAGTGCGCCTAAACCAACTCCGCAGGATGTATTTCAGTCCACAGCCCTCTCTAATGCCATCACTTACAGAATATCTGCTATTTGGAACTAAAAAGCATTATTTCTATCACCTAGCTGATCTAGCATACTACATCATAACGAGCCTTCCTTTCCGCCAAAAAATATTCGCTGAACAATCTCAAAGTTTTCTTTTTTCGCTAGTAGTAGCGCTTCCATAGAACGCATGTGGCTCGAGCAAGTTCACTGCATAGAAAATATAATTAAGAAGGTCGCAGAATCAATGAATGGGTCTCGTTTTGTCGCACCCAGTGAATGCTGTACAACACAAAGATTCATTATGCTGAATAAAGGAGGAACATTGGCAGTTCAGTGAATTTCCTCTCTCTTATCACAATGATATACCGCAACTACCCCACTCGCCATTAACCGTGAATGTCCGGCAGGCATTATTGCTGACGCATTATCATGTTTCCAATAGGGCAGCGTCAATGAGGCTTTCAGGATATACGGTCCCGATGGGAGGTCTCTTTGCTTGGAGGCTCAGCTTCGGACGTTGTATTGAATAGACCGCTCCCATCTATCTACGGACATGAGGTTACTGTAACCAGCCGGTGCTTGCTTATTCCTCACCGTTTCTTGCATCGCTTCTTTTTTCGTTAGATGATTGATCTTCCTTTGTTTATACGCACCTTCATGCTTTCATCCTTCCTTTCTTTCCTTTTATCATCGTTTTCTTTCTTATTTCTTCCCTTCCTTCCTTATTTCTGCTTCTGATATCAGATTGATGTTTCCTCGAAGCTTTATATATTAGTTAACTGTTGTTCGTATTTTAAGGTGTCACAGCAGAAGAATAAAAAGCAACAAACAACAGAAAAATTAGAACGTAGTAGTCGTAAGCCTGCCACAAGCACTTTTTGCTTCTGATTCATTCCTTTGTACCTTCATGAAATAATTCGTTTCGTTCTTTGCTCCTTTCATCTTTCCTTCATTGTTTCTTTGTTGTTTCCTTTCAGATTTCGCTCTCCACGTCCCTCGTAACCTTCATTCATATTTTGTAACCTTCATGTTCTGTATTCTTTATTAGACAATTATCCTCTCTCTCTTAATAAAATGCCTCAAATGCGGATCTGAGCAGAAGAAGCCTTGTTTAGAATATTCATTATTTACAAAAAATAATTGCGCGATGTTTTTAATCGCGAAAAATGGGAATGGGCATTTTATTGCGCCCAGTATGGACAAGCCTTTAAAGGTTCGTCCACACATACCATGGTTTTCATAAGGCTTGTTAACCAACAACCTGTGTTCTGAAATGGTTATGGTAACCATATTACCAAAGGTTTTCTTCACAAGATGAAACGCCTCTCTTCTCAGCACGCATTTTATTACTCCTGCAACAAATGCTAGAATGAAGCGTACGACACAAAAGAAGGGCACGAAGTACAGCGCGAGCGGAAAGTATCAACAGTTTCATTCAGGGTCGGCACCCCTAAATATGGAAAAGTAAGCGCATGCGCGCAACGTACGAGCACAACACGCCATGAAACAAGTGCCTACTCATAATACCCTAAAATATAGAGTTGAAAAAAACCTAATGTGTTTTTGTACAGCCCAATTGATCCATCAATAACATATATCATTCTTCATAAAAACCCTTTACAAAATTCCACGCGCAATGGCACTACTGCCCCTGCCAAGAATCTTGTATCACAATTAGCCGTGGCGTACATCTGTAATTCGTTTCAGAAATAACTTCCAATATTTGTATCCCCATATCTCCTGCTGCCTCTTAAATTTTTAGACTCCTCTGAGCCTCAGTAAATCCGCATGATCTTATCAGTGGACAAGTGTGAATGTTTTCCCCATCTAACAAAAACAACGTGTGTGCCACCATTGTGCTCTTAATCTGTAACCTTGCGCGGAGTGAACCAACGTATGAGAAAAAATGATTCATATTGTCACGCAGTGGTGACAAGGCCGTGCACACCAAAAGAAGACACAGGCATGATGGTACTGAAATTAACTCTTTACTTGGCTTACTTGCGCCCGCAAGAGAACTAAGCAACATTGGCGGCGGCGATATCAACAAACATGCTCGGCGATCGTCGAACTAAGAATGCCCGTCGCACTCTTCAACGCTCAATTTAAGGCTGCTCAGAACAATCTAGATAACGTCGCAAACAACCTGGAACATTGTGAAAACATACACGAGTGATCGGAATTTTCGAGACAGATCTAAACGTATCTTGTGCGACAACGAAGCAGATAAACGTGCGTCTCGCGACATCGAGCATCAACAAACAAAGAATACAGAACTGATACGCGAGCTAGAATCAGAGTAATAAGGTGGCATGCCGGTGGCTTCCACAAAATAACAAATATAATTTTGTACGTTTCGCGGCAGTATAGAGAGGGTAAGTCCAGTGGCACCTGAAAGACTAAACAACTCTTGATGCTTCCTTGCAGGGATAAAAAATGGCTTCATTTTTCTGGTGGCCTTTTTTCTTGCTCTCATGGCACTAATTGAACACAATCATTATGGGCTACTGAGGTGCAATAAATGCTAATACATTTTGAATTATAGATTCTGGAATGAAATTCCTTTTGTAGAGTTGTTTGACCACACTCCAAGAAATCGATATGTGTTTTGAAATGCCTTGAAGCTTTACTGCTCAGTATGTGGCAGGATCTTAAAAAAGTGACTTGGTTTTGGCACTCGTGAACTTTGCCTAGCTCAAAGTAGAGATGTGCCACGTTATGGGTCAGATACGATGAGTGTTTTGCAAGAGGCGCATTCTAAATATTATAGTCCTGACACTCAGTTCAGTTGTAAGGTCGTGTCCGACTCTTCGTGACCCTATGGACCATGTCACGCCACGCTTTCCGGTCTCTCACTATCTTCCTAACATCAAATAACTTCATCTGCAGTGCCTCAAGGATGCCATTTAACCATCGCGTTCACTGCCTACCCTTTCTCCGGCGACCCTAAACCTTTCCCAACATCAAATGTTTCTCCAGCGACTCCTCTCTTCTCATCAGATGACCAAAGTAGCTGAGCTTTAACTTTAGACTTTGACCCTCCAATGAGCAGTCAGGGTTTATGGTCGACAATATCGACTGATTTGACCTTCTGGCAGTCCAAGAAACTCTCAAGAGTCTTCGCCAGCACCACAATTCAAACACGTCAATTCTTCGGCGGTCAGCCTTTTTCACAATCCAACTCTCACATCCATACATCACAACTGGAAAGACCATAGCACGAGTTATACGGATATTGGTTGGCAGACTAATGTCTCTGCTCTTTACTAGGCGGTCAAGGCTAACCATTGCTCTCTTTCTCAGAAGCAGGCGTCTCCTAATTTCATGGCTGCAGTCTCCTTCCGAGGTATTCTTGGAGCCCAAGAAAAGAAAATCTGTCACAGCTTCCACTTGTCCATTGATGCTCCAGGACGTTATAGGACAAGACGCCATGATCTTTGTCTTTTTAATGTTCAGTTTAAGCCCAAACTTCTCACTCTCTTCTTGTACGCGCATCAGAAGTCTCTTGAGTTCCACTTCACTTTCTGCCATTAAAGTGGTATCATCCGCATATCTAAGGTTGTTGAAACGTTTTCCAGCAGTCTTCACTCCAGCTGAAGACTCGTCCAGACCGGCCTTCCTCATGATGTACCCTACATATAGGTTAAATAGGCAGGGCGACAGTATGCAGCCTTGCCTCACTCCTTTCTCAATCGGAAACCAATCACTAAGACCATGCCCAGTTCTGAATGTGGCCTCTTGCCCTTCATACAGGTTCCTGAGGAGACAGATGAGGTGAATTGAAACTCCCACCTCTTGGAGAGCTTGCCACAATCTGCTTTGATCTACGCAGTCAAACGCTTTCGCATAGTCAATAAAGCAGAAGTACATGGATTTCTGGAACTCTCTTGCTTTTTCCATGATCCAGCGAAGGTTTGCAATTTGGTCTCTAGTTCCCCTGCCCTTGCGAAACCCAGCTTGCACGTCCGGAAGCTCCCGATACACATACTGCTGCAGCCTACATTGGAGGATTTTCAACATCACCTTGCTAGCATGCGAAATAAGCGCGATCGTGCGGTAGTTGGAACAATCTTTGGCACTGCCTTTCTTTCGAATGGGGATGTGAACTGACCTCCTCCAATCCTGTGGCCACTGCAGGGTTGTCCAAATCTTGGGACATAATGGAGGCAGAATGTTAACAGCGTCATGGTTAAGGTTTTGAAGCAACTCAGCTGGAATGCCATCTATTCTGCTAGCTTTGTTTTTAGCAAGGCTGGCTAAGGCCCATTCAACTTCACTCTTCAGGATGTCCGGCTCGAGATCAGTAATCACAACCGTCTTATGTTGGGTTTGCACATTCGGGTCCTTCTTGTACAGTTCTTCTGTGTATTCCTGCCACCTCTTTATCTCTGAGGCTTCAGTGAGGTCCTTGCCTCGTTCGTCCCTTATCACGCCCAGCTTAGCACAGAAGCTTCCTTTGATATATCTGATTGCCTTATACAGAGCTCTTGTGTTCCCTAATTGGCTGTTGTCCTCTACTGCTTGCCACTGTATTTTCAGAAAGGCATTCTTATCTCTCCTTGCTATTTTCTTAAAATCCGCATTGAGAACCTTGTATCTATCTCTTTCCCCCATAACTTTTGCCATCCTCCTTTCCTCAGCTATTTGCAAAGCCTCTTCAGATAACCAGTTTGCTTTCTTGCATTTCTTTTGCTTTGGAACTACCTTAGTAGCAACTTCTTGTATTATATCACGAACATCAGTCCACATCTCTTCGGGCTGTCTGTCTTCTAGATCTAATTCTTGAAATCGATTCCTAACTTCCACAGCATATTCTAATGAAACTTGATCCAGATAATACCTGTAATACCTTCTAGTTTTCTGCGTTTTCCTTAATCGAAGCTTAATTTTGGCAACAAGAAGCTGATGATCGGTGCCACAATCGGCCCCAGGCCTTGTTTCTGCTGCTTGTATAGCGCTTCTCCACCTCTGCGGGCAAAGAATATTATCGATCTGATTTCTGTACAGACCGTCCGGTGAAGTCCATGTGTACAGGCGCCTCTTGTGCAGTTGAAAATGAGTATTCGCTATGGTCAGGTTGTTTTCTTAACTCTACTAGCCTCTGTCCAGCTTCATTTGGCTCGCCAAGACCGAACTTGCCTATAATTCCGGATATTTCTTCACTCCCGACCTTAGCATTCACGTCTTCTATGAGAAAAGCGACGTCTGATGATGGGGTGCGGTCTAAAAGGCATTGTAGGTTCGCATAAAATCTCTCAACGTCAGCTTCTTCAGTAGTAGTGGTCGATGCATAGACTTGGATAACCGTTACGTTGAAAGGGTGACCTTGGATCTGAAGTGAAATCATTCGGTCGTTTTTGGGGTTGTACCCTAGCACTGATTTGCCCATTCTTCTGTTTTCTATGATAGCGACCCCATTCCTTCTGTTGGATTCGTGCCCACAATAAAATACATAATTGTCGCCGAAGTTAAATTCTCCCATTCCGGTCCACTTGAGCTCGGTGATACTCAAGATATAAATGTTCAATCTGTCCATTTCTCGCTTGACGACCTCCAGTGTACCTTGTGTCATAGATCTTACATTCCATGTTGCTATGGGATATATCTCCTTGCAACATCGGACTTTCCGGTCTCTTCCCGACACATCCACAACTGAGCGTCCTTTTGGCTTTAGCCCAGCCGCTTTATTCGTCCTGGAGCTACTAGGAATCGCCCTTTGTTCATCCCCAGTAACATGTGGGACGCCTTCCAACCTGGGGTGATGATCTTCCGGCGCCATATCATTTATGGTATTGTGACTGGCCATAGGGTTTTCTTGGCAGGAAATACTGGAGTGGGTTGCCATTACCTTCTCCAGTGAATCACATTTTGTCAGAACTCTCTGCCGTGACCTGTCTATCTTTGGTGGCCCTACACAGCAGAGCTCACGACTTCATCGAGTTTCGAAAGCCCCTCTGCCACGACAAGGCAGTGATCCATGAAGGGGAATCCTGACACTACATCATACAAAATGCTTTGCTCTGGGAATAGCTATATGCGCCAGTCATCGTGCAAAAGACCCACAGGTGGAGCTCACAGTTACCAGATTTGCCGAAAGCACAGACGACGTGGTCTGCTACAACGCGCGGTTAGCCTATGAAGCAGGTTAGAAGCTGCCTTCGCCTCAAGTTGTCTAGTCTGCCAAATTTGTGCGTGTTCAGCTCCAACCAGATCTAGAGCAGATAGCAGCATGTATGAATACACCAGACGTTGTACCGATTCGGAGTAACACCAGCAATATCAGTACACTTTCGGACGAGGAAGTACTGGCATCAGTCAACACACTTTTCGCAATAATTTGCGTCACTTCCACATTAAATACTTCTTATGAGTTTAAATACACTGCACGTGGAATACGTAGTGGATGTTTTCGAAGCAAATTGCCTTGTATAATCGTGTATTATATTGTGATGGTAATCACTTTTATTAAGAATGGACGACTTTACAAGTACAAACCAACGCAAAAAGGACAAAATTACTTCATACTGCCCACTAAGAAAAAATGTCTGTAATGACAATTACGGGCAATTTAAAGTGAGGGGCGGAGTATGAGCTTTTTCACAACGACAATTGACGGGCTTTTGGTGATGCTGGGGAAGTGACAAGTTTGAGATGCCATACCTTAATAACGAGCAAGATAATGCAACATATCTTTTTATATCCTATCTTCATCACGTCTAGATCATTGTTTGAAAATTGTTCAGAAAGACTAGGAACTGAATTTTTTATAGCTTAGTTTTGAAAAAGACTTATCCCGTCAAAAACGTAAAATTTCGCATACGATATCTTATGCATCCTCTTTATATCTTGATATATAGAAATTAAAGTTAGTGAACTTGATACTTTCACAAGTGCCTATCAGTTCGGCATATTAGTAAAAGGTGTGGCTGTAGTTGCAGAGAAAACAAGTCGTAAAAAAGACCTGATTTATAATACGTGTACATTTTGATTTTTTTTTTTAACAAGCAATAACGGCTCTAGAACGACGGAAAGACGCCTAACTTACATTTTTTTTCACCTGTAGCTTGGCTGCTCAAAATATATTACCCAGGGTTTGAATGCCTCCACTTGTTTACGTCCTTGCAAAGTGCGGATACAGCGATGTTTGCGAAAAGTTTGTGGAGTGACATCGTTCGTGGTTTTTCTCCCCTAATATTTACATTAGAAAAAACTAATTGAACTGTTGACATATTGAATACTACGTGAGCAATTCCTTAATAAAAATAAATAATAGATATCAAATAATTACGCAGTTTGATCTCTCGCGGCACCATCCACCCGACACACATGATAAATGAATACTCTGAGATTTGGTACAGACAGGGGACACCTGGGCAAGTTGCGGTACTTTGTGGACACTTTCCTTTTTTCCTGAAAACTTTCAGAACAAATAAAAAGCATATTTAAGTGAGGTGGTTATTATCTACCTTTTCAGAGTTAAGATAGATTACCTTGCACGTCATCGTCGTATAAATAATTCAATCTTCTTCACGTCGGAGCCTATACAGTCTGTCAAATGCTTAACTACAAACAGGCTAAATATCAGATAGATTTAGCGGCACAACTGAATACTTCCCTTAATTTTATTCGCAGGACACCCTAAAACTCTAATGCTTCAGTTCTATAATCCAGGTACATTTACTGATACCTAATCACCTAATAAATGCAAACCATATGTTCGCAAAAAATATCAATATAAGTAAAATGTGCAAAATCTTGACTCTTCCTTCTTCTTTACACCGGATTGTTTAAGGAGTCAGATTTTATTATTTTGGAGCTACATGCAGAGGAACGTAACGACACTTCAATATTATAAAACACAATGCGCCGCCCTTATTGAAAGCTATTTGCCTTTTACAACAAGAATATATAGTATGATAGCTCTAAATGAACGCGACAGTTTTGTGAGGGCATAAAATTTATTAGCGGTACGCGTTGAAACATCTTTTAAAAAACTTTAAAACTATTTACTTTGTCTCGCAAAAGTAATCGGCTCGGAGCTACTTGCTTACTAACGAAATACTTGCTTAAAATTTTCAAATACGTTAGGTTGTACCAGTCCTTGCGTCTTAAAGCAGGCATTTTTACTGCTTTAAATGTTAACCTCAGCCCGCTCCTTTACTCTGTAGTATTGAAACTGAAGAGACATCAAATTACAAAACACCAAAGCATATCACAGCTACCTGGCTATCGTATGAACGGACTAGCAGTTTTAAATCATATATAGAGCGTCACTTCGTTGAGTTGGGCGAGAGGCGGTTAAAAATGTGAGATCAAAAACATGCTTGCTCAGCTTTTTTTTCTTCAGGCTGAGTGCTGTGCCGAGATTTCAAATGCTTGGCTGTAGTATCATGCTTTCAATTATATCTTTCTTTGATTATTTTTTTTAAATTCTCATTTGTATCTATACTACTGCTGTAATGCTTCGGTGCTCCAGGATATGCCATAAATAAATAAATATAAATATGCATAACAGAATATTTACTGTCTGTTTTAGGCACAGGAAACAAATGGTCGTCATTTTTCTTCTCGCAAGCTAGCCGCTGCTGGCAATGCTCTGAAATGTTACAAGCAATTACCACGTTATTACGCAAAACTAGAAATAAAAACAGTCTGAGCAGCTAACTTATAATAATTAGAACACCTTTAGGCTCGTTTAAAATTATCTTCATCTTGGATGTATAATCAAATGCATGGTCATTGCTATACTTCGTGTTTCTATAATAGTTAAGTAGAAAGCTGAGATAAGGTGCACGCGACACAAAGTGGCTTTTACTCGTACTTTTATGTAGTGGTGATGCCGTGAGGGTTTTATGGCCAGCACCCGATCTTTTTTTCTTTATTTTGTTGCATGATTGCGGTCGCTTTATGACAACACGCTCTGCACAGGCCATTAGGGTCCTCCCATACAACAAAACACTGTTTTTAGAGGTTTAAATGAGTATAATGACCAGTGCGCAAACCACATTGTACATACTTGAGGCTTCCAGCATAATTTATATTTCTTTGTGTTAATAAAGGGCGCTTATATACAACATCGTGCCAGCGTCTTGTGTTTCGCATCTGTGGAAACGCTACTACCATGGCCTCGATCGTTCAAGATTTTTAATGCTCATTTTTGCGGGCTCTTGACATTTGTCTAATGTCGAATGAGACGTATTGCATCAAGAAACTAGCAGCGAATATTTTATAAAAGGAAACTGAATACATATTTGTAATGCTCAAAAGAAGAGTACTACTATCAGCGGCGTTTTTCAAATTACCTGGATACTTTTTTTGGCGCCCTAATGAAGGGCGGTCCTAAATTCGGCCTTATTTTAAACGTTAGCCGAAACTTTTATCTCATTTTGGTAATGGTGAAGATATTGCAATCATTTGTTCAGAGCCGGACACAAACACCAGCCACATTCCTTTGAATATGAACTAATAAATATGCAATGCAAAAAATCATCGAAAAACAAACATTACAGCGCCTCCCGCAGCCAATAGATACATTATACGCAGCTCTGTGCGAGGGTCCCGTCCGGTTTTATTCTTCAAGCTGACGTTATTGACGTGAGAGGGAGCAAGTGAAACTCCTTTCCTTCGCACGAAACGTTGATGCAAAAAAAAAAAAAAGAAACAGATCCGATTGCGCAAAAATAAAGGAAATGCTGAAGGCTGGCGCATATATGAACGACGCATGATTGATGCCGAATACTTATTTTCCATGCGTATGCTTCCTAGCGGCAGCTTCACACTCCGAATTCACATGGAAGTATGAACAAGCTTTTATGCCTCTTCAGATAGGGGTTTATTTCCGTGTCTTTCATGCCGTTTTTAATAAAGAGAGGTATTTTTTTTTATTGTGTTAGTTGGAAGGCTCATATAAGGTAGGGGCTCAATAAATTCTTATTGAGCCGTGGAGGTGAACGTAAGGTTTGGAAGCGATCATTTTCTAGCAGTTCAACGTTGTCTATACCTAAACCTACATTTCACGCACGAATGGGTCTCCAGTATGAGCAGATTTATGGGCTGCTTTTGACGTTCTTGGTTTACGCGAAGGACATTGCCTTTAAGCGTGGAAAACACCCTGTGCGCGAATATTCCCATGATATAAAACCAAAACGAGACCGGCTGCTTTCTCCGTTCTTCCTGTCTCCTCGAGCTGTTAATTTAGTCACTGCTAGCTCAGGAATCTGGAATGATTAGTTTAAATTTTCTGCCTCGGCTTTTGGGCCTGCGTTTAGAAATTATAGGTGGCAAATTACTCGGCACAGCGCCTTGAGAATAGCATCCGTGTGTATTTGCCGTGAATTGCGGCCACTATAAAGCAAACAGACTGATACGGGTCTCTTACGCTTCCCTGAAAAGCGAAGGCATCTGGAACGTTCATACATATTCAAGAGTGAGTTTTTGTTCACACAGCGCAAATCTCTCCAATAATTTATCAAACACTTAATATTTCCTCTATCGCATACATCTGGCTGATGTGAATGACTCAGTGAAATTTAACTCAGCTCCTGCCCATTAGAAAAATAATGTTTATCATTGTGTACACTGTAACATATGATTTTGTGTGAATGCTTGTAGTCGCTGCCCTAGCCACATATATAAAATATAAAATATTGTGTCAGTTTTCTTCTAGCAGTATTGACAATGAAAGCCTGTGCAGAAAGCTCAGTAATGGTCCAGATCACGTGTGTGTTACAAACTCGTACACATATATGCCTCGTGGATCGAGCGATCGCTAAAGAAGTCTTTAGAAGCGGAAGGCAGCACTGGCACTTTACGCCGACAAACGCGATTGAAAGAATAAAGCAGAGCTTAGGCATGTACGGCGCAGTAAGGCAAATTACATTTGCTTCAATTTTACATTTCAAGGGTAGCTGAAGGAACGAAATTGAGCCCTCACGAGTTAGTTGGGGAAATTCTTTTTCTTTTCTTTTTTTTTTGCCTTGGCGCTGAAATGTATTCCCATTGTGTACCCTAAACCTGACCGGCCCGTCACAAATAACTTGTTAACCTCACAGTTGTGGCATATAAAACTATAAGCGTAGTCAGGGTAGGGTAGTTAAAAAAGAAAACGGCATAATTGTACTGCAGTACACCTAGAAAAGTGGCTTTGTAATCACTTATTTATTTGAGAAAGAGCTTCCAAGCCAATAATTTGTTTGATCCTGGGTTTTGAAACTCTGACAATACACATAGTAAACGTGAATGAATGACTACATATTTTGTACTTTCTTCATTTATTTATACGCAGGGCGGTGAAAGTGGCCGAAATATTCATTTTCTCGAATTAGCGCCGCTTGCCAATGAAAAACACTTGAAAAAAAAAAAAACATGGCGCGCAATCCTTTTATGTTCCATTTCTGAGCAAAAAATGGGAGATAAGTTCGCGAATACTAGCAGATTCTCGTGACGCTCGAACCCACCAGTTACATTTTACAGACACAACGAAATTGACGAGCTAGTTTTGAGACTGAAGAAGCAATCAACTGACTAACAGTTTCGATGAAAAAACGCCAATGAACAAGATTGATTTGTTTACAAAATGATTAACAATTGCCCTGCTGTAAATGAATAGGGGAAGGAAATCGCAAAAATCTAAAAGAGCAAAAGTGTAAGGTTCGATAGCTATATCAAATATGAAAAGCACATAATAGTATATACGAGTCTATAACCTTTGATAATCTATACAAAGCGTTTAACCTATGAAAAGGAGAAAAAACGTATTCAATGCCCAGTGCAAAAATTCATAATCGCGGATACAATTTCAGTGAGATGAAACCCCGTTCTCTCCACCTTTACAATTCGGCCTCAGTTTCTTTATACCTTACTCTCTAGTTCTACCACAAAACCTTTTGGACATCACAACCCGTGAGTCGGTGAGGTGACAGACACATGCATGGTTAAGGAAAGCGTTGGCTCTAACGTAACGGCTCTCCATTCATCTCTATGTGAATTAGGCTTGCTCCAAAGTAATGCGCCAATCTGTAGTGTCGGAGTCTTGTATGACACGCGTCACAACTGGACCCTGTACACTTGAAGACGTTTGTAGTACCACGCTGGTTTACTGTGCCATGTAAAAGAAACACGTCTGCGATGGGGTTTACCTACTGAAATATAGCTAAATAAATGCTCAGTATGTCCTGAACCAGCTTACTTTCGCAAGAACCGCTGTGAAAACACAAGACGAAAAAGGTAATTTACCGTTATATGTTAGGAAACTTCATCTGGTTAGAAGGGCTGGAACCGCACTTATTCCCAAAGTACCTTTAGCATAATCAAGTGTCCCCAGTTAAAGGCTTAGTTTTAAACAAACGCATTATGATTTCCGGAACTCGCTTTCTCGTCGCACCAAGGATTCAAACAAAATGCTTCTTTTGACCGTTTAGCAATGTGCTAGTTCTAAATTGTATACCTGTTAATTTTATTCACAAAGAAAAACGTCCCAAACAGGCTCCAGCCTTTTAAGGGACACTCTGTAGTGGAGACGTTCAAAAGTGTCGATAGCCGGATTTTTTTTTTTTGCTCTGCACACACATCGTACAGTTCACGCCTGCCAGTAGCGGTTCATCTCCATAAAACCGCGCTTACAAGGTGTAGTAAGCTGGAGCTTGCATGACAGCTGGAGGGGAGGCTGCAGCCCCGAACTCCAACGGCCCGTGCTCAGGGGCCAAGCCTTGATTCCTCCGACTAGCACGGTGCACAGGGGTGTCGACTGGCACAGGAGTTGAGTCCTGGGTGTGCGGAGGCGTGCGGGACATATACTGCGATTGAGATCCAGCACCTCCACCAAATTATGTCAAGGACAACAGAACTAGACGTGACTGAACAACAGGGCGAAGCTGTAGCAGCCAGAATTCCGCACACAGCGCGCGATCCGACTCAGCGTCCTTTTTTCCAGGCGCCACCTAAAAAACGTAGGAACCCCAGGTGGCTTTATACAGGCGCAAAACATTGTTCTCACCAACTGAGCTACGCCGAATATATGAGGCAATCTGTTCGTCGTGTTACACGTGATTAAAAAGGCATGGAAGCCTTCACCTCAGCCTGGCTGCCACCTATCAGTGGTGCCACCTCAGCTTGAAAAAAAAAAATAAACTGGTACCATACAATGCTCGTCTTAAGCACACGTCTGCCGGTGCAAAGCATTGTTATAACCAACTAACTAAACATTTTCTTCTTCCTATTACACACGCTCTAATGCGGTCTTCACTGCTGCCTTGCCTACAGCAACGAGTATTTTCATTCACTATTGAATCTACAGATGATATTATCACAAATGCTGCTTGTCAATTGGAGCTTCATTGCATTATTGATTCTGATACTGCGACTTCATTCCATATCCAGTTTCCACCTTTAGAGATTCCTCCGTCGCTGTAGCATCGTCTACAGCCATAGCCTCAGGCATCGGCAGCTAATGAGTCTACAGTCGGCAGCATCGGTTTCAGACGGAAGACGGAAAAAAACGGACGACCTTTGTTTCGCGTTGTGACAAGGCAGAGGGAGAATGAAGGGGAGGTTTCAAGGATGGCTTCCAACTGTCGACGATAGGTCTCTATAATGAATGTGCTCCAGTTCTCGACTCCAATGTTCCTATTTCGCTTTTCAGGCTATATTCATGGATCATATTTCAATTCTGGAGAAGGCATATTTATTCTTCCCTCTGTTTCCGCTCTAATAATTGGAAGAGATTCAGTAGTGATTAGCGGTATGATTTGCTGTTATGTTTATTGTATATCGACTTTGTGAAAGTGTTTTACGATGAACTCGCAGACTTTACCTCAGTACGAGACGGAGGAAAAATTTCTAGAATTGCAGAGCCAGACACTTAAAAAATGCGTCTATCATACCTACTCCATCACGTCAATTCTGTACTTGAAGAAGAGTGGGAGGTAAAATAAAGCATAATGCTAAATGCGATCTCTGCGTGCCCCGCCATTATGCTGCAATGGCTAGGGCGGTCGACTACTGCGCCCAAGGATGCGGGATCGAATCCCGGCCGCGTCAGCCTCCATCTTAATCGAGGCAAAAAACAGGTACTTGTGTGCTGCACGATATCAGTGGGCGTTAAAAGATCTTTGGTGGTCGAAATGTTCTCATTTATATTACATCTTTATTGACTAGTCCATCCGATCATCAGTCTATTGGATCACAGTCTGAAATGGAAAGAGCGATGTTTCGAATAAAAAAAAAAATAGGTCGCCAGTAATTAAGTAAATTCATCTACGTATGCCTATTTGGCTTTGATGATGAATTTCCATTTTATGAGAGCCAGATGAAGTGCAGAAGACAGAATAACATGCCCTGTTGCAATACAGTCACCTCACTTTCCACGCCCTCCTCCCCCAACCTGGCGGGATTGGTTAGCCTCTGACCAGCTGAAATGGCAGTTGGCCTTGGTGACTCTGGCCCAGGATATTCTGGACGCTTAATAGTGCGTTGAATAAAGTTGTTTCCTCCTCCTCCTCCTCCTCCTCCTCCTCCTCCTCCTCCTCCTTACTGAGACAATGTCTCCTTTATTATGTTGTAAATCCTCGGCAAAGGTATTGGTTCGATCATAAAATACCGAAGAATACCTCTGCCCTTTACTGATTAAAAATTTCTGAGGCTTTCATAGAAAGAAATAATGAAGTTAATTTTATATAATATCGTATATCTTCGCTGTAATGGCAGCACATCAAACAAATATTTATTCCATGGCGTTGGAGTAGTTTGGCTATTATTTTTAAAGTCCTACCTCGGTTGTCTTTGAGCTTAGAACATATTCGACAAGCAATGTTTTTGTAGCATATGGGGCTTATATCATAGCTTATACCATAATGTATACACAGGCTTAACTAACAATATTCAATACTTACTGCACAACCACTTAAAACTATGCCCTCTTCTCTCCTTGAAAAGGCATGATTGCTGTCTCTGAGCACTGACTTGGAGCGCAAGAAAAACTTCGCGGCCTACCGGAAGCTCAGCTCATTTCTCTAAATATATTACCAGAATTCATGCTCTAATATTCTAGAGGTTACAATCGCTTTGAAAAACACAACCCATTCATTTTAAAGGGGTAAGAACACTAAATTTCTGTGCTGTACCTTTGCGTTGTAAACAGTGCGTAGCGATTATGTAAGCATACAGCATATGTTAGAAGCCCGAAATCGCAATCAATATTTTATTGTCCTATTAGTAGCATGCAGCAGTTTTGGTTTCGGTTTGTAGTTGCCAGGTTTTTACTTTACGTCAATAAACAAAAGAAATAACATTGAAATGTCACGTAGGCCAAAAACTCGTGACGTCAAGGAGCAAGCGCGTCATATGCTCTGTTTGCAGGTGACTCCACCATATGCTCTCAAGCACACTGCAGAAAAAGTTGGTCAACTGTATCTAGTTCACTATAGTCAACTGCATCCGTAAACTATGCGTTGTTTTGGCGATGTTTTCACGCCGTGCCAACACGAAATGTTCGGAAACATGCCGTTATCGACTGCGAACAGCTGTCGCCAACTTGCTCTCCGACAGCGTGTTGCTCGTAGCAGTGCCGCTACAATGTTGCCCAAATTCCTATACTATGCGAGCGGCTGAGAAAAATTAGAAAGCGGGAGAGGCTTTGACTATGATGGAGCGCGCGTAAATGTAGCGAGTATATAGTATGGACTCGTACTGATCGAGGCACCCCTTTTGCGCTCCGTTTTGAGCGCCGCAGTGCAAATCTGGTTATCGTTTAGAGAAAATTCACAAATTATCGCAAATGAAAACTGTCATTGAGCATAGTTCTCGCAACAAAGAACTGAAATCAATATTTGCTTCCATCGTAGGACGCGTGTACAATCACCACGAAGCGCCGGTCACCGCGAAGCGCCAACATTGAAAATTGTAGTGAATAAATATTGGCGGAAGAGGGTAGCCGAATAGTATGACGCAACGCAAATTATCTTACAAAGATCAGATGCATCAAATTTTTGACACAATTTCAACGTCCGTAATTTTCTGGGACCCCGCTTTGTTAATTTCCGTTACGGCCATTGCGATTGCTCTTTAACCAAACTAGCCGAGTATACTCTACACATAATAAGCATCCTAAACGTGACAGCCACGCCGGAGAGAGAGAGAGGGTGTGTTAAAATAGTATGGAACGGTGTACTAACAGTGGGTTCTTATTTTTTCCTTCAGCATCATGTTGATTTTAAGAGACCTGTACCAAAGAGCTCAACTCGCAATCCTTCAGTAAGATGACAGAATTGGTTATAACGGTATTTTGTTAGTAAACACAGCCACTAGCCAAATACATTTGCGGAATATTTTGTCGAAACACATTTTAGTTCTATGATAGGGACGATCCTGATAGGCTGCCTTAGTACTATATGAAATAGGTTTTCATGTAAATTGAAATGGACAAACAAGCGCACGTCAACTTACTGGCTTTTCAGGAACGATATTCATGGGAGAGAAGATTTGCAGATTCTTAGAGTTTTAAAATAATATGAAGGAACTTCCAAGCAGTGTATTTCGTTAAATTTGCATCTTATAATGGCAGCCTTTGAGATCCAACTCTACTTTACTGGATTGCGAGAAATACCCTTTACAGATTCAAGATATGTACTGTGCACTTCTTATTGCGTCAGATTAATGTTTGACCTCGCTACATGAACTGCATCATCAATTTCACGACTTCGTATGCCTTCACGACTTCAGTGCGCCGGTTATCCTCGATGGATCAAATTAGCTGATAATTTCAAATTGCTAATAACAATCCAACCTTTTCTAGGAAGGCCCCGCGGCGAGGGCGCAGTGGTTAGCGCGCTCGTCTACTGTGCTCAAGGATGCGGGATCGAATACCGCGGCCTCGGCGTCTTCTTTTCACCATAGGCGAAAAGCAAGGCGCCCGTATGCAGTCGATATTAATATCACTCTAATGAATCCCAGGTGGTAGAAATTTCTGGAGTCCTCCACTACAGAGTCTCCAATAGCCAGGATCGCTTTGGGTGTTAAACTCCGGAAACCAAACCGACAAAAACTTACGAATTACTTTCATTTTCACTCACCTGGATCACTGTCGCTGGACAGTGCTGTCTCATCTAATTTGTTTTGCCGCCTCTACACTGCAGACTTTGTTAGTGGACGCTGATCAATGAATAGTTTGTGAGCCTCATAATACGTTTCTTGCCTTAATATTACGAACAATACCTAGGATCGGGGCTCAGGTTAAACTTCTATCCAAACCACAAGATGCCCTAAAGCGCACATAGTACATTGTCAGGAAAGCCACGGCCAGACTGGACGATGAAAGGAGTGCATACAGAACGCCTGTTCCCTTGAGAAAACGTGCTCCTACAGACATACAGACCTGCGTATACGTATACGGGCGCTTAACGTAATTAGGTAGGCAGACATGGCCCGCCTAAACCTTTCACAGACACTGTGGAAAACTTGGAGGATGACTTAGGGTCATTTCCTTGAGAGCCTCTTCGACTCGCTTGTTTGCCGCCAGTGCCCCAGGGAGCTTATATAGCGGAGCAAAGGCTGACCATGTGCTCATACAGTCACCGTCGCAGTGAGGTAGCGTGCGTTTGAGTTTGTAGATAACTTCGGCGCACCCTAAGGAAGGTTTCACAACGCATTTAGCGTGTTTACTCGGTGGAAGGAGATGGCTTCAGGGCATCGAGTTTCACTGGCCCACGATCGCATACGGAAAGGGAATATAGACTGCTGGGCAGAACTAATCCGCTCTAAGATGCCAAGCTATTCTTCGCGCGCTAACATGAGAGCGAGTTTGAGGAAAATGATCTGCCCGGGCAATTTCCTACACGTATTGCAGAATAACGCTGAAATATTGTCACCTGATGGCAAGTCAAGAAACACTTCGACACGATGGTAAAGCTAGGACGGGATTATTGGTATATGCCGCGAACTTTTGAAAGGGGAGGGTTTTTGATTTTGTGCACGAGGATTTAGATTTTTGAACCTGGCACCATGGTGTGAGATTTAACTAAATGGACGACCTTCGCTGTGAGGTCTGCTTTGGCCAAACGTGTTTTTTTTTTTTTTGCCAGTAGGTGTTCGTCTTTGACTTTCGTTTTTCATTTAGAGAATCTAAGTACGAGTACTAGGTCTCCAAATTATTTCCTTATTTCATAGATGTCTGCGTGCAAAACAGTTTTGAGACGTAGTAGCTTTTTGCTGTTAGTATTTACCTCAGATGCAACAAACAAATTTGTGTTAAATGCTATAACCTGGCGCAAATGGCTCAGCAGCGGTTTTACACACACCGATATCTTCTAAATTAAATATACTCGTCTTGTTCCTGCAAGACTCGCGAGAGCTGGCTACTGTGTTAATATTTATTCAAGGCCTAATATAAATAGCGGAAAGGGCTTGTGCCCGCTAGCGGTGGGTCTGTGGTTAGGGTTCTTTACTGCTGAGCCCGAAAACAGATTCCGTCACAGAACCGGTGGCCGGGCTTCGATGGACACGAAGCTGAAGCGCCTGTGAAGCATGCGATGTCAGCGCACGTTAAAGGCAGTCGATAAATTTCCGAAGCACTCCACTACGGCGCCTCTCGTAGCCGATGCCACTTTTGGACGCTAAACTCCATATATCATATGAAAACTGAGTTGTTACACTCCAGCTAGCTTTTCATTGCTGTTTTGTTCTGTACACGCAGGATATAAATAGCTAGAGGTCCTTGGATAAGAGGAAAATGAAAATGTAAAGAAGAGAAAGAACAAACAACGCTACGGCATCGCCATTATCATCGCTTGTCTCCGGCGCCCATCTCTCTCGCGCTGAAGCTGTGCCCTGCGGCTGGTATCCCGATCCTGCTGTGCCCGATTTACTGCCAGCGCTAGGCGTTAGAACCAGCTATTAAATCCACATTTCACTTGGTGGCGGTCAATCTGAGGTTCCCTGTACCCATCTCGCCCTGGAACTTCGCAGCAGAACATTGACTATCCTAATGACTGAGCCTACTTCATTGCACCTACCTCCGCCAGTCGCCTGCACAGGTACCCTTCGTCAACGGGACCCCGCTTCTTTCAGTGGAAGCAGCGATGACGACGTCGACGATTGGCTGTCCACTTACGAGCTGGTCAGCCGTCACAATAACTGGGACGACAATCGTAAGCTCAATAATGTCATCTTTTACTTGAGCGACGTCGCTAATCTGTGGCTTCGAAACCACGAATCGGAATTTACCACCAGGGCGAATTTCAAAACAAAATTTTCTGATGTCTTTGGCCGCCCCGCTGCCCGAAAACTCCGCGCGGAACAGCGTCTTCGGTCGCGACTGCAACTGTCCGGTGAAACGTTCACCAGTTACATTGAGGACATTGTTGATTCGTGTCGCCGCGTTGACCCGACCATGACCGAGGCCGTTAAGATACGTCATGTCCTCACAGGAATTAATGACGGCGCCTTCAACATGCTCGTCGCCAAAGGCCCCACTACGGTCAAGGAAATCTACGACCTCTGTCAAAGCTACGACGAACTCCGCAAGGAGCGTGTTTTGATTCGCCAGCCTCAAGCATCACTTGCTGGACTAGCCGCGGAGAGGAACTCATCTAGCCTCTCTGAAGACATCAAGGCTTTTGTATGTCAGGAGGTCGCGCGACAACTGTCCTTGCAGCCATATGTTAAGGAGCCGTCACCAAATGGCCTTGTTCCGGAGCTTCGTCGTGCGATCCAGCAACATGTATCTAAAGTCGTCCCTAATCCTGCTCCTTATTCAGCTCCGGTCGCACCCTCAATGCCGTTCCCCACGCCCACAATTTCATCGTCCAGCGTTGCGCCACTTAGCTACGCTCCAGCATTCGCGCTGGCTCCTCCTCATGTATTGCGTCGCACGTATGCCGAAGTTACTTCAAGTCCACCTCCTGAGCCAGCATATGCCTATGCTTCGCCCCCTATGCGTTCGGCACCAACAGCTTTTACTCCCCCCTTGCGTCAGACACCATCTCCATGGCTCACTGCAGACAACAGGCCTATTTGCTACCACTGCGGCATCCCTGGGCACACTACACGCTACTGCCGGCGCCGAATAAATATGGCCTTTGCTGCACGGCCTGCGCCACCTTATTTGGCCCCCCAGTTCCCCGTCCCATCGGGTCCTCCAACAGCACCCCCTGATCCTCCAGACTTCCTGCCTCGTCGTTCACCATTACCACGTCACCGCTCCATTTCGCCAATGCGCCGACGACCCGCTACTCAGCCGGAAAACTAACCGCCGCAGTTCGCGAGGCACGAACTGCGTATTCGACAGAATTTCAAAGTCCTCGTCTTAATCCAGCGAATGTTACTGCTTTCATCGTTGAAGCTGTTCATATTCTTGCGCTCGTCGACACCGGTGCCGCTGTATCAGTTATCAGCCGGAAACTCTGCCGCTCCCTCCGAAAGGTGACTACGCCTCTCGAGGGACTATCGCTTCGTACCGCATCCCCTCACAGTATACAGCCGACAGCTGTCTGCACTGCTCGCGTCGTCATTGCTGCAGCCTTGTACATCATCGAATTCGTCGTTCTCCCCACATGTTCTCATGACGTCATTCTCGGCTGGGATTTCCTGTCCCAGCATCATGCTATCATTGACTGCGCCAATCCTCAAGTAGAGCTCATTGAACCAAGTGATGCACCGTCTGATGCCCTGCTCCAAGAGTCGTGTCCTCGTTTTAGGCCAAACTCCTTGTAGCACATGACACAACCATCCCACCCATCAGCGCTGTTCTGGTTCCCCTCACTGGCCTATTTACCACCGCCACTACAGTCCTCTTTGTGCCCTCTAACGTTGACTGCCGCCGCCGCCGCCACTTACCGCTGCCGTTTGCCGTCCTTGACATGAACGGCGCTTGCACACTTCTGGTAGCAAATCCTCTTGCATCTCCCGCTATGTTGATCGAAGGGGAGTGCCTCGGCCGCATCGAGCCCGTGGACCTTCTGTTCGCCTTTGATGATGTGTCATTCCCTGTTTGCCAAGTTGACGCCTTGACTCCAGCTCGTGTAGCTTCAGATCCGCTACAGCGGGACCTTTTTGACCATTCTGTGGACAGCGCTCTAGAACCGCGCCACCGCGAGCAACTTCTCGACCTTCTGCACCAATTCCGCGCCTCCTTCGACATTCCGCAATCTTCCTTGGGCCGCACGATGACCGTTTCCCACCTCATCGACGCTGGCGCTCACCCACATCTCCATCAGCGGCCGTATCGGGTGTCCTCGACTGAGCGCCGTGTTATTGCCCAACAAGTCGATGACATGCTGCAACGCGGAGTAATTAGAGAATCCTGTAGTCCATGGTCGTCTCCTGTTGTCCGAGTTAAGAAGAAGGATGGCTCCATACGATTTTGTGTTGATTATCGCCGCCTAAACAAAATTACTCGTCGTGATGTGTACCCCCTCCCACGTATCGACGATGCCCTAGACTGCTTGCAAGGCGCAGAATTCTTTTCCTCACTTGATTTGCGCTCCGGGTATTGGCAGGTGCCCATGGCAGAGGAGCGTCGCGCTAAGACCGCCTTTATTACTCCAGACGGACTATACGAATTTAATGTTATGCCATTCGGACTCTGTAACGCCCCAGCCACATTTGAAAGAATGATGGACACTGTACTGCGCGGCCTGAAATGGAACATCTGTTTATGCTACCTCGATGATATCGTCGTCTTTTCAACCGACTTCCCGACCCACCTGACTCGACTTCGCCAGGTCTTCACCTGCCTAACCCGCGCCGGTCTTCAACTGAACCTCAAAAAGTGCCGCTTCGGTGCCCGCCAGCTCACATTACTCGGACATGTTGTGTGCAAAGATGGAGTTCTGCCTGATCCTGAGAAGCTGCGCGCCGTTGCTGACTTTCCGAAACCGACCACTTTGAAACAACTGGGAAGCTTCGTGGGCCTCTGCTAGTACTTTCGTCGTTTTGTTAGCAATTTCGCAACCATCATAGCCCCCCTGACACAGCTCTTGAAAGGTGCCCTAACCTCTCCACTTGGTCGCCAGCCTGCGATGATGCATTCGCGACGCTGCGCAACGTTCTGACGTCACTTCCAATCCTTCGCCATTACGACCCTACTGTACCTACAGAACTTCACACCGATTCCAGTGGTGTCGGCCTCGGCGCCGTCCTCGCCCAGCGCAAGCCTGGCTTCTCCGAGTACGTTGTCGCCTACGCAAGCCGTGCTCTTACCAAAGCCGAGTCCAACTACTACGTTACCGAAAAGGAGTGCTTAGCAATCGTGTGGGCTATAACAAAGTTCCGCCCTTACTTATATGGCCGCTCCTTCGAGGTAGTTACAGATCATCACGCTCTCTGCTGACTCGAGTCTCTCAAGGATCCGTCTGGCCGTCTCGGGCGCTGTGCTCTCAGGCTTTAGGAATACGACACCCGTGTAGTGTACCGCTCTGGACGCAAGCACTCTGACGCCGACGCTCTTTCTCGGTCACCGGTACGTTCGCCTAACTCATCATCCCCTCCTCAAGCATCCTTGTCAGCACTCACCATTAAGGATATGCCCTCATATCGCAACGCATATCGCATATCGCAAAGAAAGAAAAGAAAGCGACGAAGTTTATATATAAAGCACAACAAAATTTCCATGCGATTAACTTGCCAACACAGATAAACAGAGGACTTTTTGACGGGTTTTTCGGTACATGATCTTGATTCTTATAGCGCTGAAGAAACACCACAGGAAGAAAGACACAAAAGGACAGAAGTGCTTCTGTCCTTTTGTGTCTTTCTTCCTGTGGTGTTTCTTCAGCGCTATAAGAATCAAGATAAACACAAAGCGATGGTTTGTTGATGTGACTGGCACATTCCACGCAGACGACACGACATCCTAATTGCTGAGGTTAAAAATGACTGGCAGGAAGGAAAGCATGCTTCAGTTTCTTGACTTGCGGTTAAAGTTCTTGGGCACATATGCTGGGCTTATTCTCTTCATGCACAAAAGCGTCTCTTGCCTTATCATTCTGCCCACTGGAAGGTAGTGAAAAGGGGCATCGCTACCGTATGCTTGGAGTTATCGCTCCTGAAGGTATGCGCACGAGATGTAACCAGCTTCACTAACCAATTGGGCAGCTTTGTTAAACCGTCTTCCCTAAGTCGGTCTTAGTGTCAGTGGCGGAAACGCTTCCAAAGAAGATGAAGGCTGGTGCGGGCAAAAATCAAGAGGTGAGAAAAGAAAGACCTGTTGTGGTTCTATTCGTCCACAAAATTTCTCACGTGCTGAAAGAAGTCGCTAAGCGATTTATTGTACCAGTGGTATTTGCTGCCCTCACAAGCTTGCTGTCACCCGTTAATATATATGATTAATAACGATGCGCGCATATAGGTGCGCACAAGCTCCCAGACACCTTTAGAGTAAGCAGGGGTAGCTGTTCCGGTCGCAAAGGAGAGGTCCTCGACTTGCGTGACAATCTCAGCCGGAATTCAGCAACCTTGTAGTGACAAAAGGTGCCCAGCTTTCGCCGGTTCAAGCTAGAGTAAGGGTCGGAGTCAGAAGTAACAAACAAAACACACTTTATACACAACAAGAGACGATACAGAGGAATATACAAGAAAATCTGAAATGCAGAGACGAGAGGTTCACAGAAAATCAACGCTAAGCATGCGAAAAAGAGGTATTCAGTAATACTGAGGCTTTAGAACACAAAACAATACACGACAGGGTCACATGAACAAACACCAAATTGTTCAGTTCATGGGGGCGCAGTTCGCTAACTGCGCAACCAGTGTCGTCTAGGAGATACTACTGTCTTGTGGAAGACCCTATATTGGACGGACAGGACTTTGCATGAATGACTGACTTAAGGAACATGCAGAAGTAATGGAAAATAATAAGGGTGAGCGACTTACTTTGCAGTGCAGGGCTTGCACCAATTGTGTACTGCGGTTCGACGATATGAGGATTCTGGGCAGAGGCAGGCATCAGACGGTTCGTGAAACTTTAGATGCCTTCGATATAAACCAAAGTTGTTCGAACTGTAATATTGACACATCGGTATTCTTTTATGACACTGAGCAAACATTTCTTACATGCTATCTTTGATAAGGTTGATGCCTCTCCTTGATACCTCTCCTTGAAAAAAACTACAGAAACGTATCAAAAATACGACAAAAATTTCTTTAGTTCTGTAGTACTTTTCTGTAGTTCTGTAGTTCTGTAGTTTTTCTGTAGTATATTTTTGTTGTCTAATTCTGTAGCCATTTCCTGTTATAACTACAGAAAATTCTGTTGTTACTACAGAACGTTCTGTTGTCACAACAGGTTTGCCGCCAAAAACCGCACAGAAATTCTGTCGTAACAACAAAAAATGTTCTGTAGATTTTTCGACTAGGGGGTATATATATGTGTTACGTTTAATTTAATAATTAGTTGTCAAAGCGCCCGTGGTGTCCCCTTTCTTGTGTGATTTTGTGGTGTGCTAATGCCCTGTAATTAAGCATTTAAAATCAGGTAAACCAGATTTACTGCAGTCGCTATGCGCTTACAAAGGCCATGAGACATTCATCGCTAGCCTTCGATGATTTACACTTGCTTCCCCGTACAATATGTTCATTGAATTTATAATTTGCGCAAGGTAGTGGTGTCAGCTGACCGAAGGGCAATCTCAGTGGGATTCGACATTCAGCTCACTGATTGGTTATAGAGTTAGCGTTGGTGGCAGGTGCCCATGGTTGCGTGCCGTGTCAAGTTTGTGCTCGAAAAATGATTGTGGGGGTGCCATTAGAAAATGCAACTCTTGCAGCTTCACGGTGCAGAGTTCCATATCGCAAATATTGCCGGAAAGAATGCTCGATAAACGCCAACATCTCACCTATACTTTTGCATCGCTAGCTCAAGGGGATATTCGAACAATTCCACACAACCAATGATTAGATATAACCGGGTTCGACATATCCTGGACCGACTGTATATAGTGTGGGAATTCAACATTCCCCTCGCCTTTCCCACCGCTAGCTCGGCCACAGCCGTGGCGGGCAAGAACGACACACCGAGGCTACATAGCCAGAGGGCCAAGCTGTTTATTGAGAGTGCCCAATTTTAATCCTCGGTATCGTAGCAGCACCCGCGCGCTCCGGCGATGCGGCGTTGTCTCTCTAGATGCAGATGCTGTCCGCCAAGATGAGAGGGAAGGGGGAAGGAGGGGCCGCCCGGCGCGCTGCGCCAGATCTCTCATTCCCCGCCCCTCCGCCACAGCTCCGGGCGAAGGATGCCAGGATGGGAAAGATGAGGGTTCCTCGTGAAAGAGAGGGAGAGGGCGTTCGCCGCGTCATGCGGGTGAGGGGAATGTCGAATTCCCAAAATAGAAAGTAACAAAACTATGTGAGCTTAGTAAAGAAACTATTTCTTAGCCCCTTGCTGTTAGAGTATGGGCTAATTTGTTTCTTTTCTCTTTTATAATAACTAGTTTAGGTTGGTAATTCTACATTATTTTTATGTGTGTTGTTTTTTCTTGCTTTTCCGACGCGATATTGACTCATTTATGTCTGAGTTTCGTTGCTTGTGCTATGTTTTCTTTGATGTATGCCCTCCCCTCTTTAATTCCGCTTGGCGCTACGTGAAATAAATAAATAAATAAGTAAATTTGATATATTTCAAATTAAGAAAACTTATCGTGAGAGTCATGTATAGGATAAGTCGGGCTATAGCTTACCGGACACTCAATAAGGTCATTACTCATTCACAACTTCTTTAATCTAGCAACCATTACCACGATTAAACGTAAAGTATTGTCCTAATGAAAACTTTGAAAACGTCCTCCTTTGAGCACCTACGAACAGAGCCTATCATATCCAATAATATCGCTTCGTACTCTAGGTAATTTGTTCTAGCGATTAGAAACAATTAAACCACGGCTTTAGGGCGAATGTGACTCCTCCACAAACACAGAGGGGTATATTCCTCTTCAATACTTGTGGAAGAGGCCGCTTTTACACCCACAAACCCACTTCAAGAAAAGAGGCATAAAATATCGATGCTTGCTTTCGATCACTTTACCACAAAAGAAAGTGTAATGCTGCTGGTACCTTCAAACCTGTACAAACCTCCGCTCTGCTTGTCTGCGTAATATGCATTGCATAAATTTCGTCGTAGGAAGACACGACGGCCCCCTCACTCTGTCTTTTTTGCGTCATTCTTTTACTTTAACCTTCTTGCAATGCAGCCGATGACAGGCGACAGGCGGGCAAGACATGCTGAATGCAGTTTTCGCAAACACGCACCAAGCAGCCCAGACGTCGTTATGTAAATGTACCCCAAGTTTAGGAGAAGACGACAGAGGATTTTTGATCGTATGCAGACAATGCCGTGACGTTCCCTGACAAAAACATTTTCTAGCGTCTTTTTGTACAGGTTTTTTTACACAAGTTGTATTTCGATGCTTGTGAGCTGAAATGTTTCGAATATAGCTTACACAATGGCACGCGATATACACCACACAACGAGCTCAACATAAACATCTGAAGCGAAGTCAGAATATGGGTGGCTGCTTGCGTATCTCCTACATTTTCTAGTGCCTGCAATTCACATCCTCTGCAGCAGCTTTACAAGAGGAGGTAGTCTTTCGCATTCCCTGCAAATTACTATCTCGATTTCAACAGGCAGTAAGTGGTGGTGCACTCGTTCTTATTTTATAGTGTTTATTGAAGCAAACCATTACTTGCAGATTCGAAAAATTGCTTTTAAATTGGTACTTTTTAATGATTTGTGTGGTTTATCGTAAAGGATAAAGCACTCGAATGATTACAAAATATTATGTCATATGATGATTAGAACCTACCTTAGTCAACTGGTCACTGAATGCTTTAGCTCAGGTAAGACTTATTGATTTCCTCACAGTGTTCAGCAGTGTTCAGGTGCGACTGCTCGAAAAGCTAACCTTCACTTTGTTAGCTCAGCCAGGATTATTTTACCTTATTTTGAGTTGTATAAATTTCCTTTTTTTTACTCTACGAGGATAGCAAGCACATTTTCCGTAGTGTCGAAGGCCTAAGGTTTTTGTTTCCACAATGGTACATGAGAATTCTGAACGAAGCATAGATATATTCCGGACGCCGAATGGCGCCAGTTTATTTCAAGAAGTATCTTTCGAAGAAACATTTTTGTGGGTGAGTATGAGACAGCATTGAAGCTGTACGTTTTATTATTGCCTTAACGGGCTCCAGGAGACCATAGAGCAGTCGTAAGTGAAGAGCTGCAAAAACGCTTGGACGCCACAACCACAAGCCTCCTCCCTTTCACACATGATTCGGGAAGAGGTCAACCAAGCGCTCATTTCACCCGACCCTCGCCAACCATCCACCACAGGCCATGACCTACGCTGCAGTCACTGGTAATGCTTGTCTACCTGACATTTAGTACCTGGAGGCCCCAGAAGACATCTGTGCAGCACTTCCCCTCGACCTCTTCAGGTTCGTCCATGCGAAAGCGTCGTCTGACGTACTTGAAATCATTGGCCCTTGTGCCACAACTGTAGCGAGGCTGGTCACCTGTACCGAAACTTCTATTACCGTTGAATGAGTCTGCCGGGAATTAATGCCGACGCGTAAAACCCGCAGCGTGGTGAATGGTCTCCTGCTATTGACACGTACCTTACCGAAGTGTCCGGAATGTCCAACTCTCGGTCGCCTTTACCCAGCCCGCATTCCTCGATGACGCGTCCAAAGGCTGGCCGGACGCATGTCTTCACGCCTAGACCCCGGCGGAAAAATAGAAGCTTCAACCTTTGGAGAGAAGATGGCTAATTGGCGAAATGCTCAAGATTCTTCAGTGCTGGGAATGAAAAGCCACATCGTTTCACGAAGGCACAACACATTCTGCCCTGATTCGTTACCGCGACGCAGATTGTTCCACGCAGTGACGCACATTGTTCCACCAAGACATTTTGCCATTCTGCTTCATTTTGTCACCTCAGAGGCAGTGCGTTTGTTTTTTTGTCTGCTTCGACCACGGCCAGGTTGATAGCCGCCCCGTCGGTACCCAATATACGAAGTCATTTCGCCAGCAATTCGGCCTCAAAGAACTCATTCGCCGAGCGATTCACACGGACGCTCCCGCTGCTGCTGCGTTGCGATATGAAGTCGCCTATCAAGAGGATATATATGAATCTACGTGAAGCAGTCTAGAATATTTCATACATTTCATTCCTGGAGGACGAGCTGCAACCCTGGAAATACAGCATGCATCCTACAATAAGGTATTAAAACTTTATTTAACGTATGTAGTTATTTTGGTGAACCAATTGATCATTCTGCCTCCTACGCTAGGTCCGCCCTCCAAAAGTAGCAATGTGTGTAGCAATGTGTTTAGCAGGGGATGGAAATTCGGTAATGTTTTTTTAAGTATTGCATTTTGTATAAACAACCACGTGTTTATAAAAAACGATTTATCCGTTGGTTCTAAACAAGGTTCTCAAGCGTGCAGGCAGGAGGCTAGAAACAAACAAAAATAGGCAACCATCTGGCCACTGCCATGAAGTTTCCATAACTGCGTTCGACCCCTAACCCAATAGAACAACCGTATCGACGTTACCGGCAGCCACATACTTGTAATAATCTAAAAAGGTCAATAAATCGGTTGTTCACTTACCGTTTTCAATACTGAACTCAGCTCAGGTTGTGCATCTTGCCAGAGAATTCCTCAACTGCACCGCTAGCGCGCTTTTGACGGCCGAATTGTAACAATAATGATATACCGTGCAAATATCCGACGACATAGAAAAAAACATGGCAGAAGGACGACTTAGATCTTCTTCATGGTGCAATTTAAAAATTCGCCTACAAAAATTTGTGACTTTTTCAAGAACGTGCGGTGGCGGCAATATAAAGAGAAATCCTTCAAAGCAGTTAATAAAGTACCTTGTTGGCTGGACATCCAGTATATTCGGTATATGGTAGGAAAGCGAACGACGTTTTAGAAAGCAAGCGGTAGATCTGTAATTTGCGTTCATGCGCATTTACTGAAGTGCGAGTTGGCAAGACCCCATGTGCGCTTAATGATAGGAATAAGCAAATTAACATGGTTTAAAAAAAATCACTTTTCTTTGAATTGGCATGCGAGCTTGCATACATGAGAGGTTTTGTTGATTGCGCTGCCTCTCCTCAGTGAATCTCATAAAGTTTGGAGGCTTATTCTAAAACATTTCATTGAAACTTAACCACCACAAACCTTTCAAGCACTGCTCGAAAGAAACTACATATGTTTTACAAATGGTCTGCCAGCTTTCACCGCGCCGCCTAGCTGTTGGTTTAAAAATTCCACGTATTTCACGCCCGTCTTTGTAGTGACTTCAAAAGGAGCTTAGAAGGGCAGCACTTCATTCTTGCAGGCTTGTCTTGTATTCAGAACGTCTTAGTACGATTTCCTTCAATGCACCGGGCGGCTTTCCTTTTCGATGTGGAACTTGCATTCCAGGCCTCCCGAAATCAGATTGATTTTTGTTCAAACACAAGAACTTGATTCAATTTGTCCTGCGAGATCCGTCTGTTTCTCACTGCAGCTTTTTATTTTTGCATGCCGTTCATTTTGCATTAAAGATGAATAAATGTTTTAGAGCTCGGGCGGCACCGAGTTTCATTCAACGCGTAAAGACGTAGCACAGTCGAAACACCGAGATTGCTTTGTAAAGATTTTATGGGAAACTAACGCAAGCAATCTTTTTACAAGACTGTAAATTTATTTTTCTCTTTACCTGCGCCTATAAAACTGCGACCCCTGCATACGTCTACCCAGAAAAGTTAATAAAGGTTCCGTTTATCAAATGACTAGCTGAAATATTGGAATAGCTAAATATTTTTGAGCTTTTACGAAATCACAAATATACCTGGTGCTTTTATTGGCAGTTTACCGGAAGTTTTTTTTTAAACTAGTTGAGACATAAGTCGTAGAGTTTATTAAAGTGGATAGTACAGCATCGCGGACGTTGTATTCCAGATAGAGCTCAGCGAATAAACGAATACAAAACTAAAATAAAAAAATTAAAATTTCTACTTTTGATTTTGGGGCCAACTTTTTATTCGCAATTGAAAGTCTTCTATATAAAAGATGACTCACTTTTAAAGTTTTTTCGGCAATATATTTGAAGTATGTAAAGTCAAAAATGCACATTCTTTAGAAATCAAGTTGGCGTCCCGCAGCGCACATTTTTAAATTAGCGGCCTAGTATGGTCGAGAAAATTATTAGCTGCTTCTTCGAGGTATAAAGAAATGTGGCGTCCTTATTTGCTGTATTAAAGGTGCGGGCGACGCCATTGTAGAAATATGCAATGCGGGAAGCCAATTTCAGCAGCCAAGCAAATTTGTATTTTCGGCTTTAATTATTTCGAACTACATTGCCGACAACGTAACTGTAGAAACTGCACCAAGTTTTCATGTTTACGGCCTTTACTTGGTTGATATCATTTAAACACCAAATAGCAAACGTAAAAGTTGAATATATTATAAGTTAATAATCGTGTAATGCGATGTAATAATGCAATAATGTAAGGCAAATATAAACAATTTTTTAAGTACAATATTCACAGTATCCAGTTATATATCTACACGTACCCGATCATATCCAGCTGTTCTTCATTTTAGGCTTGTTTGTGATGATTTGTCATTCACCTTTTCTTTAAATAAAGATCATCGTGGTCGTTATTCCAACATCTGTTGAGATTTAGTAGCGTTTCTGGATTGAGCGAACGATCCCGTTTATTATGACAATAACCCTGCCCTCCTTGACATCTTTGTCTTTTAGCACGTAGATTTCATGCTTTTCTCACGCAGTTTCTTCGGTAATTTTTAAGTTAAATTCCAAATTGTCGATTCTTTGGATACTTTGCCTTGATATGTTCGTTACCGTATGCCTGTTTTTAAAACTGGATTGCTCTGCCAGTAACATTCAACATTCTATACATAAGGATATGGCGTTTTTTCGCTCAGCCATTCATTTGTCCAATATTTGCACTTTTCAGAGAGATTATCATTATTCAGGCTAGCCACGTTGCCGAGATTTCACCATTGCATAGTTAGTGTTCCTTGATTATGTAGAATACTACACCGCGCCCATATTCTCCCATCAAAGCAGATGTTCTTTTCACCGAGATCTTCTATACATCTGCTTTCTCATACTCTAATCCTCTAATATATAAGAACATGGCCCAAAACTCGGCACCGTGTTTCCTAAATCCTACCCACAATCACCAACTGCATGACCACCAGCCAGCGCTGTACAGCAGTAGCTGATCAATACCTCATAGAACAGCAGATTGGGCTAGCTGGGGCTGCTTCATAATGATGGTTTAACAGCGATAAACAGGCACAGACCAAGACAAAAACAATCAATCGGCAATCGCCTCTGAGCACTATTCATGACAGTTGGTTATGTATACCTATCTTTGCAAGCATTTGTCGTCACTTCGCCTAAAAGACCCGTTTCTCGTTCCTATTTATGAGGCAGTTGCTGATTTCCTCACAAATGAGAGCGCGGCACAGAGCGCTAGATTTAGCATAGATGTGGCTGATTTGTATTACTCTCTTCCACACTCTGAACTCATGAAGTATATTCAGCAATGTAGTACGGAGGATAATGATGAATGTGGGTTCCAAAATGAGTGTGCAATCACAACCGGTTCCCTTTTGGTACTGGTATCTTATCACCTGAGTAGCACGTTCGCTGAGTGGATTGATCGAATTTATATGTGAAATTCTAGTGTGTGCATAGGTGCCAAGGTAGCTCCCACTCTCAGCAACATTTATCTAAGCCGGGTTGCTATGAAAGTTGAGAATGATTTAGCCGGTTGGTGCATACGCATATTTCGTTTCGTAGACGATTTTCTGGTGCTTTCTGGTTCTGTGAATCTTGAATCTGTGTCAAATGTTCCTGATGATTTTTACCGTAATGGGTCGAGACTAAGGCTCACGCATGAAGTCTTCCAAGAAACAGTCTTGCAATTTCTTATTTAACCCCCCCCCCCTCCCCATGTGCGTTTGGCAGTATTCACCTAGGAGTGAAAAGCCCCTTTTGAATTACAAGTCCTTTCGTTCAAAGGTCGTAAAAATTGGTATTCTTACGGGATGCGTAGGCATGGCAGTGAAGAATTTTTTTCATTATAAAATTACCTCCAGTCTCTTAGCTCAGGCAAACAGATGCAGGGAAGCTGGTTTTCCGGACTCAGTTCTTGTCTAGAGTTCAGACACACTCATCCGTGCGCTAAAATCGTCTGCAATCACCTCACGGCTGGAAACAGGTTCGGAGGAAAGAAGAAAGGTAGTGGTCATACTATGTGTTCACAAGCTGTCGCGCCGAATTAAGAGAGTGGGGAGCAAGCATGGGGTAAAAGTTCTATTATAAAGATTAACAAGTTATAAAAATTGGGAGCGGCGGTTCAAAGAAATCACGAGGGGCGCATGAGAAATGCGTGCGACATAAATCACGAAAATAGGCATACTCCCTGTAAGACTCGCACATTATATCAAATCCCTTTGTCTTGTGGCCTTACCTACATAGGCTATACTGGCCGTTGCATTAACGTGCTACTCACGGAGCACCCTAATGTGTTGAAAAAGAAAGAAACTAACCTAGCAAAGCATTGATCCACGTGCCAATTCACGCCGTTTTTTTTATTTCACTGATGTGTGGTTCGTTCATTATTACCAGAGCACTAGAGAAGTAGCTGAAGCTTTTCCTTATTATCATAAAAAGTAAAGAGCGCTTCAGTAGGCCTTTAGTCACGTTATCGCTTCGGGAAATGAATATGCGGCATAGTTGGTTGCAAGTTCTGCAGATGCACTCTTGCTTTCAAAACTCTGTCATCAGCGCTGATTCGCGTGTCTCGTTTTTTTTTCTAGGTCTGTGTCTGTTTTGCGCTGTTAGACCACCATTATGAATAAATAAAGCGTACTCTTGTCGAACATGGTGATCATCAAAAAACGTTCATAGTATTTTCAAAATGGACGGCAAGAAAATACCGCGCTGTACCAAGGAAGAGGACGGAATGAGAGGGAGAGTACCGAGTGGCGACGCTGGGAGGCGGCCGAGAGAGAGATTATAAGTACGGGTTCAGCAGAATCGCATGGAGTCTGTGGAGATAGGATGCAGCACGGATAGTGACGGAGGGCTTGGGTGATACCGACAGCTCGCACATTTTAAGCGCGTAAGCGTCCGTGGTTTCTCCGTCCAGCGGGGGTACTACATTGAGGCATATTCAGGCGCATAAATCTTACCATATTTTCATTATTTTACCCTGCTCTCGGTTACACGCCTTCATGAAGCAGGAGACCTGTGAGAAGTCCGTCATCATAAATTGAACAAGGCAACTATTAATTCTTTAACCTAAAATATCGAGGCAAGCGCTCGTGTTCTCAATGACAGAAGACCAATGACACCTCAAACCGTGTTTGGAGGCTTTTCGATTGGCTCATTTTCACTGCACGGTGAGAAAGAAAATAAGTAAATAAAAGAGTGAATGAATGATATAAGGAATGAATTATTGTAATAAGTCCTAACGGCTACCAGATAAACAGCGTTATGGTTGACGTTGCATCAATATCCCGCTGCCACCGAAAAGAGAATCAGCGTTTGGCATTAATAGTGGTAACATCGGTCGTAATGGTCACATGAAAATAGCATAGAATTACCAATCACAAAGCACCCCTCAACGAAGGCAAATTTAAAAAAAGTTAGTTGTGGTGTAACTCTGATTAACCCTAGTTGAATTGCGGTAGTAACAGCCGAAGCTTCTTTTGCCTGCTACATTATTCCCCTATCACCCCCTATCAGTGTAAAGTGCTACATTATTGGGGACAATTAAGCTCATCATTTAACACTATGCCGAAAGAGCGTCAGTTATCATTCTTCTTCTTCTTCCCTCCTCCTTCTCCTTCTCCCACTCATTCACCTCCTCCACCTTCTTCTTCTCTTCCTTCTCCTCCTCCTTTTCCTTCTTCTTTCTTCCTCCTTCACCTCATCTCCTTCTTCTACCCCTTCTCCTCCTTCTTCCTTATCCTTCTCTTTCTCCGCCTTTTTCTGCTCCTCCTCCTCTTCTGGTGTTCAAGGCCAAGCGTGGCCTCCGTCGGGACCACGCAACGGCTCGAAACTTGGCAAAGTATTGAAATTGCAGAGGACACTTTGGAACACTAAAGTGCGATGGGCGAAAGCCATTATAGCGCGGTAGATCGGAGCCCTCCACTACCGCACCTCTATATCCCTCTCTTCTTTCACTACCACCTTCCTCCCTTATTTTACGGCGTGGTATATGTGCCGCGGAGAATTGTGACAGATACTGCGCCTTCTCGATCTTGTAAATCAATTGAAAGAGAGAGAAAATATTTATTGCTCTAAAAAGTTTCTGGTTTTAGCGGCGGACCTATGTCTTCATATCTTCGGCCTCTTCACAAGGTCGGCGCCCCTATTCCAGGGCACCGCTGAGTCTTGCTGCTTCGCAGGCGTGCCGCACCAGTGCCCTTTGGGCCGTGAGCTCGCTGCTGGTCAGCAGACCCTCCCATTGCTCCGCACTCGGGTTATTTAGTTTGTCGAAGGCTATGTTATGTTCGCATTCCCATGTGATGTGGTATAGTGTGGGGGTTGCCCCGCACCACGGACATGTGTTCCTGTATTGTGTAGGGAACATCTTGTGTAGTATGTATACATTGTGGAAAGTCCCTGCTTGCAGTCTCCGCCAGCAGACCGTCTCGTTATGCCTGCTGTACTGTACTAACGCCTCCCAGACATCTGGGCTGTCTTCTGTTTGCTGTGTGGCGCCACGTTCGCGGAAGAGACAAATGAAAGGCGCCGCACGGACGTCTAGATAGGACGCCCAGCGGGGTCAGCTTCGTATATGCATGAATCGCGGGGTGATGTCATGACCTGTCGTGAAGGTACATCACGCGCCCAATGTCGAACACAACCAGCATTTCATTGAACGCATTAGGGTTCAACGGCGTTCTATAATTCGTTTACAGAAAAGGAAAGGCGCAGTATCTGTCACTCGCGGAATCCCGCTATCCTCCTCACGGTAGACGAGGGGAATTACGAAGAGCATTATGAAGAGTTGGTAAAGCGCTGGGCTGAGGATTCATGGGACGGAGATTCGATTCCAGGTGAAGACAAGCTTTATAGTTCGTTTTTAACTCTTGCTCTCGAAAGCGTGACACCTCTGCTGACAAACTTTTGTCGACAACGATGAGGCAATAAAGGCTTTTGTCATAATATTGGGAGAAATAGGCACACAGGCCATCAGTATCATCTGACTGAACGTTGCGCCAAAATATGTGCGGCGGTAGAAGTCATGATAAGCACACGGCAGGCTTAGCACTCGATATTTCGCCATCGGGCAGCAACAAGTGCGCGTTGAACTTCTACCCTGTGATGCTTTTTTAATCACTTCAGTTTTGTGGGAATGCTGAATTTATTTATTTTTTATATAGACTTCGGTGTTTGTCTGCTCAAGACTATTTGAGGTATTCCCTTACGGAAATCCTATATCTGCTCCAGATATGGAACATATGCTGCCAGATACAAATATATAAGGCAGCAAATAAGACCTTATCTGGCCCAGATGAGGTCATATATGTGCTAAATGTTGCCCTTATATGGCTCATATTTGGCCATATCATGCAACATATAATCCATATCTGAACGGGTAAAGGGACCTTATATGGCTTGATCAGGGGCATATATGGTACCCTCGCGACCTTATGTGGCCTGATAAAGGGCATATATGGCATCGTCATGACCTCATATAGACAGACCAGGGCCATATATGCCTGGCGTCAACAGGGCTTTATATAACCTCATCGGGGCCTTAATTATGTAGGCGCCATAGTGATTGTATATTAGCAATATATGGCCTTCGTCTACCTTCTGCAAATATCCAATATTGTCATTATGTGGCCGAGCTTCAATTTTTCTACACTCAGCATGGCCGGCATGCTTAGTGTTAATTGTATCCAATTTAGAAAATAGCTACGACTCCTAATATTTCAAATATTCTGCAGATTTCGCTGCACTATAATTATTACATGTGTTCCTTAATCCAGGAGGGCGCGGGGTTATGGCTACATGCTCCTCTTTCCGCCTACTAACTCGCATTTTCATTTAAAATGCGGCGGCAGTCCGGTGCACAAAAAGCATGGTCGGTTAAGTTGAGCGATTCAAAATATCAAGAAAATGATGGCAGTTCAGTATACGGCCCCCTCCGCGTTGTCTAGACAGTGACTCACCGTCAGAGACAGCTGGCGGTTGCGGCGTCGAGGGCTGGCTATACAGTGACTCCTCCTCTCTCGCGTTCCCCTTTTCCCTCTCAGACAGCGACGGCCCCAGCGTCGCGGGCTCGCATTTGATCTCTCCTCCTCGCTGCCACGCTCTATACCGCGTAGGCCGCGAGCTCTCCATTTTTTGTGTGCTTGCTTCTTTCCCCTCCCCCTTTCAACTCTGTGCGCCTAAGCACTTGTTGTCTCGTTCCTTTTCGGTGGCAGACATCGGAGTTTGGTGCGGCTGGCGGGCGTGCTGCATGTTGTGTATGCTGGTGTGTGTGTGTGTGTGTTTGAGCCAGCGCCTGTTCGCTATTAGCTGTGTGCATGTAACAAATATGCGACAGCAAGCCTACAAGAGCTTCAGTCTGATCGTCGGCACAGAGGAAATTACTGTCCCACTGCGGGTGGAAGCTGCCTCCCAGCCTTGGCAGCAGTCCTGATGGTCGATTGAGCTTTTCAGGGCTTCTGCCCTGGGTGGCCCGGCCAAATCTTCACTATTGTGTCGGATCGCACTCTGATCGTGCCGCCTCATCTTCACGCCCGATCACCAAAACCGTGAGCGTGAGACTTCTTGTCGGGAACTAGCACTTGCCAGCCTCAGGATTTTGTTCAGTTTATTATTTTGATGGAAAATTAATTTTACAATCAGTAAATTGGATGGTAATTGCCAGTATGTGATATTTTTCCGTGCACTTTGTTGCTAATTTGTCTTTCGCTCCAGCAATTTTGACAAATTTCACAGGGTGGGTAGGGTCCTTCATTGTTTATTATTATTATTTGCACTACCCAAGTAGCTTCATGCTTGATTTGGTTTAGGGGCAGAGCTGTCGCTGTGATGACAAATGCAATCCCATGGGACATGCTTTTTTTCTGTTTTCTCTCTTAATTTCAAAAGCAACCACGAGTTAGGTGCATTCGCTCATTTTGCACTGCAGTCTCTGCTTAAGGTAACACCAGTACTTCCTGACAGCCTATATGTACTTTGCTAAGGTTTAGGTATTATCAGCAGTCCCAGCAGTGTGTGTTTTATGGCCCTACGGTTTAGCAGTACCTTTTCCGGGTATCGACAAACCTTTAAATTCCGTTTCAATAGTCTAGTTCGATTTTAGCCATTTATTTTATTTAGCTTCGCAAATAAACCAGCTCAAACTAAAAGCATTTACTGGTTAAAGCTTTGTGTGTAAAAGAGTAGAATAAAAATGTAATATCTAATTTAATAGGTTAATGTCCTTCACTTTAGCTTCTCGTGTAGACAATATTCTGTTCAGATATCTAATTAGCTTGTTATAGTATCGCGCGTAAGTGAGTAGAATCTCAATATTTAACAGATGAGCATGCCTTTGACCCTCGGTATACACACGTAATTCAGGCCCGTCTTTGATCGATTCCATATAGGCAGGGAAAAAAGAAAGCCTGTGGTTTCAAAGCTATTTTCCTGTAAGGTTTGAAATAAAAGGGGAATTTCAGGTTTCCCTTGACAAACTTGATTGAGCGGGCGCTTAGTTGAAATACTGAAACTGTCTTGTGTGTTTTGTAATTAAGTGTTATAAGGATATTATAGATCTACAGTTCGAAACCTACATGCCATGCCGGCTAGATCTTCAAATCAGGAATTGGGTAGATAAGGCATATCTGACCAGATATGCCTTATCTGGTACTCGAAATCAGGAATTGGGCAGATATGCCTTATCTGGCCTAGATCTGTCCTAATATGCCATATCTGCCCAATTCCTGATATACCTGATCTGGATTTTTTTATAAGTCCAGATATGGCATTTCCGTAAGGGTTAGACCAACTCTTTTCGGCAAGAAAGCATTTCACAGAGTCCATGAGCTGTCGAAATGTATCCCAGTAAGTTTGAATTCTACTGCTAGGACACTGCCTATACCTACAGCGTTGCTGTCGGTGTTGTTTAAAAATGTTAACGTGTGATAGATCTAGTCAGAAATAAGCGGTCATGAATCACGCTAGTAATTTTGAGAAAATTACGCGCGGCACCGCTACATACCTTTGTTGGGTAATCATATTTCTATGCTAGAAGAACTGCGCTCCCAGGTGGTGACAGATGCGGGGCACTTCACAGATTGCCCGCAGTAGCGGCGCCATGTGGCTCATCCTTAAATATTCAAAATTTACAATGGAGATGACACGAAGAAAAGTTTCAAGCAACGTGCTGCGTAGAGATGTGTTCTTTCCTGCCCACTGACCGCGATCATTGCCACTCGAGCATCGGGTGGTGTTTCTTTTTTCGCGCAGTTTTGTGGACGTTTATCATGGTATCGTGGTATGCATGTTTGTTTTCTCAGTCATTTGAATTTACTTCTGAGGATAAGAAGAGCCACAACACGAGCCGCTGCGCGTAGCAGCAGAAACATTTAGTTTTGGGCATGAATGCTTTCATTGAAAAGAAATTTGACGCCTCCCCGCTTTCGGACGAACATTCCTTGTTCTAGGTAGGCACTACTCGGCGATGAAGCCGGTTTCTTTTCTACCGCAAAAGCAGTCAGACTTCGTTAGCTTTAGAAGCTTGTATAAACTTCAATTAGCCTAGTCCTTTGGCCGCAATAGGCGGAACTCTCCAAATTCATATAGGTGCAATTATGCTCGATAAAACGCATGATGCACACACAGGAATGAGCACTCACTTCTTTACACATTGCCAACTTGTTTAAAACGCTTCCTTAAGAAATGTTTCGGGTAGAAATTTAAGCTAGTGCCGGGTTCCGTCGTGTATACAAAGCAGTAAAGGTTCATGTCTACCGCTTACGTAAACTAAACCACCAACAGCAACTACACGAGATGCAAGTGTGTGATGCTGGCACACGTCAAAAAGAAAAACTGCTGAGAAAATCCCGACTTTTAGATTAATTCTGTGCTTGTTTCTGCAGCAGCGAGAGGAATCACGTGATCCCACTTACTCCCCTAGGTTGACATTAGCGCCGCCCGCTGCAGTGGTAGAACTCGCGCCAAATACCAGTCTGAAAACGCATTAGCGCCTGTAATATCACTTGGGTTCCCCTTTTAATTTATTAAAGCGGTAACAGCTTGTACATTGTTGTATTCATATTTGTGCTATCAGGAAATTGAACTGGGTATAGCTTCTTTCGCTTTGCTATCCTCTTCCCTTTTTATAACTGTGGCTCAATCCAACGCAAATTATAGAACGAAAGTGGTGAAAAACTTCTAGTCTCCGAGGAAGAGAAGCAATAGATATCGTTTCTTGCGAAAGATAGCATCACCACAACGTATAACAATTGGGTAGTGAAGATCTGTACTTAGCGACGGCTGCTTTTCGATGAAGGCGGAAAGCAAGGCGCCCGTGTGCTGTGCGATGTCAGTGCACGTAAAGAACCCCTGGTGGTGGACATTTCCGGAATCCTCCACTACGGCGTCTCTCATAGCCTGAATCGCTTTGGAACGTTAAACCCCACAAACCAAACCAAACCAAACGAACGACGAGGTAGTCCTGGAGCGCGCCCAAAGTAGACACTGCACCTATAAAAATAGCGGTATTCGTGCCCTTTGAGTAAGAGCTATAACCAACTCAGGAACGGTCTATTTATAGTATTGTGTTATGTACAATAGCGGGGAAAGGTAAATAGTTAATGACTTTATGCAGTATGAGGAGTGGTAAGAAGTTTTGCACAAAGAGGTATGTCGAAACGTCGACGCGGCCTAAAGGCCCGGAGTACAATAGAAGATTATGATTACAAAATCGGCGCAGATTTTCTCTGTATGCTTGGTTTGGATGCCGCGGGATAACGAAAATTTTAGACAGTAATGGCAGGATGCTGACATTGTGCGAAAATGTAATCGCGCATATCGTAAGAGCACAGTTCTTTCGCAGGTTAGTGGAAGTCCACTATGACGATGGTATTTGCGGTCATGTCCCGCAGGGCTGACTTGGGTCGGCCGATGCTTTCAAAAAAAGAAAAAAAAAATAGATACCACGCAGCAGGAAGCACACTGCTTTGTTACTATTTATGGTAGCCTCCAGAGATAAAAACATGACGTTTCCTTTTTCTATATTCCTAGGTCTTCTCTTCTTTCTCCTTCATGAGCAAATCAACCTTTCCACTCCACCGCATTGATTTTTTGAAGGACTGCGCAAATGTCGAGAGGACAAAGGTGAAAGCTGCACTTTCCATTGCTCACTGTTTTTGGAGTAGAGCCGTGCTTCACGGCGTCCAAGAAGCCCAAGAACGCGACAGAGTAGTCATTATAAAGCTGCTGGGAGCAGCGCCCTTGATTTATTTAAGTATACATGTGAGGCTGGCATAAAACGTTTTCTTAATAATAAATGTGGTTCTATTCAACCTCTTCTTGAAGTTTTGCCATTCATACTAAACGATAACTTTCCCTGTTTCGGTTTTTCCGTCACTCATTTTGAGGCCTAATTGAGGGGATATTAGCCGGTAAATACAGCCGCCCAAGGGACGAAGCGCGAAGATATAAATTGGTATGATATCATCTTAATCTCTGTCGAAACGTACGATGATTTTAGCTTTCGTTAGAGAAGTGGCTTTGTTTTAAGTTTTCAGGGCACGAAGCCTAATCGCCACACATCTCGCCAGGCGAGGAGCATAGAGAGGAGCACAAAGTTTTCCATGGTATGTAAGCGATTTTCGAGTTAGACAATAAAGTGACTGCATAGAAATGAAGGGAAGGGAGGGGGGAATGAATGGGGATGTTGCCCTTTCATAAGCGTCTGAGCGCTTTTAGCCAAATGGGGGAAAAGAGACGGCCGAGAGAAAGTGGATATGGGTATAATTTAGTTAGGGTGCTATTAGATTGTGCAGTTGGAAAGGACGGACGCAGTACACAACGCTGTTTGGACGAGCTTCTGGCTAATAGCAGATACGTCGCTTTCTAATTGCTCTGCGTGGCGTCACGATGGTGGATTTTAATTTGATGTTTTCGTTTGAGACAAAAGGCACAAAACTGGAACAGGCCGCTCTGTTGAGCTGTTCAGCCCGCCTGTCTGCGCGTCAGGTATGGTGTTTGCTCTAATGCGGTCGTTTGAATAAGCCACAATGGAGGAAAAGGGCAAGTTTGGGAGCACGGCTTACGGGAGACAAGCTGAAAGGCTGTGAATCTTATTGCACCTTTTGTAAAAGGTTCCAGCCAATTTCTGCATTTCTACTATAATTCTGTGTTATATTTGTTAATATTCATGCTGAGAACGGATTATGAAGGTGAGAATAACAACGCAAAAGGCAATGTCACAAACCCATTGATGCATCTCATTGTCTCAGAGTTGATCTTTCGAGGATAATTTGTGTACGCTCTTGGACATTATACAGACACCCCTTCGAAAGGGAGCGAGTTTCTTGCCGGGTGTAAGACTCCGGTAAATGTAATGTAACCATGCACTGTGTTCCGTACAAAGAACTTATCAACGGGTCAATCCGGCAAGCTTTGGGAGAAACTGTTCGATATATTATACTTTTCGATATGAAGACCCCATTCTTTATCTGACTTTTTTAATGACACATAACGGTACTTCGGAGCTCTTAAAACGGTTTTGAGGCCTATACCTATGACGCACCATATCCATCTGTTACGAGGCAATATACTTGGATTATCAGCCGCAAGGTGGAGGCCCATTGGTACGCCTAAAGTACAATTTGTGATCAGGCGCGGGCCGACGTGTTTCTTGAATAAACAGTTAATGGTATAAGGCGGCAAACAATGCATGCTCCTTACCTGGCCCAGTTAAATCCCACATTATTTATACTTCTCGCAAAAAGAACACCAATCGCGCCATACCTTCTTCAAAGCCCTTTTTTAGTACCCAGCCTCGGAAATCATAGCTGTAGATGCTCCTGCAATGAGATCGTAACGACACCGAAACAAAAGCAAATGGTTTTTCAAACCATATTCATACTCGAAAGCAAGAGATGCATCTTGTATATGTAGCTGTTTGTTCGACAGAATGTACTTTGTTGCTTGCTTCAACTCACAATATACTGTAGTTAAATATCTGGGAACAATTACTTGAGTACAACTCTAATAGGGGGAATATATGTGAACCATATAAACACATACCTTGCCATATAGCACATGATTTCGGGAACAAATGCAAAGTTTATGCCTCTTCTAGAGAACAATAAACACCATATGTGTGATTTCAAGAGGAAAATTGAAGTTAAAGTGAAATGAGTTTTGGGGTTTTATGGCAACAGACTATTCAGCGACATAGCGGAAAAATCTGTTGGTTGGCATTATTGTTATTAGGAAAAGGCACACACAATGGTGGCCTCCCAACAATCCTTGTGTAGCCAAGGAAGGAAAGAGTTGCCCAACGGCATGGATAAAATACCACTATACTGCTGCGGAGCAGGCCACGAAGCCGTTTTTTACCGCTGGCATTTCGGTGTCTCCACTCGTGCTCTTGGCAATGATACCATGTTGGCACGCTTGTCTTAAAATATGCCAGTTGTGAAGTCCCAGACATCGAAAAATTCGAACCTAACGGACTATGCTACGGCCAGGTACACAACCAAATTGTCCTGACGAATTGATTGAATTCTTGTCAAGGAAAGATGATAAAGTAAACAGCAAGTACTTCCTGAGGATATGAATAACGGCTGGTAAAGTATAAACGAGTGTATAGTTCCGAATTATGTCTCTTTTTCGGGCTTTGAAAAGTTGCGTAAAAATGGCAGTCCTTAGAGCAGTGGGAATATTACGTTAGTCGATAAACACATCAAGACAACAAGAGGGCGTCAAAGTTTCTTTAGAGCGTGACCATCAAAACACCAGTTAGCTCGGGGGCTTGCGTAGCATGAAGTCAGACATGGTGCCGCAAAGTTCTATTCCATTTAGGTTTGGGAGAACGGCTGAGCTGTGACCGAAGTGTGAATTGCGCATGCATCAAGAACAGCATGCGTCCATTTTGCAGACAACCGCGAAGTGGCTGCAAATTACTTGTGCAGAAGTAGACAAGTATCGACCGTCCCTGCGCAATCGCTGTAGAAGGCGGTAACAGGGCACAGTGAATATACCGAGCCCTCGCTTTGTTCAAATCACGTGCACTGTCTACAATGCTAATTTTAAGATTAGGCCCCGTGTTCCTAGTGAAATTTAAGTTAAAATAAAATTCGTTTTAGCTGATCACACGAACGCTGCGTCCGCTCACTGAAAAGGTTTATATGTAACGACACAAATGATACAATAAAGCACTTGCCATGCTTATTTTACTCATTTTAAAATGATTAATAGTGCGGCTAAAACAGTAATTCTGAAGCTCCACTCCCTAAGTACTTTAGAGGGAGCAATGTTGAACAAAGGAAATAAAACACTGAGGCTAATATCGGTAATGAAAGTGCAGCTAAAACAGTAATTATGAAGCTCCACTCCCCTACTATTGTACAGGGTACAACGTTGAACAAACGAAAGAAAACACTGAGACTATGATTACTACCCTGATGGGGCTGGGCAGCTACGTCACTGCTGCTTGAGCGGAATTAGCCTGCCACCGAATTTTTATCTGTTTTAGGCCGTCATTGCACCCGCCACCGCTTCGGGGGTGGATGACGGCTTTTGTTGCGGCACGCGTCTTTCTTCAACTTTTCCTTTTCTTTCTTCTTTAGTCTCTCTTCTGTCTGCACGAGGCAGCGGAGGTGGCTAAGCTATAGAGCCAGTAGCAGGCCCGTGCATTTTTTTTTCTTTCTTCCTAGAGCCACAACAACAACTGAGACTATGACTGCCTGAGGCATACTGCCTTGAATGGTCGCGAAGCACAGTAAGCTTCGCCCAATAATGATAAATGAGCAAATGAAACGGAAAAGCATACCAAGTGTTCAATTTGTTTTTTGTGGATGTCATTTGTTCATTCGCCTGAAGATTGCGCCAGATCATGGACAAATTCCGAATTACGGCAAATGCGGGAATGCCGCACAGCATATCAACTTTTGCTATCGCTGACCTATTTTGCTAGTAAAATATATTGTTCAATGGCCTTATTTGCGAATGACTCTAGAGGCAACGCCTCGCCGCCATTAGATTGGTAATTGCTGCAACACATCAATTACGGTGTTGACTTCAACACTTTGAATTGACCAGGGATAAAAATTTTACATCCCAATTCCTCTTCAAAAAAGACACTTCTCCGGCTGCTGAAACTCCAGCCTATCTTATAGCATGAGCCGGGAAGTCACCATTTGCTGACAATCATAAGTGAATGGTGTTGTTCTGGGTGGTCTTTTAAAATCAAATGTTTGAGCCTGGACGCAAATACCTGTTCAAGATTGCAGGCACACATATAATGGCTACGTCATCACACATTGCTTTCAGAGCACCAAACAAAATAGACTGGTCATCGTTCCTGGACCGACAACCCTGCTTTTGCTGTTGCCTTTGTATTCATGATTTTGAGCGCGTTCTTGTAGCGGTGTAATTATTGTTTAGCGTTATTATTTTGCTAATTGTTACGTGAAAGCTGTTTTTGAGCATCTCCGTGATGGGACAATGGACCGGAGAGAACAAAGAGAGAATATGTTATGGTGCTAATGTAGAACGAACCAGTGGGATAAGCTGCTTTAACGCCACATATTCAAAGAGACTACTATGAAGTGGCGCTCTTATCACCGTCCGACCTCGCGGTACTTGCACTTTCTTGTGAGTTATACTGTTATAGGTTTTGCGTGTCGCAGAAAATCTACAAGCATATAGAACAAATTTAATGCAGAAATGTTTGAATTAAAATCTAAGACGCTATAACCGATATATTGCAACTTATTGCAAGTGATTTCGCTTCCTCAAGCAAGCATCTTAATACCATTGCCCCGTATACATGGCTAAGATTGAATAGCAGCTGAAAAGAGATATGATCACCGTTGCTCATTACCCAGCTAAATTTTAAGAAAAGCTAGCGCCACAGAAAATTGCAGAACTGCACTTCCGGTCATTTTCGTATGAGCCATTTCCCAAGGGAAGAGCAACCAAGATATTTATTCATTTAATTACGAAATGGGAAAAAAGTTCAAATATAATACACAGAGGTAACGCCAGACAAGAAATGCATTATATTGCATCCTTCATTTAGATATCAGGGTCCGTGCCACTCGGCTGTGCAATACAACACCGTCGGATTGATTGCTTACTACGTAGTATGCAAATATTTTCCCAAGTAAGGTAAAATAACGCCCACCTGCGGTCCGACGTAAACGCTAAGTGATAAAACATTGTGAAGCCCACACCCAAAGTATATATCTACTCCGTCCGCTGGCCGGCTTTCAAAAACTTTTTCACTACTCAAATTGAAGAGCTATGCACGCTTTAATGGTTATTTATACGTGTACTGTATTTCCGTTCACAATCGTGCGCACTCATAGATGGAAAGAGAATTAGTAGCGGGTTAGACTTGGTAACCCTAGTTGAATTGCAAAAGCGACGGGGAAAGCTTTTTTTGCCGTCTACATTATTCTCATATGTGCCTGCGTGTCGTTGGGGTAACGAGAATGCAAACAGTCCTGGCCGGCTAATTCTGAATGCACACTCCCTTATAAAAGGAGCGACCCGAGTTGGCAGCTCCTGCCCGTGGCATATACGAACGTCATTGCAGGCATAAGATCGGGATGGAGTGCATTTGGCAAGCACTCGCAGATTATGACTAGCACCTTACCGGTATCGCTCAAGGGGAAAGTATACAACAGTTGCATCTTGCCTGTACTCACTTATGGGTCTGAAACGTGGAGGCTAACCAAGTGGGCTCTACTTAAGTTGAGGACAACCCAGAGGGCTATGGACCGAAAAATGGTGGGGGTAACATTAAGAGATAGGAAGCGTGCAGAGTGGGTCAGAGAAATAACTCATGTTACCGACATTCTAGCGGAAGTTAAGAAGAAGAAATGGACATGGGCAGGACATTTAGTGCAAAAAGAGGATAACCGATGGTCGCTTAGGATAGCGAACTGGATTCCAATGGAAGGAAAGCATAGCAGGGGGCAGAAGAAAGTTAGGTGGGCGGATGAGGTTAGGATGTTCGCAGGGGTTAAGTTAATGCAGCTAGCACAGAACCGGGTTAATTGGAGAAATATGGGAGATGCCTTTGCCCTGATGTTGATGATCATGATGATGGCTGGCTGGTATGAGGAACTACAGACACGGACACGGCCTACAACGACGAGCGGTTAGACCTAGCGTAGAGAATACAGAGAATAACTACCCGATCACTTGATGGTAAGTAAGAGAATTTCCACTATGTTCGAGCAAAGATTTCTTGAAAGCTTTATTGCGGGCATTTTTGGGTGTCATTGGTCCCTAAGAACAATCCTAAAATTGAAGAACATAAAGAAAACAAATTGCGGTTGTAGAAAAGTGCAGTGGAGAGCATATAGACTGTCATAAAGAACAAAGAGAGAAATGGACGGGCGCACGGGTAAAGTGCACATACATACTTGCCATTTTAGCCCACATAGAAACGCGTCCATAAATCTCTCGCAAGTTGCGGGAAAATTGCAGAGCCCCAAAGGCATATCATTAACTTCAAACATGCCATCGGGTGTGATAAAAACCGATTTCTACTCGTCGTCAGGGTACATAGGGTGACTAGTATTCCGGTAAATGCGGTGTAGACCGCCGCCGTGGCCGTGGTGACGGTGAGCGGCGCGCAAAAGAGGCAGGTGATAGTGAGAAACTTCGGTCGGAAGCAGGAGAGCGGCTGCGCGGTCAATCGGTCTGGGGATATTTATATTATGATGGGGGCCATCGCCAAGGAGAGTCGTAGAAACGGCTACGCGGCAGAGTACGTTGGTCGGGCAGATCGTAACGAGTGAGTGGGCGGCTGCGGTAGCATCAGCTATTTGCCCCTCAATGCCACAGTAGTGGCACACGAAAGCCTTGTTCCCTGGAGGGTTGCGAGGAGGTAGGGCGCATTGGCGAAACTTATCTTTAGGCATACGGGCTGGACGCCGGTAATAGCGTGCAGGTGGTGGTTGAGGACGGTACTCATAGTGCGGATCGTATTGAGACGAGAATTTAGCAGGGCGTGAGTCGTAGCGAAGCGGATGACCAGGGCAATCGAACCTCGGCGTCGGGCTGTTAGAACAAGCGTCGGCGTGTGCCGTATTGATAGAATTCAGAACGGGTATCGAGGGGAGCAAGGGGAGAATCCTTCGGGAGCCGACAACGTCAGACGGCAAGGATGGTGGACGCCGTGCAGGGGGCTCGGACCGGTGCAGTTCCTCGCTGTTCCTTCATTTGGATGTTGTAGCAAATGAGCTGTAGTTCGTGTACGCAGCATTAAGATCAACCTTTGTACGTGATGTTTGAGGCGATTTTAGTGTCAACGTTCTATCGCGCTTACCCACATATTTATTTGGGTAGGTTTTATCAGTTAAGAGCTTACCTTCCCTGCCAGCAGGAGGCGCTGCCTCCTCTGACTTTAGGTTTGCTCTATGCCTTAATTGAGCAACTGAAATCTGTGATGATCTATGTTTCATACAAGTGGTGGAACAATAAAAAATTAAGGGGTAATTCAATCTTCGATTTAAGACTAGACGCGATAAAGCTTTGAACGCCGCCTTTTCCGACCGCGTATTTCCATGTATTTTTTGCTTTATTCCGTTTTAGAAGAGATGAAGTCAAGTAACTGTCTGACTTCTAAATGCTCACATAGACTTATAATGAACGGCATATGATTAGAGGCGCATATATTATCGTTTCGAATGCATAATACAAAGTAGCCTCCTACTATTTTAGGAGATGGATACCATATGGCAAGCGAGAGGGGTGACCATCCTGAACGATTCACAATGAATGGTTACGGTCAAGTGTTGATAAGAATTGCCGCTTATTTTTTTGTGACACGCTTACTCGCAATTATTTTACGTGATATTTAAAATCTCAATTACTCAAAATGATGGAATTCTCATTTCGTTTAAGGGCAGAAAGGTATGATCTTGGTTAATTGTTGCGCCATATACTGATGTTTATCGTGGTCTAACTTCTCGTTTCTGTTCCCATTTCCTGTATAGGATATAATTTAAACAATCGTTTCAAATCCATCGAATTTCGTTTCCTGTTATGTTGTCAGAGTCTCAGTGTTCGTACACTCGTTCACGACGTGAGAATGAGAATACATGAAGTCGCATTCTGAATTATTTAGCACACGAAACCTACCAGTGTCTCAACGTATCCCTGGTAAGCTTTTTATCAGAGAAGCGGGTTAAGTTATATGGTACCAAACGAGGCCAGCCATGTCCAACCAGTGCATCACAGGCCGACATCTATTAACCAGATTTGGGAAAAGCTTTTGTTGCTCACACTGTAACCGAACACACGTCTGAATGAAATGCAACGAATGTTTGAACATATTTTCAGCGTGCCAAACCTTCTTTCAGGCAACCGCATTCAATGACGCCTTCACACTTGTACTACTTATTTTCCACTTCTGGATTGTTTACAACGCTCTAGGTTTTGGAGAATCAAGAACTTTTGCCTTCATCATACAATTTGTGATCTTTTTTTCTTGGCTGTTCTATGTGGACAGCGATATCCTTGATCGAATTTAAAGAAGTAAGCCTCATGTTAGTCCGAAATTCCTAATTCTATGTTAACTCTTTCTCTTTTGCCTTCAGTTTAAGTATTGAGATATGAAGTTTCTTTTTCAATAAAAAATGTCGTCTTAATTAGGCTTGGCCTGAAAATGACTGGGAAAGTCCGAAAAAAGGGCACATCTCTTAATGGAATGCAGCGAACTTTGTTTGCTATTTAAGCTAAACATTTTCTTTAGTATTACTTTACATAAAGTTTATTCTACCTTCACTTTCACAAGCAGCCGTTATTCTGAGGAAGTTTAATGCCGATCTTTATAGTACTTCGTCAGCAATGGCTACGCTTACAAAGTGGTCCTAAGGAGAGTTTCATAAATATATGAGAATCAGCTGCTAAGCCACTTCGCAAGACTATTGAACAGGGATGGTATATTTTAAGAAAGCTATAGGCTTATCTACTCTCCACGGCCGGTAACGAACGAAATCAGCGCCCAAATGTATTCCTATTTGCCAAGTTCACTAAATATGCAAGCCGTTGATAATACGTAAATTACTTCTCTCGCTAGACCCTGCGTTACGAAATCATCTTACTGGCACAAATCGTTTTCTTGCATGCACAAATCTGCAGCAGCCATATGCTTCAATCATTTATTTGGAGCCAAGGCAGCACAGCTCAGAATGCCATTTATGCTGACGGTAATGAATATTTATAATGCAAGAGCAGGTTCGCCAAACGATTAAATAAATATGCAATCAGAAACTTCGGAAATCCATACCTACAAAACAGAGCACAAGACCAGTCGAAAGCTCACATACATTTTACGCTATCACACGTTGGTACGGAAAAATACGACAAGCTTTGATTCCAGGACCTGCCTCCTGTGAACTGGATTCTCAAAGTAATAAGTAATTTGAGGAGTCATTCATCTCTTCGTGGAAAATGTCTATGCGAAAACGGTATCATCTGGGAAGGACAAAACTTCTGGATGGCGTAAAAGTGCCTTTGGAAAGTAGAGTGCATATTTTGTCATCGTAAAATTAAAATCAGGACTAAAGGAGAAAGACCAACTAGCCCGTCTTTCTACGTTAACTAGTTTGCTGTTGGAAAGCAATGAATAATAAGAGCACCAGGAGTGTACCATTACAGTAGATAGAGCGAAGGGCTTAATAGGGTAGGAATTAAAAATAACGTTCTTCTATTTAATATCCGGCAAACAACTGTAGCAGTATCATTAGCGCGAAAAACCAAACAAACAGTAAAAGGAGACCGACAAACCACGGCGCATCGTCGCTTCCTCTCAAATCTTTTTTTGTTTGTTTGTTTGTTTTCTTTTTCAGCTGTATCAAAAAGCCCTGTTTTTGCAATTTTCAAGTTGGCTGCATTGTGTAAACCAGCTTCATATCCCAGCGTCTAAACAGTAACCATGATTTACTTCCTGTTTCATTGGTGGTGCGTAAGCATGATTTAAAGCGCATTCTGCCAATTTTTACGTGCCTAAGAATGCTTCACATAAGAGTGGCGAATGTTTTTCAAGGCAGAAACGCTCGCACGAGAAAAGAAGTAAGGAAAAGAAGCTGCAAACGGCAACCCTGCCCGGAGGTACCCAAACTACTTCTAAACTTTCATGGAAGTAGAGGCAACGGATATATAAGAACTTTGACGAATGCTTTGGAATAGCACGTCACTTCAGGCTGCAAGTGGATATAGATCAAAACTTCTAATAGTCGCAAACGGCAAGGACGCAAAATATTTTCCGAAACAATTCCTTCTAGAGACAGTATCGCCCATAATGTAACGAAAAGAAGAAAAATATTACACCCGAAGATAACGCAGAACAGGCAGGCAGGGTCCTTGTCTTCTCTGCGATGGGGGAATCTGCGAAGAGGAATTCCCATACGTGACCGATGGTGCAGAAAATGACCGAGGGGATGGGTCCACCGATCATCCAGGAAAGCAGCGAGTCGTGTTCTGCCCCCGTACATCTTGAGCTTCCTACTTCTTTGTTCTTGTTGTTCTAACTCTGCTTTGTTCTTCGTAGTGCATTTATGTTCAGGAAGGCTATGGCGTAGCGCACTCACTTTATATGCTGTAACTGGTATGGCACAGCGAAGGAGGTACGGGCTCTTCGTTGCGACGCACTCTGCTGCTGCCATATAGAGGAGTGCTTACAGGGCATTACCTTTTCTGCCAGCATCCATAGAAAATTGATGTCCGGGAGAAAGTACGAACATTGTTGCAAGAGCACGATGAAAATCTGACCTCTGTAAGTGAGTTCTATGTGGAATAGGGTAGCGGTCGCTAGGCTTCGCCGAAAAACACGGCATGAAAAGTCGACCCTTTACTATCTTCACACCTCAATTCAGACAAAAATAACTGAATTAGGTATGGAAAGATAACGCATTATCTGTAGAAAATGAAAGGAGAAGGGACGCTAAAGATATTGCACCTAGACGTTCGTTGCAGGCCCAATCGGTGAAATATAAAGAAAACATTCGGACTTGTAAGTTGACATTCTCCCAAAAGCGCTCAAGCAGCATTATGGATGAGGAAAAAGGAACGACGTATTTACTGCTATAGTCCCTGTCAACTGGCATATAAACTTCTTGCGAATAAGCATCGTTCCAACCTCACAATGTGGGCAATAGACTTGTGATTCTGAGTCCCTTGGCAAAACAAGCTGCTTGAAAGGGAAAGTGAAGCCTTGATGTACACGGGAAAATGTGTCGTAGACAGTTATGCTTCTCTATTCTAACAAGATTATCAAAAACGTCCCATACACTGCCCTGCGGTTTCAAGTGTTGCGTGTTTGGGACAAGCTAAGTATAGTAAAGACGATGATAACAAGTTAGCGCAATGAATATTTACAAGTGAATGAGATTTTTTTATGAGAGTTATCGGCTATTTGTATTTGAATGTTCCCTCCAGCGACTGCCTGAATGTCACCCATTTGTTGATGTGCCACATGAATGTGTTGACAAAACTGATAATTTCTGGAGGTCCCGGAGCACCCGTGAATATTACCTACAAAAGGCGTATGCTGAGCCCGATTGAATCAGGAAGACCTGTTAGCCTCCGTGGTATATATAATCCGCTTGGTCTCAATTCTGCATTATACTTTTCTATCCCCAGTGCAATGAAAGCTTATTGGTTCTGTGCGAGAATTGACATAACATTTCACCTAGGATAAAGGTAGAAAGGTAGAGGTGAACAGTTGTATTTAGTGTACATAACTCCGGTTTGTTTAGCTACCTTTCCATTAGCGTTTCTAGCGACGTAAGCACTGAAAGCAGCTTAGAGACATGCTCCACTAAAGTGAGACCACTGCCTTTCTTCCTAATAAATTTTATATATTTCACTACAGCTATTCAGTAGCCACTGCACTTTTGCCAACTTGATAGTTAGAATAGGTTTCGGCTCGAAATAAATTCGAAAAGTGATGACACATGGGCCGCGAAAAATGTAGCTGAGGTCGAGGTCATGAACACGGCTGTGCGTTTATTGTTTGGACAGGTGGCAGGCAGTAGCGCTATTCGTCTGAGCATTTTGTATATATCCGGCACTTAGAGCTGTCAGTAAGAGCCAAACGTTAAAAATATTGGCCCGAAGAAATGTACAGGGATGTTTAACGACATCCGTGGATCGCATAGTTTCGCTCCGAAAAATAGATAAAGTATTTGTGGTTCAAAATGGCATTAGCTGATTGATCTTCAATTCACCTACCAATTCAAAACCAGAATTGATTACCGGCTCTCCCCCTTGTTGACTTTTAAATCAGTTTATATTTATAGTTTACTTGATCCCACTGCTTAAATAGATACCGAATAAGCGCTTCTTCAAAATCCGCAAACCATTAGGCATGATTTCTTAGATAAAATATTCGCTACCTATTTATAACAAACGTGTTTGCAAAATGTATATAAGGTAGTAAAAGAAGTTTAAATTTAGGCAGGTTGTAATAATCACAACTAGCTTTTACATCCATCCAGGTAGTGTTATGACCAGTGTCTTTATCTGAATGCCCCCAAAATACTTGCATTACACAAATATAACAGACTGAAACAGGGCAAGGAGAACATCTCTATCTCGCTGTTAACCACCAAGACACAGCTGCTTAATAGAAATTTGTTGGAAGAGCTTTGGTATTTGAGAAAAACTAAAGGTGTTCCTAAAAAGCTATCGCTATTAAAACTGAGACTAACTTTACCTTCGCCTCCCTTCCAAACTTGCCACTAGCAGGTGCGCCTCTAAACCAAGTGCGTGAGTTTGTTTCATAGCATTTGTATTTTATAGTAGAGCAGGAAAAAATATAGACGTGATTCATACAGCAACCTAAAAAAAACGCAAATATATTTTTACGAACAAAATAAAAAGTTATTAAACACCTTCTGGGACTATAACCAGCCTGCTTTTAGGAATGTTTTTGTAAAACTGTGGTATGAATAAGTATTATAATTTTAAAATTATATGCAGTTGCATTTTTATTTTTCAACAATTACAGATAAGCTTTGGAAACTGCGCGCAGCGAGGAAACAGCGAGGATGAAAAGGATCCTCGAACAACCCCCTACCCCTTAGTTTATTTAGATTACCAATGAAACAAACAAGAACTACAACTAACAACATATTTAATTTACCACCTTGTTATAACATATACGGCCAGAGACTCCATGAATATAGTGGAGCCCATGTGTGGGATGAAGTCCCAAATGAAGTTAAGGAAAAAAATAACTGTTCGCCATCATTAAAACACTATCTAATTTTGACGGAACTGTCGGAATAAATTGATTGTGTTTGTTAATTTTGAAGTTTTTCAGTACAAGGTCTGCAGTAACATTGTAATTGTTTTTTATTTGGACCCATTACTAGCCTTAAAGGCTATGGGTCCAACCAACTGTTCGTGTGCAGTTTTTTAGCACAACTAAAGAAAATAAAGGCGAAAAAAAAAAACAATAGAAAAGGCCAAGTTCTTTGAAGCTTCCCGTTGTATTTTGTTTATCAGTAGAATAGGACGTAGCTTTTGTGCACGAAATAAGGAACTTACCGAGAATTCCTTTCCTCTCTTGAGGCCACATTTTAAACCAATTTCGTGAGGTCAGTGCTTGGTAAATCAGCTCCGAGTGTCGGCTTCCACGAATCGCATTTTCTTATGTGTTGTTCTTGAAAAACTAAAATGCTTGTATCGTGTCCTGCGTCCGCGAGAACAATACATAAGACATGTCGCAATCACTAAAGCTGTGAAGCGAAAGTTTCAATTTTGAATTCTTCGATTCGAAGCGGTTAGTTTCAATTGAGCTTTTACTTAACAACCTGGATCTCAATTTCAGAGCGCGACAAGCGTATTCTTATGATTAGATATCTACTCCTCTGTTTCTGAAATAGGTTGTTTCATATGAGACCGCTCAATTAAATAGTTTCGCGAAGATTCTAATGGGCTTTTCCAGAACTCAGTTTCCATTCCAGCCAGCGAATAATTTTGGTATTTAGAAAAAGTGCGTTTTATATTTTGCTAGCATTGCCTATCTGTTTTTTGCTATTCGGGCTATATTTTCGGACTTTTGATACCTTAATTTCAAGATTTATGCTGAGCTGCGCTCATGTCTCAAAATTATTTATTAGAAAAGCTTTTGTTAAAGGTAGGTATAATTCTGGCAATCTCGTCTCCTCGCTTATTGTTCAAATGTTAGTTGTTTTTTTACATAAAATTAGCGAATCTTCATTCCTGTGTCCTCTGCGCTATGCAGAGTATCTTTAGTAATAGCCATTCTCAGAACCTATGCTTTATTTTTGTCTTTTCTTTTCGGTGTCTCGCTAAATATATGTATTCCATGATACTGAGAGAGGACAACTTCTAATAACGAGCGATTTATATATCGTTTGTGCTGCTTTATCTACACGCAAAGAAATATACGGAGAGACCACCTTCGAGTTCCTTATTGCGACATAGCGCTCCACGTGACATTCGCGATAGCACACTACGTCTCATATCAGCCGCTGTAGAAGGGTGTATTTTCGAAAACTCTGAAGGAATGTTAAACGCTTCATACATAACCGTGAAAGGGAGACCTGAAAAGCTGTCGCAGAAACTAACTCGGTAGAGCGCCGGACGTGAGATTCGTGGTTTGCAGTCCTACTCGCGGCATGTGGCTATTTTTTCTTGTACTCTTTTACTTTTTTGATTGTTTATCTCCATGACTGTGTCGAACGTACTCATGGCGAAAAGGTGCTGTTTGGACTAGCGAAACAGTACAAAAGCGGTCCTACTTATAGTTTTCGTGACAGTATTTAGAAAGGTTGGTACCACCATTTTTATCTAGCCTATCTGGTTTCCGTTGTTTACTCAAGGGGGCATAAAATGCGATTGTGACCGTTTTACTACTATTTCGACTAATGTGATATTTAAAGCTTTTTTTCAGCCAGCATATAGAGCTTTAACTTCAACCTGCTGGGATTACAATAAGAAACGTCCTAAATTCTTGATCCCCTTTCCTGGACGCTTACAAGAGAAAATAAGCAGGCGCCTTGAATCTGCGCCTTAGGTGCCAAAGTGAGGTACCGATTGGACCGGTGGATTTCAAAGCTAAGGCTTTCATGATGCGTTTAGTATTATTGTTGCTTTATTTCGTATCTTGAAATAAAATATCTGCTGCATTCCTCACTCCTAATGATTTAAACAAAACCTGCCCCTCTCGAATAATATTTATTCATGAGAGCTGTGCGCTACAGTGCGCACGTAGAACGTTTCATCGTTTACAACTCGGAAGCTTTTCTCTTTAAAAGCCTACTTTATGTTTTTAATTCTTGATGGTTTCGGCTTCCTTGACGTCCTTTTTGAGTCTTCCAAAAATATCTCTAAACTTTTACATCGCATGTGCCTTTCTTTAAATCTAATTTTTTATTTCTTCGTTTTATTTCCGCTCATTACTAAGCCACGGTGATTCTCAATAAAAGATAGGTCATGATGGATTCTTATAATTCTGAGTGGAGGCAGATAGGTTGCGTTACCTTTGTTCCTTGATTCATAGAACTACTTGCTTGAGTATGCGTAATTTTATGACAAATATTTAGACCAGAAGACATAGATGCTTGTTCAAAAGTGTTGCCCGAACTTTATTATTCATTTATTCCAGCAGGCGGTCTCTTAAGAGCTCCTAAATAGCGTAAAAACATGAAACTAAACGCATTCAGATGGCCTAAACTGCACAATTATCATGCCCTCTCTACCAAGCGAAAAACCAGCAACAAAAAAGTAGTTTTCAAATTTCATAAGCGAACAGATAATTCATGATTATTTGGTGCACAAAACGTATTGCAGGTATTTGAAGCTCTGCATCATAAACATTGCGGTTACTAACGCTATTTTTTCCTCTTTCTGTGAATTACGGTTCCAGAAAGCGCAACTTTCACCTACAAACAAATAATTAGAAACCTGTCCCTCTCCTCGTCATCATCAGCCGTAACCGCCGGACAATATTCACTAATGGGCGAAGAGCTCTCTCATATTCCGCTTGCCCAGTTATTCTTACTTTTCTTTAAATAGACGTTGCTTCTGCTTCAGAAATATCCCGTAAAGGCTGCTTAGGAACGCTTACACATTTCACCAAAAGAACAGCAAAAGTATGCAACCAGGTTGGAGAAAAACACATACCGACTATGTAAATTATCGACGAAATAGATTTGCAGCACAATAGATGCTTGCTCTGTTTGGCGTTGAACTATAGTTCTTCTGGTCTGCAGTGTGAATGCGTACCCGCCAGCCTCCTCCAGCTATTGGCGTAAAACGCTGCATTTTTCTCTAAGGCGCTCCATCAGCTCTATCTTCGCAAGGCTCGTCATTTTTACGGCACGTCCTGTCGTGCTTCTGTCGTTAAAGTCCAGCACGACGCATCAAGTTCGTGGGATAGGGTTTCTTCTTACACCTCACTCACTATTATCAGTGTAGTACCGTAACGGCCTATGCACCGCACAACCGCACATTAAAGGGAGCATATAAAGAGAGTCGTTTTTGCAAAAAAAAAAAAATTCCAAAAATCAAAATATGGGTTCTCTAATATTTCAAATCAAGACTAATATAAAAAGTGTAAAATCGCCTTCTTTTGCACGTCTGCTCAGCTCAGCTATATTTAACGCTCCTTTCCTTCTGAACCACTAAATTAGGCTCGTCAGGTTTTTTAAGCAATTTTCAGCAGCCCCATTCATCGACTAGTTTCGCCGTTCCAATCAAAGGGCGGAATTCAATATGTGAACACAAGCGCAACCTAACCTCGTCACTTCCAATGAACAACGAGTTATGAGTCCTTAAGCAGCTCAACAGTAGGGCCTTTGCCTTAAGCCGTTTTGGCTGCCTGACCGAAATAACTGATTGCCGTGAAGAAAAAGAGATAGGATACTGACTCCGCACTGAGCTAAGTTTGAGCAGAAAACCGAACCCCGAGGTCATTGAGAGAAGGACTTTAGCTCTCGTCTAACTGGATTCGCCAGCCACTTGACTTGGAGATATCCGGGGCGTCTTCCCTTAGGCGTGCGAGTCTGCATTTTTCGTAGTTCCTGCAGTTTACCTTGGTTCTTCCACGTCTTTCAGCAACCTTATTTTTGTTGCCTTTGAGGGTGGTTGTTTTGAGTCTGTTTCGATGTTTAAATTTTCGTTACAATGAAGGCTGAATTAGGAACCATAACTCCGATTTCATGGCGTTAACAAAAGGGACCAGAAATTTGCGCAACGAAATGGCTTCTCTAGCCACTTTGTTTTTGTTATACTATTTTTCACTGCACAGTTGAAAATGTATCTAAAATACCTGTTGTGAGCATGCAAAAAGTGGTAAAGAGCAAACAATATCCTTCAATGTAAGGGGCGGTGCTATTTATGCCGGCCGCTATTTTACCACTGCGTTCAAATATTAAGCGTGCAGAAGGAAGCGTACGCGCCGAAGAACCTTATCTGATTGAACGCATGGCATATACATTTTATGACTCTAACAAACGTCTAGCCGAAACACTATACCAATCCTAATTTATTCAGAAAAAAAACCTCTCTGCATGGAAACAAGGTCCGTCAAACATAGCAACAAGACTGTGAATTTAGTCAGTGGTGTTGCGTCGCTTAGAATACTTGTAAGCAGCTTGTAAGCAGTGTATCCAGTTCGATTCCAATGAATTCAAAAAATTGCGGCACTGAAAAAAAAATACAAAATATTGCGAAGAAATGCGACCTTTATCTGAGGAACCACCAAAGATAACGAAGATGAAAACACGAAAAATTTCCTGAATTGTTGGAGCCATCGTCCCCGGTCAATTGACTTGCATCATCATCCCCTATGGTTGCATTGTATATATTTGTGCGACTATATTAATTTAGTCACAGCGCTACATACTATTGCAAGCTGAGAGAAACTACTTATCCCAGCAGGTGCGCAAGTTAACTGAAACGGCTAGTGCTCCAACCAGCTTTCCTTCAAAATATAATGATCCCGAAAGAGGCAGATATGTGCATTGCTACGTTTTTATTGCTTTATATTTATGGCACTTCATATAGTGTCTCGCATATGCGTGAAAAAATGACCCGCAGGTAATTTACGCTGAGAAAATAAAGTCGAATCCTGATCAAGAGAAAGTGGCAAACGGCCTTTAATTGATCGCCTCCAGCTAGTAGCATCGCTCCATAAGTGTGACATCGCGGCACACGCGGGAAAAAAACAACAGAAAAACGTGTTCTTCCGTGCTCACGCGAGACCGTGAGCGTGGAATAACACGTTTTTCTGTGCGAGTACCTGCAGAACGCAGGCAAACGGCGGATTGCATTTCTTGGTTGCAACTCGTAGCATCGTTTCTGTCAGGGCATTTACGTGACTTTATGTGGCTTGGAGTGGTGGGGGAGAGAGGAGTGGAGCCGGTGCCCACATGGCACCGGCTGCAACGATGGGGCATTGTGCGGACAACGCAGTGCCCCAACTGCCCACTTCCGAAATCTAATCGTCACATGGCCCAGCAATGCGTCGTTGCTCGTGTCGTTTAGAGGTCAGTTCATATCGGTATCAGAAGTCTTGCCATCAATCGATTTCAGATTAATGGTAGATGTCCGCGCGGTCGTTTTGCACGAATGCTGATTGTAGCTGGCGCTTTCGCGTTATGGCGCAATTGTTGTGAGGTTGTCGCCTCAAGCCGGCGCCGACGTGCGCTTTTCCCGGTCCTGGCGCGTATGTGAGAGGAGATAGTAAAGTTTATGGCTGAGCAACGTTTCTACCGTATCGCCAGCCGGAACCCAGACGTCCAGTCCCGGACATTGGCAAGACCGCAAGAGGTCGCTGACAGACGTAAACTGCCAGCCACCTGGAGCTGAATTCAACCCAAGATAAAACCAGTCGCTGACAAATAAAGCATTTTCTCTCTCTCTCTCTCTCTCCTTTCCAATAGTCTTGCCCTTTTGTTTCCGGGCTTGACGGACGTGTCCGGGTGGTTTTCAGTCCACCTTCGTACTCGTAATAAAATGTAAATATTTATGTCAATCGCAGCTGTATACATCACAAAACGCATGTGTCATACACACTGCGCATGCGATTGCTGTATCTGATTATATTTACACTTATCTGTAAAATTATTGTACACTGTGTATAATTTCATTTGCATTGTCATTCGAAATTGTATATAACAACATGTCTACCAATCAATTTGTTTTTCCGGAACGTAAATAGTGAATTGTGATGTTTTTCCTCAACAGGAGGAATGTATGTGCACTGTTTCTTGTTCTTAAGCATCTAGGCTTTCAGGTTTGGTCATTTGTCATCAAACATGTCAATTAATAAGGTATAAAAAAAACTTTTTTTGTAATCAAGAAACAAAAGCGGTGTTACAATATTTCAAACAACTGCACTAGATGCTAACAGCACAAACCGACATAGTAAGCTCTCCGGGCTCTGTAACTGTGACAATGAATAGCTGTACGCAAAAGTTTTGTTAAAGCGATAATAAAGCGAAAGCTTTACTAACCCCAATGCACTAAACTGCCATCATTGGAGATTAGACTCAATGGTCCAAAAAGACTTCAGGTGTTCATAAAAAAGTGTGACATATACTGCAGGCGAAAACGTTTTTAGTTTCATGGTTAGTGGGTCGGTTGGAAAACGTTTATTAACACCGGAAAATGGCGTCTTCTTCGCCGCCCCCGGAACGCAGGCCGGGGAAGATGGGGAGTCATGCGCCCGTTGATTAGAGGCGGGCAGTAAGAGAAATAACTCTTACTAGTAAGAGTTAACGGTAACAGAAATAACGGTAAGAGGAATAACTCGTTACCGACATTCTAGTGGAAATTAAGAAGAAGAAATGGGCATGGGCGGGACATGTTGTGCGAATAGAGGATAACCGATGGTCGCTTAGGGTACCAAACTGGATTCTAAGGGAAGGAAAGCGTAGCAGGGGGCGGCAGAAAGTTAGGTGGGCGGATGAGGTTAAGAAGTTCGCAGGGGTTAGGTGGATGCAGCTAGCCCCGGGTTAATTGGAGAAGTATTGGAGAGGCCTTCGCCCTGCAGTAGGTATAGTCAGGCTGATGATGATGATAATTCCTTTTACTGTGATAGAAGCGTGTTACTTTCATCTGTTCAGCCTACGAAATGTACCGTACGTAGAAAAAGTGGCCGTTCCTATAAAGAGCTGCATTTAAATAACCTCATCCAAACCCTTTAAGGTGTGTCAGGCATTGCACGTTAAGGGACTATATTTCTTATCTGTATTGTTTTCACCACGTATCCGCGCGTGGTGATGTAGCTGTGCTATGTAACATAATTGTGCTTGACGGTTTACAGTTTCTGTCGATTTTTTGCCTGCAGTGCAGGAATTGCCGTCAGAATATTTGCAATAATAAGTACATCAATCACTTCTACACCAACCAGAATTTATCTCATTTTTTTTTAATTTTTCCTCGAGTATAATAATCATCTTCCGACAGAATCAAGAAAAAAAATGCGTGGCATTATATACTAATACTGGATAACAAAGAGAGGAAGAGGAGCACGCATTAAAAAAAAATACACGCATTGTGAGGTTCGAGCGGGTTTATCCAAACGAGGATGGACTGGTCAAATGCCTGCCCCTGCTCGTTTCGCAACGGCAATTGCCACGTGGATTTTCTTGGCATTTACTCGGCTTTACGAACTGGCAGAAAGGAAGCAGTGTTTAGGAGTAGGTTTGTTGAAGAGTAATGCGTGCTTTGCGCATTCTCTACTCTGGTTTTCTACTAGAGCCTAGACTGTCTCGAGTCTGACCTTGCAGCATTCGTTGCAATCAAAATTGCATGTAGAATTGGCGTTTTATGCTACCTATTTATCCCTTTTTCTTGAAAACTGAAAGTGTTCGAAGCGTAATTCATGCACCGTCCTAACCTATCCTGATTTCTAAGCTTATTTACCAAATATTCTTTTCGGTACCAGGGCAGTATCTGCTCCATTAATCGAAAAATGAGAAGCATGTAAGAAAACTTTCCACCAATATGGCTGCACTTGCACATTATAGATAGCACTGCTCTGATAGAAACGACTCGTTTATGGAGGGCACGCTAGACTGGCAAATGCAAGCGCTACCTAAAGAAGTGAAACGGAGCAGCGCATGCAAAGGTACATTTGTTCGTGGTGGTCTCTCTCTCTTCGCGAAACCCTGGCGATCGAATCGACGACAAAGACTCGCGAGATTAATGACGGTGCTCTGTGGTCAAAGTGGAAGTACAGCTAGGATAAAAAAGAAGGGGCATACATAAACATGCAACTGCACTGAGTGTAGATGGTGGAAGGGCACCGGTGATCTCTGTTCGCCGGAACCCTTCTTGGGATCTGCTCGACTTTCTCCAACTGTGCAGCTTCTTCGGTGTTCGCTTTTTGTGGTGCAGCCAGAAGAGCCACATCGACGGCACGTGATTTAGAAGAGTAGTGGTTCCTCCTCACCTAATCTCCTGTACGATCTGGCTTTACTTTATATATTGCTTTCATTTTATCTGAAACTGACAACACAGATATCAGTAGAAAGCAACGGAAGGACTTGTGAGGACATCGTTTCTTCCTATTTGTTAGCCTGTTCTGCTCGTTCATATTTTGCTTTAGTGCAGGTCATCTGCACCTAATGGGTTGCCGCATATTTCCTGCTGCATTAAATCAAGCAATTTAGTCCAAATTTAATTTGGACCCAGGTAATGCACGTATGAATAAGTTTTTGCATGTACATACTGTGCTAACTATATGTGCCGCTAAATGGAAAAAGTTAATATGACGCTCAAGTATCAGTCCTCCAATAACGTCGTTTTAGTTACTTATACAAGGCCGATACCCCCAAGACGGCACTCACCGAGAGCCCCAGAAAAAAAGCGAAACACTTGTAAACAGCCTGACACCAGCAGTTTCCTTGGAAATGCGTTTAAATCGTATAACTAGGTACTCCTGTGTAAATTCATCAATCAGGACGTAAGCGCATTTAGAAAGCAAGGACATCAGCTTAGTCGAAACTAGGAAACAGCAAGCCTAAAAAAATAAGCGATAGAAAGGCAGGCGCTACTAAAGGCAAGTTAGGTTATAATTACATAGTTTCGTTATTAACTATTTTATGGCCGTTGTTGGAGTTTGGCATTTTTAACCCCAACTTATGTGGTGCTGTTATTTAGGCTACACTAGCATTAAAAACATGTTAAGTTCAAAAGAAGGACGGGAAGGCAACGATACCCAGGTCCCTTCTGCGCCAAGAGATTCAGACACGGATTCAGCTATTAGCCTGCATTTGAAAAAAAAGAGTTAAAATATTCTTTTTATGCAAAAAAAAGTTAAAAAAGAACATGCGTTCTATTAAACTTCAAATTCAACTTCAAATGCGTTCTATTATTGAGATTTTCGTAGCCTAGCTCAGTTCACCCTCGTTTTCCATAACTTGCATTGCCTTTCCATAGTTTGATTTTACTCCAGCTGGATTATCGAGATTTTTGTATTCTATGGTGTATGCTACCCGAGATAGCACGAGCGGTGCATAGAGAAAGGCCACGTTTTCAAAAGACGTATCGGTGCGCCTATATAGATAAGGAGTGGCATGAATCGGAGTTCCAAAGTTCATGATGGATTTGATTCGTATTGCAAATCTGCTGTTTAAGTCGAAAGCTCCAGTCAAATAGGACAAGTCATGTGGTTGCATGACGTCATACAAAGCGCCGACACAGACTTGAGTGTAACTGCTACAAGATGCTAAATGCTTCCGACCCCCCAAAATATCAACTTATACCCGGACGAAGACGCCTAGTACTGAAGCGCTAAACATGTTCCGCCCGAAGGCAGCTACACACACGACTTCATAGGCGCTGTCACCAAATGTAAATTTAAAGTGAATTTCAACACACAGGAAAAGGAAGGGTGGTAGAATGAGTAGTTTGTAAATTATATTTGTGTCGCGGCGTCGTACTATCTTTCACAGCTCGTGTCTTAAACGTGAGCTTTGTTTTCCGAGTAAACGCAAGCAACATGCGCATAAATACTGTTCCGAAGAAGATCGGCAGGGGTGCGAGAGGAGCCCTCGTACTAGGCCAGACGTTAAATTATCGTTAATCCTGTCGCAATGTTGTGCCGTCTCTTTGCTTGTCACCACGTAACATTTTGGTTGGAGGTTGTGCGTACGACATCGCCATCCTTGCCTTGCAGCGTCGACGCCATCTGTAAGCCGGGACCATCAACCGATAGCCCTGGACATCGCCGAGCAGCTTCGCCCCAGCCCTTCCTGCCCAGACCCGACCAACTACCACCGGCCAGCCCTCCGCCCGGATCCGAAGACAAGGAGAACAGACAGACCAACCAGACCCGAGACGAAGGACCCAAAAGATCCGAAGGACCCAAAGGAACCGGACATGTATACGCAACCCCCGCCCAGCCGCTCGTCGCGACCTCGAGCCATCGGTCCCATGGACTCTGATGACGGATGGTTGAACAGCTCCAGGGGAGGCGGGTCGCCCAAGCCTCACCGTGTTCGTCGTCATGGCGGTGGCAAGCGCATCATTCTCTTCTATCATTTCTTGAACATCAACACTATCACGTCACGATCGACCTTAACTAATTATTTGGGACGGTCGCTCGGCAGCCTCGGAAAGGGTTACGAAGAAGATCGGCAGTGGCACGAGAGGAGCCCTCGCGCTAGGCCAAACAATAAATTATCGTTCATCCTGTCACCACGTAAAAATATTAACAATGTGTCTCATCCGCAAGTTCATTGCGGATTCTTTCTGCCAAGATGGTGCTGTAGAAAATACGGGGCAGGGGCTTTGTCTTGATAGTGGGAAGAACAGAGCTGACAAAGATCGCTGCCAGATACAATTTCTTTACAAACATTTATTCTTGCTGGTTTCGCCAATGTACGCCGTAAGAAGACGGCGACAAATCGATGGGTATACGAGCATAACATTGTTAAAGAGGTGTGCGTCTTGCGCTTTTGATCCACAAATAACAGGAACTATTTTCTGAAATGGCAAAATAAGACAATCAGGTCGACGCCAGCTATTGCAAAAATCAATTGCTCAAAAACAAGGAGGCTTGCGATGTACTAAACTACGAAATCAGTTTCTCTTGCTCGGTTCTTAAACGCCGGCGCTGCCGTCAAACGTGCGATTATCCTTGCAGCCATTCCGTTTCTTCTCCGCCGTCGATATTACAGACGAAAACGTTTCAGAGGTAGTCGATGACATGGCCAAGATTTTTGCCGTTTCAAAAGTAGGTCTTAAGCACTGCGCCATCACTTTAAGCGAACGCAGCATTTTGGCGGCTTAGACGACCCAGAAAGCAATGCACCATTTTGAGTTGACGTTTTTAATCGTGCTCTTAAGAAAACATTGACATGGGCAGGTAATGTATTGTGAAGGGAGAATAACCGATGGTATCTAAAAGAAACAAATTGCATTTCAAGAAAAGGAAAGCGTAGCAAAGAGCGGCAAAACATTGGGTGGGGGAGGGAGGTTTTGGCAGTTCGCAGGAGTGAAGTGGATGCCGCTTCCAAAAGACAGGGTTAATTGGAGGAAAATGGAAGAGGCATTTTCCTTACAGTGGGCAGAGTCCAGCATTTATGATGATTTTGATGATGATGAATATGCTACTGTATACTGGTGCACCACCACACGACCAACAGAACGTTATACTAATTACGCTCGTAATTACCAATACATCGCTTACAACTGCGCATTATAATTGACTATAGTTAATTCCTCACTGCGAATAAAATTTCAGCTTTAAGGTGAATCATAAAGTTGCGTTTCTTTTGTGATATTATGTTCTCTATAATTATACTGAAATAATTGTATATTTTGATTAAGTGCCCGTAATTAGTTATTCTTAATATATTCGGCATTTTGTTGGATAAATTGCGCTGTTGGCTCGACCACTTCGTAATACGTACTTCCCGGACGTTTCAAAATGGCAACAGAGCAAAGAGCGCGAAGCCTTCTGAGAGGGAACATTTGAATTTCATTCGGATATCTTGTCTTTTTAGAGTATTCTGAAGTGTCTCATTTGTACACTACGTATACATTTGTTAGTCTCTGGCGTTTAGCGCGCCAGAGTGACTCGAGCTATGTGGGACCTCGTCGTGAAGGGCTCCAGGTAATTTGACTATTATGGCTTGGATAATGTGCATTGACACCGCAGAGTAGATGAGCGCCTTGCCATACGCATTCATCAAAACGCGCCCACCATGGTTGAAGCCGCAGCTCTTCTCCGAATACCTTTAAACGTTTTGAAAAAAAAAAAATGTTTTTTTGTGTCCCTTAACAATACTGTACAGGACGGAATCAGTTTATATATAGATGAACCGTGGAAGTGAAACAGAGAGACAAGCTTGCGTATTTTGCTACTCTTATGTCTCTTCGTACCCCTTTTTTGCAGGCCGAGAAAGTAGGAACTCTTGTATGCATTAAAAACATGTGGGTTCCCGGCTGTACCACTGATTGAGCCTCGTACCCCTCGAACTCGAGGCGGATGCTCTGCCGCATGGGTATCTCTTTTATACCGAGCAGCAGTTTCTATGGTGTCACATAGCTAGTCTCAAAAATTTGAGTTTCTTAATCAATCTTTTCGCTTTATATATATTCTCTGCAGCTGAAAAAATTCCCGTTCCTTTGAACACAATGACACGACGCACGAAATGATCTCTCAAGGTTTAATCTTAAATACCTGTATCGAAAATTTTCAAACATCATGTATTAGCAAGATTAACAATTTCATGCTCTTTGATTACAATTACATTTGCCACCCATCAAGGCAGCACTTAAGATTCGAGGATTTATTCGAGGCTGGTTTTCAGTCAAAGTATTAAGGCAGCAAGTGAAGACGGGAGAAGCCTTCCTGTTTGTATCATTTCGAAAATTCTTTTGTGTTGCATATGATGCTCCGCCACCTCTTGCTATGCCCTATAATATCTCAGGCCGCACCACACCCCACGGCTACCATGCCATACCCATGTCATACTATACTATACTATGCCATACCATCAAAATATCATTACCATCATCATCACTTTACGCCGTTGCAAGATATAGTGCTATACTATATCATTTCCCTTCTTTAAATTCATCTGAAGATTACCTAGCACAACATAAATACCAATTATATATATATATATATATATATATATATATATATATATATATATATATATATATATATATATATATTTGCTATCCTTTTCCTAATTGCTGTTATTCCTGGCTACTTACCATACCTATCAGAAGCTGTTTTCTTCCACAGTGCAAACGGGCTAAAAGTTAGCTCCCACCTTTTGCACCTCACCTCCTTAAATGTCATTAATATGGAGTGCGAACATATGTTGCGGCACTAATCTATATGTTCTGACTTTTATCTATGGAAAAGTTTAAAGACAAGTATTGACCAAACCTCGCTTGTGGAAGGTTTTTGGCTGCTCAGAATCAGTCTTTTTTTTTTTAACGTGCTTACTGCTTAGCTCTTTACGTTATTTTATTGCTGATACCCTAATCAATCACGTCTGATTTTCGGTTTTAATATATTTTATTTCTTCAGTTCCTCTGCGTCTCTAAGATATATATGCGAAGTTTCCTCTAGTTATCGGCTGAAGCAATGTAGTCTGCACTCATATATTCAATATAAAACGCTTTCAGTGTACAGAACATAAGGTGTCTTGCACTTGCTGCAATTACCATGCTGACAAACCCTCACATATGCTGTGAAAAAAATGGTAAATTGGATTTTGCGTACTGCAGCGAGACTGAGCCAGTGAATGCAACACTGAACAAATGTCAGTCGTAGCTG